>NC_044278.2:89464860-90120816 GCF_004027225.2 Strigops habroptila | reverse complement strand
AAACTAAAAAAAAATGTGCATGCGTTTTGTTTCTAGTGTATTGTGTAGATTTGCATATTAAAGATCGGTACTGAGCTATAAAGTAGAATTAAGAGCATTGTTATTAATAAGAAGAAATAACTGGATGGGTTGACCACAGAGCATAGGTTTAACACTTTAAAGATTACAGCAAAAATAACAAGTATTAATATTAATTATGGGGAAGTTTTTCTTAAATGGGATCTAAATATCTTAAAATTTTTCATATTACTCTGATAAATCTGGATTAATTTTTCCTTCATGTAGTGAGTCTCATAGTAGCAGGATGAGTGCGCTATTATTTGCTTGAGCATCCACAAGATACAATTGCCTTTTTGATCTTTTTAATGATTATCTCAAAGTATGGGCAATGTGCTTGGCAGTAGATTTGATCTAAAAATCTGTTTAGTCATTTAAAGTCTTTTCATTGGCCTAAAACTGATCTTTTCAAGTGCAAAACAAATACAGTCCTTGCTCAAAAGATTCTGCCATCCAAAATGTAAGCATAAGCAGGAGAGATTTATGATGACCAAGCTGATTTGGTTAATCAGCCTGAATTTCAGGGTGGGGTAGGGATCTAGCCAAAGAATCATGAGACTCAGTATGGGGCTCATATACTGAAACCATATATATGGTGTCATAGTATGGTCTTTCTGGGTATGTTTTTCAGAACAGGTATATCATAAGCCTGACCTAAGTGGTGTAAACGTCAGCCCACATACATCATTCAAATACTGTAAGCATGTAAATTCAGTCTGTAAGTATGGCCACAGTGCAACCTCTACAGCATGAAGGGTCTCATGTTCATACATAGCTGTCCAGGCACTAATGTAGTCAAGTCTTTTCATAGATGATAATTTTATAATTGACAGAAATAACCCTATATGGTTCGACACTCTCTTTTTTTTTCCGCTACTGTTTTACCTTATTCCAACTAAACTTTTCACTGAGAATGACTGATACAGGCACTGTTTTGAGGCGCAGTATGGCTACTTCTTTCTAGGGGAGGAAATATTTATCCTAAACTATTCTTGACTGAGTCTTTTTATGACGTTTAGTCTTATAGCTAGAGAACATGACCTCTTTTAATTTACAGGTACAGATTTGGGCTTAGATAACCAAATGGCATTCAATATTAAAGTGAGGTGGAAAGCATTTGAATTTGTGGAAATTAATCTATTCCCATGACTTCCTAATAAGATTGATAAGAAATGTGTGGAGAGTAATTCAAGTGAATTTTAGAAATAACTGGCAATGAGTAGAATTCAAATTATTAAAGTAATTTAAACTATAGCAACTCTCAAGGAAATTTAATTTTAGACTAAACTTTTAATTTTTAACACCACATTTTGGTGCTGAGGTTTTTAAGTTCTTACTACTGGATTAAATTCATCTCTGGAGGTCAATGAAAATTTTAATTTTTACATCATGAGAAAATCAGAAACAATCTGGAACACTCAACAACTCCACTCTAAATGCATCCTTAAACCTGGTTACACCATGAACATTTTCTTGCTGAAACAGTGTAATCCTTAATGTGATAAATAACCCAGCTTCATAACATTTCCTTCTGGATCCACAGTTCAGAAGCAAACGTGATCAAATTTCTGGACATTAATTCATAATTTGAACAAACCCATTCCATCCAAGAGAATGGATTAGCAACAATCAGAAAGGCTTAATATTCATTAATCGTAATTATTTGTCTAGTCTTTCTTCAGGTTAAATATACCACCAGTTTCTTTACTAGAGCACTCTGACTTTCTTTCCTAAGCTGTAAATAAGAAAGAATTGTGCTTGTTTTACCAGTATATATGTTTGTGTATGTATGGATAAGGAAATAATCCAAAAACATCTGCATTGGAAATCATCCACTAGGATGCAATGTCCACATCTAAACTAGCCATCTTAAGTTTCCTGGTCTGCAGAGAAAAATAAGAACTTTTACAGCAACAGTATTTTAATACTTCAGTAGTTGTCTGAATTAAATCTTACGAATAGTTGCCCTAAGTTTGCTTATTTCCTTCCATTTGCCTGGTAACAAGGTTTTGGTTGCCTATCACATACATGACTACAATGTAGCCATGTAAACCTTGAATCCTACCATTTTCATAATAAAAATATTTTTCAATATACTCTGAAATCAACTAAGGTGTCTGAAAACTCAAAAATAGTGAATATTACTTATAGTAAATAGTAATAAAATAGTTAATATTCTTTAATACTAGTATTTTTAACTTGTTGCCTAAAATTGTTTTCAATATACCATATCTCTTTAGAGCTAGGTTAGATATGCCTGCACTGTACTATGTACTATTGTACTATGCTGTATGGGCCTGCTCTGAGTGGGGTGGAGAGGTAGGGTTTTTTTAGAATACTATAGACCTGGATAAGGCCAAAGGTGAAACTCAAATGTCGAAATAGTGTAATTCTCTGAGCAGATGAAAACAGAAGTAGATTATGCTCAGTTTGTTAGTCTAAACCCCGAAAACTTCGTATGAATCACAGAATCATAGAATGGTTAGGGTTGGAAAGGACCTTAATATCATCTAGTTCCAACCCCCCTGCCACAGGCAGGGACACCTCACACTAGACCAGGTCACCCAAGGCCCTGTCCAACCTGACCTTGAACACTGCTATCATGAGATATGATAGCAGTGGGCTACTGCTATCCCTGTGGGCAAGGACAGACACTGCTCCCAGCTCTGCTAATCTTCTAGGTGGCACAAAAGAAAATTATCATGTCCGAATCATCAGAGGTTTTGTCTCAGAACTTACTGCCTCAGCTCTATCATCTTTCTCTCTCCTTAGACAGGTATGGCCTTTAATTTACCTTAGCCAGGAGCACAAAAACATTTGTCTTTGGCTACATAGCTGTTAGGACATGCCTGGGGTTACCCAGTCTGCAGGTGCAGAGAGACCAGACCCTGGGTTTACAGAACTCCATAATACACACAAACACAGCAGAGTTTAGCTTCTAAATTACTCCACTTTATTACAGTCTGTGCAGCATGGGAAGTTCTCAGCGACAGAAGATCCATTTCGGGCAAAAATTAAGTCATTTTTATATCACAGAGACATAAGGGAATTGAACACCATGACTTCAATCAGGAAATACATGCTGTTAATTTCTATTTTCCACTTGGGTCAGCCAATAGAGTATGATATTTTCTGTTGTCTCAGACCAATTTTTATGTTTCTAGGCCTTTTTCCTGTTCTTTCAGTCACTGGCAGTTACAAATTCTTCTTATGTCAGAATGTTTTCCCTTTTTTGCAGACTATTTTTCTCACTTTCCCATTTGGCAAACAGTAGCTTCCTGCTTCAGGTATGTCCTTGCCACCTGTTCACTTCTACATGTCCATTGTAGAATTCCGTATATGCAGAATTTTTGCATGCTTACGTACTGTAAAAATTGAGGCCTTCAAGTAATGTGCAACATTACTATCTGACTACTACATAACTAGTAGCAGTTAGCCAGTTGTATTCCAAGTTTGCTGTTGTACTTTCATGCAGTGCAAGAGAAACAAAAAAAAAGCTACTAATTTCTTGTACTGTGACATAACTACCGTGGGTTAAATACGAACTACACAAAACACTAAAACACCTATTGATTGCAAAATGTAGCTTGTAAGAGCAGTAGCATACAGTGCTAATTATTTAAGAGTCTGTACAAAAATCGTTCATATAAGCAATCTCTACTGACAGTCTACTCTCTTTAAAAATTTAATCTTCTTCTAAAAGTAAAAAACAAACAACCAAAAAGTAAACTGATTCTATTCAGTGTTATTCTGGAAATCTTTTCTCTTGAAAAGAAGAGGCAGGAGTATCGGTCACAGAACAGACCTTGACAGTCAAACATCAATGTACTTAAATCCTCTGTGACAACACCAACATATTATATTCCCTATTATACTTCCAAGAACTTCATCCTGAGATTGTTAGCATACTGCGTAAATTAGTCCGTATTTCCAGTAATAAGTGCTCCATTCTTCTGTGAAAATTGGATTTATTCCCCCTCATCCCCTGCCCCAGCATAACTGGAAAGATATTCTGGGGCAAAAAATATGGACACACATTGATTGTTTCAGGGTTCACAAAGAAATATATTAGTATACTTTCAGTATTCTTAGCTTCCAAAATAATCTTCCACTTTTACAGCAAAGCTGCCAGTTTTGTCATTGAACTGCATTTGTACTTCAATGCTCATCATAATAGCAAGATTTTGAGAAATAAATGACAGCTGTATCAGGAGATCAGCAAACTGATCCTCCAACAGCTACTGCGACACTTCCATTGATGTACCAAATTTAGATAGAAAAATCTCACATATAGTCCTGGCTAGAAAGGTAAGCTGTTGCTGGCAGTTTAGTTACAGAACAGGAGTGTGAGGGGCATTAACTTTCTTTTGACCTTGGCACTTCAAGATCAAAATACAGATTTTTCTTTTTGGAAGCCTCAACAGAATATTATTCACATCCTAATATTGATCCTGTAGCTCTAGGTCTGCTTATTTGAAGGAAAACTGCATTTTTAAATAAACATAAAACTAATAGTTTATTTGTCTTTCTCTCTTCCTTTTTTCTCAATTCTCTGGAGAGAATTTTTTTTTCCTGTATGTGTTTTACTTGAGATTGAAAGAGAATGATACATCAGATGCATGAGGATTGATAGCTCGCTGTGTTTTTTTTAAAGGGAAAAGTAAAGCCATTTTTTCTATGAAAAGGGTCTAGTCTTGACTGAGCTACTCTATAAACATTTTTTCTCAGTTTCAAGCAGTCATCAGGATTGTTCTTGCAGACTTATCTTAGTATTATAAAGGTAAACAGACTGGCTGTACAATGTACCCTTGTAACACAGTATTTATTCATCCAGATTGAGGAACAGAGCAGAGTGCAAAAGAATGTCTTCCATCTCATGCTCACTTTTTTCTTACTTCAGAAATCATGATATGTAGTGAAGTGAAGGGAGGGTGCTGCTGTAGCGCTGGACTTGCCCCAGGGTTGAGCAGAGACAATCAAAGCTAAGAGTTCAGAAGTGCCTCATTTCCAGCCGTAAAGGCCACCATAGATAACTTAAAGCCACAGACAAGTGACCTTGATATATAAACTCTCCCTAAAGGATAGCAGACAAGCATAATAACCCCAAATTTGTGCACCATAGTGTCTCCTATGCCATACAGTTTGCTTCAGAGGGAACCGGGTTGTGTTAGTGATTTGGTATGAATCTGAAGCTGCCACTACAGAGGCAACAAAAGATTAATAATATGATTTACAGACTGGGTCTATCAACTGCAAGCTGAACTGGGAATTGACCTTCAATACTGTTGAATGTAGAAATTCTTTGTTTGTTCCCTAGCTGAAGCAAAACAAACAAACAAGCAAACGAACAAAGCCAAAGCCAAAAACAAACAAACAAACAAAAAAAAACCAAAAACAAACCCAAATAATTAAAGATGGAAAATCAAAATGAAAGAGAGAGGGAGAACTAGCTTGATTTCTGAAAAATTCAAAATGAAAGCGCTGGTGGCAGCAATGACAGATTTGTGATATTATGGAAGAAGCAGTATGATCTGGGTTTCTACTAAACCATCTCCCTTTGGGCATTACATTTATATGCATGAGCACTATTTTATTTCAGTAGCAGACAGGTGTCTAAGAGAACATTTTAATAATGTCTAAGAAGGTGGATCCTGCAAGTGATTGCAAATAGAGCATTTTACATTGGTAGTAATGTGACACGCCAGAAAAACCAATAGAAATGTGAGTTTTGTAAATAAACAAGTGATTAAGAATGTATTTGAACAAGTACTAAGCAAACTACCCAAAATAAATCTGTTGCAAATACATGTTTCTGCACAAAGCAGAAAATTGTCACCAGTTCAACCATCCTCTCCACATGCTTTACTTTTCACGCAGATCAGGTTACAACACATATAATATACAATTTTGGACTACCAGTTCATTTGCAGAACTGTCAATTCTATAGGTCTTGAAAGCTGATATCTCACGAAAACTACATATGAGGAAAATTGCAGTAGTGATCTTACATCTTTTATCCAAAAAAATGCTTCCTTTTACATGACTCGTCAAAATGGCAGACAACTTATCTACTAGTTTTCTACTTTTTTTTTTTTTTTGCTGTTGTAAGGAAATGAGATAGTTCTGAGAAGTGACTGATAAGCAACAGAAACTCACACAAGTGAGAAAATTCATGATCATAAGATTAGGCCCTGGGAGGAGGTGTGATGAAATGTAGGACCAAGATCTTCCCCTTTTCAGCTGAGTTAAAATTTTTTGTCAACATTATGTGAGTACACATTATCTCATGTGACTACTCTAAAGGTAAATTGTGCAGAGATCAGTGAAAAATCCCTCTTCCACACAAACAGGCCAAATAGATACACACTGACTTTGCATTAAAATGGTTACTGCTAGGTGTCTGAATTAACACTTGAGTGTTCTGAGGACTGAGGATTACTTTTACTTTTCTGAAATGCATCCTGTCATGTCACTAATACATTGAAAGAAGTATACAGAAAAAAAGGCAAGAACAGGAGTTTTGATTAGTGAGAAAGCCTTTTGATGATACAGGTACATCTGAATCATAGAATAGAATCGTAAGGGTTGGAAAGGACCTTAAGATCATCTAGTTCCAACCCCCCTGCCATGGGCAGGGACACCTTGCCCTAAACCACGTGGTCCAAGGCTCTGTCCAACCTGGCCTTGAACACCGCCAGGGATGGAGCATCCACAACCTCCCTGGGCAACCCATTTCAGTGCTTCACCACCCTCACTGTAAAGAACTTCTTCCTTATATCTAATCTAAACTTCCCCTGTTTAAGTTTGAACCCATTACCCCTTGTCCTACCACTACAGTCCCTAAGGAAGAGTCCTTCCCCAGCATCCTTATAGACCCCCTTCAGATACTGGAAGGCTGCTATGAGGTCTCCACGCAGCCTTCTCTTCTCCAGGCTGAACAGCCCCAACTCTCTCAGCCTGTCTTCATACGGGAGGTGCTCCAGCCCTCTTATCATCCTCGTGGCCCTCCTCTGGACTCGCTCCAACAGCTCCATGTCCTTTTTATGTTGAGGACACCAGAACTGTACGCAGTACTCCAAGTGAGGTCTCACGAGAGCAGAGGAGAGGGGCCGCATCACCTCCTTTGACTTGCTGGTCACGCTTCTTTTGATGCAGCCCAGGATACGGTTGGCTTTCTGGGCTGCAAGCCCACACTGCCGGCTCATGTTAAGCTTCTCACCAACCAACACCCCCAAGTCCTTCTCTGCAGGGCTGCTCTGAATCTCTTCTCTGCCCAACTTGTAGCAGTGCCTGGGATTGCCCCAACCCAGGTGTAGGAACTTGCACTTGGCTTGGTTAAACTTCATAAGGTTGGCATCGGCCCACCTCACAAGCGTGTCAAGGTCCCTCTGGATGGCATCCCTTCCCTCCAGCGTATCAACCAAACCACACAGCTTGGTGTCGTTGGCAAACTTGCTGAGGGCGCACTCAATCCCACTGTCCATGTCGCCGACAAAGATGTTGAACAAGACCAGTCCCAATACCGATCTCTGAGGGACACCACTCGTTACAGGTTTCCAACTGGACATCGAGCCATTTACCACAACTCTTTGTGTGCGGCCATCGAGTCAGTTTTTTATCCACCGAGTGGTCCATCTATCAAATTGATGTCTCTCCAATTTAGAGACAAGGATGTCATGCGGGACAGTGTCGAACGCTTTGCACAAGTCCAGGTAGATGATGTCAACTGCTCTGCCCCTGTCCATCAGTTCCGTGGCTCCATCATAGAAGGCCACCAAATTGGTCAGGCAGGATTTCCCCTTGGTGAAGCCATGTTGGCTGTTACCAACCACCTCGTTGTTTTTCATGTGCCTTAGCATGTTTTCCAGGAGAAACTGCTCCAAGATCTTGCCAGGCACAGAGGTGGTGCTGGCTGGTCTGTAGTTTCCCGGGTCTTCCACCTTCCCCTTCTTGAAAATGGGGGTTATATTACCCTTCTTCCAGTCATCGGGAACTTCACCTGACTGCCAGGATTTTTTGAATATGACGGACAGTGGTTTAGCAACTTCATTCGCCAGCTCCTTCAGGACCCGTGGATGGATTTCATCAGGTCCCATGGACTTGTGCACGTTCAGGTTCTTAAGATGGTCTCGAACCTGATCCTCTCCTAATCTGCAGCAGTAATAGTTCATCCTTCCTTCGCATCAAAATGGAGATGCCTGCAGATCATAAAGTTGGATCACAAGTGAAGACTTAACTCCTAACTTTGGTGAGAGCTGAAGTTTAGAGATGAATGCATCTTCTCTGTAACTGATCTATTTAGACTTATTACTGATTCTCGGCTGATCCCAGTCAGGTGCCTCCCACACAAAGTTGCTTTGAAATTGCAGGTTTCTTTGTTTAGGGAGATTTTGCCTCCAGAATTTTGCACTGTCATGTTCATCCAGTATGCATGCCAACAATATATAGTCTTGCGTCCAAATTTTCAACATTGCAGTCAAGAAAATGCAGCTGTTCTGTCTCATGGGTGACTATTTATTTAATGGAGATTACATCTTAAATCTACCTGATGTTGGCTGTTGGCAATATTTTGACAAACCAGAACACTTCATCTTATTTTCCCTTCTCCAGATTATAGAGTTTAGTGTTACTCTGACTTTGGCTTTACAGAATCATAAAATCATAGAATAATAGTGTAATTTAGGTTGGAAAAGACCTTTAAGATCATCAAGTCCAACCATAAACCTAACCCTGCCAAGTCCACCACTAATCAATGTCTGTAAGCACCTTAGCTACACATCTTTTAAATGCCTCCAGGGATGGGGAATCCACCACTTCCCTGGCACTGTTTCAATGCTTGACAACCCTTTCAGCGGAAAATTTTTTCCTTAATATCCAATCTAAACCTCCCCTGGTGCAACTTCAGGCTATTTCCTGTCTTCCTATCACTTGTTCACTGGGAGACCAACACCCACCTTGCTACAACGTCCTTTCAGGTACTTGCAGAGAATGAAAAAGTCTCCCCTGAGCCTGCTTTTTTCCAGGTTAAACAGGCTCATCAGACTTCTGCTCTTACCTTTCAGCAGCTTCATTGCTCTTCTATGAACAAAGATGTGTGTTTGCCAATTTAAAAACAAGCAAGCAAGCAAACAAACATGAAGCTAATGCTATTTTCAAGTTTACAAAACAGTAACTGTTGTAGCTATATGATAAAGAGATCTCCAAGTTTCAGATCTCT
The DNA here is from genome assembly GCF_004027225.2 of Strigops habroptila. Taxonomy (NCBI): domain Eukaryota; kingdom Metazoa; phylum Chordata; class Aves; order Psittaciformes; family Psittacidae; genus Strigops; species Strigops habroptila. Next base: position 90,111,542 of record NC_044278.2, on the reverse strand, counting down.
CTATGCCATAATTCAATATGCCAAAGTCACACTGCCTAACACATTTACAAGAAGGTGCCACAACTTTTACTATCTTCTTTATATCTTTTGCAGCCTCATGAAGGAAGATATGGGATGACTTTCTGTTAGCATGCAGGACACAATAAAGTGTTTTTGGTGACATGGACAGTGGGATTGAGTGCATGCTCAGTAAATTTGATGACTACACTGAGCTGTGTGGTGCAGTCAACATGCTGGAGGGAAGGAATGCCATCCAGAGAGACGTTGACAGGCTCAGAGGTGGGCCAGCGCAAACTTCCAAAGTTGAACAAGGCCAAGTACAAGGTCCTGCACATGGATCAGAGCAATCCCAAGCAAAACTACAGTCTAGGCAGAGAACGATTGAGAGCGGCCCTGAGGAGAAGGACTTGGGGGTGTTGGTTAACAAGAAGCTCAACATGAGCCAGCTTCAGTGTATGCTTGTAGTCCAGAAAGCCAACTGTGTTTGTGATTCACCAACAAACAATTTTGGAATTACTTATTCCAAACAGGCATACATAGAAATTGGCACAATGTATGTAGTTCATTAGTGGTTTTTAACAAAGGTTAACAGACAGATACCTTTCTGATTGACAGTGTATTAGAAATTATTCCAAAATATGAATGGTTGTAATGAGAAGGACAAGCCTCCTTTTTTTGTATCTATATACACCTCATTCTGCTTGGTTTTCTTTGAGCATTAGACCAGCCTGTTAATAATTGGTTTTCTTTTCCTCTCATACAATGCAAGGATGTAGGTTAAGTCATTGGACTTACCACAAAGATGCCTGATTAAAATTTCTTGAAGTCAAAACGCCTCCCTCTCACAATGCAACCAAGTACAAAAGAGAAAAATAACAAAATAGAATGTAACGCATTTCTTCTTTTTAAGGATTTTCATTCATTTCTATTTCCAAGCTCTGTCTCCTCACTTTAGAGAGTTTGGCTGCTGCAAAACTAAGTGCTGAAAAAAAAATATCATGTTCTCACTAGTCAGAATAGAAAGAGATGTTCCTCTGTGCATTTTTCACTAGAGAGTCACTATTGATTGTGATGTAGCTTTTCTACTAGTGTTTGTGATGTAGCATTTGTTCCAAAATATTTTTTGAGTTCAAAAACATATGAATTCAATGGTCTGGTATGATTATACATCTGTCAAGTGCCAACTTCATACTGTTTCTGGCAACTTTTTTCCCACACAAAAAGCTATGTACACGTATAAAAGCTGTGTATACATATTTATACAAATATACATAAACACAAGCATAGTATACATATTAATTGGAAATATTCAGAATACTAATAAAAAAACCCCAAACCAAAACCAGAAAGAAAACATCATAGACTAGTGCAGCTTCAATTAGTAGTTTCATAAAATATGAAAAGTGCAGCTCCGTCTCCTAGTTGAGCAGGCTCTTAAAGATCCTAAGGGTCAGGTTTATTCAGGCTTCTAAGGTTTAGATTGTATTTGGCAGTTTAGCAATCAGAAATTGATCCCTAACACTCTTTCCAGCATGTTCTGGACCGGAAGAGTCAAGTTGCTGCAAGTAATAGAGATGTATCAGCAGACCTATTTGGGAAAGCCTGTATAGCTTCTTTCTTTCATGTACCTGGCCCAGCTAAGGCTATTACTGCCTATTGATTCCTTTTAAGCAGTACATTTCATCAAAATCATCCCCATGCAAGAAATTGGTACAACACTGAGGAACATTTATTGTACAGTCTATTATTGTCCCAGCCCACTGAACCGTTCGGAATGAAGTGAATCACTGAAGCAAAGAGAGTTGAACTACAGAATCCTGAAATTAGTAAAAAAATGAAAAGATGTTTAGGCTGAGGGATTTTTATTTAAGTTTTCTAAAAGTCCTCTCTTTTGTATGCCTCTGACTAACAGCAAATCATTTTTCCACACTTTCTTCCATTTTTGCCTTATCTTCACATTTTAAACTTTTGGATGGCTTGGGTATTTAGGAGTCTCTCCAAAGCCTATTACAGGGTGTCTGCTCTGTTTTGATGCATGTAGTATTCCAAAACAGATTATCTTGATTATCATCAACAGGTGGGATAGGCCAGGACATGGCTGTTCTCACTTTATGGAGCTGACTGCCATAGCAGTGCAGGAACTAGAGGCTCACTGAGGGAGGGGAGGCCTCCATGAGGTCTGTCAGCGTCAGGGCCTGGCAGCCAGGAGCGGGACAGCTGGGAGGTACTGGGGTAGCCCCAGCCTTGGGCATCGGGCACCTCCATGGGGATGGGGACAGAATGACACCAGTCCAGGACATGTGCCTGCTGGTGGGGGATCAGGCCCATGGCTGGGCCAAAAAGTGGCTGTGACATAGCAGGGGCGGGAGCTCAGGTAGACGCTGACCACAGGAGCCTCAGATTAAAAACACCTCCCCAGGAAGGAGAGGGAAGGAGGGAAGCCCCTCTAAGGCTTCCTAGCAGAGATATTTGGGGAAAAGAAGCACCTTCTAACTCTTTCTCTCAAAGCTACTAGCAACATGGCCTCTAGTTTGGTGCTAAGCCCAGCCAGCTGTATCCGAGGGAGGAGGGGACTCAGGGCTATGATACTGACCCTTATTTCTAGAAAAATGAAACCACTGTGTTATTACAAGTAGGCTGGTCAGAGAGCAGCTGAAATAAGAAATTCTGGATGATCAAATGAGTTTAAAAGAACTGCAGACTCTAATGACTCCATTAAAAAAGAAAGCCTTCCAAAGCAGTAAAAGCTTTAATACTATATGAACTCCACAGCATCAAATATGTAAATATATAAAACTCTATTTAGCACTTATCACAAGCTAATTTAGTATAATTTACCATAAAGCTGATAAACAAGTTTAGAAATAAATTACAAAGGTCTTGAGTATGAACTGCAAGCCATGTATATGGCTGCAGAGATGAAGGAAACTGCCCACAGTGTCAGACCAGAAAGAAGATCCTGTGTGAAATGAGATAAACAGAGATAAGCTGTGGCATGGTGAGCAGAGTGTTAAAAGAAAGCAGCAGGTATGCTTGCCACACCTTGAACAAGGATGAGAGCTGCTGAAGGATTTTTCTTATCAGACAGGCACTCTTTTACTTCCAACGCTCAAAATAATGCATGGATGTGAGGAATTTCTCATGTATTGTAAAGGGGGAAAAAAGTGCTTGTGCTACTAGCAAAAATCTCAGAGACAGAGTTTAAGTCCAGTGTCCCAAAGGCTGCAACCATAGAAAAGTAGTATAGAAACTGCCGGTGTAACAAAGAGAAGAATGTTGGAAAGAAACCTGAATATTTTGTCTAACACAGGATAGATAGTATCATATATGCAATCTGGGGATGCTGTAGACGAACTTACAAAACTGAAGCCAAAAAAGGCAAAAAAGGCCAGGCAGAATATTGTAAAAAGAACCTCCATCAGTAGTATCAGAAAAGAAAAAGGGAAAAATCATCCTTTATGTGGCAATCTGAATCAAAAGCAATCAGGAAATGAAAGTACTTACCAATCAGTAAAGTGCAGTTGAACAGTGAAAAAGAACTCCTGGCAGGTAAGTGCTTCAGCCTTCTCTATAAGAACTTGGTAACCTCACATCGAGCTCTTCTATCCTTCCTCAATGCTGAGTGTCATTCTCCGATACAAAAAAGTATGATTCTTTGTAGGTCAGGATGGCAGAATAGGAATCTGAATGATTTGTGATGCTGAAACAAAGAACGCTTTACCCTAGTAGCCAGTGGAAATACCATTCAAGCAATCATGGTTTGTTACAAGAAAAATCAGTTGAGATGGAATTGATCAGATTTAAATGTAAGCCTTTCAAAGTTAGATGTCTATTGTTAACAACTTACTAGAGGTGTCTTTACAGATGATACAGCAATGGAGGCATCTCCAGAGGGTGATTCTTTCATCTATTTTAAACACAGATTTAGAGCAGATTTATCACTCTGTGATGATGCCAATTCCTCTCCATTAACTCTAGAAAGAAACTGTGTGGTGACTGTAGACTACAATGAATGGCTTTTAGATGCTCTAAAGTTAGTGAGATGAATCCTATATTAAATTAGTAAATTAAAAGAATGGGAATTTTGCCCTCCCCTTCTGCACATAAAGGGAGTTGATGGATAAGCCAGATAATCACTACGGGAAAACAACTAAATCTTCAGGAAAGGCCTTTGAAAAGAAATATGCTGCTTTTCTAAAAAAGTAATGAAAAACTAAGATTTTTTTTCTTTTTCTACCATGTCCTCTTTCTTCTGGGATCATGTCTCTCCCACAAATTTCAGATGCTTTGGATATGACAGCAATATTAATACTAACAATATTGCTCATTCAGGAATCAGCTTTTGTCCTGGTTGCATAATTTAATGGTGGTGCAAGAAAATTGCCTAGATCTTTGCCTGCATATATTCCTGTATTTGTCCTTCAGTTGTCTGTAGTAAGGTTTCTAATTAGATTATCAATTTAGGGCAAATCTGATGATGTTGGTCTCTTTTATTTATGTAGCTAAGTTTAAAAATGATGTAGAATTCAATCCTCTGCTGTAAGACCAAGTGGTCCTGACTCGTGTGTACAGTGTTTATAACTAACCTCATCAAAAACAGGTCTGTATAGCAGGGACATCCAGTTGGAACAGTGCAAACTAGAGCCTTTGGGAAAGCTAATATTTAACTAATCAGGGATCTAATACTTGAATTTATTCCCAGAAGCTTTTTTAATTGCAAGTATAGACCTGAAGTTCCTTCAGGTTTTAAGAAAGGAAGCATCTGTTGGAGGAGAGACCTAAATCAATGTTTTTAGTGACAGAAAACTTTTAAAACAAACTTTAAAAGCAGAAAAGTCACAGCCATATAAGCCTTCACATATTCTGTTTCTCATAGTAATACTTGGTATATTTGATGACTGATCATGTTTTCTGCACACATCTTAGGCTTATTGGGTTTATTAGCCTTTGTCACATTCAGTGAAAGACTAATAAAAAATAAACATGCTCTGGTAATAATGTGGTGTAACTTTATTTGCATTTCACTTTTTTGTTCATGCTGAGCAGTATTTTATCTAAACAGTCCCTGAGATTCAGATGGGACAAACTACTTTACAGTATCATCATTTTTATCCACACATCTCAAAATACTTGTCAAGGGTAAAATCATTGTCAATTTGGCTAAACTTACCACACTAAGACTTTATATGACTTGCCCAGACTCAATAATACCAACAACAACATCAGTGGCCCCTCAGTAACAGTAAATCAACTGGTAGAAACACATTTAGTAAGTGTCTCCTCTACATCAGAAATGCCAGGAGTGACCTGCTAGGTATGTGCCTCTGAATACGTCTGTGTATGAATGCTATATAGTATAGTAATAAATAAGTCTTATGTGTGCACAACATTAATTGTCACCTTTTAACTAATTTCACGTAGACATATAGTGGCTGCTGTGGCTCTGACTCTGCTGGCTTTTCTGGATTTTATTCAAAACCTTAGTGTATGCTGAGCACGGGGGTTTTTTATAGCTTAATGTGCTAGAGTTACTGTAAAGCTTCTTACAAAAAAAAAAAAAAAAAAAAAACCCAACCAAAAAACAAAACGACAAAACAAAAAAACAAAGAATCCGAACAGAAATGCCTAGGGAGAGGAACAACAGCCAGAAGGTGAGACAAAGACAGAACATGAGAAGTAATCTCAGTTGGCAGGTCCAGCCAGCCACAACAGAGAGATAGGGTGGAAATTTGTTGAGAGAGATTTGCAGAACACTGCTGTCCACACAGAAAACAGGGTAAGCATTATGTAGTTCAAAGCACAACCCTCTGTTACTGCTTCTCTTAAATGCCTATGCGTGGCAGCAATAGCTTTTCCTCTTGTCTTTCCTACTTGTATCTAAACAGTAGCCAGCCATCTTTATACACTTAAAATCTTCCAGAAGGAAGGGACTGTACTTCTAAACACAATTGCTTTAGTTGCTTCCAGTATTTTCCAAATGGTAAATAAACCTAACATTCTAGCTAGTAACATAAGTTACCACCATTTGTTTGATATGAGCTTTCAAGAGCAAGGGGTGAGATGTTTTCATTTGTCCTAGTGGGGGCTATATAAAAAGCAAACAAAAATGAGCGAGGAGTAACAGCTAGTTGATTTACAGCAGTGGATGTTGTGTATGTGCTACTGTGCAGAATTCCAGGAAGCTGTTTCTGCACCAAATAGACTTCCTCCTGCACCAAACATCAATTTACAGAGGTTTATGTGCTTATTCTGTGCACATTGGCCCACTTCCCAAAGGAAGTGTTGGGGCCTAAACTCATTGAAAGAAATAGAAGCGAGACGCATAAATACCTTTGTGGACTCAGCCTTGTCTAATTATGTCGTATGAAAGCCCTGAAGTTATAACCATAGTAGAAAATCAAACAATGCCAGGCAGCGTTCCCAGTTACTGAAACATAATCATTTATACTGTTTCATTTTTAACTTAGTCTCTGGCATGATTTTGTCCTGTGCCAAAGGATTCTTGGCCGTGGGTCGTGAGTTTGCATGGAATTAGGATCATTCCCAGGAAGTAGTTTGGATACAGGCACCTTGTTCTGGAGTGTTGAAGAGTTTATTAGTGGGGACGTAGGCTCTTTCAAGCCAAGTGCCAGAAAGTGTAGTCCTGCATATGTTTCATAGATGTAGCCTGAATGGCTCTGGGAGAGGTTAAGAAGCAGAACTGAAGGTTCAGGGCTGTCTTCAAAACAAAAGAGAGATTCCCTAGGGAACAGAAAATTCATTACATTTCCAGGAATGAGAGAAAGACAGACTGGGAAAAATCATGTGCACCCCACGGTAAATCTTTCATGGCCAAGTACAAATCCACTCAAATTCATGATTTAATTTGAAATGATCTTCTGTTAGCTTACAGATACTTGGCGATAATAATGAAAGTGTATGTACCTTTCAGGAGGGCATTGAAACATGATGAAATACTTTGGCAATGACAGGATGGAGGGGGAATACCACACAGTACTGTGCATGTCAAAATCCTACTGAACCAGAACTATTTGCACTGCTGAATCTGGTCTCTATTGCAAGAGACTATTTTGTGCATATATATTACTATACAATATAGAAAACATATCTAATAATAATCAATATAATCCATATATGTCTCCCTTAATAAAAAATTAACCAGGCTGTGGTGGTTTGATTTTTGTGCTCCTTGTTTTTCAATCTTAATACAGTCCCTAAAAAAAGCGGGTTTTTACTCTTGAAGTTGCCTGAAGAATATGCATTTCTGATTTTTCTAGGGCTTTTATAAAATGTTTTTTTTCATTTACTGTTTACTGAACTGAAAATTTGTTCTCACTGAAATTAAGAACAGAGATTTCATTTATATTAGGTCCTTGAATAGGGAAAGTTTATTCTGTAATAGTGCCTCAGTAAGCATAATTTCCCAACAAACTTTTAACCACAGCAATGTACAGTAACCTCCACATTAGGTCTTTCTGAATATAATTATCTCAGGTAAAATTGATCGTACAAAAATAATCACCTCTGATCTTTCATCAGTTACTGTTGAAACATTTTAACTTCCATTCAGACTATGAGAAATTAGGTTATCATCCAGTTTATATGGACATTGTATCAAAAACATGTTTTAAAGCTCTTTGACTATATATAGCGAGGGTAAAAAGTCACTTTCTGATTTTTGTTCAGGAAAGGGTTTACAAGTCTGAGATCTCTGCCAGAGAAATTACAGGAATCTATAAAGGCTATTTTAAGAAAATACTTTTACTAGTAATGATTTCGAGAGTTCCAAGTATTATTTGAAAGTTTCAAAATATCTGTATGTTTTATTATCAATTTTTTGAGAACAGGGTGCATTAGAAGATTGTTTTTAACTGAAGAAGATTGTGTTTTTAACTGAAAAATAATCTTCTAAATTAAAATAGATTTGCCTACTTCTACTAGTAATAGTTTTTCAGTAGTTAGCCTGACAAGTCCCCAAGACCAATACATTTTTTGAAGGTTTGCTAAATTCTTTTCCACTAGAGATGTTTAAACACAGGAAATAATCACGGTGTTTCCTTCTCCTTTAATATGCCTGTCCTTTCAAAGACATTCATAGAATATATATTTTTCTTCACAAGGATTGTTTGTATTTTGATTTCTAAGAAAAGGTCTCTCTTTCCTTAACCATCCACAATCTTGTAATGTTTTAAAACCATTTTGACAGAGTGCATCAAACACTACAACAGGCCAAAGACTTCCATGATACAGGCCTATTCCTTGTTCAAGTGGTTAATAAAATCTATTTGTACAGTAAATGGCCAGCCAAAATTACCTTGCACTGTAAACTAGAGTGATGACAGTTCTGCATGCTGTTCTGCGTGTTCTGTGATTTCTGTTCTTACTTGTCTTCAGTCACTTTATCTTTTACACTTATACAAAATATATTTACGAGGAAGGAGTTTATCCCTTTGTGATAACTGGCTTTCCAAATGCTTTTTTCCAGGTGCCATTGTAGAAATCTGCTAGCTGCTCCACCAATTCTGTGCTGCTGTCTGCTTAACAGATTTTTCATTGTCTTCTATCTTTTGCCAAGAATAAGAAACAACAAAGGATACCAATTAAAAAAAAAAAAAAAGGAAAAAAAGAAAGAAAGTTTCTTTGATGTCCGGTTGGTATTCTCCAGGTTCTAGGAAATGTCATTTAACTTTCTGTGTTTAATGTGGTGACTACCCAAGAGCTTGGCGAGCCTGGCAGCCTTGGCAGGCATTCTTGACAGCTTGTCAAGCCTAAGGCTACTGGATGTTGTCTTCTCTCTCAATAATTAATAATTAATTAGAAGACATGATTTTTTAATGATGGACTGATTTAAATGTACTGGTTTTGGTGGGTTTGTATTTTCTAAAACATTCATTTTTTGAAAGCAAGAAAGACAACTAAGAGGAACGATGTACATGCTTTCAAACAAGACAGACAAAGTCACTGGAGGAAAAGAGGCCTACTGTAAACATACATTCATCTGCATATATAAGGATGCATTTACACACAAGGATTTTAGTCCCTGCTGGCCAAACAGAAGTAACTAAACACCTTTTTGCAAGCCCAGATAATTAAACACAGCCTGAATCACCTCATTTAAGGATTTCCTGTGCATACAAAGCACAAATCCTGAAACAGGATTTTTTTTTTTTAATCATTTGGTACATTCTGAGGAATTCTGGAAAATTATGGCCCTAATTTTCAAAGACACTACATGGAGCCACAGAACAGGAAGGGAAAAAGGAGGCCATTGATAATTGATGTGAATCCAGCATTCTCCTGGTATGCTTCATTTCCATGTTATCATATGCATTACTTATATATTACACATTGTACACTACAGAATCATAGAAACATAGAATAGTTAGGGTTGGAAAGGACCTTAAGATCATCTAGTTCCAATCCCCCTGCCATAGGCAGGGACACCTTGCACTGAACCATGTCGCCCAAGCTTCTGTCCACGCTGGCCTTGAACACCGCCAGGGATGGAGCCTTCACAACTTCCATGGGCAACCCATTCCAGTGCCTCACCACCCTCACTGTAAAGAACTTCTTCCTTATATCTAACCTGAACTTCCCCTGTTTAAGTTTGAAGCCATTACCCCTTGTCCTACTACTACAGTCCCTAAGGAAGAGTCCCTCCCCAGCATCCTTATAGGCCCCCTTCAGATACTGGAAGGCTGCTATGAGGTCTCCAAGCAACCTTCTCTTCTCCAGGCTGAACAGCCCCAACTTTCTCAGTCTGTCTTCAAATGGGAGGTGCTCCAGCCCCCTGATCATCCTTGTGGCCCTCCTCTGGACTTGCTCCAACAGCTCCATGTCGTTTTATGTTGAGGACACCAGAACTGTACACAATACTCCAAGTGAGGTCTCACAAGAGCAGAGTAGAGCGGCAGAATCATCTCCTTCAACCTGCTGGTCACACTTCTTTTGATGCAGCCCAGGGTACGGTTGGCTTTCTGGGTTGCGAATGCACACCACTGGCTCGTGTTGATCTTCTCATCAACCAGCACCCCCAAGTCCTTCTCCGCAGGGCTGCTCTGAATCTATTCTCTGCCCAACCTGTAGCTGTGCCTGGGATTGCCCTGACCCAGGTGTAGGACCTTGCACTTGGCTTGGTTGAACTTCATATGTACTATATACCGTATATTGTATGCTGTGTACTATGTATTATATCTATTTCTGGTTTGTATACTTCCCTTTACATTTCATTTAGCCTTTTGTTCTCCTCTTGTGGTGGCCCAAGTTCAATGAAGACTCTGGATGTTGCTGTACTACTGGCAGGAGTCCACAATCACCCCTTGGAGCAGTGTCTCCAGTGTAAAAATGTACATCTGTTTTCCACACCCACTGCCTAAAGAACACCTTTCAGAACAACAAGAGGCCATCCCAAATATACCTAACAGAGAAATGTTTGGAACAGTTCTGGTTGAAGTCCCTTCCTCTGCAGACATTAGATGCTGTGTTACCAAAACCTGTCTCCCTATATTCGGGATCCAGAAACTGATCCTACAAAGAGGTACCTGCATGTTTCATCAAGACACAATATTAGCTTGGTTTCCAGGAACATTGCATCTACAGAGAAACAGAGCTTCTCCTGGGGTGATATTGTTCCCTTTTATGTAGATGATTGATAAAATATCAACAGTTGAGAAGTGATTTTACGCTATGCGAAATAGCAGCATGACAGCTCCATGCCGAGCTGCATTCCTCATTATACTAAGCCTCCCTGAATGAAACTGTATTTAATTTAGCAAATGCAATTCTGTTTCTACTATTCTTGGGAGGGGGGGAGGGAGAGGAATCATCAATATTAATCAACATATTTATTAATTTTGAGACACCAGTGCCTTTTTGTAACCGTTTAGCATTTGTGAAAGCTTCTGTGTCTAACTGTTATTAATAAATAGGACTACATATGTAAACATTTGTTCCCACACCTTCAGACTTGCCAGCACTCTCAGTAAAAACCACCTAAAGGGTGATCCAACCACAAACAGAGGCATTTCCACACATGCATAGTTTGTAACTTGAGACTAACTCTTTATCATCTAGCCAAAAAGTTCAGTACAAGAGTAGAAGTATTGCCTTTTCAGTTATTTTTGTTCTTCTTTTACTATTGCTATGTGGTAATATCACCGGATAATGATGGTGTAAAAGTTGTGATCTCTTAGTTCTTTGAAAAGAGATCCTACAGAAGCAGGAAAATGTATCTGCACAAAAAGAGTACCCAATTTATCTAATTATCTAAATTCAGTTCCTGAAGTTGAATTCCTTTTGAGGACGAAGACTCAGTTGATGGATTGAAATTTCTGAGGCAAATTAATTCCTTGTTGGACCAGCCTAGCTTGTTTGCCACTTAGTGTGGAAATAAATCTCAGGGTTCATCCAAACTTGTGTTGCTTCTCCTTATAAGAATTTAAGGTGTCAGTTTCCACTATCTTGTTACAGGCACTACTTGGTGAGATGATAATACAACTGTAAGAATCATCAAAATACCATTTTCTGACAAAGAGGATGGTAATAGGTCCTGACAGGTTGACTAGCTTATTTCTGCCCAAAGTCAGTAGTGACTGTGCCGGTGTTGTTCTGGACTGTTGTTTTTATCAACCTGTTCTCAAAAATTTTCAGTGATGGGGATTGGATACTGACTGTCGATGATCTCTTTGAGTGCTTCAGTATTATTAATGCTACAAGAGATTTCTGGTTTTGTGTGTGTAACCTAAATCTGCCTTCCACAGCATTCCTTAACTTGATGTCACAAGTGGTGTCAAAAAATAGATCAAAATGTCTCAGAGAAAATGCTTTAAATGCTTTCCTACACCTTTAACCAACATTATCTAGAACACCCTGAAAAATGGTGGCATATTATTTTAAAAATTTGACTGTGTATATTTGTACGATTGTTGAAGTCTGTAATGTAAGGATTGTGTAACTGTGTATACATTATGATCTTGTACAGATGCTATATATTGTACTATACGTGTACTATACGTGTGATCCATTTCACTGCAAAATAATAATAAAAAATACACAGATTTTATAGCCCAAGGGGTAAGAAGTATCTGGCAGGTTAATTAACTGAACAGTAACCCAGAAGGAAATGTATTCCAGTGGAGACAGTGGAACACTCTCTCTTTCCAATTGATCATATTTAGTTAAGAGGATTGGCAGTAGTCTGCAATTCACTCAGGTGCCACTTTGGGCAGGGGCTGTGTTACTTAATCTAAGAATTCTTTTTCTGCTTTGATGTTGATAAAGCCCCCTGAAACTCATCTTCCTTAATTGTGTTATAATAGAAAGAGTGCCCTAGGGACAATAAAAAAGCAATGAACCCCAAAAGACCAAATCCATTCGCTACAATTGGATTGTGTTAGGTTATGTAATAAAAACTCATCTGCACACCCACAAACGAGCAGAGAGACACAATGGCAGGTGGGGATCTAAATAATACCCTGTCAGACTACTCCCAGGCCCATCAGAGGAGCCACAAGCCCATCAAAAAAAACATCTCTACAGAGTATCACAGGATTACAGTGGTAGATATGGGAACCCAAAGTAAAGACTCAGAGGAACAGAGAGTCTGTCTGGGCTCCTCCCAGGGCTATCCCAGGAGACCTCAGACCCACTGTCCAGGGTTAGAATCCGTCACAATGTGTGGGCACCAGAGCACCTTTTGGACTGAAGGCAGTCACTGCTATAAGTATGGGACACATTATGGGGTAGAAGGGGAGAGAATTTTGGGTTTGCACAGGACTTCTTATGGGACGTTTAGAAGAGGGTCCAAAGGAAGGAAAAGGAGTGGATCAAATTGATCTGGGGAGGAACAAACATGGGCAAATGGATGGATGAGGGGATGGAAATGATTTGTCACATGTAAATATAGGATCAGTGTAGTCTGACTTGTCTTCTCCTGTGGGTCTGAGTGTCAGCAGATGAAGAGGGAACTCAGGTCACAGGAGCCTGTGAGTGCAGCGACTAGAGTGATTATGGATGGGCAAAGGAGTTTGAGAATGTTAGTGTGGTGGGTTGAACCTGGCCAGATGCTGAGTATTCACCCTACCTCACTCTCCTGTCCCACAGGATGGGGAGAAAATAGAAGGAAGGTAAGAAGACTTGTGGACTTAGATAATGACAGTTTAACAAGGAAAGCAACAACTGTGTGTATAAGAAAAACAAGAGGAATTAAATTCACTGCTTCGCATCAGCAGGCACATGTCCAGACAGTTCCTGGAAAGCAGGGCTTCAGCACACCTGATAGTTACTTGGGAAGTCAAATGTCCTCCCTTTCTCCTTCTTTCTTTGAGCTCTTTGTTGCTGAACACAGCGTCATATGGTATAGAGTATCCCTCTGGTCAGTTTGGGTCAGCTGTTCTAGTTGTGTCCCCACCCAACTTCTTGCGTACACCCAGCCTATTAGTGTTCGGTGGAGAAAGAGACAGAAAGCTTTGACATCCTTCACCTGGGTCAGGACAAACTGTGGTACCAATAGCAGCTGAGGGATGAAAGGGTTGAGAACAGCCCAGTACAGGAGGTGGGGGTACAGGTGAATGGCTTGCAGCCCAGAAAGCCAACTGTATCCTGGGCTGTGTAAAAAGAATCATTGCCAACAGGTTGAGGGAGGTGATTTGGTTTTGTTTTGTAAAGACCTGACCTAGAGTACTGTGCTCAGCCCTGGAGTCTAGTACAAGAATAAGTGGACCTGTTGGAGCAGGTCCAGAGGCGGGCCACTAAAATCGGAGGGATAGAGCACCTCTTGTATGAGGAAAGGCTGAGACAGTTGGGGCTGTTTAGCCTGGAGAAGGGAAGGCTGTGAGGAAATTTTGTTGTGGCTTTTCAATGTATAAAGGGGACTTATAAAAAGGATGGGGACAGACTTTTTTGATAGAGCGTGTGGTGATAGGACAAGGGATAATGGTTTTAAACTAAAATAGATTTTTACTAGATGTACGGAAGCTTTTTTTGCAGTGAGGGTGGTAAAAGACAGGCACAGTTTGCCCAGAGAGGTGGTAGATGCCCCATCCCTGGAAATATTCAAGGTCAGATTGGATGGAGCTTTAAGAAAGCTGATCTAGCTGAAGATGTCCTTGTTTACTTCAGGGGGGTTGGACTAGATGCCCTTTAAAGGTCCCTTCCACCAAAACTATTCTTGTGGTGGATTGTGCAAGTACTCTTCAGCAATTGCCAAAACATAGGTGTGTTATAAACACTGTTTAAGCCACAAGTGCAAAGCACAGCGCCATATTGGCTGTGCCAAACCAATTCCAGCTAGGGAAGATCAAGCCAGACTTGGTAAGCAGGGAGGATCTGGTTATCAGTGGGACTAGAGGAGTCCGGGCCAAAGAGACTGCAGGGCCAGGGGTTTTCTTTCCGGGAGTGAGATTTATGTGCGTGAGAGTAATAGGGGTTTGCTACTGGGGACCACAGCAAGCGACCCAGTGAGATCTGTGTGTGTGTGCATGAGTGGTGTTGAATGAGGCAGACTGTACCAGCAATTGGAGTGGGGGTGCAGTCTCTGGCGTGTGTATGCCCTGGTGCCAGAAACAGGGGAGACTCAGATCCAGGGACAGCTACTGGGCAGACTGAGGTTCTGAGCCCAGCTGCTGGAGGAATTTATGCTGCAAATGTGTATATGTGTATATATTCTCACTGGTGGTCCTTCATACTGCTCAGCCAGTGAGGGGAGTCATTGGGGTTGTCTGTGTTTGGGTGAGGGCTAAATGTGTGTATCATCATCTGCGTTGATCTGTGTTACCGGCCATGTATATGTCTATCTGTAGTATACGCATGTGTTTGTGCCTACTGAGAAAAAAATGCTCAGCCTCACTCCTGTTTGGATTTGGGGACATGGAGTTATGGCAGGCTTGCCTCTCTTGGGCTGTCGAATCCGAGCCAATTTCCCTAACAGGTTATTTCTTTCTATCTAAAGGAAACATGCTGGAGAAAGGCCTATAAAGTTCTCATAGTCATACAGATATTTGCTGAAGTAGTTTCTGACAGCTTTTCCAAGGACGTAAGTCAGTGGAAAAGCACATGTACGGGAGTAAATACAGAATAGCTCCAGAGGATCAGATAGGTGTGAATTCTTGTTAATCGAAATCAGGAACTTTGTTTGTTATAACATAAAGAAAACACCAAGGCGGAGTTGAAAGTTGCGTAACAGCTCTTGAATGTTACATTCATGAGCAAGAGCAAAAAAATGCATCATAGCTGTATGGCAGGCAAAAAGCTAAGTTTACAAATAAATTTCTGTGTGTTTTATAAATAGTTTGTTTAGTCACAGACCAAGAAAGTCGAATTACATGTTACTGATGAAGTTGCCAATCTTCTACTCACATAACTAGAAAATTACTCTCTTTTATTTTTATCAAAAAATGTCATATCTTAATTCAGAAGGTTTCAGGCAATGTTATGCTATTCTTTTCTCGGCTCAAAATTCTGTTTAAAAGGACAGCTGCTATGGAAGCCCATGCTTGTCCCTACTGGTACTCCTTCATCACTGTTCCCATTCTCTCACCAGGTTGAAAATCCTGTTTTCACTGAATCTAGAAATCTAATATAAGGCAACCTTGACTGAAATCAAGTCAACTGGGCAGAATAGCAGAATCCTGCTTGAGGACACATTATGTAGGGAAGGAATACAAGATAAATTGGGAATAGGCTTCCTGTAGAAGGCACTGACCCTAAATGTTCCCCACGTTAATACTTTGTAGACAAGCAAAGGCAGAGGATGTCCGGTTCCTCATTTTGCTTTTCCATCTCTCCTCTTTCAAATGTACGATTCCTGGCTTGCAGAAAGAGGAAGGAAAGAAGAGAGTTCTGCTCCACCATTCTGAAACTTGAGTGGTTAACTGTACTCTTCATCTTGCTAAAACAAAACTTCACCGATTAACATAGTAGGTTTGCAATTAATGTCCAAAGGAGATAAAAGTCTCAGTAAAAAGGTGAAAGGACCTCACTTTTTTTCCAGAAAGCAGTCACAAAGCTTTGGTGACAAGAGTGAGCCAGCACCTGGCAGATCAGTTAGTATGTCAGTAACAACAAACTAGCAGGTGCAATATTAATAAAATGCTCAAAAGGACCCAGAGCTCTGTGCGTCATGCCATCAATTCTCTGGATTGTGCTGGATACCGATCATAAATAAATAATTGTTCTATTCTGCTGTTGA
The DNA here is from genome assembly GCF_004027225.2 of Strigops habroptila. Taxonomy (NCBI): domain Eukaryota; kingdom Metazoa; phylum Chordata; class Aves; order Psittaciformes; family Psittacidae; genus Strigops; species Strigops habroptila. The sequence continues at coordinate 90,095,356 of NC_044278.2, read as the reverse complement.
TTAAAAAGTACAAAGTTACACAAGCAGAATCTAAATCCTTACCACAGCTATGAAAAATCCATAAAAGGCGCTCAGTCCTTCTTAGATTAATACCACTGCCTTGTCATATGGAATTTCACAAGGATAGCTTGTCTGAAAGATGGTATTTAAATTTTCTATCATGGAGTGGCAAAACATTCTTGTTGAGGATTTTTGTTATATTTTATATACACTTGTTTTCACTTTCTTTAGTATAAGAGCAAATGTACAGCAAATTTTATATAAATCATATATAAGTTTGCTTATATAAAAATTTAAAGAGGATAAAAATCACTTTATCGGTAGTGAGTCACTGAACCAGGTTTACTTCCTTTTGTAACTAAAAAAAAAAAAAGAGACAGATAAAGAAGATTTTTTTGGTTCCTAAATACTGAAGTACTTACTATTTTCTCTCAAGGTTCAGAACATCTTCTCTACAACGGAAATTCCTATGGCCTTAATTTCAGTGAGCAAACGTCACATTGATCCTCTTAAAGTTTATTCAGAGACTTTACATGAAACCAGCTGGCTGTTATGTGAGGTGATAACATCCAGTTGAGAGGTGGCAATAAGTAACTGGTGGGCAGTGACATCTTGAAAAGACAGCCTTTTCTGCAGCAGCACTGGAATAGTGGCTTACATTGCCATCTTTTAGAAGGACTTAGCAGCTCTTGTTTAGAGAAGCACCCGCATGGTTAAAGAAGTTTCTGATCAGAACTAGCTTGCGCCTGCTCTCGCGGTATATTGCTCACTTGGAATGCTGTTTTTCACTGACTGAATGACTAAAACAAAAACTAGTTATTGCATCAACTATCTTTCAAATTCCGAAGTCTCTTTTCAGAATTATTCCTTCATACTGAGAATAATTCCAGTCTGTTACAGGAAAAATAGTTCCTATTATGGCAATTAAATCCATGAACTTCAATAAAATAATAAATTATAAAAGAATTCATTCAAAGATTGACTTTATTTAGAAATAATACATTGATATTTAAATTAAATAGGGGAAAAAAGTCTTTCTGGATAAGAACTCATTATGTAAAGTGCCTATAACCAGAGTATTTGGGTGCTCATTTAATAAGGAAAAAAAAAAGTATTGATTTGCATTGTACACAATATACAAACTGAAATGTAAACTTTTTTGTCATTGTATGGGGAACACATTTTTTTTCTTAGCCAGTTAAAAATGAAAAGCATGTTTTGTTTTGTTTTGACTGACACAAAAGTAAAAAAACCAAAAAACCCTAAATAAAAACCCTCTAAGTCTTCCTTGAACACAGTAAAAGAATGATGCTTTCCTAGAAAAATTGCATTAATTTCAGTCTTTATTTAATTTCATCTTTGTGGGGGAGAGGTCCTTGTATAAAACTGGTCAAGAAAGAGATCTATCACAACAAAATGTAAAAAAAACAAAGGATGCTGTAAAATGAAATATTACTATTTATTTTAACAAAAAATATTTTCTCTGTATCCAGTGCTGTTAGAAATGGGAAAAAGATGTTGCATAGCAGTGTCTTCTTGATCTCTCTTTTCTATTCTCAGTTATACATGTTAACATAGCGGCTACAGCTCAGCTTTCCAAAATTTTGACCACTTCCCCATTTTCAGTACTGCTCAGCTGCCTCAACCAAAAGGCCAAAAATGTGGTCTAGAGTTTGAGGTGAGGAATGGTTACTGTGGTTTAAGCCTTCTCTTGCTTTGTCACATGAGTTGGTAGAGTGCATTTCTGATACGTGGTTACCCATTGTTCTCCTTTGCCACATTGAATGGCTGACTTTTGAGATCCACCTAGCAGCATTCGATGAATTGAAAAATAGTAACTGCAGCTTGCTGGATGAGAGATAAAAGATGCTTTGGTTGTTAAGTGAAGTGCAGGAAACACAGGGAACTGTTCCAAGCAGCCTTTATGGAAATTGAGCTTTAAAATAATGAAACCACTAAATAAACAACATCATTAGCTGGAGAAGGAGGAAACTAAAAAAAATAAAATAAAATCACAGAATAGATGGCTACAACAAACAAAGAACAGTTTACATTTGTTTATTTATGTGTATATTTTTTCTTTGGCATCTATAAAAGTTCGGAGTAGCACATGGAAAGAGGTAAGGTAAGCTGGGACTCAGCTCACATATTGGTATTTAGAGAAAACACCAAATCAAAGGTCTTGTAGTATTTCACTGATTGTTCCTATATTCCTTTAATGGCTTTATTTGACTTATTTAATTTGTTTGTTTTACAATAGTAGAGATGACAATTTGCCTTTCAGGAAAGGAGAAGCTCTTCCTCAGCATATGTTGACATCTTGGTTTATCTATCTTGACTCTGTCATGAGAAGGCAAAAAAGGAAAAAGAAGAAGAAAAAAGCTACAACAGTAACACACATTTAGCAGCAATCTTTAAAATCAAAGTAAGCTTGAGGCAATCACAATGACTGACAAATTTACATGAAAGACAGCAACTTTTGCATCCATTTACAGCATTTTTCCTCTACTACATTGATTTTAAATTTAAAACAAATGACAGTTGTTATGAACATGTTCTTATCACATAATCTACTCCTGATAAGAGGTTTTTAAGCTTTAGATTACTTCAATCAGAAAATGAATGAGTTTGGCTTTTGTAATATATATGATCTGTATGTACTACAAGGCTTTATTTCTTGAACAACATGGTAAATTTATTCCTTTGGAAGATATGATTCATATGTCCTGAAGACACTCTACCTTGCAGAGTAATTTTCATATGAATTTACTAAAAGTTCACTGTTACATCTTTTTCATGTTCAAAACAGTGATGTGAATTATCAAGTAAAAGACAGTAGCAATAGTGAAATCTAATGGATAAAATTGCAGTTCTTTCTCTTTGGAAAAGTTCTTTGCTACCTCTCCATGATTCTCATTCATACAGTCTTTTAAACAAATCTATAAAGCAGGATGCAGAACTTGTGCTATGGCAAACTATATGTTCTACAAAAAAAAATGCAATTAATTTAATGTCATGGTTGATTAAATGCATTAATTAACATAGCCAACACCCCAAATAATTGATGGAAAACATTCCATATCAGCATTGCAGATGTAAGGCAAAATTTCTCTTTCTATTTTTTTCTGAATCATATTAGTATTATTCAGCATAAAATATGGTGTAAAAGAATCCAAACTATAGAGAAACATACTATCTTTTCTAATAAATACAAGGATAAGAAAAACGCTAAATTTATTTGATGTAAATAGGAAAAAGGAACTGGACAAGGGCTACTAGATGATCACATCCAGTACCCTAACGTAACTGTCAACCAGGTATATGGATATGTGCCATACCAAATAATGTAATGCCAAACATAAGTATTTAAAAAGATACAAATAAACTTTCTGATCCCAACCATATAGTTAGTGTCTCCTGAATTATGAAGTTACTTTTTATTAACAACAATAAGGACACCTTTGGGCTTTTAACACATTTTATGAGAACGCTTTTCAAATTATCTCAGAAATCAGTCCACATTAAGCCATGCTCACATCATGCCACTTCTCTATAAACATGAACTGGGGGGGGGGGGGGGGGGAAGGGAAGGAGGGGAAGAAGAAAAAAGAAAACTTGGAGTACTATAATACTTATGTGACTGCAAGAGTGGTATTCACCTCTGGAGTGTGAACATTTATCTGTCTAAGTGTCATTATAGTCAGTGGAGATTTAGTTAGTATAACAGGTAAATTTTAAAGACTTGATTGAGTGCCCTCAACATAGGCATCTAGTGCTATTTCAGATGACCTGTGGAATGCTATCCAGTGTCCAGTTGAGGCTCAGGGACTTGAGTCTTCTGTATGTGCTACATCAACTCTGACAGCTATTATGATATATCATGTCTGTGACAGCCTAGGGTAGTCAAATAGCACTAGACATCCAGCACCAGACAATTCAATTGATCTATAGGTGTCTATTCTCTTGACCTGAAGCTCACTCTTAGGCTTCAGGTTTCAAGAGAAATACCAAACACCAGGACCATACTGACAAATAATATGTCAACATGCACATGTGTAGTATGTATGGGTCTTATACTATAGATATGGCATCTCTCTGAGTGGAGGAGGAGGTACTTAAAATGTTACATATGATAAATATGTGGAAAAATAATGCTTAAAAAAAAGTCTACTAGTTTTGTTTTCACTAATACTCCATTCTGAAAATATTTGTAGCAGATTTACAACTTTTATACAGATGTGTACAAATACAAAACTATAACCATACATACACAGATGATTTTATTTATTCTCCTGTGCTTGTTCACCTCATCTGCACATTCACAGTAGAATAACAGCCTATTAATAAAACGAAAGACAAGCAGAAGTCTAGCATCTAAATTCTCATTTCTCAGTATTTTTGCAATTGCTAATATGTTTAAATTATGCCTTAGTACCTGCAGGGAAGGCAAGCCAATGGTTGGAATTCTTTTTTTATCTCAGCTAGAAAATTACAACATATGTTGCACAGACCCCTTTGCAAAACAGGATTCCACCGGATATCCAGAAAAGATGCAACAATAAATAAATGATTACATTGTCCACCATTAGGTGTGCTAAACTAATGATGCCAAAGAGGTTGTAATTGTAAATTGCCAGTGGGAGGCAAATACTACAAGACATCTGCTTCCCAGTAAGTCCTGGGAGGCAAATCAGATGAACAATATAGAGAGAAATGTGTGAAAAAAATTTCTAAAGGGAAAGTAAACTCACACTCCGCTATTTGAAATGTTCTCTATGCCACATTTGAAACCAACTAGGGAGGTAAAATTTCAGAGTATTAGGAACTAGGGATACCTTTGAAATAACCTATAAGGGAAGCATGAGTTCCATGTAAAGCAAATAAAACTCAAACCTAAAATAAAGTTTATGGGGAAGTTTTAAACTAAAGATTGAGGAAAATGCAACAGGTGTACAAGTGTGAAGTAATAAAATCTCTGCAGTATTACAAAACCTGACAGAAGTCAATAACATTCAGGAAGGTAATAGATAGGAACAATCTCTATAAATAAGATTCTATTGAAGCAGAGCACATAAAAAACTAACAACCAGGACAGGGCCAAACATAGAAGTGGTTCTGTACAAATTTCACAAATGTAAAGAGTTAGATGGCAAAGATGAAAGTCCTTATTTTAAGTAAAAGTATTGTCATAGTGAGGATTGAAGAAATATGGTTAAAGTCTGAAAACCAGTGCAACACCATAGGTTGGATGCTGGCATACAATTTACATTAGGAATGACAGAGTAAGTTGTATGTGTGGAGGAGTGCCATTGTATGTTTAAAAAAAAGATTAGATTGAAATATGGGAATACACAGAACAAATTAACTACTGACAACATAAAATTTTATTTTATTGAAATTGTGTGCTCAAATAGAATAGCAGCAAGGATGTACTATCAACACTTTGGAACACTTACATACAAAATACTGGGGGAAAACATTTTTGCAAGTGTAAGTAATCACTGCTGAAGCTATTAAGTTACATTAATGGAATCAAATAACATCTGGCTTTGTGTTACCAGGTTATTTGCTGTATATGGAATTCCAGAAATTTTTTGGGAAAGATTCTTGAAAAAGTCTACTGTTTCATAGTAACAAAAGGTCGTTGTGCAGATGGATTAATAACTGCATAAAAGAGGCAACAAAGGACTAGATATATCGTCTTTGCCCTGCTGAATCCCACTGTAGGAGAATTAAGAGTGAAATTTCAGAGTAATTTCTGCTAAGACTTGTGCTGGTCAATATATTCAGATGATGAATATTTAGGTGATAAAGTTTACTGATGATTCGCAGTTACTGAGAGCTATAAAAAATGTCTGTCTGCAAAGTTACAGAAGGAACTTAGACTACAAAGTGAAATAAAATGGCAGAGAAAATTCTATGTTGGCAGGTGAAAAAAGTACACATGAGGAAGAACAACAGAAACTGCATGTACACAATTATTTTCTCTAAATTAGCCATTACCACTTATGAAAGAGATCTTGCAGTCTTTGCAAAGCATTTTATTAAAAAAACATGACCCCAAACATATCAGCTTGAAGCTGAGTAGTGGCAAAAATACAATTAGAATGCTATGAATCATTAGGAAAGGAACAAAACAGAAATCATAACTACCTCTCTGCATAACTATAAGGTGGATTCACATTTTGTCTACCAATTATAACGAAGACTTTACTACCTAAAAAAAAAAAATACTATATAGAAAAAAATATTGCAGGGAGAAAATGTAAGATGTCCATAATTATAGAAAAGCTTACATGTGAAGAGAGATTGAATAAATTAGGATTCTCCAATGTGGGTAAAAAAAAATGGACATATGGGATTATTATATGTGTCTGTTGAAAAAAGAAAGCCCCAGAGAACTAAAGAGGTGTTACTTAAAAATTCAAAAAAACCTTAGAAAATTTGGAGAAAGAATAACCAACAACACAATGAGAAAAAAAGTTTTGTTTTGTTTTAAAAGAAGGAAATTTGTACTCGCTTCTCATGCCCTGAAGACACCAACAGACTTTGCAACCTTTTCCCACCTCTTAGGGTTTTGGCTGCCTGTGCTCCAGCCCAGCCCTAATATGTTGCCCTGTAACCTCAGGTCAGACTACTGGGAAAAAAAGCTTTGTGAGAAGGAGCTGTGAGAAGCATGAAGTGCATTCCCCCCTGCCCCGTCCTTTGCTTCAAAATTGTATTTAAGTTCACAGTCTTGCCCTTGACTGATCTACTTTGCAGGTGTACCTGCACCTGGCCATGTGCCTTGCTAATGCTGTCCCACTAACCTGACTGCCGTGCTTGATTATGGCCCTGATTGAAAGTTTGATCTTGCTTGTCGGTAGTGGCTGAAACTGGTTATTGACACCTTCTCTGCTCAGCCTGTTTAGGTACAGTGGGATGACCCCCTTCATGAGGCTACTGCCCCTTCTTGCCTTGCTGTCTTCCTTGGTTCTTGGCTCACAGAGAGAAAAATAATATTACAGGGGTACCATGGAGGGAAGAATAAGACTCATGCCTAAGCAGTGTTGTGTTGGTATGAAGTTCCTCTGATCACGACAGCAGATTAATTTTGATACTGCTTTGTATGAGCATTGGGCTACTTTCTGTAGGAGACTGGAACCAAACAGTTTGCATGGCCAAGGTGTGCAAACCCTTGCCTAATTGATTAATGCTCTATTTACGTTTTCTATTGCTACATTTGGTTTTGGTAAAAGGTGATCGATTGGTGCATATATCTACATACCTATATACATATCTATATATATATACAAACATAAATATATTTTCAATACCAATTGTGATTATTCTCCATTATGGTTCAGTTTTTATTGATGCCATTTAGTGAAGTTTTACAACTTTAATAATGCATTTTTCATATGGTTTCACAGAGACACCAAAAGCTTCCTCAAGTTCTGCAGTTTGCCATTGCAAATTCTTCTAAGTTCAAATGCATTTTCATAGAACAGTCTTGTTCTGACCAGGAAGATAAACATAACCTGTCGTATCTAATTTTTGGTTTTTTTAAATAGTTCTTCAGTAACAAAGAAATAGTAAAAACAGATGAAAGAAAGTACTATAGGTGATCATTTTGTTGGGAGAAAATGTTGGGGGTTTAGAGCAAAACTTCAAACTCTGGGAACAAGCAAAGTTAGGGAAAAACATGCATGCACACTTTGGTAATTGTAAGTATAATTTTGTTGACAGGAAATTTGTATACTGCGTCATCTACTGCCATACTGGGACATGAGCCCATTTCTTCGGAATCTGTTCTGAAATCTTTAAATTTTACATTATTGGACATTCCAGTGAAAACGTCTGTATTTCAGGAAGTGGAGGCTTACACCTGAAAAACATTTTTTTATTAAATTATTGCAATGCAAAAAATATTTTTAAATGTTTCAATTTTTTACTAATTCAGTTTTTTCCAAAACAAGCAAACCAGCACTACTTGATTGAATTATTTTTGGCTTATTGTCATTACTTTTTTAAAAGAAATAATATTGAAATTTAATGTATAAATAAATAAAAACACTTTGCATAAATCTGAGACCAAGTGTCATGGTCTAAGTCTAGCCAGTAACTCAGAACCATGCAGCCACTTCTCACTCCCCCTCTTCTTCCTCCCTCCTCTCCCATAGGGATGGGGAGGAGAATCGAAAGAATGTAACTCCCACGGGTCGAGATAGGAGCAGTCCAGTAACTAAGGTATAATACAAAACTACTACTGCTACCACCAGTAATAATAATGATAAGGGAAAAAACAAGGGGAGAGAATATAAAACTAAAAGGAGAAAAGGAAAAGAAAACAATAAACACAAGTGTTGCACAATACAATTACTCACCACCTGCCCACTGATACCCAGCCTGACCCGAGCAGCGGTCTGGGCCTTCCGGGTAACTCCCCCCAGTTTACATACTGGGCATGATGTGCTGTGGTATGGAATACCGTTTTGGCTAGTTTGGGTCAGGTGTCCTGCCTCTGCTTCCTCCCAGTTTCCCGTGCCCCTCCTCACTGGCACAGCATGAGAGACTGAAAAGTCCTTGATTGGAGTAAGCATTACTTAGAAACAACTAAAACAACAGTGTGTTATCAGCACTGTTCTCAGACTAAAGTCGAAAACACAGCACTGCACCAGCTACTAAGGAAAAAAACAGCTGTTACAGCTGAATCCAGGACACCAAACAATAAACATTATCATCATATACAAAAGTCATGCAGCGCTACACTTGCCACACTTGCCATTAAGAATATTTTCCAATATATGACTGTGAATGACAGCAATTGATAAAAAGCAACCTTACACCCTTTATAAATTCAGGTTTTGAAAAATACAAGTGACAGTAAACCTTATATCACTATGCTGTATCAAGCAGTAGTCTCTGTGTATTAGAAAATGCCCATTCATTGGTTCCTAGACAAACACCTGTTCAGAAGAATGGGTTAACAGTTGTAGTGTGATGATACCTCTGTGGAAGGTATGGCTTAACGAGCCATTGCAAAAGATGAAAACTTCTTATATAAAGTGTTTCTGTGGGAGATGGTTGTTTAGCTGTTTAAAAAAAAAAAAATTCTGCTTGTTCTAACTAAAATGTCTGATTCACATAACTGTTCATAGACTAACAATGAGGTTAATATTGAGAAGTGCCTGTATACATGGCCTTCATTAACACCATATAATTATACTGAGATTTCTTGAGCTTGACTTGTCAGATAAGATCTTATCTAGATGAATAGTTTTTCTTGCTTTGAATGCTTGAATGAGTCTGAGAGTCATTTGGCACTTGGCAGCCTACATTATGACATGTTATCAGCTGAGTAGTGCAAAGAAAAAATTAATTATTTCAAAGAAGAAATACATGATAGAAATATTTTAAAATGTAACAATAGCTGTGTTGGCTCTAAGGAGAGAAAAAAATTTACAAAGCGGAGACAAGTCCAATGAAGAAGAACATCTTTCTTCAGAAACTTGCAACAAGGTTACCTATCAGTGAACACAGCTGTCAACCATCAATCCCCTGCTGAAACATTATTTGGAGAAAGACAGTTAAAGTAATTCATGAAATGTTTCATTGTCCTCCCCATAAATTAATGCAACCACTTTTGGTGTTACTGTCATTGTCTTGAGGCTATTTCTTGACAAACTTTCTCTCAAGGGAAGTCAGAAGACAAATTGCATGTTGAGATAAAATGCTGGAATGCCTTTTTATTTTTTTTCTATTCCACCTTAAATTCACCCCCATTCTGTGGCTATGTCATTCACCTGGTTACCTAATGTAGGGCAGCCTTAGCATAGCGCAGAAAGGAAGTTGGTCTGTAAGAAAGCTGAAAGACTTACAGGAGTTTGGCCACTGTTTATAGAAGAATTGTGTTTAAATCTAGTTCAGTGATAGCAAAGAGAGTGACTGCCCTTGTGTATAAAGGGACATAACTGAGATTCAAAGGATTCCTTTGTTGACTTGCTATAGGCACTTTGTAAAAAATTACTGTGTCTAACCTTTAAACTATTCTGAACATAAAGCACAGAAAGCAAGGATTTTGTTAGGTGTTTGGGTTTTGTTTGGGGTTTTTTTAACTGTACTTACATCAATGGACTGCTTACTGTACATGTGGTCTACAACATTTCTTACTGATTTAACATGTTTTTTCTACACTTAGTATTAATGCAGATTAAAATATAATATGCATTATAACCACAATAGCTACTCCTAAACAGCTCCTTGTCTAACCACTTTGACTACCTTTAATATAAGAATATAAAATGGTCCAGGCCCTTTCTTGATCTGTGAGAGATCGTAAAGCAAGAGGTGCTATGTACAGCTAATCTTTCTTCCCACCCAGCAGGTAGGAACAGTAATACTGCATGTTAGGACTAGCACCTGGCCAGTATATCCTCTAAACCATGCCTGGCACTTGTTTGGGGAGTGCAAGTTGCTACAGACCACAGCTATACACAGCTGTGTACCCTCAACTGAGGAGTCAGAACAGCCAAGGACTAGCACTCAAACCTCTGCTTCTATGCAGCTTTGCAACCCTGCTCTTCCGGAATATGTCCCTTTCTTACTCTCCTCTGGGCTGTCTCAGAGACTACTGTTAGAGATCCTTCTCCTGAACCAAAGTGGCTGTTACTATGCTGGTAACAGTGCTTTGTTTGCCTACCCTACAAACCCAGCTTGAGAACTACATGTTGCACTGTTTTTCTCTTTCAGCTCTACTCTGACAGTATCTTTCTGTTGGTTGTCGAGTATGAATTTTAGGGAACATGCATACTACAGTAAGCAACAGAGAGATTTCTTCTATGCTTTTGGTCTACTCTAATAGGATCCTGTTTGTGGTCACAAGCCCTGATTTTGGAACCTTTGGGCTAAACAAGATCAGAGAAGACTCTTCTCAGAAAAAAATAAACCAAACCTAACCTGTACTTATTTGCAAAATGAGTTGACATGGAGCAATTCTATGATGCCAGAAACTGTTTCTTTAGATAGTGGGATCACAGTAAGCTAAAATATATGTTTCTACTATCTGATATTGGTTCTTGCTGTAACTCTTTAGTCACAGTTAAAGCAGCAAAACTTTCAAGTATGAACAATCATAATTTTCCCATTTCTTCCATGTAAAAAGAACGTAATGAAATATTTTTCTCCATCTCCTCTCTTAGTCTTCATTGAATGTAAGCTTTTTAGGACAGGACTAACTTATACCCTGTCTTACTCAGAAGTTTAGCTCAAAAGGAGAAACAATAATCTATTGAGAATTTAAAGTGCCATAACAGTCTAAAATATACAAATATTTTAAGTCATTAAAGCCTAAAATAATGGACAGATATATTTTTCAATGTTAGAATGTTGCATTGTGTGTCAAATAAGGTCTTGCCCATATACAACAATCTTATCTCTAAACTTACAACTATAGTTAAAATAATCACAAGTGCAATTTGATAATGTCATCATACAGTTATTTCAGAATTGAAAATAACACATACACTTCCTACTATTATTATTTAGCCCTTAGGTTAATTGCTTATGAATGATAGACTAAGCCACCAGACCTTATAATCTTGAGAGGATATTAGGGCCCTTTTGTCCTTTAATTTAATGCAGTGTTTCTTTTGGTTTTAAAGAAACAAATACCACAATTTTTTAATTTGTGCATACCTTAAAATTGTGTTAATTTTCACAACTCTGCAAAAGTTAAATTAATCATCAAAAAGAATCACTGAAGATGGTTGAACCTTTTCCCTCTATCTTGAATATTCCATATCCACAAAAAGCAACGGCAGTCCACTGTAGTGATTGTTCTGTCTCTCTTTGCATTTCTTCAGACCCTCCAAACTAGATCAAATTACTAGACTCTTATCTTTGCCTTCTTTTGGGGCATTTTGCAAGATGATTTTAAAATATTGTTGAAAAAGAATTCAGACTTCATATAAAGAGTTTTCAGACTACAGGAAGTGACCTAGATCATAACCCAAAGTATAGAAGGAGCTGACAGGTTTTTTTGAGTCCTGAACTGCATTTTGTAGCAGTGCTGTGTGAGAGTACAAACAGAAATTATGTATCTATAGCTAAACATTTTCCATATGCACCTGATAAATACCATTAGCATACTGCTATAAATGCTGTTTTCAAGTCATGGCTGTCTCTTATTTTAACTGGTTGCTGTACTAGCAGACTGGTGTCTGACAGTGAACTACTGCAGTCAGCACTGGCAACTAGCAAACATCTTTGCAGCAGGGAAATATTCAGTGTGGGGAAAAACTAGAATAAAATGTCTGAAACAGAAACTTGCACCAGCAAGTAGATTCTTTCCACCTATGTAATCCTTTTGGGAGATTTAATCAGATTAGCTAAATTTGGATAGCTAGATTTTCGAAGAATTTGCTGACTTCCTGGGGTTAAATGCAAATTTCCTTGATTTCTCAATATGATAAAAAGTCTGTTCAGTTTGGGAATCTACTCTCCAAACACACTCTTTGATGCATGGTTAAGACAGTTTTATGTTTCAGTAACACTAAACTAGGCAAATTAATAGGACCTTAAGAGATTTGTTAATCAGATTTATGAATTGTGGATATTTAACAGTCCTTAGCAATACTTGACATTTAGAGTATATAGCACTTTACAAACATTGAATAATTACTGTTTAAACATCTTCAGGTGCTAGCAAAATCATTTTAGTGTTAATGTGCAGACAAGGAAACTGAGGTAGAGGCAGCCGTGCACTTTTGGAATATCCTGCTGATTGGAAATAGGTAATCTCACTCCCCACAGTGTATTGACCCAGACATTTACAAAAATGGTAAGGAAACATTGGCAAAGTGATATTATTCTACCATTTTGCAGAGTATGCAATATAATACTGTAATGTCTGTTAACGAAAATTCTATGTATGAGTTCTAGGAATGAATTGCTCACCAACAATTTCCTCTACCAGTGAAGAGATACAGGCTCAAAAGGAAATCCCAGTCATATGCTTTGGGTGGGAAAATAAAGAGGGATTTTGGAATATACACTGTAAAACTAGAAAGTCAGAATTAAAACAAAGAAATAACAAACAAGCAACTGCAAGAATTGTAGACATTTTTATAAATGATAAAGAACTGATAGCTGTGGTAGTCCATTTCTAGGGCAAGATTTGGGGGTTTTTTGTTGTTTGATTTTTTTAAGTATCTTTTGAGGAGGGAAAGTAATGTGTATACACCATTGGCTATAGCCAGCACTTTGAGAACTATTACAGTAAAGGTCTGTGATCAAATTAATAGTTTCACTGGTATCAAATAGATTATTCAAGTAATGATGTTATAAATATGTAAATTTCCAGGACTAGCATGTAGGTTTATGCCATCCTAAAATTTACAGGAGAAATATTCTGTTGAATACATTAGAGTCCCTGGTTTTTAATTTATTTTGCTTTAATATTCGTTTCCTTAGTGTTCCATTATTTTGCTTTGGATGCAAATTATTGTACTGGAAAGAAATTGCCAGGAAATAATTATGAAATGACAACAAATAAGGTTTTACAATAATTAATTTTTGCAATGACATAAGCCTAAACAACTCTTTCTGATTGAGCTGAGAAGACAAAATTATATAATTGAAGTAAAGTGAAGTCAGATAAAGAAACATTAACGACATTATAGATATGAACTTCAGCTATAATTCAGAATCAAATATGGCACTTGCTTTATATTGAACTGTATTCATTTTAATAGTTACTGAATATATGTTCTGTTTTTATGTTGTCATTTTTAATATATTCTGCCTTTTTCTATATAATTATTACTTCTTGAACAAGTCAGATGCATTCAAAAAAAGAGAAAAATGTATACTATCTGAGATCACAAAAAATACTACTTTAGGATAATTGATACTCCCCTTTATAGAAGACCTGCTTCGCAAGATTTTTCCCATAACTAAGCAGGATTTAATCTCTCAAGATAAAATTAAATCCTTCAAAAGCAAGACAGATAAGACCAATGAATTTTCCTAGTAAGGAAGACTTTGATATGTCCATCTTTTTTAGAAATTAGCTAAAAAAAACCCAACCATCATCACCTTTCCATAGTGGTGGAAATTTTACTTTGGTTAGTGTTATATTCATTGGCTAATTTGGGTGAACTATTCATAGTAAATAATTTACTGAGTGAATTTCACTTCATTTTTTCACTCATTTAGTGAGTATTTTAAACTTTCTTTTTTCCCCTTGTTTTAGAATTACTTGACAATCTACCTTTTATTACATTGCAGTAAAACTTATTAAAAAATAATCTGATAGTTCAATCTCTGTGGAAGTGTTATAGTTGGCATGTTTGCTTTGACTATGCCTTAATTTTTACCTCATAATTAAATATTCATAACTCATGGTGTATAGCTACCAGTATGATACTAATTCTGATTTTGGAGATGAAGTTGAAAAAAGTTAAAAAAAGATGAGAAAACAAATTGGGTTGTGAAACAACTACGTAAATAAATGGAGAAAAATAAAAGTTTTACAACTTTGTTCTCTACATTCAAAAAACATGTTCAGATACACTAAAAAGTGCTCGACATGCTTTTTAATTCTATTTTATTCTTTTATTTTGCAGCATGCACACCCTGCAGTTGTCTGTATGATGACAATGCAGGTTGATAAGTAAATATTAGACATATATTGACCAAGTGAACATGGAATCTTGAGTTATCTCAGCAAAATAACTAAGGGAAGACAAGAAATTGCTTGACAACATGGATAACCATTTGTTTAACTGTTGTGGTTTAAACCCAGGTGGCTGCTCTCTCACCCCCACCTTCGCCCCTCTCTCCCCCAGACTGGATGGGGAGGAGAATTGAAAGAATGTAAAACCTGCAGGCTGAGATAAGAATGGTCCAATTACTAAAGTACAATATAATGATGATGATGATGATAATACAGTAATAATAATAACACCACCACCACCAATAATAATAATAATGACAAGGGAAATAACAAGAGGAAAGAATATAAAACAAAAAAAGGGAAAGAAAAAGAAACAATAAATACAAGTGACACACAATACAATTGCTCATCACCTGCCGACCGATACCCAGCCTTACCCATGCAGTGACTGGTCCCATCCGGGTGACTCCCCCCAGATTATATACTTGGCATGGTGCGCTGTGGTATGGAATACCTCTTTGGCTAGTTAGGTGTCCTATCTCTGCTCCCTCCCAGCTTCTCGTGCCCCTCCTCACTGGCAGAGAATGAGGGACTGGAAAGTCCTTGGTCAGGGTAAGCACTACTTAGCAACAACTAAAACATCGGTGTGTTATCAGCATTGTTCTCAGACTGAGGCCAAAGCACCAGCTACTAGGAAGAAAATTAACCCTATCCCAGCCAAAATCAGGACATTGACAATGAAAAACCAACTATAACTCACATACATTTTCAGTACTGAAAAAATTCAGATGAGTTGCCATAAACTTCTGTCTGATTAAAAATATATATTAACTATATCAAGTAATTAATTAAAATTAAAATAACAATATTCTGTGTCATGATTCACAATGAAATAGATTTTTTTGTTTTTGTTTGGTTTTTTTTATGGTTGGCCATCTTTTACTGAATATTTGTCAGTATTTGCCCTTTTGTTTGGATGACCGGGAAGAGGACAGAAAAACAGTTAGGAAAACAGTATGTTCATTCTGATCATATCCAGAACTATGGAAATAATTGTAAAATGACACTTACTTGATTTATTGACAAAAAAAAGGCCAGTGAAACATTTGGCCAATGAAAATAAAGAAGTATTTTTACATGAAGAAACAGATAGTATGCTTCATTTTATGCTTTTGCAGAAGAGTCCAGGGTAATATAAATGGCTTTCTGTGCACCACTTTTGGGTGAACACAATGGCATACACAGATTCATACAGAAAAAGGTCAGAGGATTTATTTTCACTGTGAGTGTAAATTCCTGAACTGAGTTCAAGGCTAAAATATTTGGTTTTGTTTTCTTCTTTGCTTTTACATACATGATTTTCAGAGATTTTTACTAATCTGCACAATTTTATTTTAGGATCATTTCCTCATGGTAGAAAATGAACTAAAAGCAAAATATAAATGCATCAAAATTGCACTTTGGCAGGTTCAGCTTTTCTTGTTCTTTTCTTTCCATTCCTGACTCTGTTCACTCTCCCTTGATTCACGAAGTGTAAGAAAGATCAAATTTTGCACTCTAATTCTTCTAAGTAACATAGTATGTTACTGGTAAGGAATATTATTTTTAAAAAAATTTTGTTTTGCTTTTCTGCACTATCCAGTGGAAGGCAAATTTCCAGAGCTAGGGATGAATAAATAAAAATCAGTTTCTTCGTTCAGGTAGTCAATTTGTTTTTTAGATGGAATGAAAACTAAACCATGTTTTCTCACTGATTTAAGAAATATATTTAACTGTAAACTGACATTCACTTCAAAATGCCCCTGCTTCTTAAGTTTAATAAGTACTTTATGAATGTCTCTAGCTCCTACAAGGCTGAATAATTAGTATATGGAGAGCAAGTATGATCTTTCATATTTATAAAGTACTTTGAAACAGAAGTATTGAAAAATTACCATGGTTATAAGTTCAATTATTACCATCCAAACTATCAGTTCAAATTAAAAATCCAATTATTAATGAATTGTTAATTAATATCTACACCATATTCAGGCTAACAGTAAATTTAAAATAATAATAATAACATAAAAACCTCAGCTACCATTGTAAATGTTTGAAATCCCACATGCCTCATGCAGAAGTCAGAAGAATCAAATTCTCAATTAGAAAAGGTTTAACAATAGATGGAAAGCTGACATTAAAGTTGAGTATTTCATGAGTTATCATCCATTCCCCTGCTCTACTTGTTGAAAAACAAAATTTAAAACAAACAGATGCCCCTACAACAGCACAGCAACAAGAGCCACCCCAACACTTCAAAGAAAAATCAAGTCAGTCGGAAATGATGAAGGTAATAAAAAAGTACCATTTGAAGGTAGAAAATCCATGGCAGATAGTTTAGGCAAGTCAGTGGTAGCAACAGGGAAGGGGGCAATTGAACACATTTAGATTATAGGCAGGGCCAGTGTCTTGATCCTGGTCACAAGAGACTGAGGCATACTAGAACTACAAACAAGCCAGTATCTTCTATCAGTTGAGCTACTACACCTGACTTAATTCCTACTTTAAATTCCATTTAAACAGAAGAAAGTATTTCTTTATCCCGAGGATGATCAAACATAGCAAAAGGTTCTTAGAAAAGTTGTGGTGTTTTCATCCCTGCAGGTATTCAAATGCTGACTTGACACAGCACTGAGCAACCTGCCCTAACTGGTGCTCCTCTGAGTAAGAGAGTTGGACTAGATGATCTCAGGAGTTCCTTTCCAGCCCCAACCAGTCTGTCATTTTGTGCAGTTTTAAGGCCTCTCCATTGAAACAGACTATGGCTGCTGGAGTCGCAGCCTTCACAGAAGGCTGTGGTATAATATACTGGTTCTGGCTAGGATAGAGTAATTTTTCTTCATAGCAGCCCATATGGTGCTACGTTTTGGATTTGTGATCAAAACAGTGTTGATAACACAGGGATGTTTTAGTTGTTGATGAACAATTCTTACACAGCATCAAGGCCTTTTCTGCAACTTAAGCAAAGGTTTTCTGGATCTTTCATTTACAATAGACAAATTCCACAGAAGTTGCATTTTGGGTTCTTAAGGTGTCTTTTGGGATCCCATCATAAATTGTTACTAGTTTTTCATTCACTTTTACTTTTCCCTCCATGCTATCAGGGTTACAGGAAATTATTCATGATATTTAATGTTTTTGGAGCATTAGAAAGGAGTCTGTTCTTCTGTCTCTACCATCCAAACCTATTTGAATGGATTCCCACACATAATATGTGTCTTCAAAACAGTAAATACAAAACAGACTCTTTGGTGTCTGAAAGAACTCTGAGGCACACCTTTATGATACTAAGCAGAAAAAAAAAAAAAAAAGAAAAAGAAAAAAGTGCAAATAAATAGATAAATGTGTAAAATATTGATTTATTTTTGAAAACTAGTACTGTAACAAAAAAGGTCCCCTATTTACTGTGCCCTTTATGGCATAGATTACTATGAAAGATTTCTAAATAGACCAGAACTCTTATTTATCCACTGTTAGAACTTCTTTAAATGTGTCTCCAGTATGCTCTCTGGACCACAATAAAGTGAACGTGACATGATTATGTGAAATATCACATAATGTTGAAATACGTTTTTCTTAATATCCTCAATGACAAAAGGTATATATAGTTGTAATTTTATCTGTGAATAACAAGTGTTACATAGAAGACACCTTCTCACTTAGTTGCAGTAGTAAACTCTATAACAAGTTATTCTACTGTAACAAGTAATCTAAAAAATATCTCCTGTTTTGACATCAGAGATATTGAAATGAAAGACAGGGGAAAAAATGTTTTTTTTTCATTTTAAATAAAGTTTAAACTGTCTTGTATATAAATCTGTATTGCAATATAAAATATATACCCAGAAGCACTTCAAAATATTCTTCAATTCATCAAGTTATAACTAGGGAGCACACTGATTTCTAGACAAAAGTCACATGGGTGTGTAACAGTTCAATGTGAAAGTTATAGACAAAAGTTAAACTGTATGTCTGTGTATAGCAGACACGTAATATTTGGTGACACTACCCGTACAGAAGAAATATATTACTACTGCTCTGTTCTATCTATCTTCTAACAACATAAAACCAGCCTAAATTGCATAAAACAACAAACAGTGTAAAACGAAAGAGGCATTTTCACATTAACATTTGCAGGAAATAATTATTCTGCTCTAATACTGCTATTTACATGGAGAATAATACTTCCAGTGAACTAGCAAGGAGTCTTATGGGAACTTAATTTGTAACTGTATTGAAGTATTTAACTGAGTGCTTCAATTTTTAAAATGAATATGTGTTTTTTAGACATGATAGATCTGAAACTGGGCAAGAGACTTTCTTGGATTACCAGAATAAATAAGGATATTTATGATGTTGGAAAAGTGAGATTTTACAAAGGTATATGCAGAAAATTTAGAAGTACTAAGTGGTTTTACACAAAAAGTAGGATGCCATTTCTCAGCAGCAGAGACAAGAAACAAACAACAGCACACATAAAATTTAGACCTTGTCCAAACTTTATTTTAAAAATTATATTTGTTTCATTAGATTTGATACCTGTGTCAATTAAACTCTGAAGGTTGTTTAATTATTGTTATAACTATTAAAGTATGGAAATCTTAAGAGGCTTGGGTTTTGCAGGCAGGAAACTAAGCCACTAGGTTGAAATAGCTTGGGAATTTGTAACCTGAAGTTATTGGAACAATACACTGTGAAAAATGTGAGAAAGACTGGAACTAAGGTATCAGCACAAAAAGTCAAGAAGATTGCAAGGCTTAATTCCTACTCCAGAGGAAATTTCTTCTTCCTTTTTCATGAGCACTCAGCTAACCTGAGCATGAAAACCAGACCATTTTATTCTTGTAGGACGAGCTGGAGGAGCTTCTGTCTAATATCCAACAGACAAGTGATTAAAGCACTGAGTGTTGATGTGGAGTGTGTGAACCCATATATCCACATAGATCAATAGACTTATTTTTACTTATCATCTGGAGGTGCAGGATTTTATTTTTTTCATTCAGAAATGGCTAGAGAGGTCTGCGGTTTGTTCCACTGAAAATCAAGCTGCAGGGTCTTCTAGTGGAGGTGTGGACGATGGTAAAATACAGTTCAAGAACATTTTCTTTTTCATTCACTGGCAGCTTTGACCACCAGGAGTCAGTGATACTAACAAGTAGGTGAAAAACATGACAATATTTTAATTTTGTACACTGAAATAACACTAGTAATAGGGAAGATAGCACAAATAGAGAATACTAATTATATCTTTTTTTTAGAATCTGCGTATTAAAAGATCAAATGCAAAGGCAGAAATAATGCACAGATTAATGCACAGATTGTGGTTAAAAGCCCCGATACATTTAGATATACTCTGTAAATATATTTCTGGAGGAGTAAGTGTTACTTACAGAAAAAGAGCTATGACACTTCCAGAGACTGAGGAGCTTAGTGTCCACAAACAAACAGAATAAAAGATAGGCAACAGGAATTAACATCAACTAGGAAGCAAATGCCTTAGGAAAACCATTATAGAGTAGCATATACACATACCAGCAACATAAAACTTATCTAAACAACTGCTAGTAGAACTGAAATCTGATCGTGAGCATTTTATCACTACTGCAAAAGTAAATGCTAGCTCTTCTATTTGTTTTCTGTTTTTCTTATGTTGAAGAGGCAAGACGGACCACTAAGGACGACTCCCATGTGACTGGCTGTTCTGGATAAAAAGTACGATATGTTGTGAAGAAGGATCTCATGTGCTGACATATTTACCTGCATGATTTTGTATAAGAGTAAATGATTACTATTTCCAAGTGAAATTTCCCTCTTTAGAGTTGTTAGGGTATATCCCTGTATGTTTATGTGGTTTGAGATTGTGGTGGTCCACATGAGATTATATGTTTAATATTTGAAGGTGGAAAAAGTAGAGTCTTTGGGAAAAAAAGCAAGCCCTATCTAGGGCTTCTCTTTGTGGATAAATGAAAATTTTCTGCCACATGCAGGTACAGTAGTTGCCCTCCTCTTGCTTTTAGCGAAATAGTAAGCTGGTAAACAAGAGGAATGGGGTAGATATATTCAGAAGGTTATGTGTATCAACTACAGCTATAGAACAAATATTATGACTGTCACCTGCTGAGAAAATCATCTGCCCTCAAAAGCAGAGGTGAAGAAATCTTCTTGAGTGTAAGCACAATGAAAATCTCTTAGAAAGACAAAGCTTATTGCTGAAAGAGGCAATGTCAAAGTATATGAAGGTCTCCTGATTTTACCTGATGTAAATTCTTCCTTCCTAATGAACTATTAATGCTCCTTTAAGGAGCATTTGACACCACTGATGATAATGTTATTTCACTCTGATTACTGTCTGTTGTGAGCATGGTGATCAAGGATGGCTGGGGACGGTCAATTTCTTATTTCTTTTGTATAAAACATAGCACTCTTGGGTGACTATTGCTCTCATTTAGATACAGATATGATGAGAAATATTTGTGTATTGTATAATAGTGCCTTACTTTTTTAATAGAATATTTTATTACTTTCACTGGGAAATGAAACGCAGTTTTTTATTTGTTGGGTTTTTTTCCCCCATGTTAACAAGCTGTGTAAGTTAATGGTAGCCAAAGTGGGCAGGGGAATATGGTAGTCTAGATGCTGTGATTTGTCTGCTCTTTTCTCTGTGTGTAGCTACAGCCCCTGTCCTGCAGCAGACTTTGTTCTTCCTGGGAGACCGTATATGAGGTAACATGTGTTAAGGATGCCTACAGGGTGGCTATGACCGTAAGTTGTGACTGCTAATAAAATGTTCACTCTACTCTTATATCTAAGTTTTTTCATAACAAAGATAAGTGGATTGCAGTAGCCCTATATACGAAGTTATGATTTTTTTTTAAATGTAAAAAAAAGAAATCTGTTGTTTCAATTGAAACAGAATGAATTTAGTCTTTTTGAATAGTGTCTTTATTAGAAAGCAAATGAAAGATTTTTGGGAGGAAAAAAATCACAGTAATTTCTAGCAATTCAAGGCCAGGGAAGAAAAAAAATGAAAGTGTGACATGGAAAAAAATTACTCTGAATGTACATGAGTAATTAAGCTGACCCTACTACTTTGAGAAGACTGAAAATTACAAACAATAGGGGTTTTAAGTGATGAAAAAGTGAAAAGGCAATAAATATTGGCAGATTTTTAAAATTCTTTTTTTTAAGTCGTCACATCCCATAGGTGGTTCTTCTCATATTTTTTCAAATTAGACTTTGGTGATCAAGGTCTCCACAGAAGTAACCTTCCAAAGTCTGAAGGGCTTCTGCAAATATTTAGGCAGTGTCTTTGCACTTGATGTATTCCACAGATGGCTTAATCCCAGTAAGCTTTGAAAAATACCGTGACATGACTGTAGTTGTGTAGTTGTAGTAGCAAAAACTTCATTTTATCATTTTTGAGGTTGTTTCTCTGATTTAATTTCTCTATATGCCTCTTCCTATTCACTGGGTTTTTTCACCTTCTCCATTCCCTTTCTTGGCTTCTGACCTAAGAGTGAAATCAACTGTATCTTGCAGCATATGGCACTAACACATTGAGATGAGATAGCTCATCCACCCCTGACCAAACTGAAGAGAACCAGGAAGAGAAAGGCACCTGCAAACTCATCCAGATGGTATCCCAGATCAGGGAAGCAGGTCACGACCCAGAGCTGTATCTATTATGCTAACCTGCCTTATCCAGGTTTGCACATATATCTGACCTACAGTGACCCCAGTGGAGAGTAAATAGAAAAGGCATTTTCTGAATCTTTCTCATTCTGCTTTTTTCTATTGTTTCCTTTTTAAAAACAAAAAATATCCCTCAAAATAACATGTACATATTCAGTGGAGTGGTAAAGGAAAAGGGTTTAATAAAATAAGAGGAACTGAGGTCCATTCTCTGAAAAAAATCTGGTGTTTCTTACAATGCATATGTGTTCAATATCTACTCCAGATTAAATACATTTTATTTTATTTTATTTTATTTTATTTTATTTTATTTTATTTTATTTTAATGGGGGTTTTTATTATTTTATTTTGCTGTATTTTGGTTTATTTTATTTTTATTTTGTGCTAAACCAGAATGAGTTAATGCTTTTACTATGTTGGGTCCACTCAGCCCATCAAATAACAGTATATTCAGCAACTACCTTGTCTACTTTTTTTTTTTTAGTAGAGATGAGTAGGAGGTGAAGGTGGTAAAAACCGAATGTCATTTTTTAGTGTATGTGTTAGGAAATGATCTGAAAGCTAATGGATCTGTGGAGTTTGAGGGTTCACATTTGACCTACTTATAGTTATAGGTTCAGGCTTTTCACAGTCATGTAGCTGTTGAAATTCAACAGTTATTCTCAGTTTCTGGTATAGTCAGCATCTATTTTTCCACCTACCAATTTAATCATAGGTTTTCAGGAGTCTGGATCCATAAAGAGACTTAAGTATCACAATGCTGACTATTGCAGAAAACCTAAATTTTAGCCTTCCTGCTTAACAGTGGAATCCACAGCCCCAAGCCAAATTTACAGGTTCTCCATCCAATACATAGAAAGAATTAGGCATATAAAAACTAGCTTTACAGAAACTAGTATTCTCAGTAGGAGACTGCCTAATCGACCTTTTGCAAAACATGAAGGCCAACATATCATTCCTTTCAGAATTAGGTATCTTCTTTACCTCAGATATTTACCTGTGAATTTTATCTTGGATTAGTGCGTGCATAATTGGCCTTAATTTGAGATCAAATCTGAGAAAGAGGAAAATGTGGATGGGTGGAAAAGTGGATCTTTTTTGGTGGCTCGAGAAATTTAGTGGCTAAGGACTTGGTTGTGAGGTACATAGTCTAAAGCAATTTCCTATTTGCTTCAGTCAACTCTTATACCAGGACTCATGTCTTACTCAAACATCCACTTACGAAAGTACTATGTGATTACATTATATCATGCTGAAGTTGTGCTAATACATAAAATGGTTTATCATGTTACTGGGAGAGT
Organism: Strigops habroptila; assembly: GCF_004027225.2. Lineage (NCBI taxonomy): Eukaryota > Metazoa > Chordata > Aves > Psittaciformes > Psittacidae > Strigops > Strigops habroptila. The sequence continues at coordinate 90,071,668 of NC_044278.2, read as the reverse complement.
AGCAAGACTCTTATCTGGTGACCAGGACTCTCTCTTCTGAATCCTAACTTGCTAATCTTATACAATATAGCATTGTTTTAAGAGGACTGAAGTTCAAATAAATTTATTTCTTCAAAGGAAGAGAAAATCCTAGCATATCCAATAAGAACGAAGTGAAAGATAAGACTCTTGAGTGAGGTATGAACTACATGAACTATGGAAATTTCAATGAAATCTTACAGTAAAAAGTGTTTTTTAAAGAGATATTGGTCTTTGCATATGGATATATAAGATGAAGAGGTCGGAGTATTGAAGTACCTTTTACAGAACAGACACTGACAGAGATAACTGCACTGGAAGCTTAAGACAGACATAATTGTTACTAGAGATGTGTTTATATTATTAATGAGAAAGTATACAGAGAAACATGGCACAGAGCATATGCCTCATTCAATCATTACAAGACAACAGACAGCTATTGATGGACTCTTAAGGTAAGTACAACCAATTTGATAAGAGATTAATTAAAATAACTGAACAATCAAGAATTAAATAATTCTCACATTTCAATGTTTTAGGTGCTGTTAGGAGAGAAAGAAAAGAATTTTATAAAAAAATTGAGGAAAACATTGGTAGATCACTGAGGAAAACATTGCCATACCCATTCCTTTGTTATTAGTCACCTAATTTATTTATCAAGCACTGAATAAGAGGCAATATCTAGTACCAAAGACAAAGGAACTTGTTTGTGACTCAGAGGTCTACAACTTGCCTTATGGTGCCTTGTTTGTCTCTAAAGAATTTTACTGCCTTTAAATTGTCATTTTAGAGCTTAAGATGTGTAGGAAATAGGATGAAGGAAGTAATATTTGTCTGCCTTAGCATTACTGCAATGAGGAATTCAAGTGTAGTCCTGAATAGGACCTCAAAATAATGATCTTCTCAAAACAGCCATTGTTAAAGGCCACGGCGACAGTACTCATGATCACAGCTTGTGGCACTTGTGGAGCAAAGTGGACACATATTGTTAGGGTGCAAATATATATCCATGGTAATTCAAATGCAAGATACTGTTCTTCAATTTACACAGGGTACATGTATTTTTCACGAGAGTGACAGCTTAGCCTAGGTCTTCCTCTTACTTTGGGAAAAGTACTTACCTTCTGGAATTATGTCTCTACTGTGAAACATGAGCAGAGACAGCTGGTCTCTAAACTAAAGAGTTTTCTTGATGCTGAAATCAGGACTACCTCCAGTTAACTCTTCCTACAGTTTTAATAAGCTATGAGATGGACAGAATAGCCAATATCTATCAACCTTTCAGTGTGAGATTACCTTCAGAGATTTTCTAGTCTTGCAACAGAAACTCCACCCTGCTGAGTAAGGCTGGCAGTTACACTGGAGGCCTGCCATTCAAACTTCGCTGACATTAATGAGGCAACTGCATTTTTCTCCTTTAGAACACCTTTGTGATATTTTCCATGCTGCTGAGATAACCCAGACCATCTTCCGTATTAAACTTTCTTCTAGACTTTGATTTTCCACATCTAATATTTTTCCTGTTATCAGTACATTCACCATTGAAAATCAGGCATATACCATCCAATTTCTCTGTTTCCTATGTTCTAGAAGGATGATTAAAACAAGCAAGAAAAGAGAAACCAGGTTATCCACTTTTCTTTCTGCTAGGGGATAAGCTGGATTACTTCTTTTCCATGTAGTGTACAAGATGTGAGGGGAGATGGGACTTAATGAAGGCACATCGGCCTCACCGCTGATTGAATGACCTAACGAGATTACTGCTGGAGCCTATTCCTTCCTTAAAAGTTAGTTCACCCAGAAGTATAGACAGGCTTTCCAGTTCTGTGATCTGTTGCAGATGTCTCTGTTTTCCCTATGGACAAAACACAGACGCAAATCTGTGTAGTGTTATTGTCATTCAGTGTTGTGCATGTAATAACATTCTGAGAGAACATCTACAGCTAGAAATACATATACAGTATACATGTAATGTACACTTTTATACAGCTCAGATGTTTCTATCTACAGTTTTACTTTAATTAGTTTAAGTTGCTTCTACTGCAGCAATACCAGTAAATTGGCAGACATACCATTCACCATGTTAAGTCTATATTGATATTTGCAGTTCTGTAACATACCTCTCAGGTTCTTGTATCTGAAACCAAGCAAGAATTTTTTTTTTTAAACTGTAGAGGAATGGTATTTAGGCAATTACATACTGCGTATGGCTGGCATACAGTTCTAAAAAATTAATAAACAAATAAAAAAAAATAAAGCTATTAATGTGAATGTTGCAACTGCTGAGTCTTTATAGAACAAAATATTTGTAAATTGTCCGCATGGTTACTTAATAAATTTCTGTTTCTGTTGTCTCAAGAATCTGCAAAACTATCTTTTTTGCTAAAAAAAGGGTTTTCAAGAACTTGTGCTTTGCTTAAGACAAAAATAAACAATTATTCATTGCTGCTCTAAATCTGTTAAGATCATTACAATCACTAGTACATTTGAATGCCAGAAAGGACCTTATCTTCTGTGATTCTTCACCCTATGAGTCTGGTGCAGTACTATCACACAGTCCAAAGATAACTGCTGAACATATGATTGGTTTTATGTCTGGAACCATCTCCAGCAGAAAGGGCCTGCATCTCGCTAACAGAAGTTGAATGAAGCTGTCTGGAGAGCAAAATGGTTCATTATTGCTTATTTAACTGCCACTATGATGTACATACAGGACAAGCAATGCTCCAGATTCTTTAGGCAGTGGATATAAAAGATCCATCTTACATCAGAACAGGTCATTATGATTTTGTTTGTTACTTTTACAAATAGACACACACTAATGCATAAAAGAACATTTTATTGTAACAACTAATTTACAAGTGAAGAACTGTCAGAATGAAGATTTCTTTGTTAGATGTTGAATCTCAGAGTGCTGCTTCAGCCAATAAGCCATACCTCTTAGGCTAATCAGTTACTGGAAGGTTTTGGGGGCAAATATGGTCCTTCTATCATACCGCCTCGCTGGTGAATTTAGGTCTAACTGATAGTGACAGATGTTCAGACCTTGTGTGTCTGATGGAGAAAATGCAGATGTTTGTCGCTGGGTAGCAGAAAATAGAATAGGACTCCTTTTAGTGGTCCTGTGAATCTTATTCCTGAGAACAAAGTTGTCATGAACCAAACGTATTTCAGCAGTGCCTCTTTGCTTCAATTTAGTCAGATGGGAAGATGGTGCCTGAATCTCAGTGGCATAGTGCACTGAGACTTTTCAGCTTTAAACCTGTCATGCTGTGGGAGCCTGCAGAGGTTCTACAGATGAAGCTATGTAAGTCTGACATTTGCTGAATACAGCCCTTAATGATCACACTAGATCTCTCTGAAGTCATTTGTGATCTGAAAGCTGAAAAAACCTGTAAAGGGAAAAGGTAAAAAGCTGTAATGAAGATAAGAGGCACCCAATGATTCACATTCTGCATTTCTTGCAAGAGAGTTGTCTGTGATCCCAAAGAACTGAGTGTTATGTCAGTTTATCTGAATATTTTTACAAACAAAATAACAGAGCTAGGTTTGCCAATTTAAGTTCCATCTCATATTCCATTACCTTCTCAATATATAGACAAACACCAAAATGAAGGCCAGTTATCTTGTGAATCCTCTTTTGCGAATACACTGCTTGGACTGCAGCTGCCTCTTTGCCTGGAAAACAGCAAAGAAGGGAAGAGAGGAGAAATGGAAAAGTAATGCTTGCATCTCCATTTCTAAAGCGTTTCTAAAAGACAGAAATAGTGCAAAGACATGGGTAAAAAGTATTTATTCTCACTGTAGATTTGATACAACAGGATTGTTCCTTGGATGTCCAAATGAATGACAAAGAATTTGAGCAAGGAATTTGGGGTGGGGAGTGTTAGGGGGTGGTGTTTTTTAAAAGGGCTGAAAAAAAGAAAATGGTAATAACAGGTCTTCACTTCTGATTCATGGTGAATATTAAACTCTTGATGTAGCTTTTACCAGCTGGGGAATAATTTGTGGCAGATTTTTTCAGAGACATTGTTTCTTTCAAAAATTTAAAGTATTATGTCAGGAAAAGCATCTGAATAGTATTACTCATGAGTTTATTCGCTTCTCTTTAGTTTATGTGTTTGTTATTGTTTTCTTACCCTATGCCTTTTTAGAGTACTGTGGTGAGGCAAATGGGTACGCTTTCCTTTTAAGTATGTTTTTTCTTCTCAAATACTTGTTTTGTTTTTTCTGCCTGAGAACAGCAAAAGAAACCACTTGTATCTGAGCACAGAGCAATAATAAAACCATTGTCCTGTCAGATGTGGTATTGTGTGAGGAGATGATGTTACTGCATGTTTGTGATTTTTGGGGCCACACTCTAGAGAAAGGCAATTCAGGGTTTTTTAGATAAAATAAGAATAACCCTGCAAAAATTAAAATTGAAAAAAGCAAATTGTCTGAGACAAAGATGTACTAAAAGAATGCATGCCGTATGTCTTGATGACACTAAAAGGTCAGTGTTTCAAAGAAATTCTGATATAACAATATACTTTTCAATGCCATATCACCAACTCAGCAGCAGCAGCAGTGAGATTTACTTCATATCACCTCTTCTAGGTGTCAGATTTAGCTTCACTGTTCAGTAAAGAGGAAAACTAACTTTTCCATCCCACCTCTCCATACATACCTGCAACTCTCTGTGGGCTTCATCCTATATCATAACTGCTGAAAATGCCACTTCACTGCTTGCTGATTTCTATTCAGGCTATCTGGAGGATTGAAACAAAACAACATCAACATTTTGATTCAGAACATTAGAGCAGTCCTGAAGTGAGTCATACCACAGAAAGTATTTTTGTTTGATACACACTGACAGTATTTTACAGCGAGTGCAACCAAGATTCCTTTGGAGCAAAGTTAGGATCTCCATTCCAGTTGCTTACCAAATGTGTACCACAGCTTCATAACACTCTGAACAAGCTGCTCACACTACCATGAATTTCTTCAGCGCCCATGTCCCATTAGGAGTACTTTTACTTTCTCATATATTATTGCCCACTGCCTTTCAGGTCTTTGCTTAATGCACCTTACTCATGCATCCACACTTCCCTTGGCTCAAATTAATTTTTGTTGTCTTCTTCTATTTGCTGTTCATTAATACCTTGCATATTTTGCCTCCCTCTTTCTTATTATTTCTCCTTTATTATTGTTCTTTTACAAACGCAAAGATACAGCAAGATCCCAGCTGGGTTCCTAAGGAAATGACAGACTTCATTCCTAAAGAAATGACAATGTGAAATGAAGAAATGAAGATTCTGTTTATGAAGACTCAGGACAGAGATGTTTATTGATTACAGACCTCTTGAACTGATCTTCAGGTGAGAATGTACCACCAGGACTGCTGTCTGACTGCATGCTCACACCTGAGGGCCTGGGATCACCATATAGTAAAGTTTTAGGAGCCTATCTAGCACCGCTTTATCATTTCCTTTTATCGCAGAGGACAAGAGCACATCTACAGATAGTTTTTTAGCTTATTCCATGCCATGGATCGTATCATCAACCCCCTGTGTGAGCATTCTAGTTTCCAAGACCCCCAAAATTGTGATGTTCTTCTATGCCTGTCATTACTACATGTGCAGAAGGAGGGAGGAATGACAGCTGTGGTCTCACAGTTGCAGAGAGATGACACGTAGCATTGAATCATAAAGGCTGTTTTGTCTTTAAAAGCTGACCTGAGGCTCTGAGCTGTGAGGGAATCTGGCTGACATTTAGGTATGCCAGAAAATGCCTGCCGAGCCTGTGTCCTGTGTGTGTCTAATTCATCCCCAGTACTAATCAAGGCACAGTACTGCAGCACCACAGGCTCCTATAAAGACCTAAGCACATGGTTCCTTCTCTTTTTCTAAAGCAGTGGGTTATGAGCTGATAATATGATCAAAGAGCCACCCATAGGATGATTTTGTCATGTGGCCTTTTGAATCTTTGCCTACAAACTAGAAAGACAAGCAAGGGATAGGGTCTTTTTATTCAGGATACAGAGTAGTTAGTGGTAGAGTTAATGTCCGATGGTTGTAATGCCCCTCCTCCTCCCCCGCTTTTTTCATCATTCACAAGGTCTCACAGGACACTCCAGCCCTCAGTGGGTTACTGAGAGTAAGCAGTGGCAGAGAAAACCTGCTCATGGGACTTCACCAACTCATGGATTTCTCTTCATGTGGTTTTGAGTAGCCACTTCAGGCTCAGGTGGCTAATGGTTTGCAGGAACAACATCAGGTGCAGGTTTTCGTCTCTAGTTTTAGTAGGCAATCTGCAGGCAGAAGCTTAGCTGTGGGTTATGAGCTGCTTTGTCGTCAGATGAAGAGAAAGGCATGCTTTGCCATATTTGCAGATACACTATCACTCCTAATGGAACAGTCTCACTGCATAATCTATTATTACTTGGTTTGAAATCAGAAACTCTATTATCAGTAAGAACTGCAAGCTGTCGATTCTGAAAAGGGCAGCACTATGGTGTTTTGCACAGTCGTTATGGTACACATCTTAGACTTGGATGGGCAATTACAGGGATGGAGCAGAGTCACAGAAAGAGAGACTGGGTGACCCTGCTACCTCTAAGACCTCAAGCACTGTACTTGGGAGTGGTCAGAGCAAGAGATTTCTTTTTTTTTTTTTTTCACTTTTTGTGTGTGTGTACACATAGAACAAGCTAAAAAAAAAAAAGGTAAGAGATTACCATTACTGTGGACATTAACTTTTTTATAGGAAGCACCATATTTTTGAAGGCACTTGCAGTGTCCTGTTCCACCTCCCAGTTTGTCACTCAGTCCAAACTACCTCAGGTATAGACAACAATACGTACACTCCCTTTCCATCCTGTTAAGGTTTATATCTTCCTTGTCCAGGCACAACCTTATGATCTGTTAGAGAAGGGAGTCGGTAGCATTTTCCAGTGAAACAGCAGAAACAAAATATGGTGTATTATTGTGTCCAGCCCTTTAAACAAAGTACTAAAATCCCCACAAATTTGAGGTAGCAATGTGTAAATAACCACATTGAAATTACCGACAAATTTATCAGTGAATAAATCAATAGATGGTTCCCAAATCAATAGATATTTCCCACACAATTTAAAAACACATGGAAACCAAAGCCTGGAAAGTTTTCATTATATTAGGCACATTATTTAAACAAGCAGGTTTGGAGAATGCCATCTGAAGTCTTGACCATTATCTTGCCTACAGTAGTGGATGTGCTTAAACTGGTCAGGCCACGGATTGGTAAGTGTTCAGTATTTCTGGGATTCACAAAACAGAGGAAGAGATAGTTACTCCCTTTAACATAGGTATGATTTTCTAAAATGCTAAGCCATGATAGAAGTAGGAGTAGCTCACAGTGCTGTCAACTCAACAGAAGAAAGTCTACACTGCCCCTGCAAAAAGAGTATTACATTCACTGCTATTCATCCTATATTCCCAAGACAATTGAATGTGTTAATTGGACATGAGCAGGGATAGAAACAGGTAAGAACACAGGCAGGAACAGAAACTAAGTGCGTTTCTGTTTGTGAAGTTTCATTTGAGCCATGGTGGAGTGGGCTATGGTACACTACTATTATTTGCCTGACACAGAAAAAAGGCCAGTATGACACTTTGTAGTGTGGTGAGGGTTTTTGGAATACCTTTACTTTTTATAGCTTTGTATCTCATGTAAGATGGAACTATTAAGTCTAGGAAATAGAACTAATCTATCCTGAAGTAAAACCCCAGACCACATAGAGTGCGCTGTAAGGACAGAGCTTCAGTTTATTCACTCCTTCTATTGTACTATTAACAAGTAATTACCTGCTAATGTAGACCTAGCCAATGAAGCCTGGAGGCTGTGTTAAATTTTCTCTTTGGAAATCCTCTCCATAGTCCATCTTCAAACCATCTAATTTCATGTTTCTCTGGACATGAAGAATGATCCCCGTCACACTAGAGTTAGCAGTGATAAAGCAAAAAAAGGCATGTCAGATCAGTTATACCCACGGAGACGGCCACTCTCTGAAGGACAGTGAGAGTAACCAGCAGGGAAAAGTATAACTAAAGAAATCCTTTTGTAGTCCCATTTGCTTTTCTCTTTAGTCGAGGGAGTGGGAAATACATATAATTTCTATTCTTGGCCATACCACCAGAGAAGTCCCTGCCATTAATAAAAATTTTTTACCTGTGTCTAATTGTGGCTTTGTTTTTCTGCCCATTATCATAGTGCCCAAACATTGTGCAGTTTGATCAGAGCTTTGTAACGAGGACCATAACAGAACTGCAAAGAAAAGCCATGTCATACCTATTATCTTTCGACAGGTAACCAAAAAAAAAAAAAAATCCAAAAACTAGGAAAAGAAAAAAAAAATCCCGAAATGTTAGGGGGCAAATTCTGTTTTCCACTAAGCTTGCAGGTCTCTCTCTCACTGAAGTTAAGAGTCACAGGTGCACATTTAGAGAGTAAAGAGATGAGATCCAATCTATATATAGCCCTTGAATAAAACTTCTGTCAGGTATTTAAGGTGTCCTCTTTCCAATGTTTATTCAGAATGTATTTTTCATGCAGCTGGGTATATTATACTAACAAATAAGCAAGCCTGGGTAATGAGAATGCAGCACAGCTGATATTCTTAAAGGTAAATATGAGAATTTATATCACTTCTAGTATAAATGCAAATACAGTTCCCAACACTGATGTGTAATAAGTGACTAATGTCAGCTCAACATGAAAGATTGCTATGGCAAAAGTTCTCTGATCATGAGTCTTCCCAGGGTATCATATCATCACTTGAAAGCCTTGGAGTTTCTGAGTAGAAAAGGACTAGGTAAAGGTCAGTTATAGATTTATTTACTGACAAATGTTCTCATGATTTCAAAGCAAAGCTATAGTAAATATTTTTCTAATATTCTCGTTTTTCTCTCCAGTAAGTTATGATTTAATAACTGTGGTTTTATGAACAGAAATGTGTAGCCTACCACAATGGGTAAGGAAGGCCCACATCATAATCATAGCATAAAGTAAATTTGTTCAGACTTGAACACTGACAGACACAAATATACTAACATTAAGAAGGAAGTGGTTAAAAAACACACAAAAAATTGGGTCAAATTCTCCCCCCCCCCTTTTTTTTTTAACCTGGAGCATTCTCACTTATTCTGTTTAGAATGTTCTGAAATTAAACATAAAAGGAATGAAAAAAAGCAGTTGTATATGACCACTGGTCCATGTAAGAGGCAGACCAGATCTTGCAGCAGCTTGATGTTGCTAGAAATCTAGGAATTACTCCAGTGAAGTTCAAGAGAAAAAAATTCATCTGAGTATATCAACACATCAGAAACCCAAGGCTCTGATCACTAGTCTAAATTAGTTTTTACTTGGACTGCACAAATGTTCTGGGAATGAAGACACCATAGGAACCCTCTTTAAATATCCCAATAGGCAACAGTTCTTGGTCAGAATATGCAGATTTAAATCAATGCTATTCATCGTATTAACTCATTTTGAGCACATGGAGAAATCACATTTTGAGTGAGGAGTGAGAAGAGAGCAGGCCCTATGGTTTCCCTATAATCCTCTGTGCTGGGGTTAATAAGAAAACAGTAGTAATCATTAAGTAGTCTTGAACAGAAGTAATTTCCTTCCTCAGAGGAAGAAAAGAGCAGAAACAAAGTTATTTCCTCCATCATGTTTTGGGAGGGCTGAAAGAAGAAAATCTGCACATCCAGAAAATGAAAATCTGCCAACACTGGTAATGAGTTTGTTAGACTTTTCCCAGACTGTGTTCTGGTCCCTGTTTCCATTTTAATTAATGCAAAAATTCCCATTTGCATTAAGAATATCATTACTTTACATATCTGTGTCCTCTTATGTATTTTTATTTTTTTTTTTAGTTTCATTTTTCCTTTCGTACTGAAGTGCTACACCTACTTCAATTTGTTTCCTACACATATTCTTAAATTAGAAGGAATTTGCTCATCTCGGCAGATTTACAGAAATTTGCAAAGCTTTGGAATATTCCCAAATACCCAAATGGATTTTGTGGCTTTGACAACAAAACTGTTTGTGCATAAAGCTATGAGTAAACCTGATTTTTTTTAATGATACAAAACAAATCAATGAAGAAATACTTTTACAGTATGGGACCATGACATGTTGCTCAATTTATAATTCATTATGCCATGAAACTGAAGTTTTATGATGTCATCAAAATGCATATGAAGTAACAAGAAATCAAACTTTATCATCATAATAATGATTAGAAAACAGCCATGTAACCAAGCAAATAAATAAATAAATCTCTCTTTTTTATATTAATACAGTGACAATAAAAGGCAATGTCTGAGATAAATGCAATGAAACAATGAAAAGATCCTATTATCAGGTACTTAATTATAGAAGAATTGTAACAGACCCAATTTTTCTAAACTTATTTTAAAATCTACTTTTAGGTTTTAATTCATTCAAAGTTATTTGGTACTTGAAGTGTTCATAGTATATACTGGTATTTGCTTGTCATTCAGTGTTGCTTTTAAATACTGTTCTCTAAAAAAAACCCTGAGGATAAATTCAAGCTGTTAGTTTAGTGTCTGTCAGGTTTTGTGAGTATTATCTATCTAAACATTTTTAATGGAGTACTGACAACACAAAACACAGTTCTGCCATCCTTCCTCACACATGGAAACAACTTCATCCATTAAAATTTCCCTTAGTTCCAGGCCGGCTTGTCACAGAGTAAAATGATCTTTAGTATATTTAAGATTGAGGAAAAAAACCCAATGAAAAAACAACCCAATAAAAAAAAATCAGAGCTACTATGCACTCACCTAGCTGATTAAAAGGGGCAGTTCTGAAGACCAAAGAATAAATCAAATGTGTATTTTCTATATAACCAGAGCAATTCTGGAAAACTGAAGTTTAGCACATTTTTTACTTTATTTTGTTATTTCCCGCCCCCCACTTTTTTTCCACAATAAACTTGTATCATAAATTGTCTCTAAATTGGAGAGACATCAATTTGATAGATGGACCACTCGGTGGATAAAAAACTGGCTCGATGGCCGCACGCAAAGAGTTGTGGTAAATGGCTCGATGTCCAGTTGGAAACCTGTAACGAGTGGTATCCCTCAGGGATCGGTGTTGGGACCGGTCCTGTTCAACATCTTTGCTGGCGACATGGACAGTGGGATTGAATGCGCCCTCAGCAAGTTTGCCGATGACACCAAGCTGTGTGGTTCGGTTGATACGCTGGAGGGAAGGGATGCCATCCAGAGGGACCTTGACATGCTTGTGAGGTGGGCCGATGCCAACCTTATGAAGTTTAACCAAGCCAAGTGCAAGGTCCTACACCTGGGTCGGGGCAATCCCAGGCACTGCTACAGCTTGGCCAGAGAAGAGATTCAGAGCAGCCCTGCAGAGAAGGACTTGGGGGTGTTGGTTGGTGAGAAGCTTAACATGAGCCGGCAGTGTGGGCTTGCAGCCCAGAAAGCCAACCATATCCTGGGCTGCATCAAAAGAAGCGCGACCAGCAGGTCGAAGGAGGTGATCCTGCCCCTCTACTCTGTTCTTGTGAGACCTCACTTGGAGTACTGCGTACAGTTCTGGTGTCCTCAACATAAAAAGGACATGGAGCTGTTGGAGCGAGTCCAGAGGAGGGCCATGAGGATGATAAGAGGGCTGGAGCACCTCCCGTATGAAGACAGGCTGAGAGAGTTGGGGCTGTTCAGCCTGGAGAAGAGAAGGCTGTGTGGAGACCTCATAGCAGCCTTCCAGTATCTGAAGGGGGTCTATAAGGATGCTGGGGAGGGACTCTTCCTTAGGGACTGTAGTGGTAGGACAAGGGGTAATGGGTTCAAACTTAAACAGGGGAAGTTTAGATTAGATATAAGGAAGAAGTTCTTTACAGTGAGGGTGGTGAAGCACTGGAATGGGTTGCCCAGGGAGGTTGTGGATGCTCCATCCCTGGCGGTGTTCAAGGCCAGGTAGGACAGAGCCTTGGACCACGTGGTTTAGGGCAAGGTGCCCCTGCCCATGGCAGGGGGGTTGGAACTAGATGATCTTAAAGTCCTTTCCAACCCTTACGATTCTATGATTCTATGATTCTATGATTCTATATGACATATGAGACTCATATGTCATTTAAGTAAGCATATGGTGTAGATATGTCTTTCAAATTAAACTGGAAAGTTCATTAACCATTGACACAAAATCAAAAATATGTTTTTCCCCCTTTGAAATCTTTAAGCAAAGATTGACAGAGGGATTAATTTCCAAAACTATGTAACAAAATTTAGGTGCCTCACACAGATAGCTGTACGAAAGGTAAGTATCTAATACTTTTAAGTGTTACAGTCAGTGACATCTTGAGAGGGATTTTGCTAAATAGCTGTCTGCTTGTGCGGAGATGTAAAACTCCTTAGACTCCATTCATTGTATTGACTCTATCTCTGAGGAGGGATTCAGTTTCTCAAACATAGGCATTTTGGGTGTCATCTACTCTTACTTTAACTTTTTACACTTTGTTGTATAAATACAGCTCTTTAAACACAGAAACTAAAATTTTCACATAGAAGTATCAGTTACCCAAACCATTGGGTATTGTTCTTTCTCCCTTTTTTTTTTTTTTTCCCTTGTTGTTTGGTTGGATTTTTTTTTTTACATCTAGATCTGCCAAATTGTGCCAGTGAGAGCCCTGAACTGGGATGCTGCCACTTGGCATCTATAACAGGATCACTTCCTATGACTGTCACCTAATACCGTTTTCAGGGGATTATTTTACACACAATAAAAAAGTTGCCAGTTACGATATCCTATTATTATGAGTCATAATAATATTTCTGACAGTTATAAGTATTGGTCTTCATATCTAAGTAAATATTTCTACAGCTTCTTGTTTGAATTCTTTCTTAGTTTGTGAATTAGAGGATTTCAGGCTGCATATTGGGGTTAGTAAAGGCAGATATTGTATTGAAGAATGTGATGGAGAAACCTAAGCAGTGTATCAAGTTGTGTAACCTACTAGATACCATAATTAATGTTTTATTATACTGAGATAAGCGTGAATAAATGATAAGCTTTACTTAACATACCGAGCTGAGAGAAGGGTCAGAAGTTTGAGGGAAAGTATTAGGACTCTAAATGGAGGAGGAGGAGAATTGATGAATAATCAAATTAATCTCTGAGAAGAGATATTATATGTGGTGAGAAATCTCATATTTCATTTTTTCTGCTGTGCTAGGATATTAGGACTGTCTTTCAGGCCCTGGAAAATTGCCCCCGATGGCAGTAGAAAAGATAATGTAAAAATATATAAATATTATAGTAATAATGTAAAACCATACAATTTTATGGCCATTTCAAGGTCAGAAAATGGACCAAGGAGGAGGCTAATTTTTTTACTGCCTTTTTCCTCTCTCTAACGCACAGACAGCCATGTGCAGATTACTCTAAGCACACACACAACTTCAAACTCTGCTTTACAGATGGCACTGCAGAGAGTGATATCAAAATAGATCACTGCATCATGAAATGATACCCCAGTGAAATGACAAGAAGTTATGCATTAATTAAAGTTCTGGTAGGATGGGTAACCTAGCCAATTAAGATATGAGCTCAGTTTTAATGCACATTTTATATTCAGAAAAAAAAAGGTAACAGAAAGACCTCAAAAAGTATGCCTCTCAGCTAAATAATATGCAGCTTTGAGGCAAGGCAAATTCTGTGTTCCATTACACAAAGTAAGGGTGAAGCTTTTCCATACTACTGTTTATTTGCAAGTCTAAAATATAATTTGTGGCTAATAAAATATTCAGGAGCAATCATACTATAAAACAATGCAATAGTACATCTTTGTCTTCAGGGACATCAGCAATAGACAGGCATGCGTACTGTGTATCCATCCAAGTAACTTTGTTTTCCTTTCTGATAGGTTTTACATGCTGAAAGTTGTTAACAGGTCATTAGTATCAAGCAAGGAGTTTGAAATTGCTTTTTCTCCCTAATTTTTCTCACATTTTTTCTACAATGCTCACAATGTTTGCACTATATTGCTGTTTTATCTGCTTTAAGCCCCCTGTAATAATCAAATTTCTGTAAAAAAATCACTGTTTTGTGTTCTCTGGGTTATAAATGAGACAGCTTTATGTTAGCTTAGACTAAAAAGATATCTCAGGCTATTTCAAAGTATCACGAGATGATTACTTTTTTTTTACTGACAGCGATTATGTGAAAGAAATTCCTGAAGTCTAGATAATCACATACTTGTTTTGTGGCTATTTTCACAGCATATGGTTCCAAAGCTTTAGTTAAAACTGGTCTGATGACTTGCCTGCTAGCACATGGCACTACCAAGAAGAAAGATTTAGGTTAGTACCTCAGGTTTACTAGCACAATCAAAGAGCTAAACTTAAGTGACAGTGGGATTGTATGATCAGTGGGACTTACTTAAAAAAAAAAATAAAATACAAGTAACATTGTAATGAAAACTTTGTCCCAAAGTGAAGGTCTCAGAGATCGTCTATGTTTGAATTTCCAGCAAATTTAGACTTTTACTGGTGTACTGCAAAGCATGAAATTGTTCCAAGGCTTCTCAGCAAAATAGTTGAATTTTGCTACCCTGACTTTCCATGGTAAGGGCCAGACAAAACTGGAATGCTTCTCTGCAGAGAAAAAGGAGAAAGAAAAGGATGGAAGATGTGAAAGATATAGAGAAGAAGGAGGGACAGGAAAAAGTACCAAATTCCTGTCATACTTTTCCCACTATTGCCAGGGAAAGATAGACAACAAATGATGCTTAAACCACAGAGCATCTGCCACCTTCTGTTTCCCTACCACATCTTTGGTAGCAGAAACCAGCTTGACTTTCTAGGGCTCTGACACAGGCAGAGGATGAAAATGTCTTGTTTATTCATCTCCAGCAATGTGATCCCCTAAGCAGTTGACCACTCCAGTAGCGTCAAAAGGTGTCACTGGCAAGGTGAATGTCGTAAAATGAGTGAAAATATCCTTCCCACGACTTGACAAATTGGAAAGGCATAAAAATACATGAAACAAACCACATCATTTTCAGACATGACAGTTACGCATAAGTTGGGACTTATTTCCAGTAGTGAAACTGATAGAGTAGAAATTATGTGCCACTTGAAGGATCTGATTCCATATCTTTCTCTAGTCCATCTCTAGGATTCTACCACCAGGAACTTATTTATGCCCTCCTAAAGCATGTCTGATGGAACCTGTTGCCCATCAGCTTTGGCTAACTTTTAATATAAATGACAGTAGAAAAGGGTTCTATATAGAGTAAAGCCAAAGACTGTTTTGACCAAAATACAAGGGTCTCTGACTTTCACAAATCAGCAACTTCTGCAGTTATTACTGTGTATGTATTAGCCAAATCTAGTTTCATGGCCTAGATCCTCTTTCTTAAGCTTTCCTGACAGCCTTTGTTTAGACTACTTATAGTCACAATGAATTAATTACAGTAATATTTACATTTCAGGATTTATTTTTTTTTAACCTTTGGAAGTCAAAAACAAGCATTCTCGACAGAAGTAAAAAGGCATGTAAGTAACTTCTTATATGGTTTGGATTTCCAAAGGTAAAAAAAATTATATTTCCTGAAATGTAGGTTTTGGGTGTTTGTTTTTTTTAAATCAGGCCTCTTTCATGTTTTCCTCTTGTCTTATGCATACTTCATAATTACTCTTTGGGACTAATATAAAACTTTAGCTGTCACACAAAAAAAAAAGAATAGAAATATATTACAAAAGCAGATGATTACTTTCATTCATAATTTAATTAGAAATGTTCCTTAAAAATCTAAGGGATCCTTTGGAGTATTAGAACTTCTAAGATAACTTACCTCGGAGAATTCTTTTGTTTTCCTTTTTTTTTAAAATGATTTTCCAGACAGAATTCTTTGCCCTCTTTTTGCCTTCATACTCGTTTCACTGTCAGAATACTACATCTCTATCATTTTACTAATAAATTGTTACAGTCTTTTACAACTATATAGTTATATATATATTGCTTTATATATATATATAAAAATCTTCATGGCTTTTTATTAATATTTCTGATTTATTTCTAAAAGGCTTTGAGATATTAAATTAGACATGAGATTTTGGAGGGGCTTTGAAAATTTTTTTATATCACTGTTTGTAATACTCTTATTTCTAAGAACATCTCAGTCAGTGAAAAAAAAATTACCCATGACTTTCTGTGAGCTGTTTAAAGCCTGCCCAGTTTGGATGACAATGTGGCATAAACTCTCCAAGTGTTGAAATTCAGCTTTATGTATTTCATGACATCTTGCCTGAGAATCATGGTAAGTTGAAAAGCCATGGAAGAGGACCTTACTTTTTAGAGGGAAGTAAATAATATTGAGTCTTCTGTAGTGGTTAAATGATTTCTGTGGGATCTTTTTTCTTTTGCTTTTATTTGATTTCCATGCAGAAAATTGGATATTTAAATTAAGCCATTTTGAATTAAGTTCCAAAGTATGAATTTATAACAGATTGTTTTCATAAATCCAGATAGGCCATTTATTGATCTTACACTAATTTTCTTGATTCTCTGACATGAAAGCTGGTATTTACAGATGGATATGACAATGACAGTTGACAGTGAAAGCAAGAAGCTGACCCATGGAGGACACAATTTGGAAGAAGTATCCACAAAAGTTTATAGGAGAAAAGTGAGTAGAAAATGATGAACAAATGTTTGCACCAAAGCTAGTAATACTTCCAAACTAGACTGGGGGATAGTAGGGGGGAAAAGGTACAAGTCTAACAGGGAGATGAATGAAGACAAACTGGACTTTCTGACAAGTACTACTTTATTGTGTATGCATTAGACAAATCTACTCTCACGGCCTTAATCTTTCTTAAGCTATCCTGGAAGCTTTTGTTTTGGCTACTCTTAGGCTACTCATAGTCACAATGAATTAATTACAATAACATTTACATTGGATAACTTTGATAAGTATACTTTTTTTTTTTTTATTTTAATCCATATCTACTTAATGTCTTTGTACAAGAACAAATCATATGACTTTAAATACTTGGCTGGGAGCTGGCATTTCATCATTCTGGAACACTGTGACATTATGGTGTGTTACATGATACAATGACCTTACGGTCTGACATGATGAATTGTGCACTTCTTGTGGAAAACTGCTTTTAGTTTGCAGTGATTATAAACCGGCCATTTGCTCTGTACTTAGGTATTGCACTGCTGCTACTCAAAAAAAAAAAAAAAAAAAAAAGCATTCTTTAAGCGGTTTAATACATTTGACCAATCTCGCTGACAAGCTTTAATAGCAACTTTATAATTCAAACATTATGAACTCGTATGCAAGTTCAAAGCAAGTTTAATTTCTGTCAGAAGTCTACAGGATCTTCTCTTCCAGCCAGTGCTTGTCTTGGCTAGTAGTGACCACATGAAGAAAGCCACAGTGTGTGAAAGCGCATTTAAGCCTTTGAGCGAAAATATTTTTGACACATCTTTCTGGCTAATTATTACTATTGTCCAAAGGGCATAAGATAAAATAGTGATTTTTTTTTTTTCTTTTGTCTTTTGCTTCTTAACCCAAGTAAAGTCTTTATTGTCTGTCTGTATGCTTCCTAGTAAACCAGATTCATATTGCAGTTTCCTGGTTCTTCTCTTTTACTAAACTTTTGATCAACGTTAATTTCAAATCTATGATCTGTGAGAGAGTTATTCTACTTTTCAAAATATGCAAATAATCTTGCAAACAGCCACATGCTAAAGGAAAAAAGAAAAATTCTGCAATTTATTTTTCATAGTGTGAAGACAGAAACTTATTGGGAGAGTGCAGCTTTTTAATAATACAAACAAATTTTGTAAACTGTTAGGCAGATTTTGGCTCCCATCAAAATCCTCCCAGAAAAGGGGTGTATCGGTGGTGTCCAAAAAGAAGTTTCCCAATTCATTAGTTTAAAATTTTTCAAACATTTTTTTTTCAAAATATTAAATATAACCAGAATTTAAAAAAAAAAAAAAAACAACCAAATTAAAAGTCTGATTATTTTAAAAGAATTCTATTGTTTTTTCTTTACTCACTTTTTTTACAGTTTATTCCACAAGATGTGTTCTGTAGGGGAAAAAAAAAAAAAGAAAAAGAAAAAAGCCATCTAGGTTTCTACATCCAGGTCAAGGAGCCACTTACCGTGGTGTTTATTGCATAATATAACATGTGTTGACTGGTCTTTATGACTTCAGAAGGAACAGGATATCAGTTCTGATTTTTAACATTTCTTTGCGATGGATTCTGTCACTAGCTAAACGTAATATCTTGTCTTAATTTCCCTTTTTTTAGAGCAGTAAAAATTGTAATGATTTACAGGCAGTGGAGATCCCCCTTGCCGAGGGCTACCATGCAGGTGAAGGCACAGCATCCTTCCCATCCCTGTGCATATCCCTGTCTGGTATATGACAGGCATTTGGTTTCATGCTTTCATGCACACTGTCTGTGCTTAAACACTGGAGGGAAGAAAAAGCTCACAAGGATTTTACTGAGGGGTTTTATAAAATTCTGATGGAAATGGATACCTAACACCCCCCAGGCAAGAGCTGCCCTTGCTTTTGAGTAAGAATTATAAATGTCTTCCAGCAGGGATAAAGTCTGCCTGTCACTTCAGCAATCAAACAGTAGTTCTGTGAGGCATTTGGAAACGTGAACTGTTTTGCATCCTCCTCTCTTCTCTGAATCAGTGGGAACTTTCCTATCAATTCCTAAAGCACAAAACCATAGATGATCAGTGTTATTTATAAGGCCATATTAATTCATGCTTATGTTTAGACAATATAAAGTCTTTGAGGATTTTTCTTTCTCCTTAACATGTATTTCACGACTTATGTATTTTTCTTCCCAAGGTAATGAGGATCAGGGGTTTTTGGTAGGAATTTCTAGAATTATTTTATTTGTCACTTTTAAAAGACTAGTGTCATACCTGCATTTTTTTCCAGTCTCTTTTTATTTTTTTTTTAAATCCTTTGATACCTGCCCCAATAGCCATGACTTTTCAGAATAATTATTAACAGTGGCTCAGTGAGCTAATTAACTAATTCCCTTTGGGAAGACTGAAGAAGGCCACATGATTCAAAAGTTGGTTATCTAGAAACAGGAAGAAATGTATTAAAGTAAGTTTCATAATTCTGTATGAGTTTTGTGAGGATAGAATTTGTATGCTTTTGTAAGAAAACCAAAATTCAGTCTTTTTAATTATGATCAACTTTTTGCATATCTCTATACTCTATGCAGAGATCATTTTGACACCCATAAACATGCACTTTCTTGATGAAAATTATTTTCCTTTCATGATTACACTTGCTGACTCCTCATTACTCAAACTGCTAGAGAGGGATCTCAAGGGAGTGGCTTACTCTATTCCCTTAAGGTCAAGAGCTTCACAAGTGGATGTAAGTAATTGAGCTATAGGGCAAAGATGAGTAAAGCTTTTAGGAAGTTAGGAAGAAAAATCTTCTTGATAAAGAAATGAATCTAATTTACAGAGTGTTATTTTAGTATATAAATTGTCCGATTATATTGTATCTATCTCATCAGCAAATTTCCTATTAATTACTAAAAATGAAGGACCAATTCTGAGCCAGTTCCAGAAATCGTTTTACCACAGAGTGGAGGAGTTAGCAGCTCAATAAAACTCAGTGTGCCCTGAAAATGAATTTTGAATCCCGTATAGGTTTGCTTACTAATATTTTGTCACATAAGTATAGCTAAGTAGTTGGGATGGCAGAGAACTATAGTTTTCTAGGGAGAGTACCTGTAACGTTCTGGGTGACAATTTTTCTGAACAGGTGTAGAAATGTGTTTACATCTCAACTAGGCATATGGGTATCACTGTAGGAAAAATGGCACTTTTAGGTCACCACTCATCTCACCATAAAGTACTTACGTAAAATTGATCAGATGAATCCTGCCCTATAGCTTCTTCTGACTATAAGGAAGCTCAAAACAAGGAGCCTCATGTAGCCATATCCGTGTGGGACCTTCACACTGTGGGTTTAATTTAATTATGTTAAACAGGGGTACAAAATGCCATGCAAGTTCATCAAAGGAAATCTGCTTGGTAACAACAGCCACGAGCCTACACTGTGTCTGTTCTTCTCTGGACAATCGGATGTTAGCTGGTACACCTAAGGTATCTCTAACGAGACTATGTCTGGGTGACTGTATTGATCTGATAATGTTAAGTGAAATGCAAACACGCTTTCCTTACCCTGAGAGTTACTGCATTACTTCCTGGAACATTTACACCACATTGTTAATTGTCTTTGATCCTTCTGATTCAAACCTCTTGGAAATCCTTACAGTCTGTAATTGTGATCAACCTCTAATCATAATGCTTGAGGTGGTTTGTGCTTTTTCTCCCAGCTCACAATATAGCCACCTGAACGGCATTGCACTTCTACAGTAAGGACAGCCTGAAAAGAGGCTACATATGAAGGAAAGTGTTTTATAGAAATTAACAAAAGCAACAGCATCTTTAAAAAGTTAGCTCCTTGGGAATTCATTGCTAAGCCTGATGATGCTGTCTTATCATTATCTAATTTGCCAGTCACTACAGAACTAAAGAGCCTGATCAGGACTAGGTAGGCTAACCCTTTGACACTAATCTTGGGTCATTGCTTTCGGCTTTCTCTGATTCAAGAGTGGAGGCCAACTAATACTGCAAGTATGTTATTTGCAAATTATAGTGTTAAGAAGCCCTCATCTTGAAAAACATTTCCACAGAGATAGATCACAGAAAATGCACAATGAAAGATCAATCTTTATCTCAGAAAACATAGTTTTTGCTTGGTACTTACACTGCTCCCACCAAAGGTTTAAAACACATCAGTTCTAAGTGAATGTTTACCAAGATGGGAACTTCTATCACCGGATACAGTCTAGGTGTATTTATCCAGTTAAAGGTACTGTTGCTAGCCACACAAATTGTGCCTGAGTTACAGTTTCAGTTTTTGAGACTTTACAAATATTTTCTCTTGTTCTCTAAAAATGTGTTAGAGATACCTTAGCTGTATTATTGATTTAGGCCAAAGGAAGATTTCAGAGCTTTTCACCATGGTACAGAAAGAAAGTAAAGGAAGGGAATATCGGTCTTCAGGAGACTGGGCAATTTATAAGTTCTTGCTGATCCTTTTCCTTCTGCCATCAGTCTAGATAAGACTAGTAAATAGTTTCAGTTTGTTGGCCAACCAGCTTGACTTGAACGTATAAAATTCATTCAATATATAAAATTCATCGTACATATATAAAATATGTACATATGTATATTATGCATATACATTATACAGAGACTCAGAAATGCAGGGCCAGACACTGTACAGAGACTCAGAAATGCAGGGCCAGCCAGAAGATTATCAGATCTTCTTCTCTGACCTGTGCTATCACCGTGGATGGTAACTGCAAACCATGCCCTAGTCAACAAGGCAGGTTGTGTCAGATGCTACAGGTGCATCAGAAGAGATGTAAGGTTTCTATCACTTTTCTACCAATTCTGTTTTTCACAGGATAAATCATTAACCAGCCTTGCATGTCTGTGCCTTTCTTACTGAGATCCCTAAGGAATCTTCACTACCCCAGTGTAAAAAAAAGACCTTCACGATACACACATTGTTCTTTAAAGTTTATCCAAAATGGTATCGAAAACTTCACATAACCATAATGGTCACATTTATCCCTCTTCCAAAAACTACTTATCAACTTCTCTACACTTTCTTCTATGTCATCCATCTTCTGCTTATCTTCCACAGTTCATCCTCCTCTGTCGTCGTTTTGCTAGTCAAGTCATCATGTTATAATCGCTTTCTCATGTATATAATTTTAGTTTAGTTTATGAGGAACTCTATCTTTCTTTAGTTTCTTGTCAAACAATTTTTCTTCTTTTTCAAACCTTTATTGTTGATCTTTTCTTCTCAAAGTAGCAACATGAATTACCACAACACTGGCAATTTTAGAGAAATTAAAAGCCGTAATGTTTTTAACATCATTACATATAAAGCTGAAATCATAAATCGGGAGTTTAACAAAAAATAAATTTGGTTTTGTACCAAATATTCAAACCTTTTATTTTACAATTTTTATAGTCTACATTTACTTATTTAATGATGGTTAATAGATTGGAACTGAGAAGTTCTCATTCATTCATATTTTAAAACTGTCTTTTTTTTTTTTCCTCAAATTATGAAAGTAATTCTTTATGGGAACTGAGCAAAAAAAAATGTTTTAGATCAACTTAATCACTTTGAATGACCCTTTCTTCTATTTTTTTTAATAAAAAACCAAAAAAAAAAAAACCCCCAAAACAACCAAACTTCAGAAGCTAATTGAATTAAGCCTTTTCCATAAAAGAAAACCATATTTTCTATTTCTTTATGTCTGAAATTTAACTATTTACAAATTTTACTTTATTAATGAAGAACTTGATAAATCTTGCTATACAACAGAATAAACCTATTGTCTTCAATATACATTACCTTTTGAGAAAAGTTAGTTACACAGGATAGTATACCACAAACTCTGATATGAAGCAAAGCCAGAATTCTGTTCATATTATTCATGCCTGACTTATGGTGCACAGAACTGTAACAATGTAAGCTATTTCACAATGTCTTTTAACATTGAACTGGCAGGACCACTTTCTCAAGAGCTTTTCTATGCTGCTCAATCCTGATCTCCTTTGTGTAGGAATGCCAAGAATATAAACTTTTGTTTATGAGTTCTAATAGATATTATTTTCCATTGGAGATCAAGTCTGAAAAGAGCATGTCCCCTCAAATTCTTTGTCTCTTGTAGCTCTTAGCATGATACCGGAACATCAGAAGTAATTAAACAAAATTATATTGTAAATCCCAAGATAAAAGTGTGACTAATGATTAATTCTTTGGTGTTTTGTCAAAGCCCTACTCATGATTTCAAAGCTCTAGTCAATTCATGTAGCTAACTCTCCCAAAGTTGATTTTTCTTTCCACTACTAAAAGGTTTGTGTGCTGATTAATAAATAATTTCTTAAAGTTCTAAGGATATGTTTTTAATAGTTACTGTTCTTTAATATTTTGATCCAAGCATTGGTTTTCAAAAGTATATTCAGTTTGAGATTCACACTAATGAGTTAGATTTTCACATGTATCTGTATTTCGTTCTTGTACCAAGAAGATGAGTAACACTTACTTTCCATAAAGGTATAAAAATCCAGTGCTGCATTTTATATGGCCCTGAGTAACACTTCAGTTAAAAAGCAGGTCTTGTTCAAAAAAAGTTTTCGGAATTGTGTTTCTTAACTATTTGTGCACAAAGAAAACAGATAGAGCAAATGCCAATTTTAAATCCGTTTTTCTAATATGTACTTATTAGACATAAACTATTACCTGGCTGACTTTTCAAATCCCTAGAAATTCTTGCATCTCATTCTGTTGCACATGATTTATCTGTTGTTCTATACACAGGTTGGATTAATACTACAAAAAAAAGCAGTCTAATTCAACATATGTGTTTGGCTACAATCCTTTCAGCTAAGCAGGGCTTTTAGTCCACAGACTAACATCACCTGGGTATTCTTATGGAAATTTTTTATCTATCTTGAATTTTCTTCCCTTTGTTAGTTTTAAGTGACTGTATTTGATGGCCAAGTTCTTCTTTTTTATTTTTAATATTGATTAGAATTTTCAGTATGTATGAGATGTTAAAGACACTGAAATTATTCAGCCCTTCAACAGCAACTATCAAAAATTAAATTTAACATTTAATTCCTGGCATTGCAATATAAAATCAGGAGAATTTAATTTTATTCTTTAGATATGTTATTTTATTTTGTTACTTTTAAAATGCGCTTATTTTCTATACATCAATAAAAATGTAAAACAATTCACAGTACTCTGTGACCACTGTGAACAAGTAAACAAGATTGACTCATCTTATTTTCCATGCACTTCAAAATGTTAAAATATGCTATTATAGTTCTGCTGAGATTGAGACAGAGATAAGAGCATAAAAATAGCTAGGTAATACAATTTCTTTACTATTTTCTTAGACCCCAATCCAAAACTTATAAGTAAGGAATAATATTTTCGGAATAAGGAAGTTTGAAGTTTTCGAGAAAAGCACATGCAAAATGAATTTTATTAGGACAACACAGTGTTTTGATGAGACGTGAGTACCTGCAGACTGCTGTAGCTTAAAGTCCCAATTCCAATGCAGAAGAACATGAATTTCTACTTTTAAGAGATAAAAGCCAGTGTAGGATTCTTCTTGTTCAGCCTCAGATATCTACCATACACATATCTTTGAATTTCTCCCAATACACTCCTTTCCTAATTAGAAAGGGAGAGGAATAAACATTTCTAGGGAACCAAAGTTGAATTCTATTTCAGACATCAACATTTAGATAAGATAAACTGTGCCTTTGAAGTTCCTATATTTCTCTGTTGATTATTACAGAAGCCTAGGAGGAAAGCTTAGATGTAGATGCCAAATATTAGACATCTCTCTTCCAAGGCTCAAAGACCTTAGAAAGTACCTCACAGAAAGTTCTAATTAATTTGTTTGCATAACAAATTTTTTCTTTACTACATTTACTCCTTTAGAATTTTTCCCTAATGTTAGTCTGACTGAAGTTTATTTTTATTTATTCCATAGAATCCCCCTGGCAAGCTATGACTCAGCTCATGTTATCTCAAGGATTTCAAATAATTAAAACAAGCAAACAAACCCCCCCCAAAATAAACAACCAAACACCTAAGTAGTGATTAATTTTTAGAGACATGGGGATGTGGAAAAGAGCTGAAGTGTGTCCTACGTATCGTATGTATGGTCAGTCTAGAAGGGATTAGCCCTACACGCAAACCAGTCTGTATCTGGAGGCTAGAACTGATCCTGCAATAATGCCTTAGGCACTGTACAGGTCACCAGATTAGTACAGTAATTAGGGATAGATGGGTACCTAAAGAGAAGTTCTGTCTGCCTATGTTTAGACACCTGTCAGGACAACAGATTTGTACAGCTCAGCAGCAAACTATATTTATAGACTTTATTAAGAGCTTCTAGAAAAAATAATTCAGACAAAGATTTAGGTGAATGTTATGAAAGTATACAACTATATGCTACATAACTCTGCTATACATCTTCTAGTGTCTACTAATACAGCTTCCATCACTTACAACCCTGTTGGTGTGTAAGTTTAGATCAAAGAAAAGTGAGCTTTTTTCGTCTTGATTACTGTGAATTTCTAAGTAAGTTATTTGTTCTTCTTCAGACCTCATGTCCATTTGCTATGACTGACTGCCATTTATCTTATTTGTCACAGTTCTCCAAAATCTCTAAGTATTTAATTATACAGACAGATGTCTAGAGGTACTTTCAGAAATTCTAGGACATTTACTTTCTATTTAATTCACTGAGAATTAGGTATTTGGCAAATCCTGTCAAACACCCCCTCCCCAACCTGAGTAAGGATAACGGAATCAGATCATGATCAACAGTTTTGGTCTTTAGCTAGACCGCATCTTCCTGGGAAAAAATGCATTTTTATTCAACTTTTTCACAAATGTCCACAGGAATAAGTCCCTGAAGGTGAATGCGCACCTCACACTAGAGAACATCTTCAGAGAAACTCCTTGTTTCCAAGTCCAGTTCCAAACCTCAAACCACTATCAGCGTATGCATAGATAACCACTGGGGAATATCGTAGAATAGAATTACGACAGTCACAAAATTTTAAGACCCCAAGAGCTGTGTGTCAAATCCATTGTCTAGTAGATATTGTCTACTTCACTTTTCTTCATAAAAAAGCTTATTTGCAAGCGGAAAATTTATCTCAAGAAAAAAATAATTTGGGACATTTTCTGAGGACCAGTCTTTCAGCATTTACACAGACAACACTTTCACTTCCTTTACTGGTGTTCAGTCATCATCATCACATCACTATCTCTGGCAAGCATGCTCTTGCAGATGATGACAGTGATGATGACGACGATGATGATGATTATTGACAGGAAATCAGGATACTTCTATATGTCATCATAAGACAAGATAGAACATAGACTTTTTTTTTTTTTCCTGTAGAAACTATAGCACCATAGAGAAACTATGGAACTTCAGGAATTTCAAGAACTATCCTGAGGCTCTTTATCACCTTGTCTTTCCAGTAGAAAGATCAAAAAATGCTGTCTAGGGTATATTTATGCCTATCCTCACTTCTAATGAATATTTCAAAGAGTATACTCTGTATAATTGTCAATATTGAACATTTATGTTTGAAGTTGACACAATCTTGTTGTAACACATTCTTTTACTGAAAAACTTCTTCAAATTTCTTTTCACTTTCAAACTTTTTACTTTTAAAGAAATCTGCAGTTTTATATTTTTTTCTCCACAATTTACTGAGATTTAAATCTGTAGCTTCATATGAGAGAAAAGATTATGGGATTTTATTGAGACCAAAACCTTTCTCCCAATGCAAAAGTCATAATCCATCCCCCAGAAAAGGGAAATATATGGTAATGAGTCTGTGTTTGTAACCAGCTCTTGGTTTATAATTCAATTCCTGAAGAATAGACACAGAAATATTTGAGGGAGTAGTCATAAAATACATTCTTTTTCTTATGAAATCTGTTCATTTTTGTAGGTATGAAAAGAGACATCAGACATAAAGCAAGGAATGAACAGTTTTGAAAATGTTGCATATAAGCTACAATAGCAATATTCTATTTGTGCCCAACTGCAACTTCTCTATTAAATGTCAAGCTCTGGACTCCAACTCAATTTAAGGCTACCTGATAAGAAACACTGATAGAAGCAAGAGAAAACAGGCATTTGGTGGTTCCTAGAAACACCACTGCATTTCCTTAATTTACCTTCCAAGCAGGTAAATCATTTTAACTGCGAACACATTAGCAGACAGAAAGCTAGAAACGTGGTGCCTGTCTTTAGGCACTCCTAAATTAGGAATTGTACTTTAGAGTAGAAAGTTAAGCTCCCTGTATAGTCAAGAGGGAGCAAAGTCCCCTAGCTAATGATCAATACTGCACAAAATCTCAATTATAAATTTAAGGTAGCAAACTTAGAGTCATGGGTGTTATTTAAGTTCCTAAAGTAGGCATGGCATTTACATTGGTGAGTTGGTAGTAAAAATTTGTCTCTCAAAGAGTTTCTTGTTAGTAGCTAAGGATGAAATACAAAGAGCTCAGGTGTCTGACATATAACTTAGCTGAGATCTGAAATCCAAACTGAGTTACCTAGTGAACATTCACTTAATGGTTTAGAATTCTGCAAGTTTGTATGTCAATCTGTTGTCAGCGTAGAACCTACTTAGAACATAACATTTATAAACTTGACAAAAACCTGAGAGATCTGAACACCTAAACCTTATCTCATGCTTGTGAACTTGCACAAGTAGAATTCCATGTACCTTATGCTATTACTATATCCTGAATGAATTTGAAAAAAAAATAAATTAAAAAAAAATAAATTCTGTAGCTCAGAGATGAATGAACACTCATGAGGCACATCTTCTCTATGCCATTTCTTATTGGTTGACTTAGGTATTCCCATGTACTGCATATACTCCCTACAAAAAAATCAGCTCCTAGGGCCTCTTTACAGAAGAGAGATCCAAGTGTGTGTTCTCCCTACATAATACCATAGGATTCAAATCTTCTCCAGACTGCTCCAAAAGTAACATTCCAGTTACGTGACAGGGCAGTAATCTACAGAGATGCTACTGCATTATTCAAAATTATACAGGTTCATGAACTTTACTTGGCATGGATTATTAACCTGTAATTTCACTGCATTCTTGATGAACGATACTGACTCCAGTTCTAGAATTTATCTGGGTAACAGCAGATTAGAACTGCTTGCCATATTGCATGGCATGATGCAGGAAGGAGTTCATGTATGCAATTTGGGAATGTGGTTTCGCTCTCAAAACCCTGGCATTTAATTTAACTTTCTGTTTAGGATCTAGCTTTTATTATTTAGCTAGCTGAACAGTTATCAGCCTTCTGTCTTTTAACACACAGACCATAAGAAGAAATAATACATTAATACTTGTGGGACAAGCCACACGAGTCAGTATGAAATTTATTAGACAGTAAAGGATAACAGAATAAAATACTAGTTCTGCGTTGGATAGATACAATATGCATACTATAATTTTCAGTACTTAAAGACAGCACCTAGTTGAGATGGACAACAAAACATAAGCTGAGCAATATGTTTTTTTTCTCCTCCCCTTTTGGTAATTAAGCAAACAATATATACTATCTCTTCATCATGAAAGTTCTGCAATTTAATATTAAGTAGTCTTTTGCATGTTAATAAAATATCAGTATTAAAATGATGTTTTGTTAACAGGCACCAAACTTATATGTCAAAATGCAATTTAAAAAAAAATATAAAAAGTCCAATACAATTCATGCCATGTATTGCCAATTTTATACCCAGAATGAAAAAAGTCTTCACAGACACATTCCATTTGCTACTCACTAGCTATCTATTTTTTTGTTTCTTTGTTTTAACAATATATGTAATGAAAAAGAAAAGCAAAACATCTCCTTGTAGATGGTCTAATTTCTGCATGTGAAGTGAGACTATGATGTCCTGGTTCCAGCTGGGGTAGAGTTAATTTTTATCCTAGTAGCTGGTGCAGTGCTGTGTTTTGGTTTAGTCTGAGAATAATGCTGGTAACACACTGATGTTTTAGTTGTTGCCCAGTAGCACTTACCCTGATTAAGGACTTTTCAGTCTCTCATGCTCTGCCAGAGAGGAGGGGCACAGGAAGGTGGGAGGAAGCAGAGGCAGGTCACCTGACCCACACTGGCCCAAGGGGTATTCCATACTACAGCATGTCATGCCCAGTGTATAAACTGGGGGGAGTTACCCAGAAATGACCAATTGCTGCTTGAGTCAGGCTGGGTATCGGTCAGCAGGTGGTGAGCAATTGTATTGTGCATCACTTGTGTTTATTGTTTTCTTTTCCTTTTTCTCTTTCAATTTTATATGCTCTCCCCTTGTTATTTCCCTTATCATTATTATCATTATTATCAGTAATATTATATTGTACACTAGTTATTAAACTTCTTATCTCAACCTGAGGAATTTAAATTCTTTCAGTTCTCCTCCCCATCCCACCTTGGGGTGGGTGAAAGGAGGAGGGTGAGTGAGCAGCTGTGTGATACCAAGTTACCAGCCGAGTTTAAACCATGACAGACTGTTATTGATCATACATTAACATGCCCATTCCTGTTTAAATACCTTGAGGAAGATGAAGTTATAACTTACAGAAATAATTTGGAACCAATTAAAAATGATGTGAAGTTCTTCCAGGTAATTTTTTTTAAAGTGCAGCGTTATTTGTCTTCTGGTGTGGGGTTTTGTTTTGTTTTGTTTTTTTGTTTTGTTTTGTTTTGTTTTGTTTTGTTTTGAAACATGACTAGGAGAAAATAATACCTCTTATTTTAAAACTTACTCTTTTACTTAAGCAAGCTCTCAAGTTACATTTTGTAGCTGTTCTGTATTTAGTTTGGAAAGAGAACATATCTTAGGGGATGAATTGTGTGAATTCCTTCTTTGAAATTATGTCGAAAGAGTATTTAGTGGAGTTCTAACAAAATATATATACATAAAACAACTGGAGTCAGTCAGATGATTCAAGTACCTTGAGGGGATAACCTGAAGACCTCTGCTGACAATGCAGCTTTTGCTATGACAGAATGTAACGTCTACAGTTGATCTGCAGATCTATTTGTATTTGGAAATGATCCCTTGTATTTTTAAAGTCAGTTTTCAGGTAACAGGCTTAAGTAATTTCATCCATTTGATTAAGAGAATTTAAGGCACTGTTGAGATGTTTCTCTTGAGTAATAAATACCTGACAGCACACACAAGTTCTAGTCTTCACAAGTGTCTTTTATCCAACGTCTGTTATTGTCAAAATGCCTACATACATTTTAGGAACTAAACTTCTGAATGCAGTGTGGCATTGTTCCTTTGACTTGTTTTCTAGGAAACAAGCTTAATTGTTTAAGATAAACTATAATTCGTTGCTTAGAAAAGAACCAGGATCTAAACAGATCCAGCACTACAGAACAGTCTGGGACCTTCCAACATTTTCCTTATGATCACCTGACGTATTTTGCTATCGACAGTCCCTCACATTTTAGGAAAATAGCAAATGAGCAACTGTTTAGATACAAGTGTAATGAAACACCTGGATATTAGTTGCTGTTATTCTCAGTCTTTCCAAAGAAATAAGCTAAAGTGACAGCCTTTTCAAAGGGACAGATCACAGGCAAACAGAGATTTGATTTTAAATGGATGTCACTCCTAACTGAAAGCCTGGGACTAATGACACATATTGGGAGCTCAAATATCATGCAGTTTATAAGAAGCTACAATCAAAGCACATGACCCTCCTAACACAATTCAGCTGCTGTTAAAAAGGATGCTTTCAACAGTCAGTTGCTTCAGTTTACACACCTTCTAAAAATTCTACAAGCCAGCAACCACGGAAACTTAAATTTTCTAACAAGCCAACACTTTCTTCATCTGTTTCTTCCATGGCAATTTAAATGAATATTGTCTTCTTATTTATTACCTTTAACTCATTCCTTTAGTAATTGTGTTAGGTGTTTCTTAAAGATTTATTTTCACTGACATCTAAAACTATCTGCCCATACAATAGATATGAAATTATTAGGCAAAGCTGTGCATACACATCACGGTTTTTTTCTTTATTTCTGCTTATCGTATTTGAATACTTTTAATTAAAAGTATACATTTTTATATTTATTTCCGAATTAATTACTAATTAATTACTATGTTTATTCTACATGGTTTTCTTACATGAAGTCCAAAAAAAATCTGTAATCCAATAAACATTTTCTTATAAAAACTATTTTTGAAGTAATTCTTAAATTCTCTTATGAGTCACAATGTAGCAGTTTGTTTTCTTCTTCATTCATTTCTACATTACAGCAAAGCAAATTGAGGTGCATTCCTGACTGAAATTGGCTAGCATTTTGTATTTGGAATGGCAAGAATGTTCTGAAATCCACAAATTAAACACTTGATCTTTCAGAAGCATATAAAACTGAATGGATTTCCTGACTATCTCTTGTAGGCATAAAATCTATTTTTAATTGCAATCAAGTACGATCTCAAAGACCAAGAGAATCTAGTGAAACTGTTTGAAAGACTGGGAAGAAAGTGTTTTATATCTTTAAATATTAAGAGGGGGCGTGGGCCGCCCGGGATCTTGCTCTTTCATCAGCCCTGCTCATCTTTAGGTAAGTAACATGCTTCCCTGTGCTGCATACTCCTTGAATGTATCATTTAAATGTGGGATTATTTTTCTGATGATACAGAATCAATACAATAGTTCCTGTGCAACTTCCACTGCAAAGAAGTGCACATGTAGCACTTGGTTTTCAGGAAAGCCTATGAGCAGAAAATGCATTTTCTTTTCATTTAAAAGAACAGAGAGGAATAAGACAGTTCAGCGCTCTAATTTTCTACTTGTGCAGAGAGTTGTTAGCTGATACATTGCTTTAATATATATTACCTCAGTTAGCTAAAGCTCTATAGGTTCACAAAGGATATAAATAATTTTGAATTATTCAGATCCCTGGGTACAGTTAACTGCTTCTAGCATCCTGCAGTGTCGTGGCTGAACCCAGCCAGCAGCTAAGCACCACACAGCTGCTTGTTGACTCCCCCAGCATTGGGATGGATGAGAGAATTTGAAGAGTAAAAATGAGATAACTCATGGGTTAAGATAAAGACAGTTTAATAAGAAAAAGCCACACAAGAAAGCAAAGCAAAACAAAGAATTCACTCACCACTTCCCATCTTCACGCAGGTGTTCAGACATCTCCAGGAAAGCAGGGCTCTATTGCACTTAACAGTTACTCAGGAAGACAAATGTCATCACTCCAAACATCCATCTCCTTCCACTAGCTTTATACGCTGAGCATGATGCCATGTGGTACAAAATATCTCTTTGGTCAGTTGGGGTTAACTGTCCTGGCTGTGTCCCTTCCCAGCCTCTTGTGCAACCACAGCCTACTCGCTTGTGGGGTGGTGTGAAGAACAGAAAAGGCCTTGACTCTGAGCATGCACTGCTCAGCAATAATGAAAACACCATGTGTTATCAATACTGTTTCCGTCACAAATCCAAAACATAGCCCCATACTAGCTATTATGAAGCAAATTAACTTTATTCTAGCACATGTGGTTTCACTATTGTAAACTATCTATGGATAACAGATGTGGCTCATATTCAGCAGAGATACAAGATCTTAAAAATTATGCTAGTACTGTATATTTCTCCAGTTCTGACAGAATGAAGAGCCATACAACATTCAAGAAAGAAAAGTAAATGTCCTTATAATTCTAATGATATACAGAGTAGTGGATCAAAAGTTAATAGATATTGGGGGTTTTCAGTTTTGTTTTGTTTTTTGGACTAGATTCCTTTATTCAAGTAGAAAGCAAGACAAGATTTTGAAATAAATGCTGTGGATTAAACCAGGTGATTGAAAAATTGATTTCTCTACTACAACTGACCGTAACCGACAATTTAGAGTAACCTGGAGTAAGCTTTTGTCAGAAATGTGAGGGTTGGGTTTGGTTTTTTTTCCTTATATCATCAAGTCTGTGGCTGCAAAGACATGATCAGAATAAGCTGGGAAAAAACCATCTATTTCAAAAAAAGCAAAAACCAGAAAAAAAGGTGACTTGGACCAAATGAGAAAACAGTGGAATGGAATGACAGGCAAACAGAAGACAAGAGAGACTGCATAATCAGCAAGACAGGGATGAAAGTGGCCCCTCCCAATACATGTAAATAAAGCAATGTGTAAATAAAGCAATGAAGCTGGTGAAGAGCCTAGAGAACAAGTCTTATGAGGAACGGCTGAGGGAACTGGGGTTGTTTAGTCTGGAGAAGAGAAGGCTCAGGGAGGACCTTATTGCTCTCTACAACTACGCGAAAGGAGGATGGAGAGAGGAGGTGGCTGGTCTCTTTTCCCAAGGAACAAGTGATAGACAAGAGGTAATAGCCTCAAACTGCACCAGGGGAGGTTTAGATTGGATATTAGGAAAAAAAAATTTCACTGAAACGGTGATCAGGTATTAGAACAGGCTGCCCATAGAAGTGGTGGAGTTATTGTCCCTGGAAGCGTTCAAAAACCATGCAGATGAGGCTCCTAGTGACATGGTTTAGTGGTGGACTTGGCAGTCCTGGGGTAAAAGTTGGACTTGATGACCTTAAAGGTCTTTTCCAACCTGGTTGATTTTTGGCTGTAGAGACCATGGAGTTCAGGATCCTGAGGGAAGGAAACCAGGCTAAAAGCTGTATCACAACCATGGACTTCAGGGTAGCAGACTTTCACCTTTTCAGAGATCTGCTTGGAAAAGTCACATTGGATAGAGTTGTGGAGAGGAGTCCAGGATACCTGGCTGATTTTCAAAAAATTCTCTTCTCCAAGCTCAAGAACAGGCAGTCCTGACAGTAGGAAATCAAGTAAAGGTAGGCGAAGGCCTGCATGGATGAACAAGCAACTGCAGAATAGGCTCACACAGAAAGAAGCCTACAAGAAGCGGAAGCAGGTTGTCATAGGAGGAATTTAGAGACACTGTCCATGCAATGCAAGGGATGAAGTTAGGAAAGCCAAAGCCCATCTGTAGTTGAAACTTATGAGAGATGCAAAGAGCAGCAAGAAAGGTTATCTACACGTTTATCAGCAGCAAAAAGGATATGGGGGAAATGTGGTGGGTCTGCTACTGAATAGGGCAAGCGACTTTTTCATGAAGGAAACAGAAAAGACAGAGTCCTTCATGGGAGATGGGCTTCAGGAATCCCAGGCATCCATGATCATTGTGAAAGTCTGAAGCTGTAAAGGCATTACTTTGGTGAAGGAGGCTCAGACTAGGGAACATTTATACAAATTGGACATACATAAATCTATGGCATCTGATGAGATAGAATGCACCCATGAATGGAGCTGGCTGGTATAATCTGGTACACCAGGCGATTGTGCTGCCATTCAGAGAGAACTGCACAGGTTGGAAAATTAGGCTGCGAGGAATCTCTTTGAGTTCCACAAGGGGAAATACGAAGTCCTGTGCCTAGGGAGGAATTACCCCCAGGCACCAGTACAGGCTGGGGGCTGACTGTCTTGAAAGCAGCTCACCCAAGATGGACCTTGGGGTCCTGGTGGACAACAAGATAATTACGAGCCAGCAATACACCTATGCAGCTAAAAAGGGTAATGGGCCACATGAAGAAGAGAGTTGCCAGTGGGTCAAGAGAGATTATCCTTCCCCTTTGCTCAGGACTGGTGAGGTACAACTGAAGTGCTAGGTCTAGTTTTCTGGGCTCTGCGGTGTCTCCCCATCCTCATTGTAAATAATTTATTCCTACCAAGAAGGACTAATTTATTTCTTTGAAAAAGTAGTGTCTTATTACAATACTTTTTCATCTAATATGGAGAAGAACTTGTTTGTATAGTCAATCCTTTTATTTTGCCCTCACAGTTTGACCCTAAACTCACTGCTATGAGCTTCATGAACAGATCTACGCAACCAGGAGCAATCCCATTGACTTCTATTACTGTTTATAGTTACTAAGGTTTGCCTTCTTCAGAATTTTATGTAACGTTACATCATTAGTATTAATTATAAGAAAAATGATTTGGTTTTTATAGCAAAATTGTTTAGACAGGGCATTATAAAAGTCCACTTATTTCCACTTACTAAACTACTTTTCAAAGTTCAGTGAAAGGTAGGTGCTTCATGGCAATAAAAATTAGATTTAATAACAATTTCAAATGTATTCTTCTTAATTAAGAGGAGACCTCAATATACATACAACATAAGCAAAACTTCTTTTAGAAATAATCAAACAAAATGTAAAATGATCTTCATATCCATTGACAAGTAAATCTCTGTAAACCACATGAGATCTTTTTATTGCAACATTGTTAGCAATTTCCTGTATGGCTATTAGCATAAAAGCAGAATAAGCAATCTTGGAAACCCTTTTGCAAATATTTATGAGTCATCATGTTAGTTTTGTCTATGGATAAATTCACCTGACTTTCTGTTTACCTTTTCATAAAGATGCCTCCTGGCTGGAAAAAAGGTAATGTCACCTTAATTATGTTCTTGCTTTAGTAACATGAATTATTTATGCTTTAACATATTTATATTTAGCCTTCTCAAGCTTTTGATTCTGTCCTCTGGTATGTGAGCTGTGTAACTATTAAAAAAAGCACAGTGTTAAGGTGTATGACCTGGCAACGTTTAATATTTTTTTCCCTTGTCATATCTGTTTGTAACATAGATCATTGATAGTAAGCAGCTATGTTAGTCAGCCCAAGTAGATGTAAAGGGGACTCTGTTTTTAGTTGCTTAGAATGGATTAAGATTTTATGCATATCAAGGTCATTCCAGCTGTTGCATCTACTTTACTGTAACTGTACAGTTCTGGATATTGTAAACAGGCAATATGTAGTTTGTCATAACTAGATCATTAAAACAAAACTTGTCATCATGGGACTGAGTGTCTTATAAGTACCAAAAGTTATAATGTGCCTCTTCTTATCAGCTGAAGGAACTGGGAGCAGCCAGTACTTCAGTGAATGACAAGACTACATTTCAAACTGGTGACCCAAGTACCTCAAAAATCAGTTTCTTCTACTGCACAATTCTCCCTGAGTCAATACGAATAGCATCAGCCTCTCAATTAACTGTAATTCCCTGCATTGGGAGTCAGAAAGTCATAGAATTCAGCTGCATCTGGAGCCATCGAAAACATGCATCACCACCAGCAGAAGACACAGCTTACTTTCAGGACTGACACTGTTGATGTTTCAGAGTCTTCAGTTACTGAGATTTGTTTCCATCCAGTGCTCAGCAGCTCCTGTAAAACAGTTTAGAACTATGCCTCCACTTCAACATTCTGGACAGTAGTTTCAACACCAGAAACTTAAAGTTATCCCCATCACTTCATTCTGAGAGAAGTGGTACCACTTCAGAGAAGAAACAGACCACTTACACTACACAGACACACAGACACAGATAAAGACATAAACACCCTCCCACCAGAGCATATGCACACATACAGAGGCCCTCACTCGCTGCTGTCCAAAAGTTAAACTTCTGATTCTGAACTTCTTCCCTGCTTCCCCTGCTTGCCCTCTGAACTGGTTATAACACTGTCAGTGATGAGGAATAGCCATCTTCAAAAGGAAAGTCATCCTGTCTTAAATGCTTCTTTAAAATTACTACACATAATGTCTCAGGATTATATTACCACTCACATGTAGATGACCAGCTCAGATACCTAATTTGCTGAAGTCTTCACTTAGGGTGGACGAATTCCACCCATGGCCATCTTGCTGCTAAAGGATGTCTTCTCCAGATGTCTCAGTAGAAACCTTTTCAACATGCAGCAGTGAGGACTCACGCTTTTGTCAGTAATGTGCCTTTATTGAACAGTTTGCAAACACAGATAAGTTATGGAACATGCAGCTGAACAGCTAGTCTCAGTCAACAGGAATGAGGACAGATAGCTAATGTGCACGTTTTAAAGATGTAATTCAATAGAGAATTTTATGAAATCAGTAAAATAGTTGCATTTCTTAAAAATATTAAATGTTCTGTTATATTAGAAGTCTACTACAAGTCTAGAAATGTTCAGTGTTTCTTCCATTGTCTGTCTGCTTTCAAATATTTTTCTACATTCTCAACAGAGCTTCACATTGTACATTGCTCTTCTTCTTAAAGAAGAAACTATCCTAATTTATTGTATCCTGATCTATCTACCTTAAAACCAATGAGTTTGTATGGAAAAGAATGAAAATCAATGTTCTATGGCAAGTAAATAGGGAAATTATTTATATTTTATATTTTATATAAAACCTTGATCACACGAATTGAACATTAATTGTAATTCTAATTGGTTTTGAGGACTTCTAGTTTTTGTGGGTTGGTTGTTGAGGGTTTTTTTTCACTTTTTAACATAAAGAACATTTTTTGTAGTAAAATGTTATAAACTTCTGAAATCTGAATTAATAAATAACACGGATAGAAAAACTAAAATAAAAGCTTCATCTGTATATGTACATTTATTTTAAGCCCAAGGAAGGGTGGAAGAAATTAATTTGTCAGCTATGTCCCAGTTTAGGAGTCTATGTTTTGGTTGTTATTTCTTAGGAGAGTAAACCAACATTTTTCCTATACTGACTTCAGCTGCAAAATTGTACGCCACAAGTCCACATCAAGGAAATTATCTTTGTCCTGACTAATTGGTGTTATTTCTGATTTTTCATGAAAGCATCATGATTTTTCATGAATTACATCCTTTAATGAAGTATACACTTGATTAAAAAAGTGAGTACAATATATATAGCACAGCCTCATAATTAGAATGAAAAGCATAAAAAGGTGCATACACACACTGTTACAGTAATAAAACCTACCAAAGTATTAACTGGCTTTACACCTAATAACAATACATGAATCTCAAAGACTGCATGAATTAATTTTATTCTTTTTTATAAAAAATCTTGAGATTCAGAAACAATTTCATTAATTGCTTTCCTAGATGTGTCCTTGATCAAATATCACAGCTAATAGTTTCTAGGGAGCATCAGATTAGCAGGTATACAAGTCATTTGTGGAGGCTCTCCTGCCCTGAGGCAATCCATTTAGAGACCATAAATTAAAGAAAGGGTAAAAAACTCAGTATGCTATGCATATAATGAGCATATTTTTATATGTCTCTAAATAAACATGTTTTAAACATATTA
Source organism: Strigops habroptila (assembly GCF_004027225.2). Classification (NCBI taxonomy): domain Eukaryota; kingdom Metazoa; phylum Chordata; class Aves; order Psittaciformes; family Psittacidae; genus Strigops; species Strigops habroptila. Next base: position 90,033,790 of record NC_044278.2, on the reverse strand, counting down.
CAAAAAATCATTTTTCAGCCTCAAGAACTTTATTTCCCCCTCAGCACTTTTCTTAAATAGTGTAACTCTCAAACTCTTCCAGTGCAATGTTCTTGCAGTGTATCTGTTATGAGATCTGTAAGAAAGCAGTCATTTATGACTTCTAATTCAATAGGAAGTTGGGATCATTTGTCCTTACTCTATTTAATCTTTAAATATAGGAACTTTAAAGTGAAATGTGTATTTTTCTGTGCTTTATTTTCTGACATTCCTTTACATTGAGCCTTCTGGAGCTTGTCAAAGAATATATAGAGGCTTATCTTAGGCATTAGTTTAGTCTGGAAAAATGACTTAGACAATGTGAACAGTAAATTATGTTGAACATTGGTTTCTATGTCTAAAATTAAAATCTTGCTCTAGCGTCCACTCCACTACCTCTTTTTTGCTACCTCTGCAAGCATTTCTGTCCCTAAGAGACTTTTGCTTTTGTTTTTAAAATTAAAATCTCACAAGCAAACTGAAATTTGTCTCTCAAAATATTTTTATAATTTCCTCAGTTTTCCTTAACTCTTCAGTATTTCAGCCATTTTTCCTTTCTAGGCCAAGGCCTTCTGAAAATCTCAGTCCAATTAGGAATACTCATTTCTAACACTGACTGGATTGGCTCAATAGCAAATGTGGTCACTTCCTTTTCTAAAGACAGTTGAAAGAAAACATGCTAGGTGTTACCAGAAATTAGTCCTCAGTGTAAAACATACAAACAGTTTGTGGACAGAAGATCTAGTGGTATAGATACTATGCTGTATTTTCTCTTTCCTTTTACTCCAATTACTTTTTTTTTTCAGAAATGATATGAGTTTAGCATGATGCATGGACAGAAAGACAGTTACAAAGGGTGAGATGAAAGGAAGCCATAGTCTTTGACTTCCTGACTGGTCACCAAATTCAGTTTTAATAAGATGGACATAAATTGTACAGTGATTTTGAATTGTCGTTCATCTGTGTTCTTAAAAGAAAAAAAAAACCAGAGCTAACTTTTCTTACCTGCATTGTTGCTGAGGGAGGTATGGGGGACAAGAGGAGACAAAACACTGGAGTAACACTCCTGTGCATTAAATATCTTCTTAATAATTTTAATTTCACTTTAAAGAAAGAACCAAGACCTAAGTGATTAGGATACACTACAGGCAGAAAAATTATATAGGCTGAAATGCCCTTGGAAAAAGCATGACAGGTTCTGGAAACAGGTCTCTTCCAGGCAAAATTTCTGACAGCTATGTAAAAGCACAACATTTACAATAAACTATAATGTCAGCATGAAGAACATTCATGGAATTTCCTCTTCTGGATCTGTTTTCAAAAATAATATCTTCATTTAATTTGAAAAAATGATTGAAAGTGCTTTTGGACTTGGGTACATGAAAGTGTTTCTTAGCTGTCTGGAGAAAAGATACTTCAGTAAAACACTTTAAAAGCAAAATAAATTATTTTTCCTCAGTTGTTGTCATGTTTTTTTTCTAAGCAACTACCATCTGAAAAGCTGATTTTAGGTTTCTCTCTTTTTCCTATGCTTCTGTTCTTATTCGAAGATGTTAACTATCTACATGCAGGAAGAAATTAGAAATACCACCTAAGTCTTTGCCTGAATCTGGCTTACAGATATTGAGCTAATAATAGTAATGAGGACAATGGTGCTCTGTTCTTAGATATAGTGACAACTAACAGCCTAATAGATTGAAAAAGACATTTAATTTTTTTTGATAGAAATTAAACTTCCCATTGATTTTTTTTTTTTTTTTTATTAAGAGTAAACACTCATATGAGGTAGTTTCTCTTAACATATTTTATTAATTTACTATGGGGTATTTTAATATTAAAATGTGATACAACTAAATCTCAGAAATGCAACAGGTTCTGCTCATAAATTTATTCTGCTGAAATTATTTAAGCTTGTTGAACTATTTGTCAGGGAGAACATGAACAGAATTTGATAGAAGTGCCACTTCAACCCTTTCTCAGTGAAAGTATTCCTGTAGTGAAACTCATTGTTTCAGTTTCATTTTCATTTTTCTTTTGGCTTTCAGTTTGCTGCACATTTTGAACCTTCTGTTCATCTTTGGTCAAGTTCTGATTTATGTACTCAGATGTCCACCTGAAGCCTAGCTGATTTACATATTTATTCTTGTTCAAACAAAATTTGGCACTCCTTCTCAAACTTCCTTCATGTGATGTGAATAATCATTACAAAAGAATTAATTTTTAAAACCATAACTAAGATTTTCTGGTTGAACTTGTCCCTTGTCCTTCTCCTTTCTCCCCCACTTCTCCTTCCCTTCCCCTTCTTTTCACCTTCATTACAGGGCAATGGATGAAATTAATGAACCAGATTTAGGTTTATCATTATTCCTGATAATTTCATCCCCATTTACACAGAGCACAATGCTTGCAGAAGTTCAGGAACGCTACCCCTGCTGGTAAAGAAGAACTCTGCAGATTGTTTTAATTATGACATCTAATCAGGACTTTCCTGGAAGCAGTTTAGTTCCTAACATTCTTTCTATTCCTATCTAAAATCATGATAAAACACAAAAGAATTTACTATAAAAATCTATTCTTAATCTTTTAACAAACATAATTTGGATTAACCTATAAAAATATTTGTCAAAGGAGAAATTAATAGTAGCTGAAAGAGAAGGAAAGCTGGGAAAAGCATTTGCCCTGAAATGGTGCCTGTGTGGGACATACTAACATTTTATTTATTCTTGAAGAATCAAGCAATCACTTTTCTTAACTTGAACACTAAGAAGAATCTATGGATTCCATAATCCAGATGTAGACCTGGTTTTCTCTCTTTTGCCACTGTAGTTTTGCCTTCACCTCAAAGAAAGCAAACAAACAAATGAAAAATAAAATTACCTATAACATCATGCTCCAAAGCTATAATGAAGAATCCTGGACTTAAGCTTGATGACAGTAATGTCTCAAGTTAATCCTTTATGGGAGTAAGATTTACAGCTATGGATCATTTCCTGAGATGATGCCTCCCACATTTCTGAGTCATGCTGTTGCAGTTGACATTTGCATTATTTTTCTAAGAAAAATTCTGTGGCAGAAACAAGAGATAAGCAGAGATACTCCTGATGATTGGAACAAGTTTGAGTAAATAAGGGACAAAAGTGAGATTTTGCAAATGTTGGTGATTACTGTTAAGGGACTCATTCACAAACAACTTCTGATTTTTTTCTGTGGATGCATCCTAAGTTTCACATATACAGAATGTTAAACAAGCTATTTTCTCATCATGGAGTTAATAGTGCATGAGATATTATATTTGGAATTTGAGCACTAAAATTATTTTCCTCATCATGTGATTATGTTTCTGATTACTGATGGCTGAAACTTCAAAAGAAGAGGAAGACCTCTAAGAACAAGAATAAAAATATATTCTAACTAGGAATTAGACTCCATACAATCATGGATAATGTCATTCTGGTATAATAATAATAATGTGGTTATAATATAATAATGTGGATAGTTCATGGGTATACTAGTCATTGCTCAAGTATTCATAAATAGCCACAGACTGTAGAGAACAAAGTTCCAGTTCATTAATGTCTAAAAATGTCTCATAGTCTAACAAATTCTCATGAAGGTTTAGTCTGGGCTGTGCCTAACTCATTGCATGGTGGGGAACCAAACCATCACTGAAGCAATGTGCTCATAATTTACTGTACTTTGATTCTCAAAGTACCTCTCATGTCTTTCACTCAAACAACAAAAAAACCCCATAAGTTACTGAAAAATTGCTTTAAAAAAAAAGTTAAAAGTACTTCAAGGCTAGACACAAATAAAAATATAGGTTGGAAACCAACCAACCGAAGTGTTTTAGCAGCTGTGTGATCTGCAAATTCTCAAAGATTGAGGCTCAGGGTGTATAAATTTCAGTAGTGGTCCTCATTCCCTTTTAGAATGGATACTGATACACTGTTCAGAACAGGTCTCTGCTCCTGCAGGTTACAGAAACTAAGTAGGATGATGGTTTGACTCCCTGACAGATATTGGTCCAGACCAGTATGCTGTTATAAGAACATGGATGTTCACTGAATTTGGCCTCTTTCAAAAACATATGGTGATTTAATTTTTTAAATACAGCTAGCAAAGTGCTACTTACATGTTACATAATTGTGTCTTAAACAACAGGAGTCTAGAGCACTTCCTCTCACTGTTGGTTGACTCAGTGCAACTTTTTTATTGTTATTTGCTTTTCCACTGAACACAATCTAACAATCACACTTGATTCAAACTCTGCATAGACTTCGTAGGTCTTTGTGGAGAAGTTTGATAGCAATTAACCACTTCTACATGATAATAGTTCAGAAGTGACTGATCTTGACATTTCTTCTTCTATGTGTAGCCTAACAGCAAAAGGCTTAGCAGAACAGTTATGGGTATGCATAACATTAGATATATCCTCAAGCTGCTTCAAGGTGAGACAGAAAAATAACGATTCCTCCTATCAGTTCTGTCCCAGAGGAGACATACAAGTGCATGAATGTTTGCTTCAAAATCATTGCCCTTATAGGCCAAGAGCAGTATGTTGGTTATACGGTGATTATTCAGTGCTGGTACACACAGAAACCTGTAGGCTATAACCACTCATTGCTCCAGTGTACCCTAGATCTATACCCAAGTTAGCTCCCAGTGGGAAGTTTCCTCGGATTCAATTGTACCTGTTCAAGATGGTCAGCAATTTAGCACTAACCAACAGTGACTATAACAGTCAACTCCTTAGAGAATGTCAGTATTTTCCTACCAAGACAAATTGTGAATTTTGCGTACTTACCTGAGGAAAGTGCTAAAGCCATTTGCATTATAATATATTGTAATAAAACATGGTGCTGCAAAAACAGATGGTGCTACCCTTATAAGTCTCCTAACCCTTATAAAATAAACTGTCTTAGAACGTATACTGCTGAGGTGTCTTCCCCTGAGCAAGGCAGTGTGGCAACAGAGCTATAGAATAAGAGCTAGGAAGCAGGAACACAGCCAGAAATGTGTGCACAACTGACTCATTTCCATGATGAAAAATCTAATAATCGTGTCTCTTAAAATAGTCCCTGGGTCTACTGCCCATCTGTTCTATTGATGTGCACTTAATGATGAGGGATTTGTCCTAGTCAGTCTTAAAACTGCTGCTGGGGTGATATTCAAACTCTTCTGAAGCCCATTGTGTTACTCAGTAAGGGCAGTTTGAGTCTGCTTCAAGGAAAGCCCACTGGTGATCAGAGCCTGACTACTCATTGCCCTAAAGAGTCACTGAAAGCAGTGGGACTTTTAGGGTCCAGGTGTCCATGTTGAAAATAACAGCCAGCCGCCACTGTGAGTCAAATCTGATGAATCAGCCTTATAACACATGCGCAGGGAACCCTACATAGCACAGGCTTGAGCTCATTGTGCATAGAGGCGTAAAGCCACCTTACTTGCTTTCCAAGAGAAAGTCAGTACTGCAGAGTTATTTGCTAACTTTATAGTGTAAATGTATAGCCCTGTAATATCCTATTGCCATTGCTATTAACAGGCCATAAGCTCTGTACTGAATTTGCATGTTCTCAGGGCTGATGTTTGTCTGGTCTGCTCTGCCTGAACTTGTCTTGACCTCCCTGAGCTTTGTTTCACTTGTTTTATTTGTAGTATCAATTTCTCTCATAGACCAGATATCTATGTCTACTTTATTTTACTTTTGTTGGTTTTGTATGTTAAAAACATAATTTTATATATATAGCAGTTGTTAGCTATTCTATGTAGAATGAGAGGCTTGTGACTAACATAACAATGTAGAGCAGAGGAATAGAGGCCTGGTACAATATCCTAGAGACATGGGAACTTTGGACGCACGTACAGGAATGAGTACAGGAATGGGACTATAAGGGCTGGGGCACAGGCTGGTGTTGGAGATTCTACAACTACAAACAACTCAGTAATGGACAGTTACAGAAACATGGACCTGGAATAAACCAGATTTTGACAGTAAAAAGAGAACAAAGATATTTTTTCTATATGACATACATAAAGGCCATCATATACAGTAGTTTTTGATACAACATGGAACTGTAAATCATTGAAGAAACAGAAAAAGTGTAAAAGTGTGTTTACAAACACATGAAAAGGATCACAGGTGGACCCTGGAATGAGGAAGAAGAACAAGAGTACCACATTCCTCACAGCAAAGGACTCCAGCTTCTGATGACTCACCATAGCATGCCCACCATCACTATCATAATGAAACCACCAAGGAGACAGAATAGGGTGATCATGACACCAGGAAAAGGAGTAGGAAGTAAGGAGCATGTGACCAACAATGCTACCTACCTTATTTTTTTTTCTTTTTCTGTAATAATCAGATCTAGACTAATAATGATTTTTTAATTGTTAAGATTTCAATGACACCAAAAATAAATTCCAGGCTTTATTTGTAAGTCGTGTTTCCATTTGCCCATTCACAAGATTTTGAGTGTAACAACAGGAGAGTGTGTTTCAGATTGACTAGTTTCTACTTGAGAGCGCTCAAAGTATTCAATAAAAAATAGTGGATTAAATAATAATAATGTTATTAACCTTTAACAAAAGTAATATTACTGTTTGAATAATAGAAAGATAGATAAAGCTGTATTAGTAATTACCATAGTATATTTCTCATGAAATAAAATTTAATAAAACATGGGCCTTGACCCTACTCCTAGTGTTTTGTAATAATTAAGTTGCCACCACACTTACTGCTTTTAATGATATTTTATGAACTTTAATAGTTATCTAGAAATTGAATATTTTCTTTTCTTAAGGAGTAAAGGTAAAATTATTTGGGTTTCTGTTTTAAGTGTACTTAATGACAGTCAGAATGCAAGACATTTGCTAAAAATAAATTGCCCGAATTAATAAAAAAATAGACATTGTACTATATATAGAATCTTGTGTGCTTTAAAATATTTCTTCTCTTCATAATGAAGTACATGTATAGAATGTGGAAACCTGTGCTGAAACAAATATTACATGTGCCCATAAATTCATGTGTCCCCTTAGGAAAATGAAATTTCACAATGTAATTACTCCATTTCTTCACTGAAGACATAAAGGAATTTATGGAACTAATTACCCTGATAATGGAGAGGGATTTTTTTTTTTTTTCTCATTTCAATCCTACCTAGAAGCACATAGTAGGAAAATGTAATTCATACTCTACAGTGGCTCTGCTGTTATATATTTATTAAAAGAAACTGAGGCACTTTAATATTTTTTTGTTAACCTTAAACATAAACTTTCCATATAGCAATTAATATAACCTTCCAATAAAATACTAGGGATATTGAAATGATATTGTCTTACTACTCCGTTTTCTTCTGCTACTTTTCTGGGTAAAAGTACTATTAAATTAAAAAAAAAAAAAAAAATTAAAAAAAAAATAAAAAGCTTAAATAACTATTTTCCCAATCTTTCTATTGCACAACTCTTTGTAACACAGTGTTATGAAGTGCCATATTTAATCACGTTCTTCAGCTTAAGAAAGCTTTCATTGAAGATTTTTATAGTTATCCTTAGGACTATAAAACTGAAGTGTTTATATGTAAACACTGAGATACAGATTTTTTTCATAGTAATAATTAGTGATCTCAAAATTTTTTGCAAATTGAAACTACGTTAATTGTCTAGACACAATATTGTCTCTTTTATACTTTAAAGTAAGTATCAGCTGGCTAACTAGACAAGAGAGACAATTGTAAATTTAAGGAATACCATGCCCAAGAAATCTTGTCAACTAAAATAAACAAAACAAAGAAAAAATCAATAATAAAATATTAAAGAAAGGTATCAATTAAAAGTTTAGAAATGTTATCCCTCCTCTGAAAAATTCCCAAGCCAATATTGAGGGGAGGGGGCGTGTTCCTCCTGTGTGTGTGTGATTTTGGTTTTGTTTTTAATAAATAGAGTTTACAAACCACTGCAAGAATAGAAAATTTAATAAAGTACCCACACAGAATCATAGAATTGTTTAGGTTGGAAAAGACCTTTAAGGTCATTGAGTCCAACTGTTAACTAACACTGCCAGGCCCAACACTAAACTCTGTCCCTAAGCACTACTTCTACACATCTTTTAAATACCTCCAGGGATGGTGACTCAATCATTTCCCTGGGCAGCCTGTTCCAATGCTTGGCAACTCTTTTGGTGAAGAAATTTTTCCTAATACTGAATCTAAACCTCCCCCAGTGCAGCTTGAGGCCATTTCCTCTTCTCCTATTGTTTGTTACTTTGGAGAAGAGACCAAAACACACCTCGCTATAACCTTCTAGTTGATTCTATGATTCTATGAATCTATGACTCTATACTGGTTTGGGTTTTTTACTTGTTTGTTTTTAAAATGGCAAAATTACATCAATCAAAAGAGTAATACTTCAAAGACATTTAACATCACCTACTCTTCCTGAATTGTAAGGACTAGTTATTATATCAAAGTGCACACAGTCATGAAAGAAATGTCAGGTAGGACTGGTTTGTCCGAACATCGGTGCTTTAAAATTCAATGCCTTGTGCTGTTCTAGTCATCTTAAGCTTGTGTTACCGTCAATGAAAGGAGGTAGGCATCTCCAGAGAGAGATTAATCTCACCCTATGAAAGGCAACCAAATTAGATCAAAACAGTCACCCTCTGGAAGTGCATATTTATCTTCAACAACCATAAATGAAGCCTAAGGTGAACAGCTCAGTCTTAGATGTCTAACGCATAAATGATAGGTAAATTAACCTCTAACATTTTGCACTGAAATCTCTATACAATATTAATTCCATGTCTTTCTCAACTTATTTAGCATACAGTACAAGTCTCATGCAAGAATTTATAAACTTAAGACCTTTAGAACAACAGCTGAAAAAGTTTTGCAGCCACAGAAGAAGTCAGGCGGTCTAGTGGGCATTGACAATGTTCTGAGGCATTAATTCCCTTATCAGGGAATTTGAGTGAAAATGTCCAAGTAAACTTGAGAAGTAGATTGTAGTTCTCAGAGAAAGTGGCAAAGCCTCAAAGTAAAAGTAAGCCATTGCTACCATTCTCCCCAGAGACTTTCCTTTGAGGAAAAGACCAGAAGTATCGTCAAACCCAAAACCAAACCAAATCAAACCAAACCTCTCAGCAGAGCTAATAGATTAGGAGACACAAAGGTAAAAGAATGAGAACTAAAAAGTTAAAAGCCATACAGAGAAATAAAAGGACAAGCAACAGCCTGTTTCTAAACTCCAAAAGGTGACAAGAAAGAGTGTATGATTTCCCATAGTAAAAACATTTGCAAAGGAAAGGATGAGGCCTCAAAATATAAAGAAAAATAGATGAAGGAAAGATTAATAACATCAGAGACAATTCCAAAATGCTGTTTATGGACAGGAACTAATTTTAGTTCTTGTAGATTACTGATTCAGAAAATTTCAGAAGATGATGAGGAAAAAGTGGGTACTGGTTGTGGTAGTGAGCTGATATTTTTCAGCTGTGGAGAAAATGAAAACTTGCTTTATGTGAGGCTAACTAATGAGACATTTGTAATAAATTATGAAAGATTTAACTGGCTTTGGCACTTTTAAAGTCTTTATATCCTCAGCCAATATTTGATGCAAATCAAGGTCTAATCCCCCAAGATTCCCAAACAGGAAAAAAAAAAAAGTTTGTTGTATAAATTGTTGACTTTGAGTGTTTCACCCAGCTCTGCTATTTAGTAGACATGGCTTTTAAAACTGCTCAAATATTATGTCTAAACTAACTTGTGTGTTCTATAATTTTGCACCCCTTAGCCTTCTTTTATACAATCCCTAACATTTGGAAAATTTGTGGGAAGGGTATAATTCCATCTTAGCTATATTTCATCTCATACCAAATCTAATTAAAAAGAAAAGTTTGTCCTCATTTGTCTTCTTTAATTCCTTCACTCTCTCATTATCTCCATTATAGACTTTGTGACTGAATGCTTTAATTTAAATAATATTTATCATCCTTTTCTTACACCAGTATATGCACAATTTATTTCATATAGTGTTCTTATCTTGCATTATTTAATTCTGCTATGTGTGTTGGGAAGAGAATATATACTTTCTCAAAATTAGTTGCATCATAATGGTTGCAGAAAAATATGCTGTATATGCTGAGTTAATCCACAGATCCTAAAAAGGCCTTGTCTTTCCGAAAAGAACTTTCCAGATTTTTATGAAAATAGAGTTGATGTATACTTCTATTCATTTATTATTTGATATAATGACTATTTGCTTATTATTGTGCGATTACAACCAGTCATGATCAGTTGTCTGAAATAACTCATAGTAAACATAGCTTAGATATACAGTCTAATTATTTGATAGATTTTGTTCACAAAATTCTTCTTTAGCCCAGTTTGTACCTTAGTGTGGAAGTTTCAATGGAGCAGCAGACAGATGGATAGATAGACTGAACATATTTAGATTTTTACTTTCTGTAGTGTGGGAGAGAAAGTCCTATCCAGGGAGCAGAAGCCAAACATGCTGATATGAGAAGCAAAAGGAAAAGGAGACTAGAGGGAGAAGAATGAAATCTTAAAAGTCTTAAAGGATATCTGCTTGCGGCAAACTAGAAGCAGCAAATAAATGACTGGCAACTGGGACTGAAACAGAAACTTTGTGGGAGACAAGGTGGGGTATACAGTGGCCAAAAAAACAAGACAGAAGAGCACATATAAGATGAGCATAAGTAAAGATAGTAGAAGAGCATGATAAAGAGCAATGCACAGCAAAATGAGAGGCAATACAGGTAGGCAGAAATCAGAGCAATAAACAGGAGATCATGGAAGGTAAAAAACTGAACTAGGAATCTGACAGCACTGGCAGGAAACGGCAAAGGTGAAAGGAACTATGTTCTCTTCATAGTGGCAGATTATATTCAAATATACAACTACAATATGGAACAATAATCTTTTCAAGATGCTCCAAATACACAGTCCTAGAAACAAAATGTTGTAAAAGTTGATTGGTGTAAATTTCAAGTTCTATTGAATCAACACTTTCAGTGCAAAAAAAATCATCCTGCAGAAAAATGTAAATCTAGGTCTACAAACGAAGAACTTATTATTATCTATGGCACTCCCTTCCCTTCCCTTCCTTTCCTTCTCTTTCATTCCCTCCCCTTTCTCCTTTCCTTTCCCTTTTCCTTTCCCTTTTCCTTTTCCTTTCCTTTTCTTGTCAGTGACCAATCATCTGATGTGGCGTATGTAAGGCACGGACTCAGAGCATCTTCATGCAGCAAATCACTTTATTGCCTATTGCTCTAGCTTTTATACCATTCTAGCAAAGCTATCTTTAGCCTATTGCTCTAACTCTTATGCCAAACTATTTTATCACATCATGTTTAGTTCCTGGTTTACAGTTTTGGTTTTTTCAGCATTCTTCGTTGTTTCACAAACAGTCCCAAAATAACCAGTTCCTTATCTTTCTGTTCTCCTACTCCTGTCCAGCAGGGTTGCTCTGCTTAATCACACAGTGTACTTTGCTGCTTCTTTAACTCTTTCTTCTACAGCCAAGCAGCTACCTCTCCTACAATCTGACAGCCAACAACGCATGCCCTTACAGGGAGGTGGAATATAGCTGCCTACCTTGCTGAGGTTCTCTGAGAATTAAGTAGCTAATGCTGGAAGTAAGTGCTTTGCAGATGAAAATTGCTAAGTGCTAAATATAATTACTGTTATTATTAGAGGTACATTCCAATCCAAATGTTTCTTTGTTTTTATAGGTGACACAGATTCCATTTGGTATAATATGCAAAAATGGTCTTTTTAAGAGTGGTTAGGTAATAAAAGTTCGTGTGATGTGTCTTGCTGAGCAGTTCATGACAACTTGCAAGCCAAGTATCAAATGTATTTTTAAACAAAAAAAAAAAAATAGTCTTGCTGGTTTTAATGGAAAAAATGGCTTGCAAAGTAAAGTAGAATTCTGCATATCTGCATAAATCAAAATGGCATTAAAAAGCTCTCAGATTTGAAAAATAATCACAACACGGACCAGAACCTGACTGATATTATTGTGAAGATATACCTCTTGTCCTTTGCACAACCACATAAGCATCAGAAGTGTTAGCATTAAAGGATTTAGGTGTGTGCCTAAATGCCATGTCAGTAAATTTCAGTGGTTGGGGCACTATTAAGATTGACAAAACTCACCAATCTGTTCTTTTATCTTTAAGGATATATAACATCACACTTGAAGAATTCCTAAGCAACCACGTTTCTTCCAGCAAGCATAAAAATGATCATCAACCCTTCATGACGCCTAAATACTTGAAGCTCGTATCCACTTTAAATCACCTGTGAATGATCAGACTATGAAATCCTTTGTCTGTCTTGGTTATGGCACATGGTATGATATACTTCCTTAAAACACTCCTATTAGATTCATCAGTGCTTAAAGGATATTTGGGAATGAAACTTTGAGAGCTAGTGATGAGAAATAGCCATTCAGGCAGTGATGAGAGCTCCGCTCCCCACCTGACTAAAGTATTACATACAATGCTACCAGAATACAGGTTTCTTTGGCTTTGTCTTCAGTAGATATGCATGTTTATTTACAGCATTAAAGGTCTGAACTGCAGTGTAACCAATCTCTGTCCATATTACAGTTGCTTTACAAACAGTAAATAAACTTTGCTTTTTGCTAACAAAATTACTTGGTCATTATTTTACAGGCTACCTATATTTGCATTACTTTAACATAACCATGTAAGTTTAGCTGGCAAAAAGAGAAGGAGGGATACACACAAAACATTTATTTACTCTGTGGGAAATAAGATATGGCTATTTACTTGTATAGAAGTAACATAGGTATCTTAAGGTTTCTGTCACACTATACAGGAATCTTGGTTTTTACCTGCTATGCTGGGGATTATAATAATCTAAAAATAAGACATTCTAATATTGAGTACTGAGACAATTAAGACCTGCATGGAAAGGATTATCATAGAATCATAGAATGGTTAGGGTTGAAAAGGATCTTAAAGATCATCTAGTTCCAACCCCCCTGCCGTGGGCAAGGGCACCTTCCACTAGACCAGCTTGCTCAAGGCCCCATCCAATCTTGCCTTGAACACTGCCAGGGGTGGAGCATTTACAACTTCATTAGGCAGCCTCTTCCAGTGCCTCACCACTCTCACAGTAAAGAACTTCTGCCTTATATCTAGAGTCCTTTCCCAGCATCCTTGTAGGCCCCCTTCAGATACTGGAAGGCTGCTATGAGGTCTCCATGCAGCCTTCTCTTCTCCAGGCTGAACAGCCCCAATTTTCTTACCCTGTCTTCGTATGGGAGGTGCTCCAGCCCCCTGATCATCCCCATGGCCCTCCTCTGGCCTTGCTCCAACAGCTCCATGTCCTTCTTATGTTGGCGACACTAGAGCTGAACTCAGTACTCCTGGTGGGGTCTCATGAAAGAAGAGCAGAGGGGCAGGATCACCTTTCTTGACCTGCTGGTCACGCTTCTTTTGATGCAGCTCAGGACACAGCTGGCTTTCTGGGCTGCAAGCACACACTTCCAGCTCATGTTCAGTTTCTCATTGACCAACACCCCCAAGCCCTTCTCCGCAGGGCTGCTCTGAATCTCTTCTCCGCCCAAACTGTAGCAGTGCCTGGGATTGCCCCGACCCAGGTGTAGGACCTTGCACTTGGCTTGGCTGAACTTCATGAAGTTGGCATTGGCCCACCTCTCAAGTGTGTCAAGGTTCCTCTGAATGGCATCCCTTCCCTCCAGCATGTTGACTGCACCACACAGCTTGGTGTCGTCGGCAAACTTGCTGAGGGCGAACTCAATCCCACTGTCCATGTAGCCAACAGAATCAGTCCCAACACCAACCCCCGAGGGACACCACTCATTACCTGTCTCTACATGGACATTGGGCCATTTACCGCAACTCTTTGCATGTGGCCATCCAGCCAATTCTTTATCCAGTGGGTAGTCCATCCATCAAATTTATGTCTCTCCAATTTAGAGACAAGGATATCGTGCGGGACAGTGTCGAACGCTTTGCACAAGTCCAGATAGATGACATTAGTTGTTCTTCCCCTATCCTTATTTGTGAAAGTCTTGGTTTTATTCACTCTGGAAGTATGAAATATACCCTATCAAAGCTGGATGACCAGAAAGGCCCATGAGGCATTATCAATGCAAACCTCTCATGGCAGATGCCAGTCAGACTACACTTCTTTAGGTCTATTAATAAGACCCTACAGGAAATCTAAAGAATATGGAGTATTCAGCCAAGAGGCTCAATCTTCTGAGGAAGAAAGGCAGAATAAGGAAAGAGAGATGAGAACTGAAAGCAGCTTTTTTTTTGTTATCTTTTTATTCAAGCATCGGTCTTGCTACATCCAACATAAGATTCAACTAGAATAATAGAATCCACTATTTCAGTAGTCATTATTACTAAAATTTTAAAAACTTAACGTATGTAATATAACACATTCATCATAATAACATTACTAATAACAGTGCATTAATAGTATTGCAATTATTCCCCCAAAAGTAAGACTGTTGCTATTCTTTATAAGCACCTCTTTAATTCTCATACTGTAATAGCAATTATTGATTTTTACAATTTCTTATAATAATAAAATATGTCTCCAAAGCCTATAAAATCAGATGAAAGACTTTGAAAGGACACGAATTATATGAATTACCCAGATCTTTTGAGATGCCACTGTCTTCTATGGACGCAAATAATCCAGAAAACACATGGAGAGACTTTCACCTTTTCTGCTGCCATGCAGCTTCTTATAAACTTGTGCAGTGGATGCATTACCATGACTCACTCAGAAGAAATATGTTTAAAAAAATATGATTCCTCCTGGGAATTATAGCTGTCCCTTGGCACTCATTGATGGCATCAAGGTCACAGTCCAATATGAAACTAAGCACTTTTTTGCCTCCTTATTCTAATGATTCAGTGGACAATCGATATAATCTCTTATTTCCTGGGCAGGCAACAAATATTTTTAAGTTTGTTTCAGGCACTATTTAAAAACAGAAGTTGGAAAAAAATATTCCATCTTTTGTTAGTGCTTATTATGAATATGTTTCTGTTACTATTTCCATTACTATTTTTAACTCTTCCCCCATTCCCCTCCAAGACGAGTAGCAGCAGTCCTTGAATTTTGCATAAAAATATCAACTTCAGCATGGGCCCAGTGAAGTTATGCCAATTTCAACATAGGCCAAAGTAGAATTTCAATAGAGTGCTACAACATGTGAACCACAAATAAAAAATTGACAGACACCTGCAATTGTGTTTGTTTCCTTCTTTTTCATTAAAGATATAATTACATTTTCATTAATGAACATTTATTCATATTGTTATGATGATTTCACATAAAAATGTTTCCTTGTGTGGAATACTATAGACAAGATGTTTGTTATCCATTTTAAGGTCATCACCTGTATATCTGCTTTTTTCCTACTCAGTTGTATGTATGCTTATGTTCCTTTAGGGGATCATTTGTCACTAAAACTATGAATTGTATTATCAGCCCTTAGTGTAACTGAAGTAAAATTACAATGAAAAATAGAAAAAAAAAAAAAAGCCAAATTGAGAACTATCTTACAGGTTTGTGTCAAATTTACATATAAAAAATGGAAATGGAGGTATACTAAGGAAATATATATCTAAAAGCAATATCGCATTTTTGTATGCAAAATTGTTAACAGCTTTCATTTGGATAATGCTTCAGTAAATCTAATATACTAGATATCCACCTTTTCTTTGTTGGGATAAAACCCAATGTCTTAATAAAAATAAATGTTCCGAACAACACTATTTCAAGTCATTTCAGTCTCAGAAACGTGATCAGATTCTTACAATTCAAAGTGCAACAGACTGCAGCAACTGACAGTATTGATCTTAGCTAACACCTAAAGGAGTCGTGTCTTACAGTTTGTCAAGTTACCATCATTTTACATGTGAAGTCTCAGTTGGGTCCTAATTGTGGTGTTGGCTGTGATGTGAGAAAGTATCAGTCATCTTCATTGACATGACCATAATGTACTCAACCTTAATTAAGCCCATTTCCTAGTCGTATACCAGTTGATGGTAAAGTTTTATCTACATTATACTACTCAATTAAAAATCTTACTGTGCCTATCTTCATCTTGATTATGGTGAACTCTCTCTCTCTTTCTTCCTACCCCACCCCCCACCCCACCCCCCACACCGCCTTCCCAGCATTCATTCAAAGTTGAAGAGGACAAAAGGCCATTTTCATTAGCTGGTTAAACCTAATTTAGGGTAGCTGTTTAGAAACAAGCTGTCTACAGCTTTCAAACACATCAGCCAGTGGTTTTGGCTAGATGAAATTCAGTAATAACAAACCAATGGGCATACTATAGCTGAGCTTCACTTCCAGGATCAATACCAAAACAGTCTGAGCCCCACAAAAAAAACCAATAGCTACTTTGTAATAAACACATCAATGTTATTTTGGTTTTACCTTTGCCAATAATACTTTTTTTTTGCCTCTTAATCTCTAATATTTTACCTTTTAGTACCTTTAAGAAACAAAAATCTTTGTACATTTAACTTTACAAACGAATGCATGTAGGAACAGCCTCCCATACTTTTTACTTAAAACAGTATACTCACATTTTATATATTCAAATACATTTTATGTTCACATTCATGAAAATATTCACATTTTATTTAAAAGTCTTCAGAAGTGTCTTTAAAAAAAACATTTAACTGATTTTTTCTATATAGGGTCTTTTTTAACGTTTGCTATCTGTGCAATAGAGTATATCACTATGGCTTAAAATGGGGCATTATGTTCTCTTAGATAATGTGTCTCTAAAATCAAAAGAAACAAACAAAAAAGCAAACTTAAATATCTGTATATGGAGATAGTATTCAATGGTTTGAAGAAACTTAAAATCTATAGACATATATAAATTTTGCTACTAAAACATAGAAAAAAATAACTTTAGTAATGAAATTTAACAAAAATCCTCCCAACAGTTTGTTTTATGCTCTCTCACATCTCAAAAACTGCTAGAAAACTAATTTTTATTTATCACAGTACATACATGTGAAATTAAGCTGCTCTACAGCAAGATTAAAGTTTTACATCAGCCATCTCAAACAGGTGCCTACACACTCAGGTCTAAATACTCATATCTGAATTTTTGAATAAATGTTCATATTCTGGAATTTCTACTTGACTTGAAACTTAATGACCAAAAAGTTTGCATTAGAGTAACTTAAACCCTAAAAAATACGTTCCAATACTGCATTGTTTACAAACTCTTTATGGCTCTAGTTATTTTATTCCTACCTTGTTTTTTGCCCTTTGCCATTTGAGAAAATAGGTCTGCAGAGTTTATTTTTGGTTTGCTTTCATATAACAGAACCAAGACAGTTCTCCCAGGATTATTATAGTCTAATTGGTCTGCAAATTACAGATGGTCCATGCTACTACAGGCAGCAGTTTGCAGTTCATTCTTAATCCACAGTACATTGTGATTTCAGAAGAGATTCCCATTAAATGTTTGATGATGGAAATATGTGATTTGATGGTAAATTGCTATAAATGTTTATTTCTGTTGTTTACTTGGTAATAAGCAGTGTCTGATATTCTACTGTATATGCCTGTGTGTATGTACAAACTTGTACTCAGACAGGACTTCCTACTGCTGAAATAATAGGTGAAAAAGCTATATGCAGGCAGATCTCAGCAGTGATGCCAAATGGAAGTCAGACATACTCAGATCAGACTCCTCCTGTTAACAGGAACAGCTCTCAAAAAGCTTTCTCCTGTCCTGTGCTGAATTTCACCCTTGAAATGCTCACCTATGCTTAAACACCACAGCTCCAGATAAAACACAGCAGTATGAAGTCTCATATTAATGATATTTTAGACAGCAGCTCTGCATTTCGCATGTTCTTTCACTGTTGCTTAATTTGTATCATTAACAAAAATGTCACAGTTACTTAATTTAATTAGCTCTTTCTTAATGCTAATTTCCTCTTTCAAAAAGCCAAATGAAGAAATGCAAGTGAAAATAGTGTTTTGGTTTCATTTGCTTTTTGTGTAGTCTAGGTCTTCTACATAACTGATTTTTAAGGAAATAGGTCGCAGGAAGACTGGGCTTTTTTATAACAAGCAATAGTTTTATTTCAATGGAAATAGATTCTGAAGATTTCTTACTGTATTCACAAAATCACAGAATGGTTCGGGTTGGAAAGGACCTTAAGATCATCTAGTTCCAACCCCCTGCCGTGGGCAGACCATGTCACCCAAGGCTCTGTCCAACCTGGCCTTGAACACTGCCAAGGATGGAGCATTTACCACTTCTTTGGGCAGCCTTTTCCAGTGCCTCACCACCCTCACAGTAAAGAACTTCTTCCTAATATCTATCCTGACTTCTCCTCAGTATGAAGCAGACAGACTGTGGTCCCTTACGCTGCCTGAATGCTAATGCCAAAACAAAGTTTCTTTTGAAATCAGAGCCATAGCCCAGGTTGCAACACATCTGCCAACAGGATCTATCTGCTATGTGAGAAAATGGAGTGCTATGGCACAGAGGTACAGCTAAGGGAGATACCTGACAAAGAAAACACCTATAACATCACATTTTAAAGCTTACAAATACGCTCTAATAAACCTACAAGCTACAAGAATTCAGCACTGCAAGTGTTTTTCCTCCACCTGCTAATTCTACTTCATCTAGTAGGCAGGATGCAGAATCTAAACAAGCTCATCCTTGGGATTCTGCAGTAGCTGCATTTTCAATGACATTTGCATAGTTGTCTCACTAAGTGAACCTGTTACAGGTCTCATTGTCACCACTACAATTAACTATATAGTGAGGAAAGCACAACCTGTTCCTTTTCTAGCCACATTTTTCAATTCAGACACAGTGAGTTGTGTCTATTTGTTGAATAACGTGGCAGGGTATTCACATCTTTTGGTCTACAAACAATTTGTCTGTACCATCAGACAATAATTCACTTCAACACTGAATCATACATTTATCTTTGAATGTCTAGATATTTTCATGGAACTCAATGGGACTATTCATGAAATTAATTGCTTTTCTGGATCAGGGTCTTAAGGTATTTCTGATTTTATTGTATATCCATATATAATGTAGGAATAATTATTTGAAACTCTTTACTGTGGTATGAAAACTGGGTTATAGTAGTCACATCCTGACCCTACCTATGGAAGCTGCAAAAATCCTCCCCCATACTCTGCCACTTTTTATGTTAAAATAATTAATAAATATAGTGTTACCTATAGGTGATTCTACGATAGCAACTGCTTCAGTAAATGAAATGTTAAGAACAGATTTTTCTATTTTAGTAACTTCTTAAAGTAAAAAAATTATAATATAATTTTTAGTGGCTCCAAACCACCACTGGTATTAATAGAGCTGAAGACTGTGACTTGCTTTAGGAAATCCTCTCCGCCCTGAACATGTCCCATACACACCAAATACAGTGAGGAAAATATAATTGCTTAAAGTCACACAGCAAATAAATGACCAAGACAAGCAAAAAAACTGTGGGACTTTTCCTTATATTCAGTGATCTTGCACTGCCCCGAACCTCAACATTTTCTCCATTATCAGGCATTACAGTGTGCTTCCCTAAAGATTTCATCATCAGTCTCTGTTGTGTCTTCCATCGCTATCCATTTTTTAGGGCACGGCTATATATGCCAACTACCATACTTTAATATACAGCCTGAGAGTTATGTTGAAATAATAGACAAAAATTACTGTAGATTTTATTGAGAAAAAAATAAAATAAAATCGGGTGGCAACTTTATAAAGGTTCATACTAGTGCTTTCTTTTGCACGCTACAAGCAGTGCAAGTCAATAGAGCCCAAGAAGAAGTCATGAAATGAAAAAAATTAAGCACTTCTCTCTCTATAGCAAGATTATTGATTTAAATGGTATTCAATATTTATATTATAATAAATACAATTAGGTACTGCAGTATTCATGATGCTACAGATCAAACATGAGGAGAGATCAACTTTAATGATCATGAGAAGGAAGTAAAACAAATTTTACTAGTTATTTGAACACAATTGGTTGTGTAGGACGAGATATAGTAGCCTTTCTGAATGTACAAGTCTCATCTGCTAGCTTACAGGTATGTTGATGATTCATACAAAAAGTCAGAATTTAATTTACTATATAGAATAAATTGAACCTTCAATTTTGGTAATTTTCATAGAAAGAAATATGATCCAATAAAATCAAGCAAATTTCTTATAATGTGAGACTAGAGAATTTGTATTTACCCTGCAGCCTTTTCGAAGTAATAGAATCATTTCTCTCTTCCTCTCTTTCTCTTCTCCTCACTCACTCGCCTTACATATTTTTGTAAAAAGAGATGCTTGTGCACCTGTGCATCTGTTCAACTGCAGTGTAGGAAAAACCTCAGAACTTCTGTAGGTTTATATTTGGATACATGGTGGATGATCTTGTATTGAAATTAAACTCAAAAAACATAAGACTACTTTGGATCATGATTTAAACCCTCCATATAAAAGTGTAGATAAGCAAGGCAGAAGTGTTTATGTATATATGTTGTTTCCTAGTTTAACTCAGAGGGTCCTGATTTGTGCTTCAAAAACATAGACATTTCTGAAGAAAGTTTTAGAAAGAAAGCTTGAAGTTCCCTAAAAAAATACAGGTAGGTGAGTAGCCACCAAGTCCATAAAACAGACATATAGGAGTTCAGCTGCAATCCAGGTAAAATTTCAGCACCAATTCAGTTATAATAATTAATATATTATAGGCTTTGCAAAGCAGAAAGATATTAGACTCTCTGTAGAAAAAGACGGTGGTGACAACACAACCTGGATACTTAGGCTTCATAAATGAGTTTTTAGCACACACACAAAAAAAGAAGTAGTTAATCCTCAAAAAATTCAAAGTTTTACATGTGCAAGGGTTAAAGACACCATTTTTTATAAGCAGCAGAGAGAATTTTGTTTTGAAATGCGTGAGTAGTAACATACCCTGGACAACAACATTTATCACAAGTAATCTGAGTCAACAGAAGAACGGTTATCTAGAAAATTGCCAAACATTCACTACATTTTTAAAGAAACTTTAAAAGTTTCAGTTTATTCATTGAGTTACATATTCATACAGAAACAGCATATAATGGTCCAAATGAAGAGAAAGGACATTTTTGCAACTCAGAACTCAAACAAAAAAAAGCATGTATGTTCTCTTTCATTCTCATCCTCTTTAACTACTTCTGCTTAGAAAAAAATATAAAAAGTTTAAAGGAGAGTAATTTAATCTGGTTATGCAAGTGTCATGATGTGGCATTAGCATCACTTACTCTCATTGCACAGTCACAAAGAGCAGTTTGTTAAAAACTGATTTATTGACATCTTTTGCATAGGGCAATACTCATCCTGGGAGGCAAACTTTTCAGATGGGATGATCAGCTGCTTTCTGGATAGTAATGAGAGTCTCTGTTGAACCCTCAGTTGGAGCTGGTGAGAATCCCTGAACTGCCCTCCTGCTCTCATTACGCATCTGATCCATGGGCCTGTGTTGCTGGGTCCTGTCGAATCTAGTAGCCCATTGGCAGTGAGACTGTTGCAGCTGCCTGGCCCCTGTTCCAACTTGAAACAAGATTGAGCATGTACACCCGGTAGGCACAGAAACAGAAAGAGGAGCAGTGGTGTCATTCTGTTCTTTTCCATGGCTGATGATGATTACTAGTGGGAAACCTTTATATATATCTAACCTTTATATATACATGTATTATATAAAGGTTATATTATATGTATCATAGAATTATAGAATATCTCTATCTATCTATCTATCTATCTATCATCTATAAAAAGATAAATAAAAATATCCCTCCATCAGCTGGACTCAGACATCCAGTCTGCCCAGTAACTGCTTCTGGATCCCAACCTCCCCCACTGCTGCAGGATATACAAGCCCCGAAAGGCACAGACCCATTCCGGCTGCTAGTATAGACTCTTTTGTATACACTAACATATGCACACTGGCACACATGCACACACTGACACATACAGATGTACAGTTGATTCATTTAATAAGTTATTAAATAAATTAATAATTTAATAACTGGGCTCAGTAGCCAGCCCTGTTTCACTGTCTCCCCAGTTTCTTCCTATACACACACATACACACAAAAGTGTTCCAGCTGATGTCAGCTTATGGTCTCTCCAGTGGGACTCTCCTGGTCCCTTCAGTAAGCAGCTCTTCAGGAGTTTCTTTCACAGACGCAGCCTGAAAATCAAGAAGAAAAGAAAGTCACTGAAGCATTGCCATATAAGAAAAAAGTTGCCTAAAAGATCAACTTACAGAAGCTGAAGTATTCTGCTTCAAAAAATACAGAATCCAGCACCACCAGACTCAGTTATACTAGTTAAGGCTGTAGCATAGATTGCCCTTTGAGCTTACTGCAAAATCACAAACTGCAAAAAATAAACGGTATGCAATGATAGGCTTCCAACATTGTGGAGAGTCTTTCAGGGTCAAAATCACAGGGACTGCTTTCAAGTGTACTCCATGCTTGTGGATTTTTTTTTTTTTTGTTACCATGGATACATCAAAAAAGTTGGATAACAAGCTGTTATTAGTTGTGTAGTACTCCTCAAAAAAGCAAGGAGTCAAGATTGATTTTCTTGCCTTGTTTTTTGTTTGTTTTTTAAATTAAGATGAAAATGAAATAAGTAAAGCAATAACGGACATCAAGGAGAACTGAACGAGTCTAGAATTCATTTCATTATAGTCTTTTAATAACAAATTTCTATTTTGAGGTAGTGAAATAGTTTAACCAGAGTACTAAAATGACTCATATTTGTTTGAATTGCTCTGACATCTATAGCTGAGTTGTCCAAGAGGCCTAAGAAAATGAGAATTTTAAGAGTGTTACATGCCTAGCTTCTCCCAGCTCTTGAAATTTCATGTTTGTAGGCTGCAAGTCACAGTACGATAATGCTAGCCATTATGCAGGGATGTCCTGAAAATCCTTTGTCCCAAGCAACTTGTTTTCTCTCAAGTGTCAGGTAACATTTTAAAATTAAATAAAGTGCTGGGTGGTTAGGAGCACTATAATGCAAAGCCATACAATTTCCATGCTGTTTTATTTCTTAAAGAAGTACTGAGTTTTCCATCTGAAAATTTAGAGACATTCATATGTAGAACTCATATTATCAGGTACATGAATAAGATATTGGTGTACCATACCCTTATTGATACTGTCAAGTTCAAGACCAGAGAGGTTCCCTTGTTTCAAAGATTGCACATCTGTCATAACAAATTGACTTTTCTGGCATTAACTTTTATTACGCTTTCTGAAGGTAGAGAACAATTTATGTTCTATTTAGTACAGACCACAGTGAAACAAGCTCTTCAATACCTGAAGACAGTCAGGAAAAAAACCCAATTAGTAATTCACAAAGATAAAATATTTTTTCAATGTGCAACCACTTTCTTACTATGGAGTTTGGATTAGAACCTCTCACTGTCTGTTATGGTTCTCAGAACATACTCTGTAATTTTGTTTTGGGATGGGTTTTTTGGTTTTGGGTTTTTTTTTTGGGGGGGGTGTTGGGTTGTTTTTCTTTTAACTTGTAATATTTTAAATGCTTTTAAATATATAAAATTTTGAAGTTATAGTAATTTTTCCTCCAGTCTGCAGATAAACTAAAAGACCCTGAACTAGTTTACTCACCTAAGTGGACTATTAATTCTTCACTGTTTTAACAGACAAAAATCTCTCTGGTTTTGATTCTGGCAGATAAAAATGTTTTCAACTTCTTATCGTGTCAGAATCTTCTATTGCTTCTTACTGAACTTCTAGAACCACATTTGCTTGTGAGTACTAGTTTGTACTAACCATTATGGTTGCAAAGGATACCAACATACATTTCTTCATAAACAGCCAATGAAAGATAATCTTGTCCAAAACTGTAAGAATTGCATAAATAGTAATTCTATACTCAGTGGGAAACTTACTAAAGACGTGGTTCAAAACTTGCTCTTTTGACTGATAACAGCATCATGTTGTCACTTAAAGAACAGGAAACTGAGGACAAAAGCAGAAATTAAGTTGGCAAATGCCCAAAGTCAATCAGAAATCCAACAAGAGAGCTAGAAACAGAAGCTACATCTACAGTTGGCAGCTCTGGCTATGGCTGGTAGGTTAGAAACACCGACGATTCACAAAATGTGCATTGGCTGGGTATTTTAGAGCCTTACTGTAGCTAATCTATTTCACAATGTATCCTCACGTATCTATTCAGTCAGAAAGGAAGCAAGACTGCACAGTACCTAGTGGATACAACATCCACTCAGAGTGGAAGGACAATTAGTTTTCATTCCTGCTGTCCCATTATTTCTTAGCCTAATATGTCTGTGAATTTAATAGAACTAGATTTTCCTTATCATTTGGTATCTGCTATGCTACAGAATCATGTTTGCTCATTTCCTTTAGCTGATTGAATATTTATTTTATCAAAATGGAATCATCTTCAGGTAGTCAATGAACAAGCCCCAAGTCCAAAAGCCTTGTAGCTTGTAGCATAGGTTATTACAGCTGGACACTTAAAACTGGTGAGATAGTGGAGCTTGGATTCTTCCTAAGTGCACTGTAAGAGTTTCTTTTCCTGTCTGTGACAAATTATAGCTTAAGACTTTGATGCCTGCAAAAGGCAATTGTAAATTCTAAATGCAAGAAAATGTCTCTCTATAGCCTGGGAAGTTTAAGTACTTAAGGGGATGATATTTAAAACAAACCAGTTTTTCTTCTAGGTTAGATGTAAAGGTGACCCACAAGGAACAACTGGGAATGTCTCTTCTCTTCCCTAACAAGCAACACAGCTGTATTCAGGACTCATGCCTGTGCTCTCCAGAGACACTTTCCAACCTCAACAATTCTATGATTGTACAGCTCTATGATTTAACCAAACAAGTGTGAAGAAAAATACCAGAAAAATAATTGTCCTATATGAACTTTTCCTATGAGAAATTTGAAACTATAATAGATGAACGTCTATATTACATAAGAGAATTTCTTACCCTACACAAATTAAAGTCCTTAGATGTGGCTGTTCAAGGGATTTGAAGTTCTTCTTATTTAAAATCCAGCTGATTGCTAGGTATTACTTGGCAAACAATTCTTCACCCACAGAAAAGTATTTCTGACTGGCAGGAGTTACTAATCTCTTTCTTCAACTTATTCTGAGCAGAACTTTCTTTCCCTTTAAGAGTTAATTGTATCATACTGATTAATAGTAGAAATGTCTTTGGCCTCAGCTTTATACCAGTTTGGAGAGGACATTACTTCCATCTCTTCTTTTACTCCCCTATTGAAAAAGCTTAGCCAAACCACAGAATCTGGCCTGACATTTTTTTGACATAATTGACTATATTATGATGTCCAAATATATTTATTGTAATTCACCTCACACTTTATATCTTAGTGGAATTATTATCTTCTACGCTGAAAGAAGAGTTCTTTTTATTTTACTCTTGGTAATACAGTTTAACACTATTTCAACTTATTTGACAGGAGTTGAATTAGAGTTATAAAACAGTGATTTCCTTCAATTTGTTGTACCTTACATAATTTTAAAATTGTACTTCAACAGCTAGTAGGGACACTTCTTGACAATTCCTTATGTCATATTTGTTTTGCTTGTCTGATATTTTTATCTTTTTCTCTTCTTTTCTTTTCACGTTTTGCTTATATTTTAAATGAGGCTTTAGAAACCGTTTAACTTTCCTTAACTTGCCACAAGCAGATCTATTTCTGGAATTGCAGAGACTGCTTTGAGGAGTAAGCCTTTGAGTGAAACTTTAGCTCTGCTGGGAATTTTTCAATAACATCGTGATGCCTGCTTCTGGCAATCCACATATCATTGTTTGAGAGCAAATACTCTCTGTTTACAAATGAGATATATAGAGATTTAATTTGGTTTCTCCAAAATACAGATTCCTGTTGAAGAAGCAGTCTGACGGACATGAAAGCCTGGTGTCATGTATCTTTTAGTCATTCTACTCCATCTTCTATTTTTAAATTATGCGAACTTTAGGCTTAAAAAGTTGATAGATGGGTGACTTACAGTACAATCTTGTAGTTAGCCAGACATCAATTTATCATAACTGAGAACTGTTTTACTGAGTGAAGAGCAAAAGATTTACTGAGAGCAGGCAAAGCAGCTTTATGGAAAAAGAAGAAATTAATTAAAAATAATATTAATTTTACAGGCGCTTATTCAGTTTGATCCCTGTGATAGCAGTTACTGTGAAAATACTAAGCAACAAGCATTACTTTTGACTTCCAAATTGAAGCATGTTATAAAATTTGTTAGGATGAAAACTAAACGCCAAAAGTGGATTGAAGGATTCGTGTTAGAGCAGTTTTGGAAGCATATGGAAAATTTCTTCTACTTTGCAGCAGATATTCCCTTTTCTCCAGGCTTTCCTTTTACTGGGGAAGAAGTTCTCCTTTTACAGCGTCCAAAGAGTTCACCTTGATATATTTTCATATAGACTATCTGTTAGGCGTGGAGGTTTTTTAATACAGTCCTAGGACTTTAACTCAAAGCATTAATTAATTTAAATACAGTTATAGCTGTTAAGAGCACAGAAGCCTTAGCAAAGAAAAAAAAAAACGTAGTTACAACATTCAAATGACCACTGTTTTCAACTACTTGGTAGCTGCAGGAAGAAATGGGCAGGGAGGGATGGAGAAATGAGCAGGGCTTTGCTTACGACATTTCATTGGGAAATGAATAAGTGAGGTTCATCATACTACACAAAGTGTAATGCTAATTACACTAATATCAGTCTTTCACATAAGAAAGGGAGGAAATTGGTGGTTAAATGTGGTTGAATTACAGTGTGATTCTCATTCTGTTCCTACAGGGTTACAGTAGAGCCATGACTGAATGGTAGTGAGGGGCCATGAAGTGATTTTTCATTAAATCAATTATTATTGTATAAAATGAATGTATCTTCATATGTATAAATGCTGCATTCATATGGCTCTAAATAGACTCAAAGTATCCACTGACATAGTAAGTAATTTCTTTTCAAACATTGTAAGTAACTCCTCCCTCCTACAGTAGAGACAGTGACTCACGGAATCACCAGATAATCCCACTAATTCTGAACAAACCATGAATCCTGCTCCATAAAATAAAATAAAATAAAATAAAATAAAATAAAATAAAATAAAATAAAATAAAATATATATATATAAAAAAGACAGACCTTAAAAATTTAGTTCTTTTTTCTTTTTCTTTTTTTTCCCTTAATCTGCCTTATCCTTGGGAAAGATGCATGTGTGTAAAAAATCTACAGTATACCTTATGGACACATCCAACATGCCATCACCATATGTGGTCTGACTATTCTCAGAAAAAGACT
Source organism: Strigops habroptila (assembly GCF_004027225.2). Taxonomy (NCBI): domain Eukaryota; kingdom Metazoa; phylum Chordata; class Aves; order Psittaciformes; family Psittacidae; genus Strigops; species Strigops habroptila. The sequence continues at coordinate 90,006,339 of NC_044278.2, read as the reverse complement.
GTTAGTAATTACAGTCCTTTAGGAAAACACAAAAAAGTTGTCTCTCCCTATCTCCCAGAGAACTGTGATATTTTGAATGAATGACTATCAATTTTCAGTACTCCGCTCAGCCAGGGTGCTGGATTCCTGCAACTGAATTTTAATTGAGAGAACTTAGCTTTTAAAATAACTTTAGTCTCAATTAACATGCTAAAAAAGATTTCACACGTAACTGCAACTCTGACCTTACGCTACGTATAAATAGCATATTATTAGGTGTAGAGTTGGACCCACTTCTAGAGCCAGAAAGCTAAATGTGTGCACAATATCAGTGTTAGCTGGTTATCTATGCTGCCATTATAGCTGCTGAACATGAGCATCTAGTACCATCTAAGAGACCCTGCTGTGTAACAGCTGGCCTCCAGACAATGCTCTGGCACACCACAATTTTCCTGTAAGTCAAGTATTGTATCTACCTGACACAGATACCCACCCCAGATACCTCAAGGCATCCCAAATGCCTCTAGCTACCTACCCTTCAGAAACTAAATCCTGCTCTCTAGTGACTGCTGAGCTTAAACAACTATCACTAAAACAATTATATAACAACCAGTGCCATTTCTGATACACTAGGATGTCTGAGCAGGTATGACATGATCTTCAAAAGAACCATGATATCTCAAATTAAGGGTCAGGAAAAAGAGTGGAGTACGTGTTTGGCACCTAAAATCTTCTCATAATGTTCATTATTTCACAGAAATCTGCTCTGACATAACTGTCCTCTGTTTCAGAGAGGTGTTTTACATGTTGTAGAATTTTAAATTAGGAAATTCTACGGCTAAGCCCCTCCAAAAATTTGCGTCAAATATCTGATCTATATAGGCGTAATAATGATAATATGCTGCTAACTGGAGAGATGTTACACCCTCCTTGGACAAAGGCAACAGTCAAATATTTCTCACTGAAGAAGTAGATGACACCATATGCATAGCAATAATTTTCTTTGTATAAATAAGGATGACACAACAGGATATATATAAAAATAAATTAAACCTTCAATTTAAAAAGATCACTAAATTTTATGTACGTACTTTAAGTACACCTAATAAACTTATTTCATACTTGGTTTTGATAAAAACTCTCATTCAAAATGCACTTGTAACAATTTGCAGTTTTCGAAGGATTTAGAAAGAGTAGCCTTGAATTCTTGCCAGCATCAAATCCTTTTTTCATGATTAGTTTTAATACCATTTGTTAAATGCAGCACATTATGGTACATTCAGTACAGTTAGATAAATTATAATTAAGAAGCTATCTTGTTTACATTAGGTCAGAACTAGCATGTTGAGACTATTAATGGGCAATTCACTCACACAAAATACTATTATACAACTCACAGGAAAATAAAATGCAGTTATTATCACTTGTCTATTTGTAGTTTGGTTTCTAAAATTAAATTTCAATAACTATTTTAGTGTAACTCAGATAATACATGGATCAGCAGTACTCAAGCAAGTTAAAATCTTTATTGCAGTAATTAATACTGAAAGAAAACTCCGGCTGAATGTGGTTACCTCAGCTTTAGTCATTCCCTGTAGGCTTTCAACCTGGGCTAATACAACACAAGTCTTACATTGTTTTGAAATTATCACTCTGTTGCCTTGATTCCCTCCACCATCTTTATTCCTTTTTTTTTGCCCATGGACACATAATTACCATGATCATAATTTTTCAAAAAAAAAAAAAAAAAAAAAAAAAATTCATCCCATAGGTTTTTACTTTCAGTTACTGTGTCTAGTGGTGTTGAAGAGGAACTAGATTATGTTCTGCTGTACAAATTTTAAAAAATTATTTTGAAGAGATATTTTCTTGAAGTTTACACAGTGTTTTAGTAGGGCTACCTACAGTTAATATATTGAAATTCCTAAGAGCACTGCATTATCAGAATAAAACCCCTCCATGGATGTTCCACTTGAAAAGCCCAGGGGAAAGATGGTCAGAGAGACCAGATTACAAAAGCTTCAGTTGTAAGTATATATCTAGATAGTATGATTTCCTCTTCATCTTTCTCTGATATATATATGAGATGCGTTATAGAGCATGGGCAATTCAAAGACCATGTCTTTAGGTTTGTAGCAGACCTTTAGATGCATATAAAACATAGGCTAGTGAAGAGCATAAGCCTATCTAGCTCCTTCAAAACATTAAAATTTTCTTTGTGTCTTACTAGTCCCATATATGTGGAACATTACAATGTCTTCATGAATAGTATGATGTATGCTCAGAAGTTTATTTGCAATTGAACACAAGAATGTTGCCTTCTGCCTGCTAGGTGGGCTAAATTTTAACCTCTACCAGACAGCATACTATTAGATATTTTTACTTTAACCCGTCAACCTCTGCTAAATTGTGTTTTTTTTTTTGCTTCATGGTTGTTCAGTGATGTGCAAAGCATCAAAATTTTACCAGTCCTAGTACTGACATATAAGCACTGGGCGCTGCAGTGGAGAATAAAGTACACTGAGATTAGTATAACCACTGATTAAATAGCAGCAAGGTCAGTATTAAAGCAAGGACATGCTTATACCTAATTTGTGAAAAGACGAACATGTATAAGTTTATGTTTACAAAACACAGTGAGACTTAAGAAACTGTTAAAGGCTTTGAGGAATCATGTTCTATCCTTCATTCATTTAAAAGGAGTTATAGCTAAAGCAATTGTTCTGATGAATTTGAAAGTGATGGAGTTTTCTTAATCGACAATGCAAATAAACCTCAACCCAACAACTAACTTTCATACTCACTCTGTAAAAGCAAATTATCCAGTACTTGACCTCAATTATATATAAAAGTCAGTATGGTTTCAGAAATAGTATGTAGGTGAGATCAATTTAACATGTTACCCTTTTGTTCTACTAAAATCTTACTTTTTGCATCTGAAAGACTATGATTAATGAGTAATTCCATGTTTAGAATTTCAGTTTTCTATTATAGAAATCAATCTAATATTTTCCTATTATTGAATAACAATTTCTAGTTTCTGTTATCGTATAACTAATAAATAATGGTCAAAACTACTGAGACAAATAAAAAAATGTTTGTTTCAGTTCCTAAATAAAAAATTAGCCTTTATATTTACATTTTCAAATACTTGTGCATAGTTTTCCAATTTAATCTATCTGTAATATTTTCAAAATCTTCAAAAAGTTTTCTTGAGCTTTTAAATATGTCTGTGTAAAATAATAGAAAGCTTTTTGTAACTTTATGATCAGCAAATGCATTACATAAGATGCAATGTTACAAAAATGCATGCTTTGAGTACTTACTGTATTCAACGTGGGTTAAAAATTTTGGTCTACCACTTAAAGCTTCAAAAGTTACACTTTTAAAATAATTTGTGAACTTTTTAGGCAAATACAAATGATAGTATAACTGTTATTAAGTAAATACATGGTTAGTTTACTTTTATATGGATCTAACATTGAAAAATTATCCATAGGGATAATTTCAATCACATCTACTAGTGGAGACTATTTCAATCATCATAAAATCATTCTTTATATTATTTTAGACTTCTGAATTATTATTATCCTTAGTTGCTATGTATGTCTTAAACTATTTTTTGAAGCATTCCGTTCTGCAATTCTGCACTGCACTTACTTAGAGATTTTCTGTGTTTCCTTTTCTAATCCATAAGTTCCCAGTCTGTGATGTTAATTAAGCATCATTCCTTCTTACTTATCAGGAATTCAGTTGTAACCCCTCTTTCACCTTTTTCCATTATGACCCTGTATTTATTTTTTGAACTGGAAGCAAGTAGGTGCTAGTGATGAAGCCTTATCTCTTGAGAAAATAACACCTTCAGTTTTTGTGACCTGCAAAGGGGACACATGGTGCCTATGGCCCCATTTTGAATAAATGCTTTGTGTATAGTGTACATATAGTTCTTGCTGTTGGCTGACAGGTTCGTTTGCTTCACATTACAGTAAACTACTTTCATCAATATGCTTTGCTCACACAGAGGGAATCAGCTGATATCAGGAATGTGCGCTGTATCCATGCATTTGAAAATTTGAGTATTTTTCTTCAGAACTGTATAATGTTATGAGCTGGCAATGCAGAAACCACAATTATTATCTTAAGATAAGAATTTTTAATTTTAAAACCTGAAAACAAAACTCTAAATCTTCAAGTCAAATGTTATTTACATATTAACATCGAGATGTAAAAGCTTGATTTCCCTCTCAGTATGCAAAGACATTGGAATGCCTTCAAAAGTAAATACCTTACTAAAATATTAGAATTTATAACAAATTACAAAATTAATCAGGTTCAACAATTGTATTCTGTCTAAATTTATCTGGAAAAGGAGATAGAAACACTTGGGACATTTGTTAAGAGACAAGCAAGACCATCTGCAATGGGAGGCATGTCATTGTGCAGATCAATGGGAGAACAGCTTTAGGGGACATTCGAAAGAATTTCTACATCGAACTGAGTAATGACTCACAAAGAAAAAACTTGTGGGGTTTAAACAAGGGGGAATATGAGCAAAGTTAGGCCTAGGAATGGAAGGGGTGAGAGTTTTGTTTGGTCCCTGATGCTGCACAAACCAAGAATTTCTTTACACTGGGAGGAAGGATTCTAGTTCAGATTTTTTCTCTTTCACATGTTCCCTTAAGACATTTCCCATGCTTCAGCGGATTTTTCTTTTTTGTTTGTAACAACCCAAAATTAAAAAGCAGTATCTCTTGAAGCTATTATTTAAACATTGCAAACTGTACACCAAGAACTGTTGCTGGTTTTCCATACGTGCATGTAGTTGTGCAAAATTTTATAAATAGAATTTAAATAGCTAACTACAGGAAGATTTTAATCTCTATGATTTATATCTGTTACCTGGTTTTACCAAGAGAAAAGGGGCTAATTCAGGAATAGCAATGTCCTTTTTAGAATTCTTTTGACTAGTATATCAACCTTACAAATATCCATCCAAACATCACCACAGTAAATGAAATGAACTGCAACAAATCAATAAGCTTTGTTGCTTTTGTTGTTGCCAAAATAAACACATTTCATATTTCAGAATACCTCAGTGCTTTATTATGAGACAGGGATTTCATGGCATGAAAAAAATATCTTCCAAAGAGCCATCAGGTCAGTTCAAGACCCCGATTTCTGTATTTTAGTAGCAGAATCCATCGGGAAGAAGGAGAAGTGTCAGTGGACTCTGTTGCCTTGGCAACCTGTGTTGCCAAACAACGGGCTGGTTTAAACTTTCAGGCTGCTAAGACACTGACTGCAGTGACAGAATAAACAATACCTTTTGCTGGATTCTTTCCTGGTAGCAAAATAAGATAATGTTTTGCATACTTTTTTCACTACCCTTGATGCTCTTTCCCATTTCTTTGTGTTATCATTAGCTGTAATTAATTGGAAATCTAAATCCTGCTCTAAGTCTTCTACTTTGGTGGCATACTTTCTCAAATCTCCTCTTGACAGTACTTTTTTCCACACATAGTCTTTTGTACAATGGCTAATTTTGGTGGGATGGCTGAAGAGAACAAATTACTTGATTATTTATTTATTTAATTAATTTTGTTCATTTTATCTGTTTACATTTTTTCTGCTTGTGGTTGCTACATTTTTAAAATGTTTGTAATAATAATAAGATAATTGGATGGGATTAGGTACCTCTAGCTACAGGGCATATTTAAGGATAAATACAGCTGTTCCTGTAATTGGCATGCCAATAAAGGCTACCTCTGGTTGGGCTGGAGCTTTAGACAAGCCTGTCTGGAGCAGATGGTGCAGAGCTTCTCTCTGATCTAAGACACACTATTATCTACAGACACCCAGGTAGGAGTCCTCTGATCAAATGTAGATGTCTGAATTTAAACTAGTAGCCCTAGGTTCTTTTTATTGCCAATGAAGAGAAATAGATACTGTTAGGAAGAAATTTATTTCAACCTAATGTAGTTTAATAAACTAGGAAAGATGAACTGTGCCCTAGATGTTCATATTTCTCTCAGTTGGATATATAACAGTGCCTAGCTCAGGTAAAGAGGTCTACTCACTGTCTAAAACTGGGTGAGATGAATCCACTTTTTTTAAGGTTTGTGGAGATCCTAGTTATCATTGCCCTGGCCATTTACTGAGTCATTTGTTGACTGGCCACAACTGTTCTGATCTCAATTAAATTAGTAGGCTTCTTAGTCACACTTAGCCACGGATTAAGTTAATCACAAGTCATTCAACTTGCTATAAACCAGCAGGCATCTGCATTTGGATCAAATTGCTCATTTGGAATGCACTTCTATGCTATTCTTTCCAAATACCTGCATTCCAAAAGGAATTCAGTCCTTTTGGTGCTGTGTTTAATTTGTGTTTGATCATGAACTCAAGATGCAAGTGCACAGTTTAATTTGTCTTCAGTGCATCCGTCTGCATGTGAGCTGAGTGTATATGTTCTGATTATAATTGATAGAGACATAGGACTAAATGCAGTTGCCATTTCACCATACACAGGGTAGAGGAAACACCAACACAGCTTTGGAGGCATGGCATAGGAGCAATGGAAGACTGTTACTATCTTGATCCAGCTGGAGGTTAAGTGATATACCTACCTTAGGATATCTAAAATGACTTTAGAAATTATGATACTGGACACTACCTGGGTTATTTCCCTAGTAGGATGTTCAGTTGACCAGCTGTAGATGTATGCTTTCAAGTGAATAAAAAAGCTTGCTCTGCTTCTACAACATCATACAACATTTCTCTAACAACTGATGAAAAGGATATGGCAATATAATTCAGGACAAGCTATAAAAGCAAATTATTCAAGGGTTCAAGGGTTAAATTGTCCATTAGTTTTTGTTGTGAACAATTCTATCTAGATGGGTATGGTGACAGTGTTTGGACAGGAGCTGAAGGAACTCTTTTCAAGAAGTTACAAAATCAGAGTGTTAATTGTTTAGCTGGGGGTCTGTTTTCCAGAACCATGGCTGTTGTGGAAGCAGTCAACTGCTGCTGAAATAACTGTGGGTGCGAACACAGTCTATGTTAAGAATTGCGCCTAAAGTACTGTCATCTCCTTGTTTTCTACTATTTTGTTTATGGAAGATTCAATTTGTGTCTGGTTTCAAGTCACAAATAAGTATACATTTGTTGAAACTTGTTTTGTTAATTTCTATTAATTGGTTAACTACATGAATTGAATCCTGCATGGATATACTACAGTTGCTGTAAAGCGCTTCAACTCTTTCTGTAGGAACCTGGCGAAAAACATGCTTAGTTAGTTCTGTGTGTTTTCAATGTGCCCTCAAGTGAATTCCATCTTCTTATTTTTCTTTCTGTTTTCTTGGACCATCTGGGTAACTTTTTTCCACTCCAAGAACCTTGGAACTTCAGCTGATGTAAATTGGCAGAGATCCATTGATTTCACTGGCATTGTATTAATCTTCTCCAGCTTCGAGTAGCTCCAGAGCTGTAGAAACAAGGCTGTACAGACTGTATAGAAGACACCTTCAGTACATATTCAGTACATCAAAATTCTATGTCAAAGATATAGATGCAGCTTACTCCTCTGGGAAAAGGACTCACCAAGTATGCACAGTGTATCAGACTTATATTTTAAAAATGTGCTGTCAAAAGTATTGTGCCTGGTCACTCTGGGTTCAAAGTACTGACATTTATGCAATCCTTTTCCTTTATTAGTCAGTGATCATGCCATATTTTAGAGCACTAATTGTGGGGTTTTTTTCCTTTATCTCTTTCACTCAAAAGTAATTTAGCTTTTTATTTATTTATTTTTATATCCCGTGTTTATTTCTTTAATCTCCTTCTATTTCTTCTTATAAATCAAACACCTGCTTATTAACATTTTCACTGCTTCTGACAGAAAAAGAATCCAAAATCAAAAATAAAACAAATTATGGCTTAGAGTTTATTTCTAGAATGGAAAACAGAGAGGATTTTTCTTTATGAATGTGAAATAAATTCCTCTGCAGGTCCAACTGTCCCATTCTAATGCCACAGTTACCAAAACATGTGTTTTAGACAGGGAAATTATTTCATATGGCTCTAATGTAATATCCCAGACAGGAAACTATAGCTTTCTCCTAAGCATTCAAAGTTTTTTGTCTTAAAATTCTTTTACCTCTCTTGCAAAGAAATGAAAGAAAAATGGTTAAGACTATGCAGAAAATGCATGGAATCATTCTCAATTTATAGAATCATAGAATCATAGAATCGTAAGGGTTGGAAAGGACCTTAAGATCATCTAGTTCCAACCCCCCTGCCATGGGCAGGGACACCTTGCCCTAAACCACGTGGTTCAAGGCTCTGTCCAACCTGGCCTTGAACACCACCAGGGATGGAGCATCCACAACCTCCCTGGGCAACCCATTCCAGTGCTTCACCACCCTCACTGTAAAGAACTTCTTCCTTATATCTAATCTAAACTTCCCCCGTTTAAGTTTGAACCCATTCCCCCTTGTCCTACCACTACAGTCCCTAAGGAAGAGTCCCTCCCCAGCATCCTTGTAGACCCCCTTCAGATACTGGAAGGCTGCTATGAGGTCACCACGCAGCCTTCTCTTCTCCAGGCTGAACAGCCCCAACTTTCTCAGCCTGTCTTCATATGGGAGGTGCTCCAGCCCTCTTATCATCCTCGTGGCCCTCCTCTGGACTCGCTCCAACAGCTCCATGTCCTTTTTATGTTGAGGACACCAGAACTGTACGCAGTACTCCAAGTGGGGTCTCACAAGAACAGAGTAGAGGGGCAGGATCACCTCCTTTGACCTGCTGGTCACGCTTCTTTTGATGCAGCCCAGGATACGGTTGGCTTTCTGGGCTGCAAGTGCACACTGCCGGCTCATGTTAAGCTTTTCGTCAACCAACACCCCCAAGTCCTTTTCTGCAGGGCTGCTCTGAATCTCTTCTCTGCCCAGCCTGTAGCAGTGCCTGGGGTTGCCCCGACCCAGGTGTAGGACCTTACACTTGGCTTGGTTAAACTTCATAAGGTTGGCATTGGCCCACCTCACAAGCATGTCAAGGTCCCTCTGGATGGCATCCCTTCCCTCCAGCGTATCAACCGAACCACACAGCTTGGTGTCGTCGGCAAACTTGCTGAGGGCGCACTCAATCCCACTGTCCATGTCACCGACAAAGATGTTGAACAGGACCGGTCCCAACACCGATCCCTGAGGGACACCACTCGTTACAGGTTTCCAACTGGACATCGAGCCATTTACCACAATTCTTTGCGTGCGGCCATCGAGCCAGTTTTTTATCCACCGAGTGGTCCATCTATCAAATTGATGTCTCTCCAATTTAGAGACAAGGATGTCATGTGGGACAGTGTCGAATGCTTTGCACAAGTCCAGGTAGATGACATCAACTGCTCTGCCGCTGTCCATCAGTTCCGTGGCTCCATCATAGAAGGCCACCAAATTGGTCAGGCAGGATTTCCCCTTAGTGAAGCCATGTTGGCTGTCACCAACCACCTCGTTGTTTTTCATGTGCCTTAGCATGTTTTCCAGGAGAAACTGTTCCAAGATTTTGCCAGGCACAGAGGTGAGACTGACTGGTCTGTAGTGCCCCGGGACTTCCACCTTCCCCTTCTTGAAAATGGGGGTTATATTACCCTTCTTCCAGTCATTGGGAACTTCACCTGACTGCCAGGATTTTTCGAATATGATGGACAGTGGCTTAGCAACTTCGTTCGCCAGCTCCTTCAGGACCCGTGGATGGATTTCATCAGGTCCCATGGACTTGTGCACGTTCAGGTTCTTAAGATGGTCTCGAACCTGATCCTCTCCTACAGTGGGCCTAAGGTCTTCGTTCTCACAGTCCCTGCATTCGCTTTCCAAGACTTGGGTTGTGTGGTCAGAGCATTTGCTGGTGAAGACTGAGGCAAAGAAGTCATTAAGAACCTCAGCCTTCTCCAAATCCATGGTAGCCAGTTCTCCTGATAGCTTCTGGAGAGGGCCTACATTGTCCCTAGCCTGTCTTTTATTTGCTACGTATCTATAGAATCCTTTCCTGTTATCTTTTACATCCCTTGCCAAACTTAATTCTAGCTGGGCCTTAGCTTTCCTAACCTGGTCCCTAGCTTCTCGGGCAATGCTCCTGTATTCTTCCCAGGCCGCCTGTCCTTGCTTCCACCTTCTATAAGCTTCTTTTTTCCCTCTAAGTTTCCTCAGCAGCTCCTTGTCCATCCATGGAGGTCTCCTGGCCCTCTTGCTGCACTTTCTTCTAGTCGGGATGCAACACTCTTGAGCACGTAGCAGGTGATCCTTGAATATCAGCCAGCAGTCTTGGGCCCCCCTGCCCTCTAGGACTGTATCCCATGAAACCTTACTAAGGAGGTTCCTGAAGAGGCCAAAGTCTGCTTTCTTGAAGTCCAGGGCAGTGAGCTTGCTGCACGCTCTTCTCACCGTCCTGAGGATCTCAAACTCAACCATCTCATGATCACTAGAGCCAAGGCTGCCCTGGAGCGTTACATTTCCAACCAGTCCCTCCCTGTTGGTGAGCACAAGGTCCAGCATGGCACCTCTCCTCGTCGGCTCCTCTACTGCTTGAAAGAGGAAGTTGTCTTCCACACAATTAAGGAACCTCCTGGATTGCTTGTGCCGGGCCGTACCGTCCCTCCAACAGATGTCAGGATGGTTGAAGTCCCCCATGAGGACCAGGGCCTGCGAGCGTGAGGCTGCTCCTATCTGCCTGTAGAGCGCTTCATCCACAGAGTCCTCTTGATCAGGCGGCCTGTAACAGATCCCCGCCGTAATGTCCCCCGTTGCTGTTTTCCCTTTGATCCTGACCCACAAACACTCTGTTACCTCATCACCCATCCCCAGACAGAGTTCCATACTCTCTAGCCTATCACTGACATAGATAGCAACGCCCCCTCCCCGTCTGCCTGGCCTGTCTTTTCTAAACAGCCTGTAACCTTCCATTCCGACATTCCAGTCATAGGAGCCATCCCACCATGTTTCTGTGATACCAATGACATCATATTCCCGTAACCTTGCACACATCTCTAATTCCTCTTGCTTGTTCCCCATACTACGGGCGTTTGTATAGAGGCACCTTAGCCGAGCTCCAAATGAAGCCGACTCAATGGCTGGGGCAGCTGGAACATCTCTACATCTCTCCAAGCACTTATTACAGGTGCTGGCAACTGACCAGGAATGTTGGGATGGATCAATGCTCCCCTCCCCCAACACATCTAGTTTAAAGCTTTCCTGACCAGCCTGGCAAGCCTCCTACTAAAACAGCTCTTCCCCTTCTTTGTCAGACCAGCTCCACCAGCCTCCAGTAGATCTGGCCTCCCAAATGGAGCCCCATGTTCTAAATAGCCAAACCCCTGACTATGGCACCAGCTTTCTAACCATTTATTAACCTGCCAGACACGCCTAGCTTTTTTAAGGTCCTCCCCTTTGCCCTGGAGAATCGATGAAAAAACTATCTGAGCTCCAGAGCCCCTAACCACCTCTCCCAGGGCTCTGTAGTCCTTCTTAATGTCCTCCAGGCAACTGCTGTCTATATCTCTAGCACCCACATGGACGACTAGAAGGGGGTAATAGTCAGCAGGACTTACTAGAGCAGGCAGCCTCTCAGCAACATCCCTGATCCGAGCCCCCGGCAGGCAACACACCTCCCTTGAGACTGGATCAGGCCGGCAGATGAGCGCCTCTGTGCCTTTCAAAGTAGAGTCCCCTACTACTATGACCCTCCTCTTTTTCCTGGAGGCACCAGTAGCGATCCTCTTTACTGGTGCATCAGCAGGGTGCTCATTAGGTGTGGTGGGTGCTTTCTCATTAGCCTCCTGCAGAACCGCGAAGCGGTTCTGGGTGGGGACATCAGATTTAGGAGGAAGCCCCTTGTCATTAATTGTCCTCTTCCTCCTTTTTTTGTTCGTTTTTCCCGTGACTAATTCCCAGCTTCCTGGGTTGCTGCCCTCCTTCTTTCCTATACGAGCAATGCTGGACATTTGCAGCCCCTGCGCAGTTTGAGCCTGGAGCAAGCAGCCCAGCTTTCTCTCAGCTTCCCTGGCATCTTTTAGCTCTCCAACAGCCTCCCGCAGCTCAGCCACCTGCTGCAGGAGGACCTCCACCAGAGCGCACCGAGTGCAGCCCTGTCCATCGCGCACCCCCGCCTCACGAGACCAGTCGAGGCACTTTCTACAGTCCGAGGTCTGCGCCGCAGCCTCCCCTCTCACCGGCTCTGTCTGGGTGCCTACGCTGGCCACCGCCGGGGCAGAGCTCCCAGAGCGGGCCCTGCTCCTGAGGCGAGTGCTCACCATCCCGCTCGCTGCCCGCTCGAACTGCCGCTATGATGTCATTTATATGCCTCTTGGGAAAGAATGCAACAATATCTATGCTTATTGTTAAAACCACCAGTAGAACATTGGTCCTAATAAACTGTAGTAGGGATATATTCTTTGTCTAATGGCTAGAAGTTAATTGCAAGGAAATCAGTAGAACTTATTTATATTATTTATTAAAACAAAACCAGTAAGTAATACACAATACAAATAATAATGATTATCCTTAAAACCTGTGCTTTCATGACAATATATCCAGTTTTCTGGCACTTGTCAATTTTATTTATTTTTTACTTTAAAAAAGGTTAAATTCTTCTGTTGTCTTCGTAGTAATAAAAGGGGGAAAGAAAAAAACCAAAATGTCCCAAATTGCATTTCCCATTTTGCTTAACCAGTTTCTTATTAAATTCTATCAAAATATCACATATTGTATCTGTTTAAATATTCATATAATGTACCAGAGGTGTATGGTGCTTGTTCACCAAAAGACACTTTGCCTTGTTTCATCAAGCACAGCTGGGAGGGAAGCAGGATCTTATGCCAGGGAAGGGAGGGTGCTTTGCTGTTTCCTCTAGTAGAACACCTCTGCCTGCTCATTGAAGGGATGTTTTCGGGGTGCAGCATAGGGCCAATACAGACAAATCTGCCCAACACAAGATCCTGCAGCACGGCTTCAGACCTGCAGACTCCTAAGGCTGGGATTAATCTGAACTGAGCTGAGGCTGGATGTGCTGAATGCAGCTGCCTGCAGCTACCTAGTCACCCAGTGAGGTAGAAGGGCTTGCTGAGTGGACTGAAAATTAATCCTGATGCAAAAAAAGCAGTCTGTAAGACTAGTGCATGAGAGGACAAGACAGAGGCACACAAAAAGCTTTCAGCAGCACCAAAATGGCACTGGTTTTGAAAGCCTCCTGAAAACATAAGAGGTAAGCAGCAGGAGGGCTTTCCTGAAGCATGGATCAAACCCAGAGCCAAGCCTGACTGGTGACAGAGATTTACTTTTTTTCTAGTTATCACTGGACTAGCAAGCCATGTACAGGAAAGAATTTCTTACAAGAACATGGAGGACAGTAATTCTTAAGCCTTTTTTGTTTGATCTGTTTCACCTGAGAGGCTAGAATTTTCTTCATTTTTATAGTCTACTTGTTCTTCTTGTGACAAAATGAAAAAGTAACTGAGGCAACTAGATTTATTTTCTGGAGGAAGATGCATAGTTTCACTTCAAATCTCTGATCAACACGTTTTTTAGAGAGTGGAAGGCCCTGGAAATTTGTATACTTACTTTAAATGAAGTTCAGGTTAGATATAAGGAAGAACTTTACTGCGAGGCTGGTAAGGCAGTGGAACACGTTGCCCAAAGCAGTGGGAAATGCTCCACACTTGGCAGTGTTCAAGGCCGGGTTGGACAGAGCCTTGGGCGACATGGTCTAGTGTGAGGAGTCCCTGCCCATGGCAGGAGGGTTGGAACTAGATAATCTTAAGGTCCTTTCCAATCCTAACTATTCTATGCTTCTATAAAGAGAGTGAAAGGAAGAAAGACCATGTTCTTCCTTGCTGTCCTTGCTCAAGTTGGAACTTCAAAATAATTTGATTGTTTTCACATTGACTTTAAGCACATTTTTGCTAAGTTTTAACCAGTTTAACCTGACCTTATGCAAGCCAGGTTTTCAGCTGAGCTTTTAATACAGGAGAACTTAATAGGTTATAATTATAAAGATATCGCATTTACAGAACTCAAGGATATTAGCAAGTCTCTCTCACTGTTTAGGTGCATTTTCTCTCTGCCTTGAAAACTAAGAGCCCTTGGATTTCAATAAAAAGACAAATCAGGAGGATTCTGTGTTTTTCAATACAATACTAAAAACATACAATGAGTCAATGTAGTATGAAAGTCATTCTTACAGCACCCAAGGCAGAAAAAAGCTAGTGAACTCTGATATATTAAGTCATTACTTATAACTCACTAAGGACAGTTAACAAAAATGAAAAAATGAAGGCAGGTAAAAGAAAATGACACAGAGCCTCTTAAGCAACTTCTTTAGTATGTGCAGATTCAAGGACAGAGCTTGTTGAAATATTTTCAGTGAACACTATATTAAATGAACTTAACGAGACAACCTACTTGGCTCTTTGTGACCAGTGAACTCTGGTATTTCATAGAATCATAGAATCATAGAACAGTAACGGTTGGAAAGGACCTTAAGATCATCTAGTTCCAACCCCCCTGCCATGGGCAGGGACACCTTGCCCTAAACCATGTGGTCCAAGGCTCTGTCCTACCTGGCCTTGAACACCGCTAGGGGTGGAGCATCCACAACCTCCCTGGGCAACCCATTCCAGTGCCTCACCACCCTCACTGTAAAGAACTTCTTCCTTATATCTAATCTAAACTTCCCCCGTTTAAGTTTGAACCCATTCCCCCTTGTCCTACCACTACAGTCCCTAAGGAAGAGTCCCTCCCCAGCATCCTTATAGACCCCCTTCAGATACTGGAAGGCTGCTATGAGGTCTCCACACAGCCTTCTCTTCTCCAGGCTGAACAGCCCCAACTCTCTCAGCCTGTCTTCATACGGGAGGTGCTCCAGCCCTCTTATCATCCTCGTGGCCCTCCTCTGGACTCGCTCCAACAGCTCCATGTCCTTTTTATGTTGAGGACACCAGAACTGTATGCAGTACTCCAAGTGAGGTCTCACAAGAACAGAGTAGAGGGGCAGGATCACCTCCTTCGACCTGCTGGTCGCACTTCTTTTGATGCAGCCCAGGATATGGTTGGCTTTCTGGGCTGCAAGCCCACACTGCCGACTCATGTTAAGCTTCTCATCAACCAACACCCCCAAGTCCTTTTCTGCAGGGCTGCTCTGAATCTCTTCTCTGCCCAACCTGTAGCAGTGCCTGGGATTGCCCCGACCCAGGTGTAGGACCTTACACTTGGCTTGGTTAAACTTCATAAGGTTGGCATTGGCCCACCTCACAAGCATGTCAAGGTCCCTCTGGATGGCATCCCTTCCCTCCAGCGTATCAACCGAACCACACAGCTTGGTGTCGTCGGCAAACTTGCTGAGGGCGCACTCAATCCCACTGTCCATGTCACCGACAAAGATGTTGAACAGGACCGGTCCCAACACCGATCCCTGAGGGACACCACTCGTTACAGGTTTCCAACTGGACATCGAGCCATTTACCACAACTCTTTGCGTGCGGCCATCGAGCCAGTTTTTTATCCACCGAGCGGTCCATCTATCAAATTGATGTCTCTCCAATTTAGAGACAAGGATGTCGTGCGGGACAGTGTCGAACGCTTTGCACAAGTCCAGGTAGATGACATCAACTGCTCTGCCCCTGTCCATCAGTTCTGTGGCTCCATCATAGAAGGCCACCAAATTGGTCAGGCAGGATTTCCCCTTAGTGAAGCCATGTTGGCTGTCACCAACCACCTCGTTGTTTTTCATGTGCCTTAGCACGTTTTCCAGGAGAAACTGTTCCAAGATTTTGCCAGGCACAGAGGTGAGGCTGACTGGTCTGTAGTTCCCTGGGTCTTCCACCTTCCCCTTCTTGAAAATGGAGGTTGTATTACCCTTCTTCCAGTCATCGGGAACTTCACCTGACTGCCAGGATTTTTCGA
This sequence comes from Strigops habroptila, assembly GCF_004027225.2. NCBI lineage: Eukaryota > Metazoa > Chordata > Aves > Psittaciformes > Psittacidae > Strigops > Strigops habroptila. Next base: position 89,990,410 of record NC_044278.2, on the reverse strand, counting down.
ATATGATGGACAGTGGTTTAGCAACTTCATTTGCCAGCTCCTTCAGGACCCGTGGATGGATTTCATCAGGTCCCATGGACTTGTGCACGTTCAGGTTCTTAAGATGGCCTCGAACCTGATCCTCTCCTACAGTAGGCCTAAGGTCTTCATTTTCACAGTCCCTGCATTTGCTTTCCAAGACTTTCATGGTGTGGTCAGAGCATTTGCTGGTGAAGACTGAGGCAAAGAAGTCATTAAAAACCTCAGCCTCCTCCAAATCCATGGTAGCCAGTTCTCCTGATAGCTTCCAGAGAGGGCCCACGTTGTCCCTATTTCATAATGATAAACAAAAATAAGTGGTTGGCCATTTTGACCACCTTTTAATTTTAGTTTCAACAAAAGGAGGGGAAAGAAAAGCTGTGTTCATGATTACTGTGAAATGGAGAAACTGGTAGAAATTAGGGCTAGGAAACAGAAGGAAGTAAATCAGAACTTCATAGATTCCTGAAGGACATAACAATAAGAAATGAGGGAAGGATAATGGTAAATGTGATAGAATACCTAATAAGAAGGAAGAAAAGAATGAAAATAAATAAAAGTACTAGTATTGTATTAGGAAAAAAAAAAATGCTATAAAGCAGTTTTTTCCTATTACCTTAAAGTATCTTTTAAAACAAATGTCTCTGCTGACCAATCTCCCTTCTGATTTATAAACACAATGGTATTTGCGATCTTTCACACTTGCAAAACATTAGTACTAAGAAGGGAAAAACTTTCTGAAAAATACAACGTGAATACACTAACCATGTCACTTGAAGAATCAAGCAGTTTCAACCAAAATCAGTATGACTCCTACCATGCAAGATTCTTAAGAAACTAATAGGACTATTCTTTTATCATTTGCTGTTATAAAGTTACCAACTCTTAACATAAGGTGTTGCTGTCCTTCTTTGGATCATTATATTTGGACATATTTAACCATGCTCAAAGAGGCTCTGCAAGCAGCATATATGCCGCTAAAGACATAAAGCAATTATTCATTGGCTAATACATGAAAAATGTAGTTAGGTTTAATGACCTCCTAGGTTAGACTTTAGTGTGCTCACCACCTTCAGGAAGCCACTGAAAAGTCTTTCCTGCCCAGACAGGCAATAGCGAGGAGTGAAAACGTCAGCTTCACCTGCTCCCTAAAATGTTAAGTTTTGCTTAGTTACTGATCCCTTGGTCTTGCTAAACTGCCACCCCCATGGAGACCACTGACATCAGCAACACACTGACATTAATGACATCAATCAACTCCTTGGGCTGTTTCGTGTTTGGGCATTTCTTTATGACAACCAAGTTGGTGGTTTTCATCTTGAATCTTTAAGCTACTATCACTCCCCGTATCTATAGTCATACCTCTGTCCATAAATCTCACTTTCTTATCCTGCTCAGCTCCACTCTCTACCCTTCTCATAGATTTTTCTCATCACTTAATTTCCTCAGAAGTCTGAACCAAGCTTATGCTGCTGAGCTACATCAGAGCTGGGCCAGGGGTCATGGTAACATAGATAACTGGGCCGAGAAGAGGAAGGGGAGGTTAAAGCAGAGGTTACAGTGAGAACAGCTTTTACAAGAGCTGAATTTCCATGGCTGGCATGGACACATTGAGTAGAATTGATTGCACAGCGACTAGGCTTCAGCCCAGTTTGCAACAGTGTGTAAGTTAGATGCCTAATTACTGGAAGATTCCCTCCTGTCAGGAGAGACAGAGAAGCTTCTCCAAGCAGAGAATTAGACCTTAATGAGCTAAATAAATATCTGTAGATGCCATCCTTTCCCTCCTAACTCTCTCTCCCTAGAGGGAGCTTTGTCCAACAACCTAAATTAGACAATTTAGTAAGGAAAGTATTTGTATTCCTTGTGATGAACCCAGGTCTTTTCTCCCAAGAATTTCTTATTGAAAAACCAAGTACTTTCCCAACATTTCTAGATAAATGATTGATCCTCAAACTCCTATTCATGTAAATAATTTTTATGCCTGAGTAGTTCTGCTGAAATCATTGAGACCATTTACATAAGTAAGAAGTATTACATAAATGCATCCAAACCACTTCTAAAAAGGTTATAACACACTGCTTGCTCTGGGCTCAGAATCCAATGCCATTGCTGACATTTTGTGAGGCACAGAGCTGACTCAAGGCTTCTCAGATGCATAAGCATGGGAAGGAGAGGCGTAGAAGGCTGGAGATAGTGTGTAACACAAATCTAGGACTAAAACTCCTATCCCAGTCCAGAATTAGGGACCTTGGAAAGTCAAACTTGTTACTGCTGTTGAGATGTGATGGAAGCTGGCAACTGTGTGAACGACATTCCTGAGAGAAGCTGTAACACTGTCTTGAGAAATAGTCACAACCCAAAGCACCTCTAGGCTGCAAGGGCTTTAGCAGCTTTTGGCCATCAGCCTGAACCTCTCTGAACTTCTTGTCTTCTGCCAGGAACTCCTCTTGGCTAGAAGAACTTGGAAGGTCCTCCACACCAACAAATGGAGAAACCTTCTAGCGAAACACCTGCCACATGACTCCTGTGTGCAAGTGGTAGAGTCCCCCTCAGTGTACCAAGGATGGCCACGGCAGGCAGAAAGAGGTTGGCTCTATGCCAACCTGTTTGCGTAATGCACGGCACCATCCATCTACTGCATTTCCCCGCAATTTATTCAAGGACATAAAGGATACTTTAAATACACGAAGACTCTTCTATTTTGTGCACGCCATGGAGGGCATAGCATGCTTACCCTCCACTACTTCTTTACCTCTGTGTCTAACCTCCCTACCCTCCACATTTCCCTGTGTGCAGCCTCCTTACACAGCTCTTTCACATGCCTGAACAGGCTGCATAACATCTAGACAGGCCATGAAATTGCCATGAAAATGTCTTTGCAAGAGCATGCTTAACTGAATCCATGTCATCAGTGTCATGTGTTGCCCTCATCCAGGATAAAAAGACCTTTTACTACCTGAAGAGAGGGTAAGAAGCCAATAGACCACCTTATGGTTCAGATCTGATTCCCTGATCCACTGGACACATCAGCTGGAAACTACATAACCAAGTGGTGAACATGGGTGTGTACACAGCATGGTTTTTCATTAGGTTCCCCAACTGTTTCCACCTGCAACAGGAGGGAAAGTCAGGCAAAAAGGTCCTCTGAGCAAGTCAGGATCCTTCCCCTGTCGCCAAGGTCGTCGTTGCACTTTCCCCTCACCTTTCTATTTACGCTCACATATTCTAAGTCCTCATTGAGTTGCAGGAGTCCCCTCTCCCCATACAAGCTGGTTCATTCCACCAAGAAGAGGAGTCTTGATGGAGGGAGGGGTGTGTGTGGAGTGAAGAGTCACAGCTACAACTACTGTGGGGCCTTCTTCCCTTCCATGGTGGTGTCAAATCCCAGGACAGGGCACTCATAGCAACTCCTTGGACATCTTCAGGGAAGGGTGGGTGCTCATGGGGTGCTGCACTTGGTGTTTCTTGCTTCTATACTTTTGAACCTGTGACACCCATACCCTTTCACCTTTTCTCCTATTTGTCTCATAGTCAGTTAGTTCTTGTTTTCTGTTTTTTCTCCTTTATCCTTTTCTCCCCTCAGGGAGACCCTGGTTTTCTTAAAAACTAGTTCTGAATACATTAGGAGCCACCCTGGTTCAGCCTCTTTTGCTACAGCCAAGTATATTCTGGACCACACTGCCTAATTTACTCATGGATGCCCCCATCAAGCCAAGTAGCAATTAGTTTCCTAAAGCCTTACTTAGTTATGTGTTTATGAGCTTCATTTACTGTTGAACAGGCATACACTCTGTAAATCTTACTCATGAAAAAGGTCTGAATGATTGCAATCACAAGTAAAAATTATGCGGATGAGTAAGGGTTGCAGGATCAGACCATTAATTAATAAATGTCAGTAAAGTACTTATGCTGAAAGATGCTGTGGGAGTATAGCATACTCTAATTAAAACATCAGATTTATTTCCACAAGTAAGTCATAGGCTTTATAAAAGATCAGCGTTTCCAGAACTTAGGAAAGTATAAACTTTGTTTATACTGAAAATTTGTATTCCATATATTAAACAAAACAAAGCAAATATTAACTGAAGGCTTAAGGCTGCTTGGAGGAGACCTACTTTGCAGTCTATCCTTTTAAATTGCAATTCACTGTGCACTGTGTGTAGAAAGACACTTATTTGTGACTCATAAAAGATTCCAAGTAGTAAGCAGTGCAATTAGAGTTCTCAAAAATACAATAAAAATTAAAATCTTCCATGCAATCCATATTTGGTAAAGTTAGATTTTTTTGGGAAAAGATATTTTAAAGATAAATTAATCACATCTGATTAATTAGCTATATAAGCACACTTAGCTATATAAGCACAAAGAAGGAAAAAGAAACATCAGGAACTATTGGTTTTCTTTGGGTTCGGAGTACCAGTTATACAGATGTGATTTCTGTGTATGCTGGCATAAAAACAGAAGTAAAAGGACCGTAGTTTAACCATTCCCTCTGGATAAAAAATAAAATGCATTATTTTTCCACAAAATTACAGCATTTGCAAAACATTAGGCTTAGTGAAACATTCAGATTCCCAAAAGGGTATTTTAAGTGCTTTTGTAGAAAACGTTTTCCTCTTCTCTTCTGGCATTATAAAGAAAGATTGTCACATTGATAGAATAGAAGGAGGAGCAGTATTGGATACACTTTCTGATGATGATAAATAAATACAACAAATTTATTTTCTTTTTACTAGAAAAGCAGTGTATTTAAACTATAATATTCAAAAACTTCTGTTAGCTCTAAACCAGCACATTATATTATCAATCCTTCTAAAGCACCGCTCGAATTTATACATTTTCCTCATCTTTTTTTTTTTTTTCTGTTCTAAATAAATGATCATATGTCTCGAGCTCTCACTAGGTAACACCTACTCCAGAAATGGTGACACCACCATCAGCAGGTGTATTTTAAGAATGAAGTCCTCCTTAAGGATCTAAGTGGAAGAACATTATTTTTATTACTTTTTTGTTGGTTTGGGTTTTTTTTTATTTAGAAGAAAAATAGTATGTGCATGCCAGGTAGGGCTTTATAAGCTCTCAGAGCTTTATTCTACATTTCTCATTATGCAAGGATAGTTCCCATGGTAACTATTACATCATTTGGCACACATGCTACCTGAGGAAAACAGAACAATTCAATAAAGAAACACATATTCACCATTGTGCAATGTGAACTGATTTACTTATTGCCTAATTATGTTTCCTAAAAACAGGAGACTGCACCAGTTTTCAGTGTCAGCATGACCACTTGCCTGTCAAAAGTAATATTACTTCTCCCAGTTCTCTCAGCTCCAAACCACCCTCTGTCATTCACTTAGAAATCTTGACACTGCTCAACTATTGTAGAAAAAGTAAACCTCCTACTCTACCTTTGTTATTTTTTTCTCCATGCTCATGCTCTTTCTTTTTCTAATGCTGAATGGCATTGGCTATTTTCTTTAAAAAATAAAATAAATGCAGTTTGACTCCTAGAGATGATTGGTTTTGCTGAGAAAATGTGCTTAAGAATTATTTTCGCAAATCTAGCTAGCTTCTTGCAAGACAATTTAGATTACAGATGACACTTATAGAGGTATGCAAAGAACAACTACTTTTTGCATGTCCTCGACGTAAGATTCACTTACAAATTCTGCATGTGTAGTGCCAATGAGTAACAGTAAAGATCTGTAAGCAGGAGCTGATGTTATCCAATACCAGCTTTTCCTACTGGACTTTTCTTTTTTTCCCCTCCCACTTGTTTTCCACATTCTGTGTATTTTCATTTAATTTCTTCCTCTCAAAATGGAATCTCTCCTGAGCACCTGTCTCAGTTCTTTGGAATTTTAAAAACCTAATAATTCTTTCTTCCTTCCCTATCAATTAATTATTATCACCTATTATCTGTGCCTAAGGTTGAAATAATTCTCTTGACTCCTTAATTTATTTTTTTTTTTTGTTGCTGCATGAGACTCTGCTTTCTGATAAAACAAGAAAATCCTTCTGTCCTTCTGATTTGTAATTTCTCTAGTGGATATTTGAATTCTGGCTTTCTTTTACTGAATAAAATTGAGAGTATACTAGGACATGTCTGTGCTTGTCAATCTGAAACAAAGGTAGGGTGGCTATTTAACTGCATTAACCTTCACGAGTTGGGCAAAAAAAAAATTTTCTTTTTACAAGGTTCAAACCACAGTGTTGAAACACTAAAATGGACACACAATCTGTCCATAAACAATGTAACCCTGAAAAACACTGCACCAATTCCACTATTGTCTCCTTAAGATAAGTGCTATTTAAATTCATTCATTTCCTGGGAAATGATTTTCTGATCTATCAAGGTAAATAGGTACTGAGGGATGCAAAATTAATCAAGAAGAAGGAAATGAGGTCTTTTTTATGTTGCTTTCTATCAAAGAAGGCTCTCACTATTACAGCGGACTAAAGTGAAGTCAAGTGGCCAAAGATAAGTGAAGGAACAGAACTTAGAAGCAGCCTAAAAAGGGCTTTGCTGGATAGCTCTTCCCTGAGACAGAGGAGGAAAGGGTAATCTTTTGTAGGTGACTGAATTTCACAAACATAAATGGTACGGCATTCTGCAGAAAGTTATTTTCTCTTTGTCCTATACATAGGAATTGCAGAAAAAACAGAGTCAAAAAATGCCTTAGAATTAAGGATGTAATTCCTTAGCTTTTCAGAGGGGATTGTGCACCTAAGATCTTCAGGTGCATTAAAATTCTTCCTTCACAGTACTAGTTCCATGGAGTGTTAAGGTGGCTGTCATGGTTTAGCCCCCGCTGGCAACTAAGCACCATGCAGCTGCTGGCTCACTCTCCCTGCATTGGGATGGGGGAGAGGATTGGGAGAGTAAAAGTGAGAAAACTTGTGGGTTGAGATAAAGAGAGTTAATCGGTAAAGAAAAAGCTGCGCATGCAAGCAAAGCAAAACAAGGAACTCATTGATCACTTCCCATTGGCAGGCAGTTGTTTAGCCATTTCCAGGAAAGCAGGACTCCATCACACATAACAGTTACTTGGGAAAACAAACACCATCACTCTGAAAGTCCCCCTCTTCCTTCTTCTTCCCCCAGCTTTATATGCTGAGCATGATGGCATATGGTATGGAATATCTCTTTGGTCAGTTGGGGTCAGCTGTCCTGCTGTATCCCCTCCCAACTCCTTGTGCACCCCCAGCCTACTCGCTGGTGGGCTGGTGTGAGGAGCAAAAAAGACCTTGACTCTGTGTAAGCACTGCTCAGCAATAACAAAACATCATGTGTTATCAACACTGTTTCCAGCAAAAATGCAGAGTACAGCCCCATGCCAGCTACTATGAAGAAAATCAACTCTATCCCAGCCAAAACCAGTAGAGTGGCTCAGTTTTGCAAAACTGTCACTGTTTTTTTCAAGGCCATATATGATTATGTACTCATAAGTATCTGACCAGATTTTGCTTCCTGATTTGTTCAGCTCCTTTACATCCCTCTTCAGTTTTAGTTAAGGTAATGCCTTAGTTTCAAGGGCTTTTATTTTCCTTGAAATTTTTGCATAGTTAAAAACACTTGAGTATCTTTTTCTCTTTCCTAAGAAGGTTTATAGGAAGCAATTTCCTCATCCACTCTGATATAGTGTTTTCCTGTGTAGTGCCTTGTATTCCCCAGTTCTTATTCATGACCTTTCATGCTGGAGAGAGATTGCACCTAAACAGACACCACCTCAGTCTCCAGAGAAGACTTCCACCTCAGAAAAGAGATGAAATAGAACTAAAAGTGAAGGCAACTTCGCACTTTCATTACTTTCAAAGGTCTGCAAGCCTCTACTGCTCTCTTAAAAAAAAAAAAAAAAAGTGTCTGCTGAAATTACTGGTCATGCACTAATGTGACCTTGGTGGCACTCTTTCTTTTCAAATAACAAGATCCATTTGTTATTTAGGAACATTGCTTAACTCAGATGTTATTAATCCTACTATGTATGCTGACACTGGAAAGCTTGACTCTGTTGCAGGCACTGAATATTTTGATGTTTTATTTTTTCCCTGGCTTTAGCCCCAGGAGCCTGAACACTCTTGTATCTTACAAGAGAAGTTAAAGAGGTATTCTGTGACAGTGAGATCCTCCCAGTCTGGCTAGCACAAGACCTGTAACAGTCGACCCCTGCAACTGCTGGGGTCATACGATGCTGACTCCATGACTACTCTGTCACTCTAACCTGCCATAAATCTGCCCTGCACTTACAAGAAGCCATCTGATTCCCAGATCTGCACAGCGTTAAGAGCAGTCTTACTACCTGATAATTAAACAAACAGATCATTTGACTGATCTTGTGCAAAACTGCTTGTTAGTTTCTTTGTTTGGTTTCTTGATTTTTATGTCAGGTAGATCAATTTGCATTGCTGCATGAATGCTTGTGCTGATAAAAGCTAAATACGTAGCTGGGGGCAAGAGGAAAAGTGTGACCATCCTTAAGGACAGCAGTATGAATTTATGCCAATTAAAAATGGCTATGTAGTTGTGATATCACTCAGGCAATTAGATCATAACAAATTATATATACCCCTCCTCAAAATTTCACCTTTTTTTTCACCTGTCTTCATCCTGAGAGAAGATTAAAAGATTGACTTCTGAGAGGCAACATCTTCTCTCCTGCAGTTAGCCTCCCTATGACCTGGGAGGGCAGGACTTTCAATTGCCATCCCATAGGCTGTAGGAAGCCAGCTACATTTAACATAGGGCATTGTTTTTATTCATCCAAATATAAGTGAGGCCAACTAAGAATACTCAGTAACACTGCCCTCCTGAACCCTCTACCACCCAAGATGCTGCTCTGAATACCATGCTATTCAAAGGGTTAGTAAACTAAACTCATGCTTCAGTTTAAAAGAGCTAGAGAAAATCTAAAGTGAAATTCAATGTGCAAAACATTCAATCAAAAACTAAATTGCAATCTCAATTGTGGAGCAATTCCAAGAAAATGCAAGTCAGTCTGATAACAAGAATGCAGAGTGATGCAGGCTCAACAACTTATTTTTCTTCTTAAGGGATAAATGAAAATTATGTTCTTGGTGCCAGGCACATTCTATTACAAGCATAATTAAGGCATTGATTCTGATCTAAATTAGAAACAAAAGGAAAACAGAATAAGAGATTTGCCTTTAACTTCAATGTAGTAAGTAATTCACGGTTAAATGTTATCCTTTTTATTATTATTTGGGTACAGCACCCTTTTCCTCACAACCTTACAGTACAAGAAATACAACCTGACGAATTTTCAGGAGAATTTTCACATTAATGGGAAGTACTGAAAAAGTGCATGAGTCTCCATTGTTACTTTGGTTCTATGGGACTCAAGAGTCTTCCCTGTATCTCTGGTGTGTACACACTCGGCTTCATTTTGACAGTGGTGGTATGCATCTCAGATGAAGAACAGTCATCCAACACACACTAAAAAAGCCTGGGTGCAGGGCCAAATGTGGACTGTGCTCCAGCAGAACCCTTCAACTAGATATTCATATCTTCCACACAGAGCAGATGCCTGTGTAAGTTAGACCCTGGAATGACGTGCAGAGCTTTAAAATCTCAGTGTGTGCATGAGTGAGTATGTCCACTGAAAAACCTGTTAAAGTTGCATCTTAATCCCTGTCCCTGAAACATGACCTACTAGTGCAGAATCAGAAACTGCAGGGTATCCCATTCCATAAATTGCAGATAAGCAGAGAGTATATAGACTTGTTGGGTACCTGTACAGGAGGTTCATTCACGTCTAGTTATATTTTTTTAAGTTCTCTCCTGTTCTCACAACCATAAGCACTTTTAGCTGGCTTTTGAAGTTTTTTTCAGCATCAAGGATACTGAGGTTTTAAAAATCTCCCATTGGCCTATTTGAGACCGATTCTCTATGTTTTTCTTTTGATATGACTTCTCAGCCCTGTGAATTCACTGAAAAACTATGAATTTCTCATTCTACTTACTATGAAAGCAAGATAGAGCATCCACACAATGTAGTATTGACACTAAAGGATAGAGAATAAAAGAAAAACATAGACAAATATTTATTTGCAGTGTTTAATGGACTTGCTTTGGCCATGATCTCCGTTCTTTTGTTATTTGTTTTCCACATTCATTTGAACAACCAGATTTTACTGGAACAAATGCTCACAGAAAATTAAGTTAAAAGTTATGAGTATTTGCAGAGGCCAAACATTTCATTCGGACAAAAATATTCATGACAGAAATACCTGCTCACTTACTGTGTGAGAGAGCACAGTAAAACGTACAAAAGCACTCTACAAAACAAGGCAATATTTGACTGACTTGAAATCACAAGTGTCAAGAGTAAATACATTTAAAAGAATGAACATTCAAAGACATTGATTTGTCTGATAGAATACATAAAAGAACAGAGCTGACATTCACTGATGTATAGAAATCATAAAAGAGAACTAGGATTAGTCAAAAAAATCTCTCAAAACTAAATTTTGAAGGAAAACTGGGTTTTCAACTGTTTTTTGAGTACACTTTGAAATGTTTTATTTCTGCTCATTTCACCAAAATATGTGAATTCTCTAAGCTGAGTTTTCAGTTCTAAGTAAGTTCTCAGTTTTCAGTTTTTAGCTGATTTATGCCTGATAAAGACAATATATTTTGACTTCGGAATTAAAAAAAATGTAGTCTATATTACTCTAAGTTTGACATTTTTCTCAGGGAAACAGACAAACAAACAAACAAAAGCCCCCCAAAATCCCAAACCAAACAGTCCTAATTAAATATGAGAAGAATGTCTTTTAAACTGTTACCTCACTTTCTTTCTCAGTATTTTTATAAGCATACCGAGCTTCTTTTCTTGCCAAGCTTGTCTCTTGAGTGAGAGGGCTGATAAGTATTGATTCAGTTCATAAATATTGGTTTGTAGTACTGAAAAATTAAGCTTTGTCATTTGGTACAATCCAATTCTGTGATGTATTTTTTCTTTTTTTTATCAGAGCAAATGATTTACTCTGAAGTAATGTAGACAAAATCTAAATCATCTTAGCAAGAAAGGAGTAATAAGAGTATCAGTAAAAAAACCCAATTGCCCTTAGTTGTAGGCACTTCTTTTCAAGGCCTCCTATACTTTAAATCCTCCAAATAATTCTTCTGTAGCTTGTTTCATTTTCTTTTGTGTCAGCTCAGGTTCACTGCAGAAAAGCTTTCACAGAACCATACAGGCATACATATGGAAATGATGGAAACAAATCGTAATTGATTATGCTTGTTCCCTGAAAGTGCCTCTTTCCCCCTTTTTACTAGTAGTTGAAAACTCAGTTTCATAAACTGGCAAAGTGACTGACTTCCATATAAAGATGAGCTGCCTAGCTATGGAAATGTCTGCATAAAACTAGTATCTGTACTTCAGGAAATGTCTTTGTTGTTGTTCCTTTTAGATCTTTTTGTCAAGAAACATATTTATTTAGCCACATTTTTCTAGACATGTAACAAATCCTGGTTTATGCCAGTGAAAATTTTAAAGTCCATACAACGTGTAGATACCATGTACAGTAAGCAGCTTACTATTGTAAGCAGGAAGAAGTTAGATCACTTTTGAACTTGCTAACTTGACTAGAAAGGAACTGAAACAGGTGGGAGTTTTAATTCTTTGCTTTCTCCTATCAGTTGTCTTAAAACAATTCAGTTTTGAGATGTGTTTTTTGGTGCATTTTCAGTTTGGTTTCATTTGGGTTTTGGATTTGGGGTTTTTTTTAATGGTAGTATTTGTTGAAGTGACATGGGATTTATTAGATGTTCCAGTGATTTGATGTGTTTATTATTCTTGTCTCTTGTTGAGTACCTGCAGGCAATATGTAATTGGAATACATATTTTGATGTTCTAGGACTTTTTCCATATCATGGGATTGGATTTTTTTTTGTTTTGTTTTTGTTGATTTTTTAATTGATATATTTGGCTTTTAAGGATTTTATTTTTCCTTTTGTTTTGGTCATTTGCTGTTACCCCCTGAAGACTCTGTAAGTTACATTAACAGCCAGTCTCCTGCAACTCAGACCCTGAGTGTCTGAAACAGGACACGCTCACAGGGTAGAAATCCACATCTTTAAAAAGTGGTGTTCTAGGAGCGGCAATTAGCTGTGCATGATTACCTCCTAACCTGCTAAATGGCTGGTTCAGATCTCCTGCTGTCAGTAAACAACCAGGGGCTGATTAAAAGTCTTGTTATCATTCCAAAACACTTTGATGTATGTGCTAGTTTTGACCTCTTTTTTTCAAATCTGTGTGTGTTTCTGGAGTAGGTTACCAATTTCAGCAGTGGAAAGAAAAGAGTAATTCAGCATGCCTGACCTACAATCTGGAGTATCCCAGCTGAATATGAAAGACTCAGTGTCTTACCTGTCATTATTTCATAAACCCTTTTCAACCCCCACAATATATATACTTTCACTATATCTCACTGTGAATCCCCAAATGTATTTTCTTTCCTTTTTCTTTAAGCAATACCAGTGTTTATAATAGAGAATAGATTGACAATATCATAAGTAGTAATAATTACAAAGCACCTACAACACTGCAAAAGGAGTAAGGTTCGTGTTGCTTAAATAGCATTTTAGTTCTACTCTTAAGAGAGTTGCATTGCAAAGCAGATATTAGTCCAGTTCTATTCGGTTCCTAGCTAGATGATTGTTATATGATGTATACCTTGTCTTTACGAAGTAAATGGAAATCATCAGTTAAGTTCATATTATCCACCAAAGAGCTTATAGGTTGTATAGTTTCTGGTTAATAATGGCATGGGCTAGATTTGAACCAATGACCTACATGGAAATTTTTCCTGCTTTAATAGAAGTTTTCTACACCTGCTGGTCTGATAATAACATTCAATCTAGTGAGAATCTGTTAAAAAAGTTAGCAGCAGAGGTTGATGGCAACTGTTTAAAAGTCTCCAGAGCAACTGGAATGAGGAAAGCAAGAGTCCATTTTCTAAAGTTCTTCCAAGACAAATATACACCTCAAGGAAAGTTTAAATATAATAAGCTCTATTTATTTTGTGTGAAAGAGAGGTATTCTAGCTCATACTCACCCAAGAAGCATTTACACCTTTGTAAAGATCACATCTGTACTGTCACTCTTTATTCAGAGTCCTGCTCAGTTTCATGTAATGCTTTGAAGTGATCCTTCTGGGTGAGGATAGCGCATGTTCATCCAGCCCAGATGTTATTTAGAGAAAGCGTGAAATTCTAGCCATTTTTTGAAGTCCAGTCTCCTTGCACTCCCCTGGCATGCAAAACAGTTCTATGGCAGATGTTGGAAACTACATCCTTGCCCACTTCTTTTAACACCCATCAATGCATTTTCTGTCTGTGAATCTTTCTAATCTTTTCCTGAACTTGCTGGTGCTGTCTACTTTCTCAGCTTTCTGGAGCAAAATCTCCAGAATTTCACTACTGTCTGAATAAATTTGTGTTTTAAACTAGCATCCTGCCACCTTTAGAGAATATCCCCTGGTTCTGTACTGTGAGTTTGTGGTAAAGAGACATCAAAGGCAAAAGTGGCTAAACTCAAGACATACAGCTTCTGTGAACTTCTGCTTGGAAACGGAATGCTGCTTTTGTCACGTGCTGAGCTGTATAAGTTATAATCTGCAGACATGGGAAGCATAGTGGCAACTGTAGAGAGGGCTATGCATCTGCGATGAGGATAACGTGAAGAAAGAAGTTAACTACCCTCTGTCACAGTCCATCTGTGAGCGTGGGAGTGACCAGCCACTGAAGGGGAGAGGCGAAATTTCCTGAATGGAAAGCAAAAGGATGACACTCAGAACTCCTCAGCCCACAGCCATGGGCTGCAGCTCTAGCTCCACAGGAGCGCAGGTCAATTCCTCCTTATAACATTAAAACATCAGGCCTCCTCTTACTCTGTGCTATTTAAGGAATATTTAATCAGGTTAAAATGGGGGTCTTATCTACCACACAATGAAAGCAGAATATCCAGAATCCTAAAAAAAAAAAACCCAAATAAAACACAATTCAAGAACTAAAATGAAGTATCCTGTTGGTGATTGTCCTTTTTCTGGCATAGTGATAATCTTCATAACTGGAGTAAAACTCACCTGTGCAGGAGACGATGTTCTTCAGGGCTAATCTCAGTGTGGTAAAAATTCTCAGATGAACTGAGAATCTTCATGATTTTGAATGAAGGGCACATTTCTTTGACCTTGCTTTCTTTAACATAAATACACACACCTGAGTATTTGGAGGTGGGGGATGAGGGGGATGAGGGGAGAAGAGGAGGGAAGAGAGAAGGGAAAAAAAAAAAAAAACCCAAAGGACACAAACATATACCTTCCAAAACAAGACACTATGTTGCACATACTATTCATGAAGAAGAAATGATGAAAGAACAATCAGTACTTGACAGATGTTAGCAAAGTGCTGGACGTTTGTCAAGATGCTATGATGACAAGTATGGCATAAGAATTCATTTACAATTGAATAACTAATCCAGTCCCTGAGTGTTAGATGTAATGGTATGTTCCTCTTCATCATTCACCAACACAAAAAAACTTGTGGCAGACCTGCAACTCAGAAACCCCGCAGCTCCTATAGCATAGCTTGATAGTGAACAGGATAAATCCTCATAGGAAATTTCCATAGAAATATGCATTCAAACAATTTAGCCATTAAGTTCCGCTTAGATCTAACACAGCTTTTGCAAAGCTGTTTTGCACCTTTTTCACTGATTATCTTTATTCATTTCTCACACACTGACTTTCTGAATAATACAGAACTTCCTCCATCTTTCAGTAAGAAATCTGAATCATAAACTTCACATAAGAGATTAATAGCAATTATTCCTAAATTAATGTCTTGCTTCCAGTGACTTAAACTCTCCCCTTCAGCCATTAGAGATTCTGTAGACAATCTTTCTAATGTGTTCTTTCTAGCTGTTGTTCACTCTTCGTTTCACAATGACACTTGTCGCTTCAGAGCTCCTGCCCTTTCACTTGGAGGGGGAAATTACTTTCCAGTGGATTAAGGCTTGTGCTGCTCTATCTGTAGGAAAAAAAAAAAAGTAATTGTGATTCAGGGGCCATAGTAGTATGTTTTGAGGTCCAAAGCACAAAATGTGACCATTAAACAAGTCAAGAAGGCAATCCAATAATTTCTCAGATGAGGAAGAAAATAAATGGCTATTAGAATATCACAGAATCACAGAATCATAGGTTTGTGTTGGAAGGGACCTTAAAGATTACCTAGTTCCAAACCCCTGCTATGGGCAGAGAAAGATACTGATGAAATACCAGGTTTAGTAGGTAAGAGTATCCTCTGCTGTAAATAAGATGCTGAAAAAAGTCTTTTGTAGCTACATGGTCATAACAAAACTCAAGAATCCTTCTTAGTCAATTCTGATAACTTTATATGTATTTCAGCATCATCTTAATTTAATCTGTTTAAAAGATAACTTTTGAAATTGAACCTTGAGTGAATACTGATTTTTCACAATGAGTTCCTTTGTTTAAAACCACATAAAGTTAGAAATAAACAGTAGTGAAGAGCAACTTGGAACTCTGAGTTGACAGAAAACAGACATGCCATCATCTTTTCTGTGTTTATTGCACCTGAGGTATATTGATGGGATGGTCTACTGAAAAAAGTAGGTCATCAATACACAGATTTAGTCAGAAAATTAAGGTTCAGGGAGAAAGAACAGTAGAGGTTAGAAAGAAAAATTAATGTTTGCAGAAAAATTAGTAGAGTTGAATCCTAAGGAAGATACTATGGATTTAAAAATCAAAACTAAGAAAGAAATGCCTTGCTCCCAAATGAAAACAAAAACCCAAATATAAATGTTGCTATGAAAGCAGGTTGGTATTTCCTAGATGAAGGAATGGTAAATTCTGCAAGTATTACTCTACTTCCTGACATAAACGTGAACCAGAAATACATGTCATGGCCTTACCATGCCAGTTTAATTTTTCTCCCATGAATCTAAAATTAAACAAAGCAGTCTTATGCTATAACAGCCTTTTTCTCTTGGCAGATGATATCTGCTTTATGTTTTTCAAAGCCACTCTGGTTCCTCTGCATGCAGGAGAGAAAAGTTGGCAATTCTGATCAATCTCTTGTCAGTGCCTAAGCCACAGTAAAAGAAAAGGTTGCAAAAAGAAAGGGGGCGGGGGGAAGGTAATTTTTAGACCTCTAGAAAGCAGAGGAACAATGAGGAAATAGGAAGGAAGAAAACTAAAAGGAGAATATAAGAGAAGGCAACATGTGAACGACACAGACCAGCATTTCTGGAGTTTCTCAGGACTTCCTTTTACGGTGTGCACACCTGTGTTCTGTAGCTACAGGCTCTGTCTTCTTTCCCTGATGTTGCATGTGTACACAGTTGAGCTAAGAACTGCCATGACTGTACAACTATTTTGATATTCGGGAAAAAGGTGATTTCCCCATTCCTTCCACTACAGCTTATCACTCACGAAGTTTTGACCAGAAACAGTCCATGTGATGGCCCATTACTGTCCTAAATGGCAACTGTAAGATTAAACATATTACTAAGCTTGCATTTCATTTCTATGAACACTGGGGAGTGGACAATTATTGTAGGCTATTATGAGGTGATACCTTGATGCTTTTATTATTTTGCAATAAGCTGTGTAACTTAATTGATTACAAAGGACATGATTATGCAAGTATACCTACACTAAATTTCTTAAAACAGTTAACCTGAAAGTATGGCAGAAACTGGCTTGCCTGGCTGTAGTTTCCAGCCCTAAAACAAGAACTTCACTGTTCACATGATTTTCAAAAGTGAGTTCTTTGTTTTAGTTACCTGTGCATGTTTAGCTGGGGACAAGGTGTTACTTTGCATTTTCTGAATATTCTGTTCTTTCTGAACATAAAGTCCTTTAAGATTACGTTGGGTACCCAGAATTGTCAGGTGTTTTTGTAAACCATGGCCCTGCTCTTACTTAAGCTCAAGTTACCATTACTCTTTCTAGCTTCATGTTCACAAATTAAAATTGGTATGACCCAGCTCTTACAAATGTGGCATTTGAGATTTACACTCTGTAGAGCTTTGTCTTTGTACAAAAGAATAGCAGATCCAAGATGGATGATATTTCTGCCAGGAAACTTTTATTACTGGATAATTTGAGGAGGGTTATTCCTTTTCACTATTTTGTATATATATATTTTATACATTACTATTGCTTTTTACTATTTTATTATCTATCACTATTATTTAGAAAAATTAAATCAGTGCAATCACAACGGAAAATGCTGCTTCACTCATCTTCTGCGGTAATATCATTAGGGACTGAAATATCTGCTTTAACACAGAAATCTTTGTTGCCTCCTGACACTGAGCACACTACACCTGCCAGTCTCCCAGTCATCATTTTTCTAGATTCTTTTTTTAAAACTAAGCTGAAGCATCTAATTAAGTTTAAAATAGAATGGCCCTCGGAAGAACTCTTCTGAAAGCTGCAGTAAAGATAGCAGCTCATTTTAACTGGGGGCTAAGACTTACAATACAGCACTCTTTCATGAAATCACAAGAACTTTATGCAAACAGAAGTGAGACTTTTGTAAAGTCAGTCAGCACAAAGCAGCCGTGTAACTAAAGAAGCCAATCTACACACAGAGGAGAAACTGATTTGGGGGAAAAATGAGTGCCAGGTGAAATGCAAATGGATGGATGAGCAGTATTTGTGCTGGCATGGAGTTCCCAGACCTGGCTTGGCACCAACGTGTTTAAAGGGAGAAAAAGAATGGTTAGAGTTCAGCAACATGCTCTGAAAATTTCAACATGCCTTGATGGCAAAATCTTTGCTGTAGCTATCACAGTCAATGTAAAACCTTAGACTGTTGTTTCAACGAAGCCTTCTGCTTCAGAAACTGTTAGGTGTCTGAGGGATAAGCTTAGATGAAGAACTGCGGTTGAAATTTTGTGCATGTATGAACTACCAAAACCAGTTCACCTGCATATAGGCCTGATTCTGAATGCTTGCAGTATCAGTTGACTAAACTAACATCAGCCAGCAACTCAGTAAGGATGAAATTCTGAATTTGAGGTACAGACTAAAACAATGAGCAACATGAAAACTATGACAGCTAAGAAAGCCCAAGCAATCCCTTTCCTCCACTTCTTTTTATACTCAGTGAAAGAAAAGAGCAATTTACTTGTGCTGTGTATTGTTGTCTTCACACTTTCTCAGCTATACTAGCTAGACAGAGAAGGAGAAAGGCCTAAAGTTAAGAACCTTACTATCCCAAGTCAGCTGTAAAAAGCACAAAGATGTAGTGTGTTCATATGTATGAAAATCCTGCACTACTTTTATAGCAATTTACAAAGTACGTATCTTCTTTATGGTGTTGTATCAAATGTACTCCAGTTAACAGTCTAGCCCCAGACTGTCACTGTTTCGGAAGTTAAAAATCAAAGATCATTCTGCAAAAACCCATTTAAAATGAACAGGTCTCATTTTAAATGAGACCTCCTACTCCAAAAATTATACCTTTTGTGTTATTTCAGTATACATTATACTTTAGCAGATTGCTGTGTACTTTAATATTAATTCAAATGTTTAAAAAATCTTCACTTTGACTTCTAAACATCTAGTATTTAATTTTCATAAAACAAAGATGTTAGAAAGAGTACTTTCTAAGCAATCTTCAAGAAAAAGAATCCTTGAATCCCCACCCAAAAGAATTATCTACTGAAACGCTGATATTGTTGAAACTACCAGAGTTGTGTGTCCTGCTTTTTGGTTATGTTTTTAGCCTCCCCCCTCCCCCCCTTTTTTTTTTCTTTTTTAGTTTATTTACAATATTATTATATTTTCATTGCCAGAGATATTGCACTAAATCAATGATGTTTACAGAAATCCTTGAGAGTTAAAACAAGTACACTTCTTTTTACAATATTAATGGAAGAGAAATAGTCTTTTCCCCTGAAATATAAACTGATATACAGTAAATTTGTTTAGTATCAAGAAGAGGAAGCTCAATCAAATAGTTACAACGACGGTTGTCAGGTTTCTTCCTTTAAGTTCAAGAGTTTGTTTTAATATGGTAAGATATATGTGTGGTATGATACTACTTCACAAAGATAGCATCTCTAAATATGGAAATATTTTCTAGCAGTTACATGGTTTGTTGGATGTAAAAGAGCTTTTCATCGTCCCAGTAGCAATCTCTTGCTTTGGCTGCTTGGGTTCCTTCATTAAAAGCTAAAATATCCTCTATTTCTACCCCATAACTACAGTAATGATCAATGAGTATTCAGGGAAAGTAAAGGAGAGACAAATACCTACTTTGGAGACAATCTCAAGAAGTTATTTTGTTAAATCATAGTTTTGCAGGACAGCGCCAACAGTAAACAGCAAAGGGAAAAAAGATTGGATTCACAACAGTTAGAAACACCCTATCAAGGTAAAATCTACCTTCACAACAGCCCTACTTATTTGCTTGCCAGAGCTATAATTGTAAAAGACAGAAGAGGGACCATTTTAAATTATGTTCCCAAGATAAGCATATTCAAAACCTTTACAGGAAGATGATCCACCAACACCCGACAGCCTGCAACCATCTCTAAAATCTCTATTAAAAAGACAGTAATCTCGCCCATGTAGTATAAATGCCAGCTCAACAGAAAAGAATAATCTCTTTTTTAAGTGTTTTCTTGACAACATTAAAGTTTCAATGCATGAGGTATGAAAACACTGAAAAGTCCCCAGTGCAGTAACAGGTGTTGGTTGTTTCTATCACCTAATCCAGAGACTGGGGTATCGGAGCAGAGATAGGTGCAGCTGTCCAATATAATTTCAGACTCTGTGGCTTTGACATTGATATTTTGAAAGGTTTAAAAGTAGGAAATTATCACCCACATGGGAAAATAATTTGCTATGAATCTTTCCCAAATACTTGCTCCTTACAATTTTTTCTCCCTACTGGCTGGAGATTTGTGATTGGTCATTTCTCTTGTGTTGGCAATTGGCAGTGGTGACAGCACTGGTTCTCACTTCCTTTTTTCGTAAGGGAGGATGGGGAAATGACAGAAAGACGGAACAGCATATGTAACAAAACAACAGCATGTATTATTTTCCTTACATCTAATTGTGACTTACAGAAACATCATATTCTTCACTTTTTATAAGAGAATTTCTTTTTATATAATTCCACTCCCCAGAGAGAATTATTATGAGCGTTCTTTTCTCATGTTTGTGCCTAGACATAAAAGTAAACTCTGGGGGTATGTTTTGACAATATTCTCCCAGAACACTACTGATACCCAGTGTTGGGTGTTTTGAGAGAAAAAAGACATAACCACTCCTGGTGGCTGCCATTAAGATGTTCTTTAGCAAAATATTTCACCTGCTGAGCTTTCAGATGAATCCTTAAAACTAGTGATCCTTCCTTGGCATTCTCTCTTGGAGCAAATACAAACATTCTATAATACTAGCATGTAAAATTTGACTTTTTTTATTCTCTGTTCTGCTCCCCTTTTTGTTTCTACAGCTTTTCTAGAAACTACTTCTGTGTAGAAGATCCCCCTCACATTAGTGTTCTATCGGTGCTTATACCCCTGGAGCACTGCGCTTCATGCCAATCTAGCTCAAATCAGCCAGGTGCTGCCCTACATAGCAGTATTTCCCTGTGGGCACACCCTTGTTTATAATGTAGGCATGCAACCTACTTCAAAAATTTCCACCCACATGCAGAGACACACTCATGGAGTTACCCTTTTCCTTGCTGAAAGCAAGACTTCAAGGAAATACCCTCAATGAAATATTCAAATTTCTATTTGATAAGTAAACCAGTAATGTTTCTGTTCATTTTTTTTTACTGAACTATAACCATCCTGTGATTTTTATTTAATAAGCAAACCTCTGCCTCATTGAAATATTCCTCTTTCCAAACATTCCAAGAGGCAACACAGCTCAGGTAATGTGGGAATTCACCGCCCTTTATATGACATTTATATAGAAATAGTATGATACGGTGGGTTGACCCTGGGCCAGGTGCCCACCAAAGCTGCTCGATCACTTCCCTTCTCAAATGGACAGGGGAGAAAAATACAACAAAAGGCTCATAGGTCAAGGTAAGGACAGGGAGAGCTCACTTACCAATTACTGTCACAGGAAAACCAGACTCTATTTTGGGAAACTAGTTTAATTTGTTACCAATGAAATCAGATCAGGGTAATGAGGAATAAACCCAAATCTTTAAAAAAAAAACAAAAACAAAAACAAAACCAAAACCAAACAAACAAACAAAACAAACAAACAAAAAAAAAAACCAAAAAACCCCACAACAAAAACCAAAAAACAAACCTTCCCTCACTCTTCCCTTCTTCCTGGGCTTTACTCACAATTTTCTCTACCTCCTTCCCTGCAGGGGTGAGGGGGATGGGGTATGGAGGTTGTGGTCAGTTCATCACATATTGTCTCTGCTGCTCGCTCTTCTTCAGGGGAGGAAGACTTACACTCTTCCTGTGCTCCAGTGTGAGGTCCCTCCCACAGGCCACAGCCCTCCATGAACTGCTCCAACATAAGCCCTTCCCATAGGGTACAGTCCTTCAGCAACAGGCTGTGCCATTGTGGGTCCCTTCCATGGGTGCAGCTCTTCAGAAACAGACTGCTCCAGTCTGGGCTTCTGTCTCCACAGGGCCACAGGTCCTCCTCCAGTGCAGACTTCCTGCGGGGTCACAGCCTCCTTCAGGCCCCCCCCTGCTCCAGTGTGGGGTCCTCCTTGGGCTGCAGGTGGATATCTGGTCTGCATGGACCTCCATGCGCTGCAGGGGCACAGCCTGACTCACCGTAGTCTGCACCACAGGCTGCAGGGGAATCTCTGCTCCTGTGCCTAGAACACCTCCTCCCCTCCTTCTTCACTGACCTTGGCGTCTGGAGAGCTGTTTCTATCACATATTCTCGCTCCTCTCTCTGGCTGCAGTTTCTCCTGTGCGGTAACATTTTTCCCTTAAACATGTTATCTCAGAGGCATATATACCACATATACAACAGCCCATAGAACTCTATTTTACTGGAGCTTTATTTAGAAAGATGAATACAGGCAAAACTAAAACACCTATGAAAGGCTAACATGGACTTTGAGCCCAGATTGCGGAGTATGTAGTCAGCCATAATTTAATATGAATGTGATTCTGGTCCTGCATGTTACTAAATGCTTTAAAACTCCTTACAGAAATCACTGGGAATTATGGAACCTAACATTAGCTTCTGGAATAAAAGTCACACTTAAGCTGTGGTGCCAGTCAGCAAAGGGCCTGCAAAAAGGCAGTAGCTTAAGGAGGACATGGGTAGTGTACAGGTCTTCAATGCTTCTGACCTCGCCACAAAGCAGTAAATTTTCTTCTACATCCTTAATCCTGTACAATCCAAATCTCTGTAACAATGCCAATTTTATTGTTTTGATCATTTTCTTGGCAGCAATGTTAGAGCTGGTTAGCTGCAAATTGCTCTGTCTGAGCCTCCAACCATGAATACGTTTATGAACTATAAATCATGTTCAAAGACATGTCACTCCTGCCTTCCCAGCACTATACAAAGAAGTCCATTAAACTGTATATAATGTGGGCTTAATACTATTTTTTTTTTATGTCAATAGAGAAAAATGCTGGCCATGTGCTCATTGCACTTGTTAGGATTTTGATAAGCTGGGTACACAGTCTGACCGCAATAGTGCTGTAGTGTCTTCCCATGCAATCCAGATAAAGACAGTAAGAAAAATACCATGCAGCCATGCAAGTTCTGAATCCAAAAATATGCATGTTTGATGTAGTTAGGCTATACTGTTAAAGTCTTTCCAGCTAGGGTTTTGAGCCTCCTTCTCCCAAATGTTTTAGGGGAATAGCAGCATTACCACCTCTAGCTGCACATAAAAAGCATCAGTACAGGCTGGAGGACTAATGGATGGAGAGCAGCCCTGCTGAGAAGGGCTTGGGGATACCAGTGAATGAAAAACTGGATATGAGCTGGCAATGTGCACTTGCAGCTCAGAAAGCCAACCATCCTGGGCTGCATCAAAAGAAACGTGGCCAGCAAGTTGAGGGTGGTGATTCTGCCCCTCTACTCAGCTCTTGAGAGACCACACGTGGAGTACTGCCTCCAGCTCTGAAGTTGTCAGCACAGGAAAGACATGGACCTGTTGGAGTGGTCCCAGAGGAGGGCCACTCCAAAATTGTTAGAGTGATGGAACACCTCTCCTGTGAGGAAAGGCTGAGAGCATTGGGGTTGTTTAGTCTACAGAAGAGAAGGTTCTGGAGAGACCTTATTGCAGCCTTTCAATGGATAAAGGAGGTGTATAAAAAAGATGGGGACAAGACTTTTTAGCAAGGCCTGTTGCGATAGGACAAGGGGTAGTGCCTTTAAACTAAAAGAGGATAGATTTAGACTAGATATAAAGGAGAAATTTTTTCCAATGAGGGTGGTGAAACACTGGAACAGATTGCCTGGAGAGGTGGTAGGTGCCCCATCCTTGGAAACATCCAAGGTCAGGCTGGACGGGGCTTTGAGCAATCTGATCTAGTTGAAGCTGTGCTTGGTCATTAGGTGACATCTCTGAGCTTTTCAACACAGACACTAGAGTGCTGAACCCCCAAAAATTCAATCCTGAAGCCTCTCTGAGCTGTGTTATATTACCATCCTTTGCATTCCACCAGCCTAGAACACTGCTAGATGTTAAATTATATTTTTAACACTGTTTTCTGTTTTACATGTGTGCTCTATTCTTAGCATTTGGACAGAAATTCTGAAATCTAAAAATTCATCTGTGATGGCAAAAAAATGCTATTTATCCGATATCTTTCTATGTCCTTCTAGCTATCATCTGCCTGTGTATTGTTTTATTTCCAAAACAAAGGATAAACAGATGATACTGTTTCTTCTACAATTTTTTTTTTTTAAATAGGTGGGGCTGGCATTATAAAACTGAATGCTGCAAGCATCCTGTAATGCACACACAACTTGGTGCTCCCTGCCAAGCCTAACTATGGCTCTTCCTGTGGAATTTAAGTTACAATAAAATAAAATGTTTAGCAGAAGATTTTAAATGCCAGGTTTCCTGAATGTTTTAATGTTTCACAGCAGGTCTTAGTGCCATAAAAGAGCGTGCAAACTGGTTATTCGCACACACAAATATGCACAGTCAGCTGTTGATGTTCTTGGCTGCAGGACCACAAATGCACATTTAATGCATATTTATGGTATGGTGTCTGAAATTATACTGATGTACAACTACTTCATATTTAGATTCCAACCTAACTACGCAGAAATGTATCATCTATTTGAATAAGTTCCCTAGATCTTGGCTTTGGATGTATGGACATGGCCTTATTTATCTGATTTCTAGAACAGGTTAAAAAAAGGTAGAAGGTCCAAAACAGTGGGCAGAATTTTTGGTTTATTACTTCAGATCCATGAATTAAGTACAAGGTAAGGAAAATAGGTATGCAGCAATACTGAGATTTCTTACCTTATTCTGTCCCTGAAAATCATACAGAAATGAAATGGTGTATGTAAATTATCATATTATATACCAATGTATGTATATATACAAAATTTCTAAAAGCATGTGCCATTACAGAAGGAAATATGTACACAATACAGAAAAAGATGAAAACCACTATTCTGATAGCATAAACAAGTCACCTCTTTGGAGTTAAAATCATATTCGCTCAAGAAGGGGACAATCATACTCTCCATGAGAGAGTTCTGTGCTACTGGAAGATTAATGATTTGGGGTGTTTTTAGTGCACTGTGTTATATAGTGGTACACTACAATTAAAACTCTTCAATATTGAACAACATGATTACAAAATTTGTCATATCTTGAATGCATTATTTTGGTTGTATTTAAGATACAGAATTTTTATTATTATTGTTTATTTCCAATTTCTTTAACAGTGCTTAAATGGAAGCATTGCCAAAATACCAGTATCAACTCCAGCTCCCTGGCAGCTTTTATGATTCCCTGCCCTTAATTTTAATACTGCCAGACATTTTGCAGTTGTTTACTTTTGTTTGACTTTCAAATAATCACGGTGTACCTTTTGCCCATTTCTTCAAATAAACACAGTTTTTGTCTGTTTATTTACAGTCTGCCCATAATACTGCAGATTGTGGGCTTACAGATTGTTCACTTTTCAGAGTGCAATTTTGGCTCTATCATCATAGATGTTAAGCCTCAAATTACCAATTCATTATATTTCACTATCAACGAATGGTCAAAAAACAATCAGTCAGTCCAATTCCGTAAGCAATATAATCTCCACTACATCTCCTCTACATCTGCACACATGCAAACACACATACATTGATTATGCCAATGATTTTTGCTCTATTTCCTTCTGGAAGCTAAGAAGAATGCTTTTTATAAAAATGATCCCCATTGACACAGCATTACTTCTGATGCAGATCATCAAATCTTGTGATAGCTTGGCCACTATTGTTGATCGTCAAGACCCTCTAGAGTCACAGGACACTTTGGCACTAGGCTATTTTCTTAAATATGCTATAACGTATTGTGACTGTAAAATGTCTGCTCTTCAGTATTCCATTCTGAAGACATTATCTAAGCTGTATATTAACATTTTGCTAAATAGTTATGTGATACCCAGCTAAATAACTTCTTCAATCTACTCCACAGCTGCTATCTAACCATAATACGCAGGACTGCCAACTCACAACCATGAAAATCAATAAAGTAGAAACAGAAGTCAGCCTTATCTTTTTGAGACCAGAACTGCATATTCACCGTTATCACACAGATGCTAGAGAAGGCTTGAATCAAGTTGATTTTTTTTTTTCTTGAAATATTAATGGACAGTGTGTTCTTTAGTCCTTCGTGCGAAGTGCAACAACATACTATTAAGTAGTTATTGCCTCAGAGGTGGGCTATTTCCAGCCTCAAATTAAGTAAATATAGCTTATAGCTTCTATTAAAGCCTGTTAATAGTTAAAACTTAAGTTTCGACTCATCAAAATGAAAGACACTGATGAAATCCTGGTCACAAGGAAATCAATAGCAATAACCTCATTGACATAAGTGATATCAGGTTTCTAACCACTATGACATGCAAAATGGCTTTCATTAAAACTGCAATAATTATAAGGCTGTTGATGATACCAAATCCTAAATTCTTTATTCAGATGGGTTGAAATCTAAACTAATGACCTAATAAGACTTCAGAATCCAGACTAACAATAAAAATAAAACATAGTAACAAATAATGTATTGCATTTACATCTATACTTTTGGACTTTAGCCACAGGCTACTATAAGAGTAATGCGAGCCACAAGTAGCAGTTCAATGTCCTCTTTTTTTGTTGAAATGGTGAAGAGGCAGACAGATAAACACACATCCACAGACAGCCCAGGTGATCAATTTTCTAACCAGCAGACATTTGTTAAGCGGGTGTCCTCATTACAGTGTGGGGAGTCTGGGAGCAGACCCCTGGAGGGCATTTCAAAAGTCAAACAGGCTTGGTGGAACAGCTGATAGAAGTGTACAGAAACCAGCAGGTGATGCATAACTTGGAATAACTCCAAGATTTCTTCTCCATGGGACAAAGGAACTTAGGAACATAGCAATTAATAATTTCTACCTGGAGGGATATCTGGAAGGGATGAAAACAAAACATTATTTCCTTGTTTTTTTTTTTTTTTTTAAATTACCCTGGGTTTATCTACCAGTACAGTAGCTTTTTCTTTAGTTTTGATTTCACTTCTGTCCTACTACAAGTCGACAACAGTGCATTACTTCTTTCAGATGTGGGTTATGACCATTCATATTCAGGAGCGTGAAGCTCTAGCCATATTTATCTGAAGTTGCTGACTTTCTCATTTGTTTAAGGACCTAGCTCTACAGTCTGCAATGGCACTGTCTCCAGCATACATGTTTCTTACTATACAGCAGACTGCACAGATACCGTCCTGAAGAGTGATCAAAATGCCTTTTTTGTCTGAACAGTTGCCTTTTTCTCTGGATCTTCAAATTCCTCCTTAAAAGTCACCTCTATGGGAATGCATGAAAAGCCCCCACGTTCTCCTCACAGTTAAGCAGGTGATGACTTGTAATTGCTATGATTATTGCTGCTGACTAATGTGCTGGTTTTGGCTGGAGTAGAGTTAATTTTCTTCACAGTAGATAGTATGGTTCTGTGCTTTGGACTTGTGATGGAAACAGTGTTGATAATTCAGGGGTGTTTTCCTTATTGCTGAGTAGTGATTACACAGAGTCAAGGCCTTTTCCACTCTTCACACCACCCACCATTGAGTAGGCTGGTGGTGCACACGGAGATGGGAAGGGGCTCAGCTGGGACAGCTGACCTCAACTGACCAAAGGTATATTCCATACCATATAACATCATGTTCAGCATATAAAGCTGGAGGAAGAAGGCAGCACTACTGGACGATGACACGTTCACAGTGAACGTGTTGGTCTTCCTAAATAACCATTACACGTGATGGAGCCCGGCTTTCCTGGAGATGGCTGAACACCTGCCTGCTGATGGGAAATGGTGAATTAATTCCTTGTTTTGCTTTGCTTGCATGTGCGTTTTTTGCTTTACCTATTAAACTCTTTTTATCTCAACCCATAATTTTTCTCACTTTTACCCTTCCAATTCTCTCCCCCATCCTACCGGGGGGGAGTGAGCGAGTGGCTGTGTGGGGCTTAGTTGCTGGCTGGAGTTAAACCACAACTAGCTACATATTGTGCACACAGTGTGTCTGCGCTAAAACATCCTATTATTCTTGTTATCCCTTTCTCTTGACATTTGACACTAGTTCTTTTTTTAATCCTCCTATAATGCCATGTCTCTCAATTTTTAAGGTCTGTAGAGCAAGGGGGGTTTATGCATGGGTCAGCAAGTATAGTACAATTCTGATACCAAATAATACTCTCTACCACAAGAACAGAGTCAGCAGGGCCTCTTGTGAAATAATGTGTACTTGGCAAAATTCAAGATATTTCCTTCTGTCACATAGTGTCTCTTTCATGTACATAACAATCTGTCTGTGCATGTGTATTTATATGAGTGCAATTTTATATGCACATATACACACACACGCGTGCACACACACTAATCTCAACAAAGCTCATTCTCCTAAATTCTCTTGCAACAAAAGTGATAAAATATGGTAATAGTAATCTCATAGGAAGTCAAAACAGTTATCAGGTTTAAAACTCTTTCGAAAATCTTTACTGAAAGACTGAACTCTCAGAGTTCATTCTGGCCTTTCCCATCCAGAACACCTGACTAAATTCAAAGGAGTTTAGATATATTTCCTTATACAGAACTATCCTTTATCTAGGCTAAAACCCCTATATTACTATTGTCAAGGACTTACAGATATGAATATTTCCAGTACAATCAATATGAATAAGGAGCTCATGATTTGGCTCAAATAAAAATAATCATTTTTTCATTTCTGTTTTTTCACATCTCCAGCCTGTGATATTGCATCACACATTCCTGTCCAGTGGCAGTAAAGCATTGCATGAAGCACCTAATTAGTCCTGACTTAATGCAGACCACATCAAAAACAATAAAATAGAATGCAACATACCAGAAATAATTTCATCCCTTAAGCTATAGCTATCATTTAATGTAGCATATGGCTAACAGAATTGGAGTAAAATGCTAATTTTCCCTCTGTTGACTTTTTTCAGAATAACAGAGACAGCAACAACTTATATTCAGAGAATACAAGGGACCAGAGTGTTTGGTGGTGTAGCTCTGCTTGTACAGGTCACAAGAAGATGGGTGAATGAAATCACCAAATGAAATCGATGGTGAATCCTTATTAGCAACTAACTTTATGATCATTATATGATAAATATAATCTTTCCATTTAGAATATATTTTTTAACAAAATGATAGACAAATTGTGATAGTTCTGTTCTGAAGTGCACTATGAAGACATTTATTTGGTTCTATTGCCCTCCTGTTCTTCCAGATTTCATTTCAGGTTTTTCAGATAAAGTAGTACATTGATTGTGACTTAAATTTACTTTAAGGTCATGCCTTTAATCTGATTTCATGATAAGTATTGATTTTTATTTAGCATCTATGGTGTGGTTTCAATAAAACTAATAACAAACATTGTTGACGCATGTTATTTACCCTTTGATCTGAATTTTACAGCTTTGGGTCTTTCTTGAAGACATGTGCTGTATTAATAAAAATCCTGACTTACTTATCCAGTTCAGTTGTCAGGTATGGAAATGTTCCTGTTATTGCTAGAGTAACTTAAGTTTACATCTTTACGCTGGAGGGTGCAGGTACTTCAAAATAGAATGTGTTTGTTTATCTGCTGTGTAACTTTTACGAGTGAATATGTGAAAGTCCCTTCAGGAGTGTTCTCACTTTGCAAACCTTTATATTGTCGTGCCGTGAGACAAAATGTGAAGAGAGTTGCACATATCCACATGGTTTACCTGCTCAGTACCTTTCAGGCTGAATTTATGGCCATCCAGCTGCTAAGGAAAATCTGAGATAAACTACCTTCTGTAGTTTTCTTCCATGTGCACACAGCTGATCTGGAAAGCTTTCACTCTGTTTTCCTGTCTGATGGCTGCCACCAAGCACAGTAAAGGAATATGGATCTTGCCTGGAAGGTTCTAACATTATCTGCCTCAAGGACAGAGAGGTAATATTTTTAAGTCAGGATGCTTACAAAGGAGCAGTAAGGAATAAAATCTCAAGAGGTACCTTGTTTTTTGAATTCTTCTAAGCCCTACAGATGACATGCCGTGATGATACAATTTGATCAAATAGGATTTCTATCTATTCTATCCTATAGAAATAGTGTTACAATACCATGTATTGTATCGCTGCTCTCAGGTTTCTTTATGTGGGAGGCCCATAGAAGTTCATGTGAGTCTAAATTCTGCTGCCAGCATTTTAGTATGAATCAATCACAAAAGATTTCACTGAAACGTTGGTCCAAGTACGATTCACACATATTGTAAAAAAAAAAAAGAGCTGTTCATAAATTAAGTTTTGAAGAAACTCTTAAGCCTTTTACTATGTTGTGAAGAAATATCAAGTAAGAGGTGCTGGTTCAGTGTTCACATCAATTATTCATAAATTATCATTAGTTAATAATTTACCTGAACCATGATTAGGAACTGTTTATAAATCAGAAGGTACTATTTCTCCTTATATAAGAATGAAAGTTGTTAGACCAGATATCAGAGAATGTCAGCATCTGAACATATAAATTTTCAGATAAAAACTATTAAGGAAAAAATACTGACAATTTCACATTTTGCATTAAAAAATCAATTTTATGCAAATCAGCCATTTTTACATTATATCCTTGAAACAAGAGGACTCGAGAGTAAGAATAAAAGTTTGGGTTTTTTTAAATTCACCATAAGCTACTTCAAAATATTTGGTCAACTTATTGATAAAATTATCCCATTAATAAATGTCTAACTATGTGAATCTGCAAGCTTTGTAAAATTGTATTGCTAACAAACTAGACATTGCATTAAAAGAATTAAGTCTCAGATAAAACTCTACCCATTAATATAAATGAAAGACATTTCTGAAAGACATGATTACCTGAAAGACAAAGCTGAGTTTACCCTACCCAGACTATACTTACATGAAACAAATGGCAAAAGGAGAAAATATAGATGGGTTTTTCGGTTTGGTTTTTTTTTTGCTTTTAAGCTGATTGACCTAATGGTCACTATTTTCATTACTTTTTCAGCTTAGAGGACTGTTCTTTATTTTGAAGTCTTTCCCAGTTTAGAATCCAGAGTTCTAGAGGTCATTTACAATGAAAGAATCTTTGAACATCCATTATCTGCAGGCATTGAAGGATTACAGCTGTCATTTCCAGAAGTACATATTGACAGAAAACTGATAATTTTTAGTCTAATTTTGTTTTGAGAAACTGTTTAATACAGTACTGTCCATCAAACGGGTATAGAAGGCCTAAATGTGAAAGATAATTTGAAAGCACTCAGTGTCAGTGTTATGTCACCTACCAATTACGGTATATTGAAAGCATTCTACATGACATATGTTCATGTTTTATCAACAAACATACTGTATACTGCAATAAGTACCTAATGAGCAGGTTTTACCCTCATTTTCTAAGAAAACAAGTTTGATGTAATGATCAGTCTTTGTATGTTTACATTTGTCTGTCTGTCTCTCCTTCTGTACCTTACCTATGAAAAACATTTTTTTAACTCACTAGCAAATATGAACAAATAAAGACAAAAATACACAAAGATAACAATGTATATAGAGATACAGTTGCATGCATGCACATGTCAATGCAAAACATGGAGCTGTGCTTTTTTTGGCTTCCAATTTGTATTCCAATATTTATGTATTACTTTAATGTAACAGGTAAGTCTTGTGATTCTATAATTTCTGTTTTTACTATTGTAACACTAATGGAAACAAGTTATTCCAGAAAAACAAAACAAAACAAAACACAACACAGCAAAATAAAACCAAACCAACCAAACAAAAAAAAACAAAAAAAAAAACCAAACCAAAAAACTTCTCCAAATACTGATATGCACAAGTTCATTCTTTTTTCTCTTTTTTTTTTTTTATTCTTTTATTTATTTTTTTCTCCCATTACAAGGACTACCAAGACATTTAATCCCTATATAAACAGATACAGGGACATGTATATATATGCATATATGTAAATTTAAAATATATTGTCAGGCCAGTAACTGAATGGCTATTCAATATTATTAGTAAATTATCATTATTATTGGTCAATTCTTACAAAATGTTCAATAATCATTGTTTTCAAGTGATGTGTTTGCAATTCAACACTTACACAAGTGTTTTTTCTGAAAAACTAGGCAATTATTTAAATCCTTCAGTGGAGGTGAGAACTTTTAAGAATCTGACACTGTTATTCAGAAACATGTTTTCAAAGTTATTTAGCACCAGGATCTACAAAAATATTGAGGGCTCAACTCTTTTTTCAAAGCCAGATACGTTGTGTCAGGTTCTGTTAAAGACTATAGGAACATTAAATACCTATAAGCAATTTGGTGTCTGAGCTTTATAATAATCAACAAATTCCTCATCAAGGCTTAATTCAATTGCCAAACAAAAATGTCTAATGCTCTTTGAGATACCATGGTGTATAGCCATCCTGTATGCCACTCCAGAACAGTAATGTAGTTGGATATATCAGTCACATGAAGAAATAAGATTTTGATGCATAGTTTGGGGTTCTCCAGCCTAGGGCAGAATCTCACCCCTTACACCTTGATAGAATTATATGCACTATTAGGTTTTCAGCACAATACCCGCAAAGAAATTGTACTGATCTCTGTCTTCTATGTCAGCTTTGCCAAAAGCTAACACCATAGGAATTAACTCAGGGTAGTTGACTAATGTGTTGGGATTAATTGCTCTATTTCAGATACTAAAACTGTAGACATCTGCATGTGAGCTAGCCACAGTGTCAATAAGTACTTTAAGGTGCAATTCATCTTACTAACATAAGTCTCTGCGTTAAGGCCTGTGTCTTAGAAGGTCTTGGTTTTGTCATTGGTCTATATTGATAGGGTGGCCAACTCATCTGTAGACATCTAAAAGATGTCCGATAGATCCTACCTACAGCAATCTTTCACTTTCCAGTGACTTATATGTATGTCTAAACTTTTTATGCTCAAAAAAGTAGGTGCCTACGTCAACTGTGTGGCCTTCAGTTCACAAAAAAATATGTTTTAACAGGAATAAGAGCCCTAGTTTAACTGACTATGCCTTAAAGTATTGACTACCAAAATCTCGGTTATACATACAACCTGAAAGACAAGCAAAAAATAAAGAATCATTGGCTATGTCTTGCTCAGTTGACCAGAGGCAGAATTGATGATGTCTGCAACTGCTAAATAAAAGAGAACTGGGGACCTATCTATCTCTGCTCCTCATGCCAGGTGTCACAAAATTACTTAAGAAGTTATATTGCTTAGGGACATACCTATTCAGAACCAACAAGAGAAAACTGGGGAGGAAACTCAAGTACTTGATTCCTCACAATATACACTTTCTGTTATCTCTCTCATCCCATGGCAATGTTGTGAATTTCTGTAGCATTCTTCTTCTCTCTCTCTGAAGGCCTAGACATTAGCTAGACAAGTGTGAATATAAACTAGTTGATAACTACTTGGCATCAAGGAGAGAGGTTGGTCTTTGACTCTCTTTTACTAAGCAGTGTAGGCAAAGAACCATTTATGACTTTAATCCATTGCTTTTTAATATAGGCTAGGACATTGGTAAGGCAGTGGCTCCTACCAATCTCTATGAATGAAATGTTTCCAGGGAAAAAGACTGAAAACAATCTTCTACTTTTTTTAACAGTTACAGAAGGTTATACTTACAAAATGTTCATGTAATTGCACAAAACCTGAGATTCTAATTCTTCTTTCTCTTTCACTGATGACTTTACTTGACAACTTTGCTAGCTGCCAGGGAAATTTTCTCTGGAAATTTCACCAGCTTATTTGTGAAGAGAATCGAAAGGCTGAACAGCATAATATTTGAACATAAATTACAAGAAACAATCTTTTTTTTTCCAGATCTTCTGCTTTTTTTGAAATTCAGCACTTATACCCTAATTCTGCAGATGTATTGCAAAGTTGCTTTCTCATCATTGTGAGTTGTTAACTAGCAACTGCGCTATGACAGTTCAAAGTCACTTAACTTTAATGAAATCTTGCTCATTCTTACTATTTTTTTTTTGTTTGCTTGTTTTTTGATACTGTAGTTATGGTCATATTTGTGATCTGTATTCCCCACATAAATGACCTCATGGTCATTAAATTGTTTAATTTATGAATACAAATATAAGAGGCATTGTCTCAGTACTTTCAAAATACAGTGGGCTCAGTTTTCTGCCATTTCTCAGACCTTCCTTTTGCTATACTTGTTTTCTGCTTTTGCTTTAAGCTGCTTTTCCATACGTTGCTACCCCCCAAAAAAAAGTAATTTCAGGTATCAAACATCACAATTTATTAGCTGATACTATATAACAAGTGCTTAGTTTGGCACATTCTTTAAAACAAGCAGGTGCATTTTATAGAACTTAAGTTTTAGAAGTAGTAGCTACTGTATTAGGTACTGAAATGATTCAGTAGCCAATAAAATAACAGCACATGAAGTTTGGAAGGGAAGTGTGAATGTAAGTGTGAAGTTCCTTAGAAATGATGTGGTTAGGGATATTGTATAATTTTTGTAGATACAGTGTTGGGCAAGAAGATTACCTCTCAAGGTGCTTCATTTCTTTCTAATTTGTAATGTAAAACCTCCCTAGTGTGCAAATAGTTTCTATCTATCTTATTCTACCTATGGCCTGAGTATGCTGACCTCCAGGGCCCCCAGTTTCAAAATTATTTGACAGCTAAAGTCTGAGTTCATAAAGATTTTGTTATTTTAAAACTTATGTAAACTCAGAGACTCAAAAATTACTTGTTTTAGTACTTACCTATTGCCTGATCTGGGTAAAAAGATTCACATTTGGGTTTATGTAAAATAGAACTAGGAGATGTAGCATTACTTTCCTTTTGCAGTGTCCAGAACACTCATTTAGGTCAAGAAAGAAAAAGTAAAAGTCCTTCTTCTATTTGTGTGGGGTTTAAAGTGTGTTTTGGGTTTTTCAAAGTCCATAAAGAAAATGGTCTCAGTACTGGACTGTTGAACAGTTCTCTTTTTTTTTTTTACCTCCATAACATTTGTCTGTTCAAAGTAGAACAGTTTTTACTAGAGAAAGAATAAGTCCAAATTCTTCTCTAAATATTGTATCTATTAGGATTTTCTTTTGGAGATATGGCTTACATATCTTCAAACAAGGGAAGAACTGCAATATGAATATCATATATATTTGTCGAAGCCTCTACCTACTAGGTTATGAGAGAAAAAGGAGGTACTACTTCCTATTTCTGTCCCTGTTTAGAAGAGAAACTGTCAAGTGCCTAATCCCAGGGTGATATGCAAGGCTATGAACCCAGAAGAACCCTAATAGCTTTATAGAGTCTTAGGCTAAACCGCATTTTTATCAGCACCCCATATTTCTTACATTAGGTGGCTGGTACTTCTTTATGTTAAATTTCCTATACCTCATTCTAAGGTACTCAAATTTTGTAGAGAGGCTGAGTCTGCTGTTGAGAAAGTTTGGGTCCTTGTTCAAATACCAAATCCACTTAACTTCTAATTCTCAGAAACTGGGTGTGCAGAAGGCACAGTTAAAAGCACCTATTGATAATATGA
This sequence comes from Strigops habroptila, assembly GCF_004027225.2. Classification (NCBI taxonomy): domain Eukaryota; kingdom Metazoa; phylum Chordata; class Aves; order Psittaciformes; family Psittacidae; genus Strigops; species Strigops habroptila. The sequence continues at coordinate 89,955,097 of NC_044278.2, read as the reverse complement.
TTAATATAATAATTCATAAAGGTTTCTTCATACATGAAATGAAATACCAAATGTTTCATTCTCAATTAATATGTACTGCAAATTCATTTTCATGAGCTTTCTTTTCCATCCATCATTGATTTAACAATGCGCAAGTGTGTGGTGCCTCTGCATAATTGCAGGTGTTTGTTTCACATTTACTAGGCAAGTTATAATTAATATGCAAATTCTTTTCTTCTTCTGTGGGAGAGAGGCATGTTGGTATTTTTAAGAGCAATGTGTGAGCTATGGGACAGTGGCAGGTTAAATATAAGGAGAGTTCATTTGTGTATGTGCTGAGGGAAGTAAATTACAAGCTTCTCTGTCCCTTACTATTAACAAAATTGTGCAAAGTTTTGCCCCAGGAGGCAGCTTCAGAAATAGCAGAAACTGAGATGTAAATAGAAAAAGGAGATGGGCAGAAAGACAGAAATAGTTGCCCAGTAGGCAAGCACAGTAGCAAAATCATACTGGAGAGATGGGGGATGGTAGGTGGTAGAAATCTGAGGAAAAATATCAGATGAGAAACAAAAGAAACAACAATGGTCTGTGTTCTGAACTTCACTTTTTTAGATGTACATCAGGAGTAAAAACTGTAACTACTCTGGGTGTAAAAAGAATAGATGGGAAGTGAGGTGAATTTAAATAATTATGTGAGAAATTTCTCATGTCCATGATTGTGAGATACTCTCAGCACCAGTTTTGCCTTTTCTGGAAATTTACTCTTTCACAACCTCAGTGAAGCTCCTTTTGGGAATCTGCAACCCAGCAAATGAGCATTTGAACGTTATTTTCTCTGGCATTTTATTTTGTTCCTATTTTTGCTTTCTTAACTATTTGAACACAAAACTATAGAACACTGTCTTAAGTATGCCAATTGAACAAGTTTTTAAAAGTATATACTTTTGAGGGTCATACAGCTGTTAGCTTTTGAGTCAAATCTGCTACGATTGCTGCATGCTTCATTCTTCTATAAGTGCCATTCTCCTGAGATAAGTGAAGTTTCATGTCTCCATTCTGCAAGAAACTCCACTTAGTTGGACTCCTGTGCCCACATAAAGCCAAAGGTCTGATCAAAGTCTTGGTTAAGGAAATTGCCCTGGAGCTAGGAGGGGAAAATTGAATTGCTCGTATGAAAGAATTTGGTTATGAGAGCTTTTCCTCAAGCCACTTGAGCCTGTTAGGGTCAGCTATCAGAGCTATCAAGATTTTAGGGTTTTTAATGTCATATAAACCCTGTATATGACTGAAGCTTTCAAACCTTTTGCTCAGCCACAATCCTATTTTTATAGATGAGCGTTTTTCATAAGCAGAGAATATATTCTAGTTGTGAGGCTTCACTACTGAGCATACAGTTCACAGCCTTTCTGGTGAAAAAAACAGCTGCTACGCAGGATTACTATGAAAATTATCCAGAAAAAAAAACCAAAACCAAAACTACTTTATTTCAAAGACTGGGAAAAGACTTTGAGTGTTTAAGCTTCACTATATAATCAGAATCACTCTCAAATATCCTTTTAAGAGAATAGCCTTTTAAGAGAAGGCCCATAGGGCATACCTCAACAGTATCTGAAGGGGACCTACAAGGATGCTGGAGGGGGACTTTTCATCAGGGACTGTAGTGATAGGACAAGGGGTAATGGGTTTAAGCTTAAACAGGGGAAGTTTAGATTAGTTATAAGGAAGAAGTTCTTTACAGTGAGGGTGGTGAGGCACTGGAACAGGCTACCCAAGGAAGTTGTGAATGCTCCAGCCCTGGCAGTGTTCAAGGCCAGGTTGGACAGACATGGTTTAGTGCAAGGTGTCCCTGCCCATGGCAGGGGGATTGGAACTAGATGATCTTAAGGTCCTTTCCAACCCTAACTATTCTATGATTCTATGACTAAGAACTCATAGCACCATGAATCCACTGGGAACACTTTCTGATGCATTGAGCAAGGGAGGGTGTTTTGGAACCTGTGGAAATGCATGAATCTGCCACTAGATCTTCACCAGATCACATTGATCCTGAAGGAATCAGGGAGGTCAGTATTCAGGCTGATCACTTTGATAAGTTACTTTGATAAGTAACCACTCCCAGATAAGATTCTGGGAGTTCAGAAGTCCTCCTGAATATCTTGCTTCACAACTATATGCCTTTCTAACTATACTGACTACAAGAAAACACTTAACAGCTTGGGTATCAGTTCCCTACCTATTTGTGCAGCTTCTACAGGTTCACATGATGTTACTCTTTGGGTACCTGAGATATGTCCTAGGGAGCTGGAAAATTGTAAAGGTGCCCTCTGCCCTGTTTGCTTATTTGTCAGACCACTGGGTGAGGAGCATTTAGTTAATATTGGTTACGCCCAAAAAAAAGACTAAAATAATTGCTTAGTTAGAAATATAAAACCCACTGTTATGTCTATGACTGAAATCAAAAACAGATGAGTAGGTATGAGTACAGAGAATCAGACAACCACATATGATACTTCCACCACACATTTTCCTAGCCTTCAAGTACTTGCAACACAATAATTCCTTGACTCAAAAACTGTTTTCATGTTTTCAGTGGTCCTCAGTGGATTTCTTCTATATGAACTTGTTCAGTCTCTCTCAAAACACATGAAAACTTTTAGCAACTTGTAACAGGGAAATTTATACTTTGACAGCACATTTTGTAAAGAACCTAGTAAATATTAACCCAGACCAGGCTGAAGTAAATAAGTAGATAAGATAAAGAAAGGTATTTATATACAAAAAAGCCACTGTGCTGTTTTGATATGCATCATATTAGCTAAATAGAGGCATAGGTGAGGAAGTGAAGGAAAAACACAATCTAGTAGACTAAGATCAAATAAAAAATTCTTCCTCTATCCAACTGACTGTTTGTAACCCTTCCTGAAACAAACCTTTTATAAATATCTTTTTTATATAGCTTATACCTCAGAGAGATCTCATCCGGAGAGAGAAAGTCTTTTCAGAGTCTTTCCAGGTGTCAGCATGCATTTAACATTTTTCTCCAAAGCATGTTTACTTGTTACTTTTCTTACAGACAGCCTACCCACTCCCCTTAGTTAAAACACATACTGGCTCACTTCTTCACGCTCTTAGAAAGGTGAATGCCTCTTCTTTAGAACAGGTGTCACCTCCTTACTTGACTAAGCAGTTAACATCGTTATAAATCTCTTCCTCTTTGTGTCATGATGTAGTGTACAGGATACACCATGACTCGAATTTTGGCTCTTATTCCTCATTCTCGGAGATAGCACCACACATTTTATTTCTGTCCTTCATCTGACATCAGACACAAGAAGTATTTATAATGACTGTATCTTTCTTCAATCTTGCTGTAGCAAAATTTAAAATGCATTTTGGGGGGATTTTAATACCTAGATGTACAGGCTGTTTACACTCTCAGTTACAACATGACATTGAAGGACTATGCATTCTGCTACTTGGATCAAAATCTTCCAAAGTGCCATTGGAAAGGGGTTACAGTACATGTTACAATCACCTTAGTTTTAGTTTCATAGCTAGGACTCCAGCTTCTCTACAGCAACTTGGAGGCTTTTAAACTGGTATAATTAAGTCGTTCACACTGATAATGAGAACATCAGTGGTTACTTTTGTAAGTTACTTCTTATTCTAGAGCATAAAAGAATCTCTTCCTGATGTAATTAGAAAAAACATTTCCCTGTTATGCTGTAATTCCATTCCACAAGAAGGGACTACAGTTTCAAAAATATTTTGCAATTACAATTATTGGTGGTTTTTCCAAGCCTTTTCCCCTCCCCCTTCTCCTCACCCTCCTTATATATATATTTATTATCAGCATTGAGTTACAGAATTTGTAGAATTCTTTTCCAGTGAATCTTTTAATAGGTAGAAAGCTGAGCTCTTTTCCAAATCTGTCTCCATATTTAGACTTTTCAATATTCAATGCTATAGTCTTTTTGAGGATCAGGATTTGAATATTTCATGAAATATAATGTAATATTATTATTGACAACCTATTTGGAAAAAATATCTAGCTAATGGAACTGATGAACATAATCTTTGAAGTATAGTATGAATTAGTAGAATTTTGATGCTTACGTCAGGTAAAATATATTTTGTGGACAACATACCTCTGAAAATGAAATTCTATAATTTCTAGTGTTCAAAAAGATGTTTGTCTCCACACCTGAAAATTAATTTTTACGAAATTGGGGAATACAATTTTTTTTTTTTTTTTGACAAAATTGGGGAAAAGGAATTGTTCCTTTTTTTTTTTTTCTTTTTTTGTTTGGTTTGTTTTTTTGGTTTTTTTTTCAGTTCCATGCTTTCCTTCTCTTCAGTATTGTGAATAAAAATCAAGAGGGTAGATTTAGATTAGATATTAGCAAAAAAATCTTTTCTGTGAGGGTGGTGAGGCACTGGAACAGGTTGCGCTGGACAGGTGAGGCACTGGAACAGAAAGATGTGGATGCCCCATCCCTGGAAGTTCAAGGCCAGGTTGGACGGGTCTTTGAGCAACCTGGTCTGGTGGAAGGTGTCCCTGCACATGACAGAGAGGTTAGGACTAGATGATCTTTACGGTCTGTTCCAATCCAAACCATTCTATCATTCTATGACTCTATGAAAACCGGACTAAGGAAAAAGAGAAGTGAAAACACAAAATACAGACATTGCATAAAGGAAGGGTGGGGTTTTTTTTCTTGAGAAACACTAAAAAATTATATTAGTAGAAATTAATTAGATCTGCCAAAAGATTCTTTAAAAATTCCAACATCTTCCGTACACTTTTCTCGTTATTAAGCAGAAACTGAATAGAAGACTTGCAGAACATGCATGCTTGTTTGCAAAGCCTCATCTATACTCAGAGACAATCCAGCAAAAACTAGAAGTTCAAAAAGAAGATTCCTCCCTTTCATAGTAGACATTTGCCAAGTCCTTAAGAAATTTCTACTGAAATAAAATAGTATTTACTTTCATAAGTAATAAAATCTTAAATATGGATTTATCTTGAACAATCATGGTGATATATGATCTCGAGTACACACATGGATTTTTGAAGCATTTTAAGCTGATCCGTATCTGAAAATCCCCAAACTGGGGAATTATAAACCAAAATATTATGAAAATTAAAACCATTTTAGCTATTTCAGGTAACATCAGCAAGTATACTCAGCAAGGCTCTTAGTAAAAATGATTATTTTAGGTGAGTAGCTACCACTTGAATAATGCATGGATTCTAGTTGTTGTGCAGGATTAGCTTTTCATTGTCCAGGGTAATTTAAACATGTAGTATAAAATATATAAAAAGCAACTGAAATTACTGGCATCTAGAGCAACCTGCTGCTTTTCAAACTCAAAAGAAATATATAAAACACCAAACATGAGGAATACCAGTTTTCATTTTGTACATAAGATATGTCATTGAGATATCAAAGAAAAAACATAAAGACCAGAAACGATTATGTGGAAATAAAGAAATCCTTTTAAATGCAAATAACACAAGTTACTCATATCGTACATAAAAGAGATTACTATGTGGTTTGTAAATTAAAATAGGTGAATTATTTTTTCCCCACACATTTTTTTTGCACCCATGATGAGACAGTGTAAAACAACCTTCATGAAATGTCCTCAATTTTCTTATTAAGACCAATTCTTGTACAAATTGTCGTACAAATAATTTGTTTACACAAATTATTATACAGTACTCCAGAAATTTCATTGATAAGTCCTTCAACATCTCTACATTGAATCTGATCTTGTTTAGTTGAGTTTGATCTACATAGGATGTAGAATCTCTAGACAGCAAACTTCAGGATAAGAGAGACCCCAAGAGAGAAAGTTTTTTCTTTACATAAGGTCAGTGATTTCAAATACAATCCATCTGGTTTTACCTACCTTTTTTGTTTTCTTCCTAATATTTTTTTAGAAGACAGTGACTCACTTTCTTCAGGGTATTATTTAATATGTAAATGTTGTAATATTTTTATATATAAATGCGTTCTATTAATATACTAGAATTGTTCATTAAAATCACAAATGCAAAATATGAATGATTTTATTTATTTATTTTTGTATATAATACAGCAGAATACAATACAGGGAGTGATAAAAAAATAGAAGCAGAAATCTTACAGTCTGAACTCCAGACAGTCCACACTCAAAGAATTATATCCAAGTCTATGCAGACTTGAAATCACCTCCTAACATGCAAAAGGTGTCTTGCCATCATGCCATGACATAACCTGCAAGGAAACATTTTCTACCCTTCTGTTGGAGCTGAGGTATATCAGCCAAGAAAGCAAGCTAGTTAGTGAAAGATTAAATCTGTCCAGAAGGTAATGGGTGGAGCTGTGAGATTTTGCTCTTTTGACTCAGAGTTAATCTTACTGCTTCTGGTAATAAATCTTTCAACAGTTTAACATAAAATGAAGGTAGGGGAAGCAGAGCTATGTCCATACCTAAGATCTGTTCCTTTTGCTCCCGAGCCAGATTTCTTGTCACTAGCTCCTCATTTCATTCTGTAATTCTGATACATGTGGCTATATAATCTCAAGGGGAGAGTTGGCATTAGTTTTGTTTGAGGTTTATCTTTAGTCACACCCTCTTTGAATGTGGGTTTAGCTTTTTCTATGCCCATATTCCAATATCCTGAAAACATTAGTCATTTATGCAAAAGGTTTATTAGTATGCTCCCCTTTTTGGCAGACATTAGCCAGACCAAACTCAAAGTGAATAAAGGCACCTCACATTTATTATCAATTTACTTTATAGTTAATAGAAGACTCTTGGATGTGATGGTTACGACATTTCCTAGATGTGTTAAGGGATCTGACCAGTCTTTCTCTCCCTGGCAAATTAAAAACCTTAAAGCACTCTTTTCCTTCTGCTACTCATCACTCATTTCAAGAGCAGAGCCACTTGATCAGCTAGTGAAATGTTTTTGAGGGGAATCAACAGTCGGGGTAGTTATTTAGTAATGAAGCTCTCTTCATGGCTAAATAATTTTTTGCATCATTACAAGTGAAGGAAATATGCTGGAAGGAAAGGGAAGATAGTCCACTTGAGGAAGCACCAACAAAAAAAGAATAAAAATTCTCAAACTAGTTAATAAATTAAGCAGATTATATTATTTCTGGGTCCTCAGAGACACCAGATTTATTTTGATCACTTCTTTAGTGGCCAGACACTTAAAGTTTTAGAAACAGTAAAATTTCAGTACAATAGTGTCCTAATGAGTGGGACTGTAATGCACTCTGAATTTCTGACAAATTTGTGACTTCAATTTTACGTGTTCAATACAAGAAATAACTTCACCAAGTGACCACACACATTTTTCACTGAATATATGGCTATATATCAGAAAAAGATTTAAACCCACAGAAAAACAGAGACTTGTGGGCTCAACTGCGGACTTTTTCAAGCATGTTCATAAAGTTTCCTTTCCTATTATCTGAACTTCTGTGAGTTTCCCTGTAAGAAGTAACAGGCAAATCCATTGCTTTCTGTGTACCTCCCACTTAAATCTATACTTAAAGTTCATTCTTTAGTATATGGCAGTTTTAAGATGAGCTTGCAATAGATCTTTAAAATATTGTTAAGTATCAATCATTTGTGAAAAACAATTGGAATTACAGGTATTTTAGTAATTTATGTCTGGAATCAAGTATTTTAAGCCTTTTTAAAATATACCATTTTGTACTTCTGAAAAGGAACTCTATTGGTTGCTATATTTAGTGCTAGAAACTGGATTCCTAAGACAAAAAAAAAAAAAAAAATCTAGCATGAATTCTTGTAGCAGGTGCCCATGTGTGCCTGGACAAAACAGCCTGTTCCAGCTGGCTCTAATGAACTCACAACAGGACACATCTGAGCTCCTCCTCCTCTGAGCTAAGATGGTGGTGCCTCAGGGAAGATGTATTTAAGAAGGGAAAAATGCTGTATGGCAGTCAAGAGTGAGAAAAAAAATGAGAGAGAAGTAACCCTTTGAGAGCCAAGGTGAGAGAAGAAAGGTGGGGAGGATGTGCTTCAAGTGCCAGAGCAGAGAATCTTGTGGAGCCTGTGAAGGACCCCATGCCAAAGTGTCTTTATCTTGACCCATGGGTTTTGTCATCCTATTATATCTCCCTGTCCTGTTGAGGAGAAGGAGTGAGCAGCTGGGTGGGAGTTTTGGTGTTGACAAAGGCTAACCCACCACAAGTCTTCATGTTTGTCTTTTGACACATTGATAAACAAAAGGAATACCTGTCATCCCTTATTTTTACTTTACACTTTACTATGAAGTTTTAATTCATATAGCAGATTTTGGTATTTCCTTTTATGCTGTTTACATTCATTTTGAAGTTATGATCCTTCTCCAAACTTAATTCTAAATTGCATGTACATACAAAGCCTTACAGCATTAGATAAATTTAGAGACATATAAGCAGTTTTAGAACAGTTCTTGAAGGATCTGATAACTCTTATAGGAAACTGAGAGTACAGCACTAATTCTAAACCAGAACAACTTTCCAAGCTCCTATTTGTATAGCTGTATATAAAAATATAGTCATCTGAAATTAGCAGACTAGAGTTACTTTATTGCTTTCAAGTTGGTAATAATTGCAGAAATTATCCCTGAGCCAAAAGCTGCACACTTACTATACAACAACAGTAGAATTCATACTTTGCTGAACAGCAACGCCCTGAAAAATACATCTGAAACATCATAATATACTGAAAAATCTATCATATATCCAACTCCTATTCTAAAACTGTAGGAAACAAAATGTTTACCAGAAGGTGAAAAATAAGACCCCACTTCCTATTCAGTTGAAACTCAAACAAGTATAAGGAAAGGGCTATCAGACTGATCAGGGAATGGAGAAGTTTTCATGAAAAAAAAGGAGGTTAAACTAGGTAGGCTGAAAGCTAATACGAACTCTTCAAGGGGACTGCTGTAAAAACACTTCAAAGAAAGGGAGCAGACACAAGGAAAAGCCTTTTTTTTTTTTTTTTTTCCCCACTACAGAAGGCAATGTCACCATGAGAACAATGTGAAAATAGGAATCTGGAAAAAAGTAGAACCCTGATGACCAGAGTACTGAGGTTCTGGAGTAAGTTTCCACTATAAATAAAATTTTAAATAATATATATAAATAATAATTAGCATGTTATCTGAATGGTATATGAAAAGATTTATATAAAAACATAGCAAAGCTTGGACTCAATGGTTCAAAGGTTTCTTTTCAACTCCTTTTGAGTTTGTTTTTTTTTTAAATCAGGAGTTCTTTATGTACACTGGCACATGTTCAGTCCTAGTGAATATGAAACCCAAGAGGAGGGGTTCATGATCTGTCCTAAACTAATTTTTAAAACATTATTGCATCCTTAACAAAGGTTGTTCTCCATTCAATCTCAGATCAGTATGCAAATTGTATTACACTTTTTTTTTTACTTTAAACCACAATGCCTTAATTTAGCTAAACGTCAAGAAAATAGATTTATTCTCCTGGAAGGAAGATGGATAATTAAATCTTCCATGAAAATTACTAAGTCTTATTGAAAAAAAAAATCTAGCGAGAAACATTTAATTGCAATTGACTGAAAGAGTGCCGCATTAAGAGAATATAGATCAAAACATTTGGCATGCACAACTGAGATGGGCAAAAATAGAAAAATCTAGTACTTAGGTAAGAGGTAGACACCCACACAAAATAAGTAACCTCTACTCTGTTGTCTTCAGGCACATGACAGCAAATATCACTAGGAATGACACTGCAAAATTTCCATGCCCTATAATTCCAGTTTTCACATGACATGTGGCTTCTGCTAACCACTTGCCTTAAAACAGGTCTGAAAACAGGAGAAAATAAACCCCACAAAAATTATTATTGTCATGATTTCACTTATAATTGCTATTAAAATGCCCTTCTGTTTCTATGGCATAGCAATAATATATTGAGCCTTCTACACTCGTATTTATCCCCTTCTTTGCCTTTGCTGTTGGGCAGTGTCAGGCTACTGCTGCTCTGGGAATTAATTTACAAAGGCTGCTTTATTGCTCTTCACTGAGCACCTTCCCACAGGGACCTTTAGTGTCACCTCAGTAATGCAACTAGCTGCCTCCAGTCCAGTGCCTGAAATCCAACATTTATTTTTACCTTTGATTGGATTTCATTTTCTTAAGATATCAGAAAACGTTTGTAAAAGCTTGGCTTGAATTCTAGTTTTTGTAATATTGCATATTCTGGCTGGAATCAATTAAAGTTTTGGAGATGAGGAAGAAGCAAAGAGAGGGTGTCTCTGCAAAAAAAAAAAAAAAAACACCCCAAAAAAACCCAAAAAACCCCTGATGTGTTGTCAAAAAAACGTTATGTTTACTTTTAAATTCAACATGTATTTAGTTAAAGTAATCGTGTGCAGACTGGTTCTAAATAAAGCAACAAGTTATAATGCCTGATGCAAAAAGCATATCAGTTCCCTCATTATTGCACAGTAAGAGGAAAGCAGAGCTAAGTAAGGAGAGCATAGAGGGATCCTTTTTAACTTAATTCTGAGTACAGTCTGTATCAATTTTAAACCACTGAATTTAAACAACAGACATGGGAACCCAGTACTGAATTGAAATTGGGTATTTATTCCATAATACAGATAAGCATGCATATTCTTAGACAAGTTTTTGGATCAGTTGCAGTTGGTCTCTTGATCATGCCAGAAGGCAAATACTGGATTTGATTTTGATTTGGATACTGATATTTACACAAATCTACATTTGAATTAAAGATGACAAAATACTTCTATTTATCAGGCAAGCTATTAATTTGAGACTCACTAATGGAAGATGCTTCGCTGTAAAGAGATGCTAGATCAATCTTGGCAAGACTAAGTCAGGAGAGGTAAAGGCTTTGTGTTGTTGGTTTGGGAGTTTTGTTCCCCTCCTTTGAGTTGTTCATTTACTAGATTTGGATTAACCTGATTACAAATAATTTTTCTATGGGACTACATTGCACAGGAAAACCGATGTCTATACATATATTTACTCCCAGTGGTACAAAAGAGTTAGTGACCATTAAAGAAATACTTCACTGCAACATTGACTTCGTCCCAGTATTTCTTATATTTAGAATATGTGAGGCAACACTGCACTTTTGTGCCTGAATAGGGATCAGGTATTTTCTCCCCTCCTCAGTTTAAAGGCACCTTAATATGGCTGTAACATCAGTAAGACTGTGTCAGCTGCACGGTCACTTTCCCTATTTCAGTTTTCTTTGTTTCAGAGGGGAAAATCAGCAAATGTGTTCATAGGGTTTTTTTGACCTACTCCATTCTACTCTGAATACTAAGATTCAGGGCTTTCCTTACCTTTTCAATAACCCATTCTGTTTGCAGGTATGTCATACAGAGAATCATGCAATGTCCTGGTTTTCTCTCTATTTACTACAGCTGAAATGAGAATTAAGCAGGGAGGGGAATGATATTCCTGCTTCTACTTGACCAAGTCAAGGCAGAGACAAGCATCTCTTTATATTCAGAATACTCCCAGACTAAGCTCTTACTTCTAGTATACCTGAGGGTAGAATTCATCTCACTTAAATTTAAACACCTACTGTATGGAGACTCTGTGATCTTGATATGTAGCCTCCTTTTACGGTTAATGAAGAGGAAGAGTCACTTCTAGTGTGCAGTTCATCTCATTCAAAAGTAGTTGACTAAAACAGGACAGATAAACTATGCCTTAGAGTAACCTATTTCTCAGTTTCTTTAATTTTTGACTATAAAAAAGGTTAAATTACTGTCTCAGATGAGGACTTTTACACCTAAATAATTCCAGTGTTAGGGCAAATGAAACTCACCTTCATTTATTTGTTCATACTTTTCTTCGCTGAAGCCAAAAGGAAATTTGTCATAATTTGTCAAATGTATAAATATTGCATCCTTTTATTTAAAGTGAGACATACTTCACATGCCTTTCCAACATGAAATGGTACTTACATAGTAATAGGGTTTTGTTAACAACATAGTTTTTTGACCGTTTTGGTGTTTGACAAAAATAAAATCCAATATATTTACGTTTTTTTTTCCCGTTGTCCTTAATGCAGGCACTACAACATAGCTCTACTCTATTAATCTATTTTAGAAATTTTCGTTCCATTTTTGGTAATAACAGTTGAATGGTCTACATGAATGTCTATTATTTTGGTTCAGTACAGACAAAAATGCCTGTCTTTTAGCCTGAAAAGTGTTGCTGTGGATTTATAGCACAGTAGAAAAAAGAATCATTTACAGGGGTGTTTTGTTCCTGTGTGGTAAAGAACACATCATTTCAGCCCCTGACATGCAAAGGTCTAAAAGTTCATTTCTTTCCTAATGCATGCAAGTTCCTCATAAACATAACATTTTTTTTATTAATTCCATTAGCTTTTTTATCAAAGGCCTGCAGGTGTTTTGATGTATTCAACTAAAGATCTATTTAGCAGGCATAGTGGCCGCAAACATTAGGACGGATTGAGAACAAAATTACTGAAGATGTATTTCAATGCATTCCTGTGCTTCAATATATTCAATGCTTAACTGTGGATATGTTGTTTTTTTCAATCCACAGAAGTCTTAATTAACACCTAATGGATTTTTCATGTTACATGGAAACCTCACATATGTTTGTTGTGCAATTTTGTTTGCATAATAATGCAAGAATTCATTTTACATTAATCTCAGCAATAACCAATATATGATTGCTCATTTCCATTAAGTCAAACTAGCTTGTTACTAAAGAAATCTAATGCTACAGACTTATCTTATGTGATTTATTAATGAGCTATTTATAGTACCAGGAGTGTTCTTAGGAGCAGTTTTCCCAGCCTGTGTAGCTGTCATCCTGATATTGTGTCATCCTGATATTAATGCAATATTTGTGATTTGCTTGGCAAAAACCCTAACTTTTCTGAGCAGCATTGTCAAGTTACAATTTTGTGCAAAATTTCAAGACATCTAAACTCACCATTGCCCCCCAATTGCTTTCCAGAACACATCAAATAAATTTACTATACACTAGGAGGACATATTATCTAAGTACTCCATAAAGACCAATACATGAAACATGCTTATTTAGAACCATCTCTTCCTCTTAGGCTCATATAGATCTGCTTATTACAGTGGAGTTCTTTCTAATTAACTCCTAAGAAAAATAAAAACCTTAATGTACACATTAAAAAGGAATGCATTAGTAATGAATAATGTGTATCTGTTTAAACTCTGTCTTAAACAGATTTAAGCTCTTCAACTTCATTTTAAAATCATAGGATATACTCATTTATGTGAGGTGTACATGAGTAAAAAAATAATAGCCAATACAGATTTGCAGTGAAAAAGAGTGATTCACAGCTGTGAAAATAATGCAAAAATGACAAATTATTATTTATTTAAAATACAATTCAGTCAAGTTTAAAAAAAACTTCTATAAATGCGAGATAGCATGTATTAGGATTCAGTTCTACGTTCTACCAAGTTTCTCTTTGACAACATTTTTTAAACAGTAGATAGCAGTGATAGGGATTCATACATTTAATGGCTAAAAGGACTGGGTAATAAAAAATTAATTTGATTTTACTAATAACAGACAGCTTTCATGCAATAAGTGTAGCAGGCTTTTGTTTGAAATAGGGGATATCTACTGAACATGGAGCTTATGCCATCTTTCCTCACAATCTGCTATTATGACTAATTATCCAGTTTAAAAATCTACTGTAGTTCATTTTCTTTTATTTAATTTTTGTCTGTTTCAGCTGCCAGCACTGGTTCTAGTTATTCTTTCTTTGCTACATTAAAAGCCTTTTTTTGTATCAGATATTATCTTCTTAGGCCATATTTTTATATGCTTTTAAAATAACATATATATATACGTGTACCATACCTATATATATATATTACATATATATCACATTTTTGATGTTTCCAACACCAGCATTTTAAAAACTCGGCTAGATTACCTTTAAAGTTGTATAAGGAAGTTAAAGATCACTGTGGAAAAAAAAGTGACAAAAATATCATACAGAACAATAAGGGAAGTCATTTGGCTCTGAATAAACTGAATTTGAGTTTTTAAGTGGTTTGTAGAATGGACTGGGCTTCTCAAAAATGTGATTGGTTTTTTTTTAATAATTTCTTTCTTTTACACTTCTTAGCCAAAGAAGTAAGGGATTTGATTTTCAAATTATTTGATTTGCAAACATTTTTATGGTATTTATAGGTGGTATATTTTTATCTGATCCTTGAGCCCTATATTGTCTAAGTAAGTGAATTATGTTTCCTAGAAGTATTATTAATCTTGACAGAACTTACAAAGATATGATTCTAAATGCTTGTGTGGAAATAAAAGTTTGCAAGACAAAGGGTTTTGATTTGGGTGATCACAGATAGGTGTTCAAAGTTATTTAAGATGATGGCAGTCCTGGGGTAATGGTTGGACTTGATGATCTTAAAGGTCTTTTCCAACCTAGCTGATTCTATGATAGTATGACCTTCCTCTGCTACTCCAGATGGGTATTAGTTTTCTGTTGATTTTATGTGGTATCTTCTAGTCCCACATGGTAGCTCAAATTCATTCAAAATGAATTAAATACCTATATGTGGGTAACCAGTGTTGAAATTCTAGATGGCTGTAGATTGATTAGAAGATTCCAGATATCTTTGATACATATTGCAGTATTTGTATTTCATAGACTAGAAATCTTAGAAAGTAAGATGAGACTGTAAATGTGAATTTGACAGGATTCTAGTATGAAGAAAAACATTGCTTAGTTATTAACACTTTGCATACTCTCAAATTTTTGACACTCACTAGGAAATCTACTGTGTATTACTGCACTTTGAAAGTGAGTCAACAGACTAGTGACAATCAAACATACATCAGAAACTCACCTTTGTATGCTGTCATTTGGTCTTTATGATAATAGTTTTTAATTATGTTTCAAGATATTTCATATGAAGAGTCAAGCACTAGTAATAAGCTTTGCTTGCTGTGTTTTAATTCTTTTCTGATTTTAAGGGTGACATTATGCAGGTTTTTCAGAATTTAAAAGACATGGATTAATATTACTTTCATGAACAAAATAGTTTGGTTTGGTTATTTTCAACATGATAAAGGAAGGATCTATTATAGAGAGAATTTTAGAAAATGAAATTATTCCTCTAGGGAGAAACATATTAGAATCCAATCTATAGATACAGGACAGTGGAAAAACCCTCAGATTTTCCTATTCCTTGTTATGACTATGCATAAAGGTTGGAAAATGGTAGGAATTAAGATCTGGATCATTTTGGGTGTTTTGGATAAAAGGCTTCATTCTAATCCATCACTATCTTCTGTCTTATCAAGTATAGATCTTGACAGTGATTTAATGCAAATGTTGTGAATGTTGCTACTGCTCATTGTAAATACTAAGAATGAAGAAGATACTGTAATTTTATGATTGGCATATAAGCACAGCTCTGTATGTATGCAAATATATATATGGGAAGGAAAGGGAAGTAGGGGGAAGCTTATGCTGTTTCCAATGCTCTCTATGTAAACTCAGAGTAAAAATCCAGATAGTAATTTCCATGAATGCTGGATAAAGGTTCTAGCTTGTCTTCAATGGCTTTAAAGAAAAACCTGTATTCTAATAGGTAAATTCATGTACAACTTAAACTGAATATTGTTAATGATGTTCAGTGCTGCAATTTAGAAAAAGATGACAGAAATCAAATTCAGGTTAGAATTCCATTCAAGCAAAAAGTGAATATTGGTTTAGAAACTAAAACAAAATGTTAATTTACTGCTTTTTCAAGTTTCTGTAAATATATAAATGTAAAGTATTTCCACTCAAGGTCAAAGGGTGAAAAACTTGGGTTTCTTTCACTTTGGTTCATGCTATATAGAAAGGTGAGGAAATTACCCAGTCACACTAACCAACATATTGCTATTAAAATATGAACATTGAACAGGTTTGTGAAATTTTTCTTTTGGCTGCTACAAGGTTTTATTTTAAAAGAGATCTTTGACAAATAAACCTCAAAAAAACGTGAACCCAGGAAAAAGTATGAAGATGTTAAAAAGGGAAATATTGTTCAAAGGCGATGAGAAGTACCAGCTGTAGGTCATGCAAAATGACTGAGAGTTCACGAAATCTTAGTAAGGAGAAAAGCTCATAAGAAATAAGACATTTTGTAATCCACCTCCTAGCTTCCTAAGCAGTGAAAGCATTGACTGGGTGACGTCCAGTGTTTCAAAAGCTGTTGCTTTACTTTTTCTCAAGGTTAAATAGTTTTTTCAAAACTATATTTATTCTGCTTTTCAGTTCCATTGTCTTAGAAGAATATTGAACACGACACCAAGAACCCAGCTGTGTCCTTAACAAAATGTCATGTTTCTCAGGTCCAAAGTTGAAATAAAGTAGAAGCTGAACATTCCCAAATTCAACGCTACAAAAGTACTTTGCCACCCTATATTGATCTTTTTTCTAATTGCAATAATTATAAGTAAAAAATCACAACTAGGCATCCTAAATAAGCTTTGTACAGATATAGCAAAAAGGCCTTTCACAGTTTTCCGACAGTCTTGGACAAGGAATTTCTTCAAGAACAGACGCCCGAGTGAAGAAAAAAAAAAAGAAGGAAAAAACAAGCAAGAGGAATACAGTATTTCAGCATGAATATGCATGTATTTTAGATTAAACAATTTTCTGCAATTTCATTGGAACAGAATTTCATATACACATAATTTTAAGTTACTGTAAGAGTCATGAGTCTATAACAGGAAAAAAAGATTCAGGTTTGGTTTGCTAGTTGTCCATTTTCAAATTTCTAATGGTTTCTGCAATGGAAAAAATTGCCTAATGGAAAACAAGAACTATTTTTAAAAAAAAAATCTTATTATCTCCCCCAAAACCCAGAAAATTTCCCAAAGAACTGCTATGCACCTTAGATGAAGTTCTATTTATTGTTACTACTAAGTGCCTAATTCGTTTCACAGTGAAACATATTATTCAGTAGTACCACTGTTCATTTTCATTTGACCTTTATTTTCTGACACCCATTTGAGGTTCAAAGGAAACATTCTGAAAAAAGTTGGAAAGTATCGTCACCAAGAGCACATCTTTCCTTACTGAGAAAAGTGATTGTAAATGTGACTAATTACAAGCATTTATCATCTTCCTGCTCTCTTCTTTTTTTGTCCTTAACTACAATGCAATCATTTCAGTGACTGATGTCTTCAAATTCATGTGTTTAACTTAGTCATATGACTAAAATGAGTTAAGTACTTAATGGATAAAAACACTTCACTGAATGCTAGATTATTATCATGTGATATGTTATGTGCGTTGTCTCATAATTTTCATCCAAAGATATATTAAATTTTCGCTTGAAATACATCTGTTAAATAAGTTCAGATATGCTAACCTGTACAGAATAACTATAAGTCGTATATGCAACATTCTCTTTCAGTATTATCATAAGTAAAGATTTTAAGGATTTAAGGTTTTAAAGTATCAATGAAATGGCCCAAATGACTCTGTCATCTTCTATTAGGACTGAACGGTATAGGAATCTCCCAAATAACACCTAGAACAGCTTTGTCTCCTTGGTAATTCTTTTCTTTTTGTTTGGGTTTGGTTTTGTTTTTTTTTCCTTACCTTAATATAAATCACTTTATAGTCATAGCACATTTGGTATCCATGAAAAATCTTATCTTTCCCTTATTTAGAAAAAAAAAAAAAAAAGGACTAGAAGCTGTGTTAGTGAATCAGAAATTCTAATCAAAATTAATTATCAACATGTGAATATAACAGGAACTAGACAAAGAAAGAGATGTCTTGGTAAATGTTACAGAAAAGAAGTTGAAATTTCAATTTGGTCTAAAACCAAAACAGATGTTTGATCCTCACTGAATCTCTTTCTAGGGGCCACTGTCACTGAAGAGTGGAATTTAGGTATGTATTTCATGCATAGCCTTTGAAAAACACAGTGATGATGACACTGAATTCTGTGATGCAGTCTACACATTTGAGTGTCCCCTTTTTGGTTTGCCTCTACTTCCCAGTGTCAGGATTTCGTCTCGCAACAACCAAATTCAACCAATCAGTTGAGATTTTTTTTTGTCTTGTTAAGATGTATGAGAAATCTCCAGTGCAAAACTCCCAGTAGAGATGTATAAAGTTCATCCATATAGTACTAAGTGATCATAGATCTGCAAAAATTAACATATTTGTATGTATTATACTAATTATCATTAACTCCATAATTGCAAATGTCTAATTTTGATAGTTTAGTAGACCAGAAAATTATTTAATCAAGTGATTATTGTCTCCTTAACCAAGTTTTATTATTAGGTTAAAACCTTAATCTGATTTGAATTATTATCAGGACCTCTGGCAGTTTATTTGTCTGTGTAATTACAAGAGTGCCTAAACCACTAAGCCTAAACCAGTGAGTAATAACCATAACACAGCTGCAGTGTGCATCCAAGTATCCCAATAAGCTTTTCAAGATATCCCTCCAGGTTTGCTTCTGGAGTTACCTGTTAGGTTTTTTTTGTTTTGATCAAGTACTCGGAACTTCAGAAATACATTCCCTTCAGTATTCATGCCTGTTACCTCCATTCTGCTCTCACATAAATGAACAGATTCCCATAAGTTCTACTGTAAGATGCCAATTTTTAATTGTTGCATGCTGAGAAGGTAGATGTGACAATCACTTCTAATACAGTACCACTGCTTCTATCCACTGAGTTGCTCGTGTCCATTTTGCCCATGACTGTGTTCAAGTCAGTTCTCAAGCTACCTTCTATTAGTATCTAGTAAGAATAATATCAGTACAATCAAAACAGGAACTTTCAGCCAGGCATTTTTTCGTACTTGTAGGGAAGTAATTCTGGAAGGTTTATTAACACTGAGAAAGCACATGCTCTTGTGAGAAATAAATGTATCTGTATTAACTCTCTTCATAAGGTGGACTGGCTCTTCCTATTTTATTCATTCCAAGATATTTTTTAGGTTGACACTGGAAGTATTCAAAGAGGTATAATAGTAAAAGCATATTGAGCAAGTAATTTTGCAAGAAAGAATGCTAACATTTAACAATTTATCTTGTGTTTTGCAAGGATCAACCTAATGAGAATTTTGTTATACACACATATACATCTTGGAAAATAAAGATAGACAACGAAAATATAGAAAGACCTTTAACACCAAAGTGAAGTTTGAGTTTAACTAACATTTACTTCCAAATATAGGAAAAGGCTTGACTGCATTCCAGAATAGGTGACATGTTTATCTTACCTTGTGCCCTCCTGTTCCCCAGTAGTCTTTGACTTACCATATTGTGACCTTTGTAATAGCTTTATAGAGGATCAATCAGACCAAGACAGAACTGTAATACAAAGAAGTATTCATTATTTTATATTGGCTTAAACTAATAGGCATGACAAGTAAAACATGGGTGATTGATTTCCTGACCTTTAAAGTGTTTTATATGTAAAGTGCATAAGTTCCAGCCATACAAGATATTTAATGTTAAAAACGAATTTTAATGTTTAACTATATTTGTTATATGCTGCCAGTAGAACTCACATTTTGTTGCAGCAAAATCTACTATTTCATCTCTTTGCAATGACTCTTTTCATGAACTTCTCTGCTACCTTTCTAGTTCTTTAAAGTATGATATGAATATCCAAAGAATAAGATCTCTTAATAGCTATTAATTTTATGTGACTAAGTACTGAATTGGAATCAAGCCAAAATCAAGATCAGGAATTTTTCAGAGGCTAATTTTCCACACAGCTATGTAAAATACTAATGTATCCTTGGGACTGAATATAAAATGACAGCACTAAAAATTGTGTGGGAGTGGGAAAAATAGGTGAAAAATGCATGTTTTCCTGTTTTGACAAAAACCAGATTCAGTTTGAAAAAGAAATTAATGATCTAACTAACATAAAGAATTCCTTGAATCTTTCTGCATTTGTTCACTACAGAAAATAAGTTTTGAGCACTGACTTCTAAATTCTTTATAGGAGACTTAGCTAAGATTTTTCTAGACCCCACTATGGCTTGAAGTATGTAAATTGCTGGAGATCAATTCTGAGATGTGAATCAAGGGATCTGATTTTCAATCACAATAGAAATGTATTGACCTTTTTAAAATCAAATATATTTATAGGGTCTT
The DNA here is from genome assembly GCF_004027225.2 of Strigops habroptila. Lineage (NCBI taxonomy): Eukaryota > Metazoa > Chordata > Aves > Psittaciformes > Psittacidae > Strigops > Strigops habroptila. Next base: position 89,934,919 of record NC_044278.2, on the reverse strand, counting down.
CCATCAGATGCTCTTAAGTTTAGGTGCCTCTTTTAAGGTATCCTCTGTTTGAAGATACCAGTTATAAGAATGGTATCAACCTAAATTACAGTGAATGGAAGCAACTGTGAAACCACCTATTTCAAGTCTGTATTTCAGTGTTCTTTGCATGCACTTATTTACTCATGAATCTTAACATTCATGACATTTAGTGCTTTGGAAAATCTGTAATTGGCCCAACATGTAGCTACCTTGATTCTTCCTAGATACCAGAATATGGAGCTCATTATCAAGAAAATAGCAAATAATTATGCTAATTTGCTCCCTAGTGTCTTCATAGTTAGAGAAGTAATTTTTGAAAATTTTCTATTACTTCTGTGACACTGAATGGAATCACGTTGATACATACATTTCTTTTTTAATGCATGCATTTCAAAGTTTGTCTTTTTTTTTTATTTTCTAGTTAATGTTATCAACTATTTATCCTTTTGATGTTTTTATTAAGCCAGAGAAGTTTTGATAAAAATACAAAAGGTCTTCAGAACAGCTTTGGTGGGTCATTTCAACACATATCTTACCAAACACCACCCCAAAAAGTCACATGGCCACAGGTTAGAATGAGTTCTTCTATCCGTGATTTTTCTCACTCCTGAATTATAAGTTTCGTAGCCACTAAGGAGAGCTGCAACGCAGAATGAGATTGTATTTATCTTCAAATATAAAACCTAATGTAATTTATGCAGAAAGAAAAAATTTAAAAAGTGATCACCATAAACATTTGCAAGATCAGATTTAAGTTAATTTCCTGAACTTTCTTGCCATTACTTTGTGCCAATGTCCTCATTTTTCATAAAGATCTATTACCATCTCAAGCAATAGGGGGTAGCCATGCGGCATAGTTATGCAAATAAACACACAGTTATAAGTTCTGATATTTAGTTGGTGATGACTAATTCTTAAATCATAAATGCTAGAAATTGTGTTAAATTTGTTGGTTAAGAACCCCTTTCTAGGGCTAATTGACATGTCCTCCTCCTACACAGTGATGAAAGAGTATAGAAATAACATGTGAAGTCTAAGAGTTCCTGTGCTAATTCTGCTGGATGACTAGATGCACAAAAATAAAGCACTGCAGGAATAATGTGAAATTATTTGCCTTTTTTTTTTTTTTTTTTTTTTTTTACCAGTTTTCTTTATCTGGGGCTTGTTCTAGTAAAAACAAACACAAAATCAATAACTTCTTTCTCAAAGTCTGGTTGGATATCATCAGAATAATTATTATTTTAATTATTACACATTTAGAAGTGGAGAAGATATCTGGATTTCTTACTTTGACGTATATTTTTAATATCCTATTTGGAAAAGTGAGACCTCCTGGAATTCCATTACAGCTATGATGTTATCCTGTCCAAGCTATTTTGTCCTCTAAATGATCCTGGTCTCTTTCAAGACATCACCACTCTCCTTACTGCAGCCTAACTACGTTTTCAAACAAAAATGTATATTTGATATATTTTTACATTGCCAGGTCTTCTAACAAGATGCTGAGCTAACTGAGTATCCCTTATCATGATTAACTGAGTCTTATTGCTATCTATAACTTTCACATCTTACAAATAACAGTAAAGAAAGACAGTCATTTTATTTCTAGAAGAGTTAATTTGAAAGATAGCACTTCTGCAAATGATGTAGTTGGAGGTAGTTTTCATTCCAGGTTAATACTGAATTTCTAGAAGGTCATTCATCTCTCTTTCCCTAAACCTTTAGCTACAATAAATAATTAAACAAAGTAACTATATCTAGAGCAACCACAGATAAACCTAAAATCAAAGTTCATTTTTGTCCTAACAGTATTTCAGTTGAGAAAATTTAAGCAAGATGGATTAATTAGTCATTCAAGAAACAAATAAGCACAAAGTAATGCAGATAATGCAGTATTGGAACAGAATGATCCACCCAAAGTCATGTAAAAGGGTGACATTGATCTGATAAAAACAAACAAACAAACAACAAATGAACCAGTTCTAGTGGCGCTCTGCCTGATCTTATTCACAGTCAATGGAGAGAAACAGACTCTTCCAGGTATGATTCCTTTCATCCCAAATGAAATGTCTAAAATATGTCAGATTACCTGTACCCTAAAATAGCCTTTTTTTCCATTTATCAAAATGGGCACAAACAGACTGGCTTAGCTCTCAGTGACTACAATGTGGATAGTCAAATATAACTAAAACATAACTAATCATTTTTGTGATATATTTGCCCTCTTTTTGTATACCTAGTAGATCCTATTTTTCAAGAATGTTTTAATAGTAGCAACAAGATGGAATCATTTATATGGAGTTGAACAGATGTAGATGAACAATCCCAATTAAGTTCGCAAAGTTGTGAGCCTGTCCTTCTTAGAAAATCTCAACTTAAAGTAAAAGAAATCATTCAGTACACAGTAATTCTGAGTACCTGAATCTAATTCTCAGCCCTTGTAAAAAGGTAAACACAGCAATAAGACATTTAAGCATCTGAATACTGGTTTAATACTGATTAATTCTCTCAGACTGAATAAAATGGCACTTAAAACTACAACTTGTGCCAAGACACTGAAGAATATGCCATATGCTTAGACACATAACTGACATTTACAATAACCAAAGTTATACTGATTCAGTAGATTTACTGTTGTAAACTACATTTAAGAATACTCAGTATGCCACAGTTTGCTAGAGAATTGAGTTCCTTCCATTAACTGGTTGGAGTTTGGGGGCAGGGTATTTTTTTCTGCTGTTAGCAAGATAATATCTTTCTCAGTTTCTGTGTCTATCTAGAAAGTCATCACCATGACACATGGGTGTACTAGAATAATAAGGAACCATTGATTGATAGCACAGTGTGGATATAAAAAACTTTAAAAATTCATTTTCAAAACTGAGTTTACTCTCAAAATGCCTGAAATTTGCAATCTTAGAAACTGGATGTATGCAGAAGTTGTCCTTCAAAGATTCAGAGCCCAAAGGAAAATTAGAACCAGCTATAGAAAAATGTTATGTTAACTTACAGTCTGGCTCGACTCCAGGTATTTGGGAATTTCATTATATTAGAAAATGCTGGGGGGAAGAAAGCCTTTTTGGTAGTAAGTAGGTGCTTCTTTTTTCATCTTTAAACTTTACTAATTTTTTATTTTTCAGCCTGGTTATCACAATGATACCATGTGGGCTGGTTTCAGTCATGTAAACATAAGTTTATAGGGCCTTTAACGACTGCTAAGAAATTCTTGTGGCTTCCAGATGCTGCTGGTGAAATCTGTTAAGCTTCCTTAATCCACACTTACCACATTTCTGGCTCATGTCTTAGGTCACTGTAAATGTCTGTAAATCAAGCTGCCTAGGGAAAAATCTGTTTTACCTAAAGGTTACCATCTTAAGTCAGGCATCTAGTGTCAGTTTGTCGGACAGGAAGAGAATTTAACTGTGCGAACTGTTAACAATCAAAATCTTATTTATGGTTAAGCAGGAATCACCTTAAATATACAATCCATAATTTAGTTGTTTGTATAATTGGGAATGTTAACAGCCCTAATCCAGAATCACTAGTAGTTCAGACCTAATTTGTTACATGAGAAAGAAACAATAGTCTCTATAGAGAAAAGTCTCAATATAAATCCATGGTTTACAGTTTGTGGGGTCTCCAGTGTTAGCCTATACCACATCCCTTATAATCCTATGGCTGTGCTTCTCTACACCACATCTTTGTCCTCACTTCTCAGACCTCTGCTGTAGTACTGGGCCTCTATTTCTCTATGCAATGATTAGGTTAGTGTTGTAAAATGTTGGTGGCACCTGTTCACAAGTTCTGCAAATGCAAACCAAATTGCTAGTCAATTAGAGAAATTGCTGTCACAGAATAAACGAAGTGAAACAAAGCTGCAGACAGGTCAAGAAAAGATCATACAGAGCAAGGTTTGACAGCCTAAGTCCTAAGGCTTTGTACAAATCATGTGCCTGTTACTAGCAGTGTCAATACCCAATATTTCAAGCTACAGGGTAACAACACAGGTTTCTAGTGCTGCTTCAGGTACCAAAGAACACCCTGTCTTCCTCCAGTTGTTCCATTTTAGATGCCCTAAGGAAGTCTAAAAATGGAGATTTGGAGGCCAGATAGAATACTGGTGATGACAAGATATAACACAATATGCATAAGATCCATGTTCTGGAGAGGCAGCTGGAGGCCAGAGAGAGGTCTCTAAGGCAGCAAGGATGCCATGAAGTGCTTATGTTAAACTTGTTATATGTACAATCAGTGAAGACAGAAAGCTCTTCTGAGATGGTGATTCATTCCAAATAGCGATAAACTTCATGTGAGGAAGTGATTTATGACAGTCTGCTTCTCTTCTGATTATGACAGGAGAATTCACAGCTAACTTAGACATGGAACCTGAATTTAAGACATCAAAATTAAAAGAGAATAAATAATCATTCATGCTGCATAACAGCAAACATTTCTGAGTTGTCCTTGATAGGACAACAGGAAACGGACTCAAGTTGCACCAGTGGAGGTTTAGATGGGATAGCAGGAAAATGTCTTCATCGGAAAGGTAGTCAGGCCATTGGAACAGGCTGCCCAGGGAAGTGGTGGAATCACTGCCCCTGGAAGTGTTCAAAAACCATGTAGACGGGGACTTTAGTGATATGCTTTAGTGGTGGACTTGGCAGACCTGGGGTAGCAGTTGGGCTTGATGATCTGAAAAGTCTTTTCCAACCTAGTTGATTCTATGATTCTTTGTGTTTGCACCACCATTATTCCAACCCTTCAGGGAAAGAGACTTCTCTGTTTCTGAAGTCACATACTTATGCTAATCTGGCAAGAGTTGCCAACACAGCAAGTGCCATGCTAATGAGTCTATTGGTCTTCAGTCTGTTCCAGAAATAGCCTTTAAGCCTTGATATAAGCATACCCTCTCTTTCTAAACCTAAAACCCCTCTCTTGATTACATTTTTCTTTTAAACATAAACCAAAAGTGTGAAATGCAGACTTTAACTGTCACACCTCTTAATTAATTTCCTTTTTCAATGCTTTGTGAAACAACTGTTTCACTCCTAACTTTCCTCCAGTTCCTCACTTCAAAGACATCCTCTTTTAGAAAATAAAACAAGTTATTATATAGGTGGGTAGTTAAACTAAAGCATACTGCATGGGTTGAGGATATTCAAAGGATTTCTTCTATAATCATCCCTAAATGGCTGATCAGGGAGAATATATGGAGGGGAACTGATTAAATAATGAAAGCTATCCTTCAGCTAGTATAGTTAGCTTGACACTGAATTAATCTTAAGTTATTCTTTTTGAGTTCAACAAAGTACTGGTCTAGAGAGCTTGCATGAAGATGAGCATGCTTTGAAGTTCATTTATTGTGTTATCGTTCTGAAATTGCCTTGCTAACGTCTCTTTAAACTATAATGAGGATGAATTCTGGTTTCTCTAAAGTAGCTTTTTGGGTCATTTTTTAGATTGTTGTTAGGGATCATGAATTCCCATCATCAGGGACACATAGAAGTTTTAAAAAAAAAGACATCTGGTGACTGCAAGACATATTTTGAGTGCCTTGAAGATTCTCACTGCAATAATTAGTTGTATTTGATATAATGAGCAAAGTGGCTAGTTGCTGTCCCTGCACTACTTTTTTCTAGCTTTATAACTTGAAGGGAACTGAGAGACTTACTTATGGAAATTGTATCTTAAAAGAGTTTTTCTTCTCTGAGCAACCCTATTATATTCTGACCTTGGCAACACCTCCATAAAATGGATTAATACTCCCTTAATTTATTAAACAGGCTCATGTTTACCTTTGTTTTATTCATCCTGATACCTAAAAGAACACCCTAGATATGCTGACTCACTCTTTCCGTCTAGCAACTGGATCCGTAGACCTAATTGGGTTTTATGTTTGGAACTCGTTTATGCCTCGTGTTAAATTTACCCAGTTAGGAGGCTTCTTCTAGGATTTACTGGAGAGTGATATTCACTTCATAAGGCATCTCCCAGTTTTGTCTTGGAAGTTTCCTTAAGAACATGAGTTCAGATACTCATATGCCATATTTATGTTGGGAAAGCAGAGGAATAATCATTTGAAAACTAACCTAGCAGTAGGTATTACCCAGAAGGTCAGAGAAAACTGGTTTGTATGTCTGCTTTAATCTAAAGGAGCTTAAAACCACTTTTTGTTATGTCTTAAGAAAGTACTACAGCCACCTTACCATAGGATATCTTTTTTTTTTTCTCTACTAGGAATGCAAAAGTTCAGATGCAGAACAATATTTTTATGGAAAGGGAGAATGAGATTCTGTATCTACTCTTTTAAGGTTCTGTGTGTTGCGTTGGTTTTGTTTGCTTGTTTATTTAGGAACACTCTAACGTGTATGAACATCAAAATAGTTAAATGGACCTCAGCGGAAGTAGATGGGATATTCTCTTGAGCTGATGTGAGCATGATATTGGCTTATCAGATGTGCACTGAAAATGCACATTTCAGTGGAAAAGGGTGGTAAAACAGAAAGGAAAACTGAGAGAAAGAGTTAAATTCAGCATGATAATAAAGGGCTTCAATGCATAAGAACTTCAGGTGGCAACTGGATGATCTTTCAAAGGTTGATAACAGAATTCTGAAGCCTTTGTACTTCTAAAAGATTTGCCTTACAGAAAGAAGCAATCACTAGTGCCCGGGTTATATAAAGCTAAACTAACTGTATCAGTTATTGAGGAGGCAGGTCTACAACAGAAAATGAGAGCTAGTCTATCTGAAGTTACTCACTCACTGGAAACAATGTTAATGGGACATGCAGTGTGGGGTTTTTTAAATATACTTTGACATTTCCTCTATTATCTTTTTTTTAAGCTGTTACATAACACTTGGAGAAAAGGGGGAATTGAGAACAGTAGTATTGGAGGAGGTAGTGTATTCAGGAGATTAATGAAAGCCAACTTCATTTATTTTTTGAAATTTCCTTTACTTTTCTTCATTTCCTTGCCTTTCATCTTCCATATCTTTCTCTTTCAGTGTGAATTTTCATTCCATATAATACAGCACTTTCTGTCATATTTCAGAATAAGACAAAGCTATTCCAAATTGTAAAGACAAAGAATCATACCAAAAAAAAAAACCAAAAGTGAAAAAATATGTATTGGGCTTCTTGAATTCATTTCTTTTAAAGTATACTGCTTTCTAAAGTCCCTCCTTTTGCTATCTATTTTTGTCTAAATTGTCTACTGTAAAGGAGGACACTAGATTTCCTGGAAAACAAATAACATTGAGACTGTAGGCAAATTATTTTCTTAAATACCACAGAACTGTGAGGTGAGCCTGATTCTAATGAGAACAAACTTCTGAAGCAAATCTTTTGGAGTCAGACTGCTGAGTTAATACAACATATAAATGTTTTGCAAAACTGTATTTTGTTGAAAAAAATTGGTCCTTCAGAGATTTTCATCAGTTTACACAGAGACATGGCTCAAACATGGTTACTTAACAAAAAGTATTTTATGTGAAAAACCATTCTCAAAGACAGTATATTTCCTATTTCAGAAGCCAAAGGTTAAACTCATAGAGAAAATCAAGCATCAAGAGATCAAAATGTTAGGAGACAGATGCTTATGTCTTGTGACTATCTCTGTGGGAGGTAGGGAGAAAGTAATCCTTCTCCTCCGGGAGTTTTAACAGCTCTGGAGTTCTTTTTGGCCATTACTTCAGTGCTGGAGTAAATTTTGGTTTAGCTTCAAGCTCCTGGCTTTAATCACATGTGAAACATTTCTTCTGCTTACCTCCATTAGAATTTGGGAATTTCTCTGCAAATTTTGCTCTGCATAGGGAACTGTTCCAGAGCAAAAGTCATGGTCCTGTTCTGAGTTTTGGAGTGTAAATTTTCCTTCCTCGATCGAGATGATTGACATTGCTCAAAGGTACGTTATAACCTCTCAAGTGGTGGAAAGTCAAAATCTTTGTCCCTTAATGGAAGAACTAAATAATTTGAATGGTAAAGTAAAAGTATAGGCTGAACTTATGGATACATGAATATATTGCTAAGAAGTGGCTTTTATTAGGCAGCTGTCACATTAGAATACAAACATAGTATGTAAGAAGAAGGAAAAGAAACAGAAGAAATGCAACAGAGAAAGATAAAAGAAAGGTAATGGTGCATCAAAACTATGCTTTTAAACATGCTGTGAACTGACTCTTTCACTAGTGTATGTCTGATACAAACTTTACTACAGATCAACCTATAACAAACTGTGTAGCAATAGTGATGTGTGGGTAGCACCTGGATGATTCCACTGATTTCAGAGGGGGAAAAAAAAGGGACTCTGTTTAATACGTTTTACGTATGTAGTTACCTAGTCTTTAATGAAGTGTATATTGACTTCTGTATCAAAACTGTAAATATTACCTTATAAATTTATAAATAAATATACATCATAACGAGTGGAGAGTGATTTAAATTATATAAAACCTGTCTGAGTTTCTTAATGAAATGAAAAACTTTCCTTTCAGTATGACAGCATGTATAAACTGCCAAAACTAATCTTCAGCTTAATGTTGTCCAGATGAATGGTAGTAGCATAAGCTCAGAATATGTTAGCGTTTGGAACATAAGAACTGTGAGTTTCATTTCCTGTATTTTGTCTTTAAATGTTACTCCAGAAGCAAGCAAGAAAGTATGAAGTTAGTGACATATCTAAATAACCAGAAAATACTGGCTGTGATAGACATGAATGTTTTCTATTAAATGCCGAGCTAATGAGACAAGGAAACATTGTTGCTAAATGCTGTATTGCACTTGGTGAATTAACAGCTTTCTTAATACTTCTGCTTCTATTGTTTTCTCTTTATATCCTTAGTGACAAAATTTGGCATAATCCCATAGAACTCATTATGTCTCCATAAGTATGCATAGGAGTACTATGACACACCCCCCCCACTTAATCTAGAAATACAGTTTAAAAAATCCAGTCATCTGGATCTAATATAAATTAAATAGACTTGTAAATTTTTATTGTAAGATATGGTACACACAATGTTACAGAGACTTGATCCTTTCTTAATAGTCACAGGTTTCAGCACCTGGAGCCCTCAGCACGGGAGAGACATGGACCTGTTGAAGTGGGCCCAGAGAAGGGCCTCAAAAATGACCAGATGGATGGAACACCTATCCTATGAAGACAGGCTGAGAGAGTTGAGTTGTTCAGCCTGGATTAGAGAAATCTCTCATCCAGAGCAACCTCTGAGGACAACGTAGAGCAGCCTAGCATTACTTAAAGGGTGCTTGTAAGAAAGATAGGGACAAACTTTAGCAGGGCATGTAGTGATAGGACAAGAGGTAATTGTTTTAAATATAAAAAATAAAGTAGATTTAGACTAGATATAAGAAAGAATATTTTTTTTTCCAATGAGGGTGGTGAAACACTGAAACAGTTTGCCCAGACAGGTTGTAGATGCCTATCCCTGGAAACATTCAAAGTCAGGTTAGATGGGGCTTTTAGCAACCTGATCTAGTTGAAAATGTCCCTGCTCACTACAGGGATATTGGACTAGATGACCTTTAAAGGTCCCTTCCAACCCAATATGTTCTATTATTCTATGATACACCTGATGACTTCAGCTTGACTGCCGTCAAATATTGGAACTGGATGCATGATTCTGTTTTTTTAGATTTTCATCAGCTAAGCTTATACCATTATATAAACAAGTGTATATCACCATATATATAGATATTTATAAACAGTGTATATCACTAGCAGAATATGTAGTTTCAATGAGTTTAAGAGTCATCTTCTGAGCTAGCTTGGAAAATGTGTATCATATAACTGAGTTAGGATTTTCCACATCCAGGTATTGTTAAAAAGCTTGAAAATACTTCAGAAAGTAAGAAATGAATTCTGGGGTTAAACCCACAAAATAGTCACATTTTAGCTGCTGTAAGCAAGATAAGATAGTTGAAAGATGTGAGACAAGGTTTGTACTGAAAGATAATATTCTTGATTAGACATTATATTATGATATTATTATATTATGAAATATTATGAGTGGAGAAAAACAGGCTTTTTCATATACTATTTCTTATTCATGTTTGGGCCTTGCCTTTCCAGCATGTAGTTCTTGTCTCGGTCCAGAGAAAGATCTTTTTCCCTAAAGGTACTATATCTTCTCACAAGCCATATCTCAGAAAATATGTGAGAGATGGTTGTGAAGTTGTCTCTGTTATAGCATGAAAAGTTATAATATGATAATGGTGTAATATACAGTAATGTTGCAAGATGAAGGACTGAACATACTTTATTTGGGTTGCAGAAATCAGTGAGGTTTCATGTCTAGGGACTGAACTGTAGAGTATGATAAGCCTGCATAGGGTCTATGACTCTATCTTCTATGAAGTTACTGGCAAAGTCCTAGAAGCATCAAGCCCAGTGATTTTCATATACTTCCTGACCATTAAGGAGAGATTGAAAATAACTTAAACACATTGTCTAGCTTAAACACTGCCTTCATTGTGTAACTACAAGCAGGTTTGCCAAGCCGTCCATCTCAAGGGCTATCTTTATATTCTGGGTTTAGCTGTAAAAGACCAGTTGTGTCTTTATCATAAACTCAGGTATCCAGCATCTAATATTCTAGTTGCTTTGTTGTAAGGAGCCTTGAGAAAGTAAAAAGAACCAAAAGGGGATCAGCTAAGAAATCAGAGACTTCAATACTATTAAATTTAACTGTCACCAGTGATAGCCTTAATCTCACATGTATCTGAAAGGCTACTTCCCTGGATATTTCTTGCTGTCCAGTTACCACACATGCACAATTTCACTTTAAGCACAATTTTCCCTTCAGGATTTGATCTTCTTTTTATTAATTTTTTTTTAAGTTAATGGGAGCCTTTTTATTCACTTCAACAGACCATCCACAGATGAGATTGAGCACAGGCACATAAAGGACAAGAAAGCCATCAGGAGTGGGCAGCATGGATTCACTAAGGGGAAGTCATGCTTGACCAACTTGCTAAACTATAATGTAATGACTGGCCTGGTAGATGAGGGAGAGAAGTGGATATTGTCTACCTGGACTTCAGAAAAACCTTTGACATTGTCTCCTGTAAGATCCTGTTAGATAAACATGTTCATGTATGATCAGTGACATGAAGTCTGGTTCAAGTCTGGTAGCTAGCAGTGAACCCCATGGGTTACTACTGGGTCCAGTCCTGTTTAATACCTCAATTCACAGTCCAGATGATGGGGCAGAGTGTACCCTCAGCCAGTTTGATGGCGACACAAAACTGGGAGGAATGCCTGATACGCCAGAGGGTCGTGATGCTGTCCAGAGGGACCTTGACAGGCTGAAGAAATTACTCAACTGGAAGCTCATAAAGTTCAACAAGGGGAAATGCAAAGTACTGCACCTGGGAAAAAACAAACCCATGCACTAATACATTTTGAGGTCTGCCCAGCTGGAAAGCAGTTTGGCAGAAAAAGCACCGGAGGTTCTTGTAAACACCAAGTTGACCAGGAGCCAGCAAGGTGCCCTTGCCTCAAAGAAGGCTAATGATATCCTGGGCTGCATTACACAAAGTATCACCACCAGGTGGAGACAGGTGGTCCCTCCCCTTTATTTAGCACTGATAAGTCCACAGTTGGAGTCCTGTATTCAGTTCTGGGATCCTCAGCACAAGAGAGACATGGACATATTAGAGATAGTCCAACGAAGGGCACATGGGTGATGAGGAGACAAGAGCAGATCACATATGAGAAAATGATGAGAGGGCTAGGACAGTTCAGTCCGAAGGAGAGAAGGCTCAGAGGGAATCTCATCAATGTCTATGAGTACATGAAAGGAAGTTCTAAAGAAGACAGAGACAGGCTCTTCTCAGTGATGCCCAGTGGCAGGACAAGAGGCAATGGGCACAAACTGAAACACAGGAGGCTCTGTCTGAATGTCAGGAAACACTTTTTTCCTGTGAAGATGAGTCATTATTGGCACAGGTTACCCACAGTGGTAGTGGATTCTCCTACTTTGGAGTTATTCAGAAGCTGTTTGGACATGGTCCTGGGCACCCACTTTTAAGTGGCACTGCTTGAGCAGAGAGGGTTGGACAAGATGACGTCTAGAGGTCCCTTCTAACCTCAACCTTTCTGTCATTCTGTGGTCTACAATCAGGATAAATACAGATTATTGCCATCTACTTTTTGTTACCATGAAAGAGATTATGTAAATTTATTGTAAAATATTGTTATGAGTAGTACAAAATGAATTTAAGGTTTGAATGTAAGGATAAAGAAATACAAGTGTCATTTTATTATTGAAATTTCACCCTTGAAACGTATATATATTCATCACCTTATCACAAAATTCTGTCATCTGTGTTTATTGAAATGGACAGTAATTAAATTCACAGTTTTATCTGTCTTTTCTTTATGTGTGGAATATTATTTCTCATGTAAAGTTCAGGAAAACAAAATACTATTGTTGCTCACATAGTGCCAGAAGAAGACCATAATGATATTGCTAGATTTTAATTAATATTTATTATTTCAGAGTTTTGCATAAGAAGAAAATAACGGGGTACTGCTATCTATTCTCATTAGAAGCCTTTCATATGAAATAGATATCATGATTTCCACTTTTGTAGAATATGTAAATTGAATTTATGTGACCTAGTGTGACTCACAACTATACACTGTCCCTGGTGTTGTCTGCATTTTGATCAGCTGGACATTTCTTGTTTATAACTTAGTAACCTGTTAAGAAAAAACAGAATTGGCTAACCAATTAAAATTCAAAATAGGTCATAGTATAATGCATGAATATAGTACCTGATTTCACATGATAGACTAGGCATTGAAAAATTCCAGTACCTCATTTTTGGACACAGATTTTAATGAGAACAGAAAGTGGCACAATATAAATCAGTATGACATAATTTCTTGAACTTAAGGGGGCTAGGAGAGGTGAAATATTAAAATATCAAGACGTTCTCATTAGTCTGAAGACTGAAAAGCTATGATTGCATTAGGTCACTATAATACAAGAGGAAAGAACTTTCTCAATTTATCAAGCACTTCGAATAATGAAGTAAAATACTAATTTGCAGAGAAATGCAGAGAAATTTTTTACATTACCTGTGAAAACACAAACATTTCATCTTACCAGTTTCCATTTCCAGTAGGCTGACCTAGAACAGGATCTGTGTCCTTGAGCAATGTGTCTGGATGCTCTTAGCAATACACAGGGCGAGGTAACTTATCATTGTTCCTATGTTACTAGTAAATACTTCGTTTAATTGCACCTCCTATACCAAATAGAACAAAAAGATGAGGAAAATGTTAATTAAATATTATCACTGATAAAGAATAAGAAATATTTAACCCACTTCATTCTTACTGACAGGAGAATTGCATTCTCTTGTGGTTCTACAAAATAATTTATTCTAAGGTATTTTAGAACACATTAAAATTCTCTAACTAACATTGCATCATGCTTATAAAAAGCTTGTATCTAGTTTGGTTATTTATAGTAATATTCATTAACTGGCATGAATTGTTGTATCGGTGGGGTTTTACCAGTGATGATTCTTTTTTTAATACCTTAATTGAATGAAATATAATGGAAGTGAATATAATTTTAAGATGTATATAATTTCTTATAAGCAGTAATTCATGATTTTCAGGCAGAGATTATGTAATGATATTTGAAATTTGTTGTATAGTTGTTGAGATTCATGTTGTATTTCTAAAACGGTAAAAGACCCTCACTAACATTACCCTGTGTTTCTGGGTATTATTATTTATCCTTTTCAGGATAAATATTTGTTCTTTCTGTTATTTATCCTTTTTTGTTTCTTCTTAAGATCTTTCGGTTCTGTACAATACGAGATTCCAATGAATCTTTCTCTTAAGTTGCTTAGTATTGTCTTGTATTTCCTAACCCAAACGGCTTTATGCTGAGTTTGTTTGTTAGTTTTCTGCAAATGTAAAGGCAAGTAAACTGTTATGGTGTTTGCAGGAAATACATTTTGTCTAGTCCAAATCACCTATTAAAGACATGTATCTCCATTGACAGTAGAGAAAGCCAAACATAGTAACACCGCGCAATTTAGGAGCAACATATGAATTTTTAAAATTAAAGTGTATAAAGCCAAAGTCAAAAGGCACAGAGAGACAATGAAGTTATTGTGTTTTAACTAGTTGTTGGGTATTAGCTGAACAACCAAATTAAAAGTATTTCCTTGGCACTGTAACTAAATAGTGCTAAACATAATTCTGCAGTTAGAATTTAAATAGACTAAGAGCAGAAAAATAATTATTACAGTTCAGTCCTTATTTGAGACTGACTGTTGAACTCTTTCAAGTTACAACATGGACTATTTGCACTATTTGAGAGGGTAAATAAGCTTTTCTTCAGAGTATGGTTTCCAGCTTTATAGGGTAGATTAACAACACAGACTACAAACAATAGATGGAAATGTAAATCTTCTGTGCTCTCAATAATGATCTTCCAACTGGTACTGAAGAGAGCCAAGAAGAAGAAAGAGAAAGGTGAGATGAAACAGACAGCCCTTACCATATCATTTATATAATCTTTAAGCTTAACATAAAATAACAAATGTGTGCCAGAATATCCCGCTGTTTAATTTAGTATTTTAAAACTTCCAAATTACTAGAGTAGCCATGAGATCACTGTATTTTCTTCTGCTTTAAAATATAATTTATTTATTAAGAGTAATTATATAACCTACTACTTCCTAATTAATAATTAATAATACTGTAGGAACAGTCAGAAACAAACTAAAACAACCACTAACAATGAAAATAAAATTTTACACTAACATTCAACTATATAATCTTAAAAATTTGTAGTTGTGCAAGTAATCCAAATGACTTGAACACAATTATAGTAAGTATTTGAAAAAGTAGTCCGTAGGTACTTTTTTATAATTCTTCATCTTGAACAAGAAAACCTGCCTTGAAGAAAAAGGACCCTCAGGTGTTATTATAATCCATTCTATTTATCCTTTTCAGATCTTCTTAAGATATTTCACTGCAATAAATTTTTGTACCAACTTTCCAAAGTATTTTTCCCCCAATTTTCAGATGTATCTTCAGATATATCAGTTTAAATCTCTATAACCAAGCACAGATATTTCTATACTGTCAAAAGACAGGTTTTGGAAGTTGGTCTTCCTTAGGCTTGTGGAGAGAAGAAGCAACCTCTAGAGAAGTTAAAAAGATGAGTGAGCCCTTTTTATCCTCAGACAACTATGACTTCTTGGACAGACATTATTCCATGCCTAGCAGCCTATGCTCCTGTTTAGTTTCAGGGCATTTAATAAATATATACTTACACATATGCATAGCTACTCATTGGCATAACATATATAAAGAAACAGTGTCTAGTTAGCAATTTGAATTCTGAAACTTACTTGTATCTAGTACAACTGGCCTTTTCCAAAAGCCGGAAGAATATGTGGACATCTTCCAAAACTCTTGAAATGCAGTTTAGTAAGGTTTTTTTAATGCTGAAAATATAAAATATTTTTTTCAGACATCTGTCTGGGAGAAGTCTGTTGTACCAGCATTACTTGAAACTTGGTCTATTTGTACTTCAAATTAATCTGAAAAGCAGAATTGCTTTTCCAATTGTCTCAAATTGGTTTTCCTCTGTTGCGAAAATACAGGGTTTAAACAACAACAACAACAACAACAACAAAAACCCAAACAAAAAACCCCCAATAACTGTAACTACAATAAGTTCTGTAAGTAAAATATAACTTCAGCAAAAAGGTTGATAGTATCATATGAGAACATTAACATAAATTAAACATTATATGTTAAGAGAGTCTTGAAAAAATTGTAAAACAAAGAAACAGGAGGCCAGGCTTTATAGCCTAGGACTTCTCAAGCGGCATTACAAGTTCATGTGTCTATATCTGAATGATAGAGCAAGAGTTACATAGGTACAGTAGTGCTGTGTCTCTGAGTTAATAGTTATAAAAAAATAATCTCAGCATGTGTATTCAATGCTTATATCTTGCAATACTGCCTAATACCTTTTCCTTATAAGAAAAATATACCTTTTTTCCGTTATAAGTTTGAGAAGTCTTGTTCACTTGAAGTTATGAACACTTATGCCTCATGAACTTATAGAAATATATAGTTCAAAGTATTATTTACGAAGGCATTTTTAGAACACCCAGGAATTAATCTAGACAGTCAAGATAGAGTGTATTAGTGTTTGTTAATGCCTTTTTGTTTTCTAATATAAATTTAAATATTGTATTGCAAATGAAGCTGGAGGCTTCTTGTCACCTCAGAACATGTTGATCAATGTACTGCTTATCTGTTTGCTTTTAAATGATTGAATATTGCTTTCCTGTCTTCCAGTCTCTAGACATCAAAAATCCAGTTCTTTCAAATTGTCTTCACTTAACCTGTTTTCTGAACCTAATAATTCTCATTACACTCTCATGAATTTTCAACAGGATTTCTCCATCTTATGTAAATAAAGCCTTGTCTGGAGGCCTACCACTGTTGAGGAGTACAGAAAAAATACATTAAAAATATTTTAGAATGAGCTGCAATAAGAATAACTTTGCAACAAACCATCTAAGATGACAGACTTAATAATCTGGGACTGTGGAAATGGTCTAGTAGCCAACATGATAGCTGAAATATACATATATAAATATATGATACCAGATGTTCTACCAGGGTAACAGCTGTAGGTCAGAAGAGAATCCCATATATAAGCCTTGCAGATAAGTTCTGTCTTTACTTCAGAAGGATTAGTTCATTTAACAACAAAAATTTAGTTGTCTAGTATAGTTAAACTGGACTTCACCTAAACACTTCAATGTTTGGACGTATAAATAACTGTCTGAAATTAAAGATAACCAAGGCAGAGAGAGTGAAAGTGTCAGTGGGAAGTAAAGGGAACTCTGTTTCTCTTCTGGATAGAGACATGCAGAGCAGGCATGATCTCTATCAAGTAAATAAAGCATTCATCAAGCAAAAAAGGAGTTATGCAGTCCCTGAATCAAGAGAGTAAATCAGACACCAGTATGTGGGGAGGAACGTCACAAGGGCTTAGATGCCCATACTTTGAATACCTAGAAGAAACAGATGGCCAATGGCTGAGTAGTGAAAGACTTTCTTTAGAAGGAAACACAAGCATACAGATGGCAGTTTGACTAGACTGAATTTGATTATCATAAACAGTGAGAACTATTTAAGGCTTTGCATACAGAAAGCAAATCACAGGGAATCACAAACTAGTAAAATAAATTATCAAAAAGAAAGAAGGAAAGAAAGCTACAGATTAGTGAGAATGTCCCTAAAATGTAAATTTCAACCAACTCAATGGCTTGGAAAGTAACATCCATTGGGAATTATTTTTAAGAGGAAAAAGATACCAAGCAGCTCCTAAAAGAGACCATATTGAAGGCACAGATTCAGTTATCCTGGCACTTTGAGAAGATAGAAAGAGGTAAAAATAAAAGAAACCAACATGGCTGCATTTGAATAACTTTAGTAAGTCAGACCTTGAAAAAGAACAATTGAAAAGGAGAATCTGGACATACTGGTAGAAATGACAGAAATCTTAGGTGTAAAAACACCAAGGTAAAGGCATGAAATGAGATGCAACTGTTAAATGTAATTGAAAATATAATCGTTCTATGAATATGTTGAGGAAGAGATGTTTAAAATTATAAATTCATTATTACATGGACAATCTACAATTTCTTAACATTATATCTTCTTAACCTAAAAATAGTAGTTGTGATAGTAAAATATATTTGCAAAAAATATTAAAATAGTAAAATAATTTGCAAAAAACTAGGAAAGAACAGTATAGAGTGTGTCAACAGAGATACAAGAAAGGAACAAGGCAGAAAAAACATTAGAAATTTACTGTATGTTAGGAGAAATTTTCCTAGAAGTATTTAAGAAGCAAGTAGAAGGAATGCCTACTGATTAAGAAATTGTTGAGGGTGGAAGAGGTCCCAGAAGAATAAAGAGCAAACATAGTACCTATCTAGGAAAAGAGTAAGAGAAAGGACTCAAAAAGCTATAAAATAAGTCTAAGTCTCATTTCTAGAAAGATAGTATAAAAAATTATTAAAAAAACAATTGTTGTGAGCATCTATATGAAAAAGTGATACAAACCCATTTGGCGTGGATTTATGAAGAACAGATTGTGTCAAACTAGATTTCCATCTTTGGCAGCACTACTGGTACAGTGGATAAGTGAAAGTAGTAGATGTGACATATTTTAATTTTATTCAGTTTTACAATAGATATTCTCAAATTAAATTTTTGTAAAAAAGAAAAGAAAATATCAGACAAAATTGCAGGAAAATTGTCAAAATTGTGAAAAATGTAAAATGGACATCTTTAGTGCCACTTCAGCCACTGTGTCACGGTTGTTTATATTTCCTGTTTTACCTCTCTAGGCACCTAGAAACATCTAGTTCTCACTGAATTTTTTTGTTTCATTTTACAAAAGAATTGGGTCAGGAGGGGTCTGGAGATTTATTTTTTTTTTCCTCTGAGTTTCCTTCACAGCAGTAAATTCAGCTGCCATAAGAAAATAAAAGGGATGATATGAATGGAGCACATAGCTGATAAGGCTGGGTCAAACTCTAACAGTAACGCTTTTTTTTTTTAATTTTTTAATATTAAAAGAAGTAAGGCATGGAAAAAGGAAAAGTGACATAACAATTATTGAGCTAAAAAGCCAGATTCTGGGTTATTTGATTATGAAAAAGCAGTAGGTACCACCTGAAGTGCATTTGTGACCTGAGATATCCCTAACCCAGCTGATATGACGGGGTATCTACAGGAGAATAATCAGGCTCCTTGAACAGATTTAGATGCTCAGAGTGAGGTGGTCAGACCAAGGCCATAGTTCCCACAGAGTTCCCACAGAACCCATACTGCTGAGAATTTTGCAGACATCACAGGCCAGTGCTGCACCATCCCTGTATCTGTATGTTCTTCCTGAAGTTCAGAAGACCAGTTATTAGAGCCATTTCAACTTGCAATATATTTAAGGGAAAAGATCACATCTGAATTTTCTCTGCTTTCTTCCTCCCTCTTTCCTGTAAAGAACTGTAAATAAGGAAGGAAACAATACATATTGTGGGTTAAAAATGAGGGAGTTTGGGGCTGAGCGTGAACACTAGCCCAGTTGTCATGATTTAACTTCAGCTAGCAACTACGTATCATGCAGCCACTAGCTCACTCCCCACTCCCGTGCCGCGGTGGCATGGGGAGGACAATGGGAAAAAGGTAAAACCACTGAGCTGAAATAAGAACAGTTTAATAATTGAAATAAAGTAAAATTTAATGATAATAACAATAATAAAAATAGGAAAAATAGAGAGATGAATAAAACCCAACAGAGACAAGTGATTCACAATACAATTGCTCACCACTTGCTGACCGATGCCCATCCCATTCCTGAACAGTGATCAGTGGGTCCAAGGCCACTCAGTTTATATACTGGGCATGATATTCTATGGTATGGAATACCCCTTTGGCTAGTTTGGGTCAGCTGTCCTGGCTGTGGTCCTTCCTCACTGGCAGAGCATGAGAGACTGAAAAGTCCTTGATTTAGAGTAACCACTACTTAGCAACAACTAAAACATCAGTGTGTTATCAACACTGTTCTAACACAAAGTCCAAACCGTAGCACTGTGCTAGCTACTAGGAAGAAAATAAACTCTATCCCAGCCAAAACCAGGACACCTGGCTTACCATGAAGATAAATACAGAAGAGAGAGGGAAAATATTCTTTTGTTTAACTTTCACATTGGAAAATGAACAAAGAAAAACTACCCATCCGATTACCTGTTTGGATTGGATAAGTAAAACTGGGGGCAGTTCAGAGTCACCTACTCAACCTAAACCTCAAAAACCTGTAAACAGAAAACCTACTTTGTTGTCACTATATCTGGTTTTGAGGGAATAGGAACAAAAATTAATTCTTTTTCAGCACTGCTGTCTCCTGGCTGCAATAAGTGATTTAAATTGGCTTCCTTCTATTGGAAACCTAAACAGAAGTTAATGTGGCTTATACATTTGTGCTTCTTTAGCCTGAATGGGTTTGTATAACACTCAGCAGGGATATGCCTTGTTTTTACCAGCAGGCAAAGGCTGTTTATAAAATGACATTTTCAAGTCTGATTAGAAATTAAGGTTTTTAGAAGTAAGAAAAAAAAGGTTAAGAGTAAACTGCAAGTAATAATATTAATGTGGTCATTTAAGAGGTACATTTCTTGACAGAATATTACTGTTCCTGTTCACAGCAGGCTGACAGACTCGAAAATAATAAAGGTGGGTTTTTTCTGTGTTTATGTCCAGTAGATAAGACAGCTAGACTGAATAGAAGGAGAAGATGATGTGCCACTAATCCTCAAGAGAAGTGCCAGTACAGATATAAGCTGTCAGGAAATTGTACCCTTTATAACAGAGAATGTAGGCCTACTCCTCTAATAATCTACCTGTACTCTATGTAATACTTGTTCAGGAATCATGGCTATTATACCTATTGCATTTCATAAAGCCTAAAACTGGGAACTCTCTTTTCTTTCTCTTGCTCTCCTTCTAGCCATATACATTCATACTTTAATTTCCATTTCTGCTGCAAACCTGAAAGCATCCTATTGTTTAAGATAAGAGTTTCTGAGCAGGATAAGTAGCATGCTGAGTAACCAGACATTCAAAAACCAGTAACATGGCAAGCATAACCTCTAGGCTTCATTTCCTCTCTGTTTAGAGTGATGCATGCTGGAAGCAACCTAGCATTTGTTTCAAGCCCTGAACAATGTTGAAATTCATGTCTTTGAATCTCGAGTTGAGGAACCATCAATTACTGAGCAATATAGTTGTAAAAATCTCTATCTCTGTCTGTCTGTCTATCTGCCTGTAAAGATATTTGTTATATGTATACAGACACACAAGGGTACATGGTTTGTGTTTCTGTATATGTAATGTATGTATATATGTATATACACAAACATTAAAACATTTGGCTCACAAATAATGGCATATAATCTGTTGTGTCTTTGTTTCCTGGGATATGTTCATTTCCAAATTGCTACTTTCTAGCTAAGCAGGAAAATAGGCATGATTTTCTAGGACACTCACCAGAAATCTTTTTGTTTTCTTAGATTCATTTACTTTGAACTTGTTCAAAGCTGAGATGTGTAGGTCTTCTTCCAGGAAGGCATATTATCAGTGCTGGTCCTCATTGCAGTTTTATCTAATAATGAACTGTAGCTCTCTAATGCTTACCATATTACTGAATGTAGCTGCATAACAAAGTAATTATTTATTTTTATCTCAAATTAGCATGTATTTATGATATGCATATATTTTATTACAGCTGGTCATTTGTCTTATTTAACTGCAGTGCAAATACACAGCTAGTTGTCTGGAATTCATTTTTCCAAATATCATGATACATTGTTTTGGGTTCTAGGACCTTCTCACAGGGAATTTATCTGAATTTATTTTATAATCTAATGCCGCATTACAATATGAATGTAGATGAAATATTTATACCCCCTCCATGAGCTTAGCTCGTATTCATGAAATAAGTAATTTCCCTGTTATCCATAGAATTTCCCAGTGCTGCAAGTCCTGTAATAGAGAACCATAGTGTTTGTTTTCAGTAATGGCAATATAGGAAGCAATATAATTAAAAGTGCTAAGGTCTAAGTTTAGCTTAATGAGTTTAGATCTTTCATAAGCCAGATATCTAAATTGCAAGTAGAAATTGATAGTAAAGTACTGAGCCAATGACTGTACAAAAGCTGGTCAGATATCTGAAGACACTGCGTTAACCAGGTATAAATCCTGCTATCATGCTGGAGTGTCTGCTTCAGAGAAGCCAGGCATAGTTAACATGGTGTGCTGTTAAATGCTTACTTTTGCCTGAGTTACTGCTATTATACATAGAACTGAATGCCATTTTATAAACATCTTGAGCACTTTTTTAAATAAGCAAAAGGCGTAGCCAGAATTAACTCATGGGGTTCAACCAGAAGAGGTAGTCTATAATTTTAAGTGGTTTACCATCTGGATGGACTAGGGTGTGTATAATATTTTTGCAGCCTATTTTCCCCTGCAGATTTCTAGTAACATTACACTTTGACTACTTTTTAGTGTTAACAGTGCTATGTTAAATGTTATATTGCATTATGCCACAGCGGTTCACATATAATCACAGAATCAATCAGGCTGGAAAAGACCTTTAAGATCATGAAGTTCAACCATTACCTGCCAAGACCACCACTAAACCTTGTCATTAGGGGCCTCATCTACACAGTTTTCGAGCACTTCCAGGGACAGTGATTCCACCACTTCCCTGTGCAGCCTGTTCCAATGCCTGACAACCCTCTCCGTAAAGAAATTTTCCTAATATTCAATCTAAACCTTCCCTGGTGCAGTTTGAGGCTGTTTTCTCTTGTCCTATCACTTGTTACATGGGAGAAGAGACCGACCCCCACCTCACTACAACCTCCTTTCAGGTAATTATAGAGAGAAGTAAGGTCTCCCCTGAGCCTTCTCTTCTCCAGACTAAACAGACCCAGTTCTCTCAGCTGTCCAAATCCCTCTGCAGAGCCTTCCTATCCTTCAGCAGATCAACACTCCAGCCCAACCTGGTGTCGTCCATGAATTTACTGAGGGTGCACTTGATCCCCTCATCCAGATCATCAGTGAAGATATTAAACACTGGCCCTAACACTGAGCCCTGAGGGACACCACGAGTGACTGGTCACCAACTAGATGTGATACAATTTACCACCACTCTTTGGGCTCACCCACCCAGCCAGTTTATATCCATTATCCTACCAAATGCTGGTACAATGTGAAACCTGAAGAACTACTTTTACACATTTTTTTCAAATTAAAAATTTTCAATTGAGAAGCTCAGTAAAATGTGTAATAATAAGAAATATAATGTAATGATATGTTTCAAATATAAAAAAAGGTTTTTTAAAAATAATTGTTTCCTAAATGTATTTGACATGGCATAATTACAAATTTAATCTCACAGGTCTTACACTGCTGCTGTAATAAAGTTACTCATTTTCAGAGCCATTAAGTTAACCACCTTCCTGCTATAATGAGAAAGTCAAAGTGACCTTATATCAGACAATAGGTAAAGTACATTGATTTATTATTTTCTACTTTCAGACATATAGCATTTCCTCGGATTGTATAAATCAGCTAACAGAAGCAGCATCCAACTGCTGATCTGGACAATGGGAAGTATGTCATCACATGATATTTGCGACAAAATAGTTCAGAAATACGGATATGCTTGATAGTATTGAATCCTTTTTTTATGTCTAAGGATACATTTCTCCTGTCTAGAACAAAATATCTAATTCGTAGTGTAAGGGCATATGGAATATGTGAGCATCAACTTCATTCAGGTTATCTGATAAAGGACATTTTCCATTCAAAAGGGGATAATAAGTAAAAGGGGAAGTGATAAACAACACACAAAGATGGGAAACCAGTAGACAAGGGTTAAGAGAGGTAAAAACCCCAAAAGCTTTCCATTACTAACTGATAAGCCATTAAGAAACTGCAGGCACAGCTTTGGAGAGGGTCAGCCTGGCAAGTGATACGAAGGGGGAAATGAGAGGAACGTAACAAACTATGATATCCTAGGGACAGACTGAGGGATGATGAAGAATTTATTAAGAAAGATTTAGGGGAAGGAGATAGAGGAGGAACAAACACAAGGAATAGACAGAAAGGTGTATAAAAAGGGCAGGGTATGTATAAAACAGGGCTGGTCAGCATGTTTGTCTGGCAGAGCTCTGCACCTGATCACCCCAGCCTGTCCTGTCTTCTGATTAAATCTTCTCTTAATGACCCCTCTGAGTAATCTCTATTCTATGCGTGTCAGCGCTGCGAGGGCTCAGTGCCAGCTACCGGGGGGACTGGTGTGAGGGGTCTGGGTGCCAGCTCCTGGAGTCAGACCCTCTGCTCTGACTGTGGGTGCTTCTGGCCTGTGGTGTCAGATGCTGGAGCCAGTGGGGTCTTTAACTTCCAACCACTAGGGTGGGAATGGTGTGTGTCCCAAAAACCATCCACTGAGGGGACCTCATGCTTCAGGTATGAGGTGAGTGAGGGGCTCAGCACCAGCAGTTGGATTAGGACAATGGGTCACAGCCTGTGTGCTGGATGCCAGCTGCTGAGGTGAGTGTCTGTACCTTCCCCAAACTGGGTGTTCTGTGGTTGGCATGTGGATTTGCTGGCAAAATCCAAGCTGAACTGACTGGGGCATAGAAGACCCCTGGTCTGCGCAAGATTATCAGGCAGGCAGACAGTCTGTGCTGATATTCAGGGAGACCTGCAAGTGTGGGCTGCTGTGGGACAAGTGTGTGAGCGCTGTGTGTGTGCACTGTACACCCAGCTGGACCAGCCAGCAAGTCTGGGACTGTGAGGAGGGTCAAGGGGGCTGGGATCTGGGCAGGGTGCCAGGCAGGCAGAGGGGCCATGCTGGTTCTCAGGGGATGCACAAATATGCACATGCATGTGAATCTGGAGAGTGTGGTGTGTGTGCTGCACTGGTGACCTTCTGCCTCTGACAACCCAAGAGGAGAAGGGGACATGGCTGGCTGTGCCTGTGTCTGGTGTGAGTCCTGAATGTGGATGCTGCTGGAAGCAGTGCCTGCTCTGTGGTTGCCTGTGACTGGCCATGTCTGTGTCCTCTGTGTGTGCATGATACACATGCAGCCTTGCTGCTGGTTGAAACTGCAAAGAGGAAAGCAGCAGCTACGTCCACTGGCCTTGGATGGAGACCTTGAAGTTTCAGAGCTGGGCATAGTAGCTGGGCAGGAGGAATCACCAGGTCTGGAGCTGCTGGAGGCAGCAGATTCTTCTAATATCCATTAACACGCACAAATTGAAATGACAACATTTATATCTATTATTACCTTATACTGGATGGCTACCGTGTGTCAATGCCATTTTTTGTTGCATCTGTTATGTATTTGCTGATTGCACTCAGAAATCACAGGATAGGAAAGTTGTGTTAGGTATTGAAAAGTTCAGAAAACATTCTACATGTGCAAAACTGGATTATAAATTTCATAAAAATCACATGCAATCATAGATTACAAACCAGAAGACTTTTTAATCAATTTGTACTTAATGGAGAATTCCGTTTGAACTGAGCAGGGGATTTTCATTACACAATAATTTGATGTAGAACAGCAGCATTATCTGCCTTTTAGAGAGTTGTAAGAGAGATTATAAATCATGACTTTCACCTCCTTTTTAAGCTACTGTTAACATTTCAGTGTTAATATTCCTTTTTTGTTATGTTATGCTCATCTGAGTTATACTCCTACCATTCCACAGCTTAAAACATATACAAAGCTTTTTAGTCTGATTAGTTAACTGGGATCAATTAATTTTGTATAGAGGAAATCCATACTAATGAGATTCATCTCCAAAACCCTTTTTATTTCTCTATGAAGCTTTATTAAGTACCAATTACCTCTACCAGTCTATTTTTCAGCTATTTACTGCCACAAGGCTAAAAACTTTGCAAATAAATTTGGTTACTTTTTACAGTAGGCTAATCAAGTTTATGAGGTTCAATCTAAATTGGCTAAAATAATTTAGCTCTCTTTGGTCCATGTGACCAATTGATACACTTTCATATTGATAAAAATTGTT
This sequence comes from Strigops habroptila, assembly GCF_004027225.2. Lineage (NCBI taxonomy): Eukaryota > Metazoa > Chordata > Aves > Psittaciformes > Psittacidae > Strigops > Strigops habroptila. The sequence continues at coordinate 89,909,206 of NC_044278.2, read as the reverse complement.
ACATTGCTTTTCCAAAAATCATATTATTTACCATGTGATAAACAAAGTTTTTATTTGAAAATGCTACATTTAAATACACAGTGACTTTGTGTGTAAATAAACTTGAAAACTAAATTCTAATAATCCTCCCACCCTGAAATTACCTTACCCTGTTTCAGAGGTAAATCACTTATGTTGTTTGTGATGAAAAGAGCATTTCACTTTGCAGTGACAAACATTTGCCAGACATTGATCTTGAATAATCATTCACACCACTATGGGTGAATGAAGGCCCACATCCTGCTGCACCTGCACTGGTTGTCATGAAGTGAATTCTTCCCAAGAGGAACTCTCTTCATACATACTTATGCTATTAAAATGTTGTTTTCAAAGTGTGTATTTCTCTGTCAACATAGCACTTTCATCCTTCACTTTCCTAACTACCAACCCAGCCCCTTCCATGAGTCCAGATAAACTTCATCTAATGTAATTGATTTTATGCTACTACCACATCCAAAAATGGACTTATGTGAATAACTTTAAAATGAATATGATAATTAGTGAATTATTTCTTCGGTCTTGATTTGCTACTTGAAAAGCTGTCTATACCTACTCTGGAAGATGTAGAGTTATATTTTGTGGTTCCTATATGACTATTTTACCTGAATCTAAACCAGCTTTTTTTCCTTTGTTTCACCTTTTAGGGAAAAATTGAGAAACAAATCTAAGTGAAGCATTATAAATCCCTGTATCATCAGTGCAGGGATACAGGCACCTAGAAAGTGCAATTAATTCTATATAGATATCTATCTTTCTTTGAGAAATAATCCACTTGGAATTATATCAATTTACTACAATGAAGTCACTGTTACACAGAATCTGCTCAGGGCACTGGTATTTACCTCATTGCAAATGAGGCATGGTAAAGAGTGTAGGATTGTCTAGCTGCCAGTGAAAGAGAAAGTGGCTACTTGAAACCGCTCTTGTGGTGTGTGCTTCACTCCTGCCAATAGTATCAAATCCTTTACAACATGCCAGAACTATACATTACTCCCATGTAATTTGTTAGGCACAGAAGTGAGTAAAACAAGCAAAAAGATTCAACCCTGAAAAGCTGTATGGATTTTAGCAACTGTGTGAGCTGTGAAGAAGAACATGAAGAAAATAAAGGAAATGCGGTTTGTTCAGTTGAACAGCCATGTTGTAATTCTCTTGGATGTGGATAAATACAATAACTGTTGTGAACGGTGACTGCTCATTTTGGTGTTCAAATCAGTATCTGTCTGAAGAGATTTCATTGTATTGTAAATAATTTTCTCAAGCAGTGTAGATCAGTAATTTCCTTTGGAAGCAAATCAGCCAACATGTTATTCAGGACACACCTGGAGGGCGATTTGTTTGACTCAAATTTTGTGAAACAGAAATGACACAATGTTAATTTGCTTTTAAACTGCTTGCCACATCTAAGAATTAAATAAGGAATTGGATGAGACCAAACTGAATTCATTGAGATATCAGCCATGCAGTCCATTTATTTTGCCTGATTGTGATAGAAAAGCATTTTATATGAGCGGTTAACATGTTCGTGTTTTCCACACGGCCTTTTCAGAAATCGCAGAATCACAGTGACAAATTCTTTGCTGATTTAAATTCAGCTCTGCATTTGAAGAAAATATGCCCATGGAGTTTCAGGGTTTTTTTGTCTCTGTATCATTACTGGTTTTACTACTTTACATCATGGCTTAATCTATATGTGGCTTCGGGGGAATATGTAGTTCTATGGGGAGATGTATTTGCAAATAAAGTCTCTAAGAACACTCAAGCTCAGGATCTGAATAATTTATGTGTTTACAAACATTTCTATTCCAATATTAACATGTAATTTACTACTATTAATTTATTAATTGATCAATTAATACATGCAGCTATTTGCATAAATAGATTCTCAGTCTCTGTCATCAGTACTGCTAGCAACAACTGCAATCATAATATTTATTCTACATTTCAGTTAAGCTTAACTGAATTGATTTGGGTTATTGGAACAGCCTCTGGAATGGCTTATCTTTCTCCAGTCTTTCAGTGAGAAAGTTAGAAGTCTGAATTTACCTAGGATGCACTCACACTAGATTATCTTTCAAAAGCCACTATCTTGAACCAATGAGGAGAGGTGTTATGCTCGACCTTGTTCTCACCAACAAGGAGGGGCTGGTGAGGAATGTGAAGCTCAAGGGCAGCCCTGGCTGCAGTGACCATGAAATAGTGAAGCTTGAGATCAGTAGGGCAGTGAGGAGTGTGCACAGCAAGCTCGCTACCCTGGACTTCAGGAGAGCCTCTTCAGGGATTAGGTTAGGAAAGCTAAAATCCTGGCAGAATTAAATCTGGCCAGGGACGTCAAGGGCAACACAAAAAACTTCTATAGGTACATTGGTGATAAAAGGAAGACTGGGGAAAATGTGGGCCCTTTCCAGAAGGAAACAGGAGACGTGGTACCCAGGACATGAAGAAGCTCAACATGAGCCAGCAGTGTGTACTTGCAGCCCAGAAAGCCAACCATATTCTAGACTGTACCAAAAGAAGCACGACCAGCAGGTCAAGGGAGGTGATTCTCCCACTCTGCTCTCATGAGTCCCCACTTGGAGTACACGATCAGCTCTGGGGCCCCCAACATTAGAAAGACATGGACCTGCTGAAGTGAGGCCAGAGGAGGGTCACAAAGATGATGAGATCTCTCCTATGAAGACTGGCTGAGAGAGCTGGGCTTGTTCAACCTGGAGAAGGGTCAGGAGAGACCTTATAGCAGCTTTCCAGTACCTGTAAGGCGCCTACAAGAAAGCTGGAAATGAACTTTTCTCGAGGGCATGAAGTGATAGGACAAGGGGTAATGGCTTTAAACAGAAAGAAGGTAGATTTAAAATAGGTATTAGGAAGTTCTTTACTGTGAGGATGGTGAGACACTGGAACAGGTTGCCTTGAAAAGCTGTGGCTGCCCCATCCCCGGTAGTGTTGAAGGCCAGGTTGGATGGGGCTTTGAGCAACCTGGTCTAGTGGAATTGGGGTTGGAACTTTATTTGATCTTTATTTTCCTTTCCAACCCAAACCATTCTATGAGTCTATGAGCTTAAAGCTAAGGGATAAGTGGCGCCATCTCAAGCATCTCCAGGCCAAAGACACCTTCTGCTTATCCTGACGCATGGAGACCAATGGTCTCTTCCTGGTCTGAGGGATATGGCTGCTTCTGCCACTTCAACCAGCATTGAGGCTGACACAGATATGCACAGGGGACATGGCCACACAGGCAGCCACAGACAAGGTGCTACCACCAGCAGCACCCCTATTCAAGACTCACACCACACATAGGCAAAGATAGACACATCTCCCTCTCATCTTCAGCTGACAGAGGCAGAAGGTCATTAGTGCAGAACAATGCACCCCACACTCCACATTCACAAGCACACACACATTTCTGGCTACCCCCAGCATCAGCATGGCCCCTGTACCCGCCAGATTCCTCTGTTGACGGAGAAAACATGAGTTGAACAGAAAGATGTCACTACAAACTACATTAGGGAAAAAGTTTCTGCTAAATTCACTGTACTATATCATGCAATGGTCTAATACATGGTCTCTGCGATATACCTCTAGATGGCAGAGATCTGTTGAACAAGCTGGATGATTGAGATAGTGGAGGAAGAGTCCTGTATCTCTAAGTTATATAGAAGGCAGGACCAGGCCTGGATGTGTTCATCCATGCGGTGGAGACGGTGCATCACGTTCTGATACTAACTGTTCAGGGACAAATCCAAGATCATTCTCACGTCTCTGTTAAGATTCAGTGTAGCTACTTGATACGATAGCTGTCCACTAATCCAGCAGGATCTTGGCAGGAGGGAGGATGGAGCAAATTCATTTGCAGATTAAACAATAGCAATTGAGTTATAAGGTATTTCCTGGGTCTCATTGATCACAAGGAAGGAAATAAATGCAGCTAATTCCCAGGAAACTGTTCTGATGATTTTATGTTTTTCTACACATTTCTAAATGCTTCATGACAAGGTCGGATAGCAAGCACATGCATATAAGGATGATAAGCATCTTAGAAATGCTTATGGTAAAGGCCCTGAAGGTTGTTATTACTATTATAAGGTGAGAGGGAAAAACTAATCTCTAAGGTACGTACCTTTGTGATGGCTATTACTATTTCATCAGTATGTATAAGGCCTTTCTGGAAAATTAATGTACCATTTATTAAGCAACTAGTTTCCATGAACTATCTACATTCCATTCTGCATGTAATTAATATTTAAACATCTTTTGCCTCCTCTTTATTTTTGTATTGTTTCTGAATGACAAATATTTGTACAGTTTGAATAAACATTAGCCAGGGTCCTTGAATTAATGTTTGCTTATGTTTTCTGTTTAGTTTACATACTGAATGTCTGACTATATCTCTACACTTAGGTACATGCCAAGTACCACATATTATTTTTTGTGTTTGCAGAAACATGCTTTATTCATTGATTGACGCATAACCCAAAATTACCAGTAGTTGAGGGTAAGAAATGAAAGATCATTTCACAATTCTGGGATTCTGAAGACCAAAAAAAAAAAAAAAAAAAATCTTATATTCTTAGTAAGTTCTTGATCCTAAACTATTGACTGTAACAGAAAATCTTCATTATTGCTAATAGTAAGGACAGCAACCTTACAATGCTTTGGCTTTATACTTTGAATGGGTAAAAGTGACCTTAGAGGCCTAGAAAAATGCTTAATTAGGAACAGAGTATTAGAAAGCGTAAAAGAAAGTAAATCAAAGGAACAGATTTCCATACAGGGAAAACTTACTATGGAATCCTGCAGTGCCAAGGTATTATACATTACTGTTATTACATAAAATCTTTATTTATAATCATGCATATACACAATTAAATACAATTATATAAAATACTAATACAATTATACTATATATCATAATTGCATTTAATATAAAAAATCTTTTCTTATATAATTGTGTTTATATCAATTATTAAATTTAAATACTTCATCCATTCTTAGAAAAAGCCAAAATATTCATAAATTAATCAGCATTCAAATAACACTTTTTAGCAGTCCATGATCCCGTTTATTAATCTGAACAAGTGTTAAAGAACTTATAAATTCTGGGCTGAAGTGATAATTGAGTAGTTGGAGGGCAACACTAGTTCTGTCACAGTATGAACTGCAGGATTTTGGTTTTACTGGGTGTACTGTAAAAAGCTCTTCTTGGATTGTATACTGTCAATGATTTTCACCCTGAGGACTTAATAGCCCTTGTGGCATTTACGGTCTTTTTACATCAATTTCTTGATACACGGTGTTTATTCTGTGTATTGCAGACTCAGTGGTAGAGTTTATTGCCCCCGTTATTTTACATGTCCTTGAAGAGTTTCAGCTCCCTCTTCTTAAGTATGATAAGAAAATGTATATTTAACATATAGATTCTTGACTCCTGCCATGGGTTTGTTCGACACAGAGAGCTGTAGAAGATACCTTGCAATAGAGTATTTGAACTGTGCAATTAAATTCATTTGTGTCAGTGATGATATCAGGAATATATAATCTATGGAGTCATGCTTTCTTACTATTAAGAATAAATTACCTACTAAACCATTAACTGTTGAGACAATACACTGATGCGAAATGCTGGTTACCAATGTATCTCAACATGAATGCTGACACACTAGTCCATAGCCACAATTGCTGCAAAGGCACGTATCTTCTTGAAGCAAATCCAAATATTAAATTTCACATAGCAGTTTTGGTGATTAGAACACTCAATTCATGTCCAGTATCTTCTTTAAAATAAAAATAGCTCATTAATTTCCTTTTTTTTTTTTCTTTTTCCAAAATAGTAAAAGCAATTACAGTGGTTGTCATTCTTATAGAATAATTGCCTGTCAAATTTAATTTGAAAAGCAAGTCATTTTAACTCATGCAATTCTTACATAGTTTTTAAATCCCAACGACTCCTTTTTGATTTTTTTTAATCAAAAATAGTGAGTTTTCCTAATATGTTGGGTTGTTGGTTTTTTTGTGGGTTTGCTTTTGGTTTGTTTGTTTGTTTGTTTTGGGTTTTGGTTGGGGTTTTTTTACATTTGAATGCAAGGTATTAACTTCCAAAATTAAGAGTTTTGATCTTGGGAAATTAAGATATTAAAAATATTTCACTTCATAATCCCATGTAACTTTATGTTTTCTATAGATCTATCTTTGTATAGCCATGCTGGAAGTGGTTTTCCTAAGATTGGGAGAGTGCAATACCCAACAGTGTAATTCATATGTATGATATCATCAATCTGAGACAGCTGATAGGAGTTATCCAAAATTTGTACAACAAAGACCTACCCAAACACTTTGCTGTTCCAGAAATAATGGGTTTCTATCTGTGGACTGCCTACAGTACATGGAATGGGAACACTATCAATCTGCCATATTGCTGTGTTGCAGAATGTTACTACACCAAGATATTTTCAATTCTCTTTATTGTTTTAAGAATCACCACCTGCTCTTCTTCATGTTCACTCTCATAAGAACAAAAATACCAAAACAGATTTGGAGTGATTAATGATGGTGGAATTTGCCTTCCATGCTTCCTTCTCGAGTGAAAATCTATATTACTAATCTGGATAGGAAGAAAGCAGCAGCGCCTATTAAAAAAATGGGGTCTGTGATCTGGATCTTGAAACAGGTGGCAAAATTTGTTTGCTGGGGATATGCACCTTCTCCTTATCCAGAAATTATTTACTCTCATATTGTCTGTATTTTCACAACTATTACTCAATGTAACATGCATGTTAGAAGTGTTTACATTGAGAGTAAAAAGAACATCCTCCTTGCAGGTACCTCAGCAGCCTCTTCTCCAAGAGTAACTTCTCACAGACTCTTTAGAACCATGCATTAGGAGCTTTATGAAATATTATTATAAATTAATTGTTCAGCCATCTTCTTAATGATTTTCAGTTTGCTGATGGATTGTGTCCTAAAGCACAAGGAGCAAATAATTCCTGGAGCAAATAATTTCAAAAATGTTTTTATTGTTTTTCCCTAAGTATTTGCACTATCTATGTGGTGTAGGTTGAGTCCAACTAGCAGTTAAGAAACCACCTGGTTGCTTGATCAGTCCCCTGTGCCCCAGTGGGATGGCAGAAATGAATGGAAGACAAAAGCTGAAAACACATGGGTTGAGATTAAGGCGGCTTAATAGCTGAAGCAAAGTTGCACTGGCAAGTGAAGCAAAATAAGGAATCCATTTGGTACTTCCCATTAGTAGCCAGGTGTTTAGCCCCTTGCTGGAAAGCATGGCCTCAGCACAGATAGTGGTTACTTGGGAATACAAATGCTGTAAACACAAACATCCCCCTTTCTCCTAACTTAGCTGAGCTTTTATTTCTGAGCATGCCATCATATGCTGTGGGATACCCCTTTGGTCAGCTGGGGTATGCTGACCTGTCTGTGTCCCCTCACAACTTGTGCACCCCTAGCCTATTGGCTTGGTGGTGGGGTCAGAATGAGAAAAATATAAAGCTTTGACACAAAATTAAAACTCGGCACCATAATTCTACCCCAGCCAGAGCCAGTAGGATCTGTCAGTGGCTCACTCTTTTTGGAGTTCCATTGCACTGTTGACATAGGTTCCTGCTTGGGAAAATCCTACTGAAAAAAAAGTTATAATGAAAACAAGTGTAAATATTTCAATCTTTTTGTTTATTTTCTTTTATGCATTTTGTCTGTCATGAAAGTATCTGCATGAAAAGATCTGGGTCAGATCTGCACATCTGTGTCTGTCTTAACAAGAAATCTTATTTCCATAGAAAGATTCCCTGACATGTTACTTGCTAATGTATGCATTCATACATACACATATATATGTATAAATGTACATGTATATATACACACTATATGTATATTTTTATATTAAAAATGTTTGCTATTAGTTGGGGGTTTGGGAGGATTTTTTTCTATCAATCAGCTATGTTATACCAGGAGAGGAACAGAAAGTAACTAAGGACCAATATATTAAATGGCACCCAAAGTTTTTGAATATTTTATACTTTGTAGAAGCATGAATTTATATGAACTGGTCGATTTTGAAGCCTATAGACTCCCAGATATAACTGTTTCTCAATGTGAAGATTTTTTTTCTTTCTGTATATTAGTGTTAACTGTGCTGTGAGTGAAGTGAATTTTTACTTTTATTGGGCATATAAACAAGCTTTGCAAAGTCACCTAACCTAAATAATCCATGGCATAATTGCTAATTGATTTTGCTGCCTCTTGCAATCATGTGTAATATCTCTACTTTGGTTAGAAGTTGTAGTCCACACATTATTTTGAAAGAGTCAACTGATCAATGTATATAAGTATCGAAGGGAGGGTGTCAAAAGGATGGGGCCAGACTCTTCTTGGTGTTGCCAGGCAATAGGATGAGAGGCAATGGGCATAAACTTTATGCTTAGTCAGAAGAAAACAGGCATGCTGATTACTGTCATATTCGCTGGTAACCCTGCAAGTTGAAAAGGTTCCGCTTTTGATGCAGAATGGGTATGATGTCCTACATTAGCCAATAGTGCTCTCTCTGTGTCTGATTCAACCCCATTGACAATGAAAGAGGGATTGAATTTTTAGACCTGTGTCAACCGCAATAGAGACAGATCTCTCTGGAAATTGGCTACGCTTGATGCTCACAGTTCTTAGACACTTCTAGTTTTCTAAATCTTTTTCCTTCCTTTCTGTCTTGTTTTTTATTCCTTTTTTTTTAAAGAGATTGTTGACTTTATGAAAGCAATTCACCACGTATATATAATATATATTTAATTCACCATATCACAAACCATTTGCACATTACAAGCAAAACCTACAAAATTAATTGTTAAGTCAGATATTTCAAACAAATGAGCAAGATTCACTAAACCATTTTACATTAATATTATATGCACATTTATATGCTTATATACTTACATTATTGAGCAGACTAAAAGCCTTCCATGGATCATCTGCTCTTTACAATAGAGCTTCTGTCACATTAGTTAAAATCAACAGTACAATAACATAGATTTGTGAGAATATGGGCATGAAATCCAGGCCTAGATACTATAGGCAAGTATTTTATAGGATCATTTTCACCTTGCAGATAAAGGCTTTTTTCATGTTATGCTTTTGTTGAAAGTCTAGTCTTTCTATATTCTCTCATAAGGGCTCTCTTTCTCAAAAGGTTGTCTTTGCGGACAAGTCTTACAGTAAGTAATGCTTTGGGGTTATTAATCTCTTATTTATAGTTTTAAAGCAAAGTCCACACTACTAAGTTCAGTAAAATCTATAAGCTGAAGACCTAAATGGAAACTGTAACAAGGCCTGGGATACAAGCAGCCACATGGTTGTGTTCATAGTAAGTTGAAATAGCTTCTTGTAATAAATTTCGTTGCACTAAATAAAATTGTATAGCTATAAATAATGAAGAAACAAGTAAAATTTTGCAGTAATCACCAAGTGAAGTGTGTGTTTGAGCTCTGACTTTATAATTAACTGCTTTAAAAGGATACATGCTTAACTTTCTTTTTCAAAAAGAAAAGATGGCCTTATTTGATTATTGGAAATGGCATTTTTTACAACTTGCATTTGTTCATAATTAGTATAATTAGAGTCAGACACTGAAAGAATTTCTGTGGCTCATAATTGATTCCCTGCTCATTCCAGCTACCTCTGTAATTTTTAAAAATTTTACCACAGACATCTGCGAGATAATAGCTGTGTGTTCATTCTAAGGCAGTCTGTCCTAAAGTACAAATCCAAGCTGACTCATTGAAATCACCATATGAACCTATGAAATTATTCTCTTGGAACATAACATTAGGAAATGTCACAGCAAATGAGCTCGCTCACATGTTAACTATGCTTACATATTAAAGATGGGTGAGGAGACAGTGCTTAGATCCAAACGGGGCTTATATTACCATTTGGGGTTCACTGATGCCAAATCTTTTGAGCTTCTCTAATCAGATTTTGCTGCCATATGGCAAGCATCAGATTTATCTTGTGGCAATCTGACCTTCTTGCACCGTATCTCCAGTGAATACAGATAGAAACTGAAAAAAGTGTCATCTGCTTTTGGATCCAAAATAGAACAGAACCAGGCTAATGCTGAAATTTTACCATTTTGTTAATATGTACTGCATGGCAATTGTTACAGTAAAACTGATGGGAAAAAAAGGTTACTTGAACCCCAGTCTAGGAAAACTAACAGCTCATATTCCTCAGGACAGAACACAAAGTGTCTTGGCTGTTGAAAGATTTCTTATGAGGGAAAAGTACTAATCTGCACTGATCCCTTTCCAGGGACAAAACCTGGTCTTACATATAGGTTTACATATGGTATGAGAGTCTTATCCAAATGCCTGACAGTTTTCCTGCTGTTTTCCCACGTAGGCACTGGCAATGCACCAGTCTGATCTGCATGGTTAGATGAGAAAACATTGTAACATCTTGGGTAACAGGGGAAGGAATATCAGTGCCTGACTGCTCTCATATCTCTCAGCTGAAAGTTTAGGCTCAGACAGATACTAATGAACAAGAAACAAAGGTACTTGTTTCAAAGGTACATTACTGCTGCAAAGCAGTAATGGTTTCATATTTCTTGGTCACAACAGTATTCTACTAAAAATACCTCTTACTTTATAAAGCAAAAGGGCTGGTAGGGAAAAAACTATTTTTTTGTATTTTTTTTTCCTAACCTATATAGAAATACTGACTGAGTATAACAGGTATGAGTTGAATAAAAATTACTCAAAAGTAAATAATGATGACTTTTCTAAGAAATTGATGGTACAAGAAAAGAAGATGACTAAAGTTAATACAATTGGGAAAAGCCAACATGGGCAACTCAGGGAACTAAGAGACAAGGTGCTTCAGAGACAGAGAGTTTAAGGTATGAAGGAACGTGAGTGAACTGGCAGTAACAGAAAAGTTAGGATTATATTGATAATGACAGACTATCCCATTGCACAGAAAAGATAGGAAGCATATTAAAAGAGCAATACGGGATCAGAAACTCTTCAAGGATGTGAAAATAAATATAAATAAATGAGGCATGGAAACAAGGGCAGATATCTAAGAATTTGCCTAAAGGAGAGAAAAATACATTGAGTTAAAACCATAGAGACTAAGGTGCAAAATTATTTTCCATTAGCAAGGAACAGAAAAGCCTTAGGAGAAGGAAATTAGAAATAAGACCCCAAAAAAGCAAGGATATGTAAAAAGCACTGAATTAGGTAAAACAAACAAACAAGCCCCCAAACCCTTGTTTTAACTGCATATATAAAGAAATATACTTTATGAAGTCTTACGAAGCACAGAACAGATTATAGAAAGAACACACTATATAGTCTCTCCTTTTTATAAAGTAGGGTGGGCAAATTCAAGTTGTGCAGCTTGGCTAAATTAATCATTTTACATAAGGAATTAATTTTGCAAAATGTCTAGACCCCTGGAAAATTGTTTTTAGGAAGTTATGGGATCCACAATTATAACAGCAAAAAGCCTAATATCTAAGATGAAAAAAAGAAGAAAAAAAAAAAAAAAGGAACCCAGGTCATTATAGCTGTGTTAGCCTAACTCAACTTTCTGACAAAATTCAGTAAAAATTAAGAAATCAATTTATAAGCATGTCAAAGATAATAAGGTGATAAAAATGGACATCATGAGTTTGTGAAGAGCTGATCATGTCAAGCTAATTTAATTTCTTTCTCTGACAGGCTAACAGGCAAAGTGAATAAAGAAGCAGTAGTCAGTTTGGTACAGCTAGACTTTTTTTGACACTGCCATGCATGACATCTTATAAGCAAGCTAAAAAAATGCAGTTAAGGTATAATCCCCTGTTTAAAACTTACTCTGAGGACATAGTTATTAATGGTTTATCTATATCCTAGGAGGGTGCTTCAAGTGTCATTCCTCGTGGATCTGCCTTGGACCTAGTTGTCTTTGATACTTTTATTAATATTTGGAATGGATGAAATAAATATGTAAATGATGACATTACAGTAGAAGAGGTGGCAGTAATTTTCAAGGACAGGTTAAGACTATAAGGTGGGTATGAAAAATCCCTAGAGAATTCAACATATTGAAATTCAGAGAATTTAAAATCTCAATTTACTTTTCAATATGCACAAAACACATTGTCTCACTGCACACTATAAGTGAATTGAAATTAAGAGAATTTCAATCAGAGAATACAGAGAAATGCAATGGTTATACTAAAACCTAAAGTGCAAGTTAAAAATGAGGGCTGAGTAGGCAATATTATTTAAAAAAAAAAAATAAAAAAATCAAACAAACAAAACCAAAACCCCAAACCGAAACAAAACAAAAAAGAAAACATGGATCTTGGCATTATAACGGAATTGAAACCAACTCTGAGTTAGCAATGTGAAACAAAAAGAACACTACTTCTGGAATATATTAAGGCAGTATCTCATGTGTAAGACATTACAGTGGTAACAACTCTGCTCTCTGCAGCACAGCTCTGGCTGGAATCCTTCTGCTTCTTAACCCCCATAGATTGTTGTCCACAATCTATAAAAACAAATCTTCAAAACTGCATTCAGACAGAAGATCTTTGGTCTCCTGTTAATTGGTCAGGGTTTTTTCACAGCAGTAATAAAAAATGCCACCTTTATGACAGGCATCATGACTCAATAAATGGATTTAGAGGCATCAGTTTTAATACGCTATTTTAAAAAATCTTGTCTAGAATAGTGAGGTACTTATGAATAATGTTGCTACATTTCACTAAGCTAGAAACCCTTTCTTCCAGTTAAGTGTGCCTAATTTGAAATTCCATAAACTCATAGGAGGCAGTGAGACAATGTGTTTTGTGCATATTGAAAAGTAAAGCTGTGTACGAGACACGTGCTGACTCAGAAAGACTTTCTAGCTTATGAAGCTACAGAAAATGAAATATATCTTCTCCCACTTCCTGGTGCTATCATTCATGTTCTCACTTACTAAGTCGCAGGCTAAATGATATGATACGATTCTATGATTCTAAATAGAGGAGTAAGAGAATTATTCTAGAGTGTTAAGAAGCTTTAGTGCACAGACATACTTATTTCACTTCAGCTGTTTAAAGGACTGACTGAGCATTTGCATGATGTTCTTTAAATGCTAAAATAACTATAATCAATCCATGCATTCAGTGTTCTTCATAATAGCTCATCTGCCATGTTGCACTTATATTCCAATAATGAAGTTTATAAATTTCAAAGCATTTCTACTTCATTTAAAGCATTAGTCCATCCTGGGAATTGAACAGTCACTCAACTTCTGGAGCTCAGCTGACAAGGCAAATCCAAAGCATTTAGTCATCCAATGGCTTATTAAACTTCAATCATAACCAATTAGTAATGATTGTACTGTTCCCTGCCCCCACTGGTAAATACTCATTTATTTTCTTGTCTCATTTATTTTCTTGTATATCCTTATTAATAAGCTTTCTCCCCTGCATAAAGCACCATGACTGCAAAAAAAGATATAAAGGAACAACGAAGTGCTTGTAGATTACACATGCTGACATTTAAGGCTTTGTAAAATTTTATTCACTGGGGCTCTAGCCTTGCACTGTCTTGTATAGCAGAAAGAATAAAAAGACTACACACTTTCCAGTAAGTACAGAGAGGAAGATGCAGGGTAGAGAAAAGTACTATAGGGACCAAAATCATTCTTGCTCTCTGGAAAAATTTAAAGTTCTGTCCTCACACACAGCTAGAAAAAGTAAAGGGCATGCATGCTAAGAATTGAAACAGCAAACAGTAGCTGACAGTGGAAAAAAAGAACAACAAAATATTGCAGCTTGTTGTTTAAACTGGTAGTCTGTGCTCCACACTGCAGAAAAAAACCCAGTCTTTCTGTTTCTTCTTTGAAGACATCTGCTCCTGCATGTTGAGAACACTCTTAGTGGTGCTGCAAGTAATCCTCTAAGAAGGATGTGCATTAATTCTGATATCCCCTCCAAACATACCTTGAATCTGGAACCCACATGCAGACATCGATATCATTTGATTTGCCCCAAGGTCTGGCCTCCAAAATCTGCTCCAGATGTGCAGTTTCTCTAAGGCTTGACAGCCCCATATAAATAAATGCTATCAAGGGTATCTGAAATGGCACTAGATGCCTATGCATATGCCTATGCTTATGCCTATGCCTATGCCTAAGTAACTGAATCATGCCTAGTTCTTTTCTAGGACTCACCTTTTTTGTACAAACAAGCAAGAAACTGTAGTTTCCTGGATGAGGCAAATATATGGCACAATTATGACACTTTGAATCACATGAATATCTGAAGTTCCATGGCAAATTAGGTTCTCATATAAAAGTTATTTAGGAAGGTTCTGCAAAGAAGGCTGTCTTTTGAAAACATGGATTATTTGGGGTAGAATAGAATATTTCAGGATTATTTCAATTTGGCCTTTCTCTTCACTAAGTAAATATTTTGTTCTGATAGGAAGGTGTTCTATTAAAGTGTTTTCCAAAATTGTGGTACAGATTCTAATAAAACCCCAGAAAATTATGGAGAGCAGACTAGGGTTGTCAAAAGGTTGTGAATGGTTGTTAGACTCAACTGCTTAACCTTATTAATTCACAAAAGGGCTCAAGTTTCAATGTCCTACTTTAAAAGGAACTGTTCCAGCACCATTTGTTATCTAGTGTGTCTGTTGGAATGGTAGCGCTCTGTACAAATGAACAAACATACTGGGAAACAATTAAATGGTGGCAGTCCTACCGAAATGCCCAAATTCTAACCACTGACATACTAAATTAGCAAATCATACTCATTAGCATAATGTATTTATTTTTTTATACAAATAATCCAATGGGAAGCCTCATGGCTTGGGCACTGCTACATGATATGAGGGACAGGAACTTAACAACAGTCACACTAAGTTACAGTAAAGACCCAGGTTGTTGACAAGCATAAGATATTGAAGTAGAAGATAAAGGCAGCTGTGGTGCATTCCTTCCATGCATACCTTCCATGCATACTTCTTCACCATCTACAACCTGCGGATTAGAGTTGGAAGGTATACCAGTATTAATATTTTTAAATGCCTTTCATGAGCCTTTTTTCTTTGCATTCCTTTGATCAGTTTTTGAAGGAAAAATACCCTTAGAATGACCCTCAGGTTTAATTAAGCAATGTGTTAAAAAAATCACATCACTTCTTTGTTTAGGATTTACCTTCTTAAAATTTTTATTTGATGAACTCTGTTTCCTATGTTTTGAGAGAAAAAAAAGCATTCTTTATTCACTTAATAATGTCATTTATAACTTTTCTTTCACTGTTTATTTCATGAAGTAAAGAAACTTAGGGAAATATTTAGTTCAGGATCAGGACACATAAATGGAAAGGTCTACATTTAGGAGTAAACAGCTAAACTAGACATGTATACTCTTACATATATGAGTTACTACTAACTAAATGTCTAAATGCAGTGGAGATCTATATGTGGCTCAGTGTAACTGCACACACACAGGCACTGAGATGCCTTGGGGTTTCTCACTTGGCTTCCATCTGCTACTCCAGAAAGGCTTGAGTTCCCAAGATATTCCCTGTCTTATTTCCTAAGTGTATGGATGTGTCAAACACCTGAAGAGTCTAAAATTACACTAGACACATACATTAAGGCTCTAGGTGTCTAGTTTAGGATAGGCTGAATTCTTCCTGACTTGCATTGCCTGGACTGACTACAGTCCTAATTCAGTTGCTTGAACTTAAGCTTCTACTGTTATTTCAGATGCCATAGGGTATTTCTTGGATAGTCTCAACAGGCTGGCACATAAGTTGCAGGATTACAGATGTAGACCTGTGCTTTATAGCAGAGGTTTAAATATTTAGCTTACAAGTAGACATTTACGTAGAGACATCTAAATATAAGTCTTAATCTTGAACTGTGTTATTGCCATAGACTATTTAATCACTCCTATCAGGAGCTACTCTCTTTTCAGTGAAATGCAAGTTCATATCTTGTCATTGCAGACAGGGATATCAAAGCAGACTTTATTTTCCTATATGTCAACTAAGCAACTGATTACAGAAGTATTTAGTAAAGAGTGGTCAGTTACTCAGGGTTTTCTGCTTGGTCAACTGAGAAATAAACCCAAGAAATAAAAAAACTTGTAAACGTTTTCAGATAACTCAGCTCTTAAATATGCATTTTGTGTCACCAGAATGTTTTATGTAAATTGCATATATTCTGGAGCCAAAAATCAAATATTTAAATTTGGTTGAGACGAAAATTTAAATGTTACTTCAGCAAGTTGTCAACAGATTGATTATATTTTCAAGGCTACTAACATTTGAGCTGAATACAAATTTTTCATTTAGATATATATTATACATTTAATGAATCACTAAATACATCTAATAAAACAACAAATACGATTCAACCTAGAATTAGGAAGCCAAAATTAATAGCTGACTATGTAATTATCTTAAACACCATGCTAAATCATTTTTTAAAACTTTTTTCTTCTGTGCTTCTGATTTTCAGTGTAAATTACTGCATTTTCTGGAACCATTTACATCACAATATTACTTCATCCTGAGTATTATAAATAGTGTAAAATGCAGGGAAATTATGATAAATGTTAGCTTATTGTTTAGCTTAACTATAGAATAAACATCCTTCAGTGTCTTCCTATGGATAACAGGTAATGAGATTTTTATCATACGCTGCAACTTAATTGCATAAAATTGTTCTCTTAGAAAGCTCACTATCAAATGCGCTTACACAGAAAAATTGAAAAAAATAATTATAAGGAAAAACACTATATGTCTAAGCAGCCTGAAAATTATCTGTAGAAGTTACAATCATAATATTAAAAAAAGCCAATAACAACCCAAACAAATTAATATTTTACCGTATTTTCTGTAGAGATCATTGTTTTCCTTTAAAGGTATATTAGTTATTGGAGTGCAGTGATATTTTGAGTATCAAAATGCCACAAGGTCTGGTGAACTGCACAACCTGGATTTGAATTCAAATTTTGCCAAGTTTATGTAAGAAATTCAGCACTATTGCCAATTCAATTGCCTGAGTCCTAATTCTGCCCTCACATAATATGAACAAGGTACATTTAAAAATCATGAGATCAATATTTAATATTTATTAAGTGACTATTATATTTTTTAATGGACCACTCGATCTGGAGAAATTTTTTACATCTCTATCTTGAAATAATTAAGTTTTGTTGTTCGAGTGAGCTTACTTTCACTGTGTTTCAAAGCTCCGCTCAGTAAACTATTGCTGTCCAGTCTAAACCTCTTGAAGTGCCCATGGCTGAAAGACCAAGTGCTGTGGTCTTATTCATGATCTAATGCACTCAGCACTCTTACAACTTATGGCCTTAAAACCTTCAGAAAGCGCTTAGCGAAGATTTAAAAAGACAGTTAACCTATTTTTCATGACACTAAGAAACAATAGGTCTCATCAGGAAGTAAGGATACTTTCAAACACCTGTGTAAAACTTTAAAAAAATATCTTTCCACTGTGTGATAGAAGAATGAAAAAGGTTGATAAATCTGTTGGTCCGAGGAAATGCCATAATGTCATGGGCATGTAAGTGTTCCTGTTCTTTGTTTAAGACACTTAGGCACCTAGGGTTCAAGATACCTTCTTCTGCCAGGGATCCTTGGCAGATGTCATAGGCTGATTACTACCTAGAGTGCTAAAAATCCTCATCATTTCTCTGCAGTGCATAGCCAACAGCATGAGCCATACACAGTTCAAAGTAAATAAACACACTTCTTAAGCTACTAAGCATGTGACTGACTTACACCTTCAGCAGCTAACCAGTAGAATATCTATCAACATTTTACAGAAATAACTCAAAAAGATTACTCTACCTTTTTACTAGGAATATTTCAAAGCGTATTTCAAAAAATCCCACACCTTTTGCACTGAAGTAATGTCACAAAATATGGAAAATAAATTAATTGTAGTGTAAGGAGGAAAATTGCACATAACTAATGGATGTTTTGGGGTTTTCTCTAAAAGAGAGCACATGAGTTCAAAACATAATTTGATGAAAACTTACAGATAAATAACTACATTAAAAAGCCTTTTAATTACAGCTGCTATGACAGAAACAATTAGCATTATCACATGAATTATAAATTGATGAATAGAAGATTTTAAGATATTTTTTACTTTTCATAAGATTACTTCTTTTTAGCTCCATTATTGATTCATTAGTCAGTGGGTGTACTCATTTATTGCCTCACTCCTCAGTGTTTCAGAAAGGGACTACTATTTCAAAGACAGTATTTGCCTTTTTCTACAATATTCTGCCTTTTTTTTTTTTAATATTCTTTTTTATTTGGGATTATAGATAAAATATTGAGTAAATTAATTGCGGTAAAATAAAAAGAAATAATACATTAGACTGAATTCTTCTCTTACCTGTGATGAAAGGATGAAGAAATCTCACATGCTTATATCAACAGTTAACTGTTGAGTTTACGTCAGTGGAAATGGAATTTTCCAATTTGGCCCAGTGACTCTACTTATAAGAGATTAATGTCCTTATTACATGCTATCCTTGAACTTTGTAATGAAAGAAAAAGAGAAAAAAAGAAAAACAGCAGTATGAAAGCAAGCAAGGACAAAGATGAATAGTGTGGAAGAAAAAGAAAACAAATGTTTATTTGAAAAAATAGAGAAAAACTAAAAATAGATATTTGAAATCTTCACTTTTTGCACTTAATTTAGAGACTTAATTTTTTCTTATATTTGAACTACTTGAATTTCTAGGAAATCTTCCCTGATAGCCAAAAATGTTGTCATATTAGTTGATACATAAATTGATACATTGTCTCTTAGTAAGATGATACTATCTCTCTCACAAGTACAGGAACCAATCCTAAATCACAGCTTGATGTTGATTTCATTATTTTAGACATACTTTCATTTGTGGGTAAGTTGCATGCTGTATTGCTCTTTGTATAGCTGGAAGCCATGAGAAAAATCCTAACTCCATGTTACATATCTAGCTGGCAATATTTTCTGCCATTTAGCTGTAGCAACAGTTTTATCATGAAGATATCGTTAGCGTTTGAATGGCTTTTTTATTTCAACGCCAGAAAACATTTGGGAAGCTGCCAAAAAGATGGAAAAACAAATCTGAATTGAGTTTTTACATGGATACCAAATGAACTAAGCAAGGAAGAATGCTCTACTATTCCTGACAGAGCAGTTCCAGAGCCTGGGGTACTATATAGTGAAGTGGAGATGGTCATCAGATTTGTGAGGTCACCTTAAATCATCTCTTTCGCCAGTGCAAGATAAGACACTGGAGGGGAAAGACCACTGGCATGTAGGGCATGTAGTAGGGTACTTCTTATATCCTTAAGCCATAAGGGTCCTCAAAACACAGTAAAGATAGCCAAGTTGAGAGTGTTTAAGAGAAGATACTGAGGAGGCAAAAAACCATGGAACTGGTGGAGCACCTAATCCTGGAAAACTGATGAGAAAATCATCAGGAGTTGTCAGCATGGATTCACCAAGGGGAAGTCATGCTTGACCAACTTAATAATCCAAAAGCCTTTGACAATGTCTCCCATAAGATCCTCAGCAAACTGTTGGTGCATGGGCTGGATAAGTAGACAGTGAGGTGGATTGAAAACTGGATGAATGGCTGGGTCCAGAGGGTGATGATCAATGGTATGAACTCTAGTTGGAGGCTGGTAACTAGTAGCGTACCCCATGGGTCAATATGGGGTGCAGTCCTGTTTAACGGCTTCATTAATAATCCAGATGATGGACAAGAGTGCACCTCCAGTAAAGTTTGCTGGCTCCACAAAAATGGGACAATTGGCAGGTATGTCAGAGAGTTATGCTTCTACAGAATGACCTCAACAGTGTGAGGAAATGGGCTCATGGGAACCTCACGAAGGTCAGCAAGAAGAAAGGCAAAGTCCTGCACCTGGGGAGGAACACCACCATATATCAATGTCTGCTGGAGCCTGTCCAGCTGGGAAAGCAGTTTGCAGAAAAGCCCTGGAGGTTCTAGTAAACGCCAAGTTGACCAGAAGCCAGCATGTGCGGTTGCCTCAAATAATGCAAATGGTGTCCCGGGTTGCACTGGGAAAAGGGTTGCCAGCAGGTCAAACTGTCACAGATTTTTAGAAATTTCTCACTTGTCTCTACAGCATATGATGTAGTCTGCTTCATAGAATGAATATTTTTTCTAAGTGCAAGAACAGTAGGCATTAACAATACTCTCTTTTTTTCCTTCCTATTTAATGGAGATTTCTTGGGTTTCCTGTTTTTCTTAGCGGTATGAATTTTTGTAAGATGTTCATGGAAGTGTGGGTTGAAGTATAGAATTGAGCATCTGTGAACCTTCCTGGATTTCTGTGACATTACACATTGACTGTGATTGCAATAAGTTGGATTAGAAGAGAATTGAACTAAATGAAAACTCCAGTTCTTCATTCTTATGTTCACTCTCTGATGAAATACCAAACTTTGAGGCAGTAGACCAGTTGTTTATGAAACTAGAATAAAGAGAAGTAATATGCCTGCATTTTTAGAAGGCCTAAGACACTTAAACTCATTCTGGGATGCATTAATTTGTTTTCTCGATTGAACAATATACGACTATTGGGGGAGACGTGAAGGATAAAAACACTTGCCAAAGGAATACATTTTACATTCTTATAATATCCTCTTTGACTATAATTGATGGCTTTGGATATTGTCTCTGAAAAAACCAAAAAAATAAGCCAGGACAACCTCACACTACCAGACGCAACCTTCCCCCCACCCCTTAAAAAGTCAGCTAATTTCTTTTTGGTATAATCTGGAGGTTTTTCCATGTCAAGTAGTTGTTCTTTGCATGTATAAGTCAGAGATAACAAGTACTTTGTGAGGAGACTTTAGTAGTATCTGAAGATAGGAATGAGCTTCTGCAGAAGACAGAATTTCCCCTATTCATCTGCTCACTGCTAAGGATTATTGGCAGATTACTGCTAAAGCTGTACAAATAGTTGAGAGAGGGAGGGACAGGCACAGCAGTCCAATTTGAAAAACTAAGCCAACTCGATTTGTTTTAGTTTGGCCCAAAACAAATTTGTCTGTTTTTTTTTTTCCCTGATAAAATAAAAATCCCTACAATACTCTTTTGATAAAATTGTAAGTTTTATTTTGATACATTTCTTAAAATAAGCATAATTATAATTTATTTAAAGTATTTCAACAGGAACATGAATTCATTTCTATTTGGCAATAATACAACGGAGTTATCAAACCTTCAGGACTGTCCCTTTAGGGCAGAGAGATTCAAAACAGACTGATGAATGTGAGAGGAACCCTTTGTGATACAGAGCACTTGAATTCTCATATTTTTATGAATTCATTAATACATCCTCCTTCTAGAATTAGCCAGTTTAGCTTCTAGCAGACACTGTAGTATATCTGTAATGAAAAAAATAAGAAATAGAAGAGCAAAAATAAAGAAAATATAATTTACTGGATATATCAATGTTTTGCATTCTCTGTCCTTTAAGCTATGTGTCTTTCATTTCACTCAAGAGTCTCTTTCCTTTCACCCCAGTCTGGTCTTTTGATCTTCAACAGTTGGAAGCCTGAGAGGACTTTGGATCTTTATCTCAAATTCAAGGTGTTCTTTCAAAAATAAAAAAGCTTGGAACCTGGAATAGAACATTGTTTGGAAAGGAGAGTAGTTAAATGGATGGGTTTTGCTTTGGTTTTACAGAACTAATAGAATGCATATAGTTGTTGGCCATTGTAAGAAAATTTGTCAGAATTGCCCCATTTTTTACAGAATTGTCAGCTTGTAAACAAAATTCATAAGAATTAAGTGTGTTTGTTAAGATTTTCTTCTGCTTTTGAAAAGGAGATGTTCAGGAAGTGATGTCTGATGCCAAATAGATATATTTTTTATGCTTTGTGCATCACCAGGGTTATACTAGCTGCCCTTAGGAAAACAGAGGATATATTTGTGCACATTCTACAGTCCCTTTGGGAAACACTGTTTCTCACACTGCCATTTGGGCTGTATTCAATACACAAGGTATTGTACTGGAAAAAAAAAAAAGCAATGGATTTTTGATGTCATGTAGGTTACTGAGGTCTACACAGATGACATTTTGATCTGGAAAGAAGACAGCAGAAAAGCATTACCAGAGACTTTTAGCAGCAATTCCATGAAACAAAAAACAAGCAAGCAAACAAAAAAAGGGGCAAAAGAAACAAAAACATAAATTGCAGGAAACCAAAATAATGTAAAAGGAAGAGAAATTAATAGAATAAATCTGCAGATATTAAACACTAAACTTCAGCTGCCAAAAAAAGTGTGATTCAAAAAACAGGGAAGAAATATAAGGATGCTTTGGGCTGTGAACTATGCAAGGAAATCTGTGTTCAATCCAGTTGAACCAGAAAAAAATATCAAGAGTATTGAGGGATCAGAGACATCCATAGCTTTTACAAGAAATCTGGAAACAAAAGTGTCCTGGTTTTGGCTGGGATAGAGTTAATTTTCTTTCTAGCAGGTGGTACAGTGCTGTGTTTTGGCTTTAGTCTGAGAATAATGCTGATAACACACTGATATTTTAGTTGTTGCTCAGTAGCACCCTGATCAAGGACTTTTCAGTCTCATGCTCTGCCAGTGAGAAGGAGCACAAGAAGCCGGGAGGGAGAAGAGATGGGACACCTGACCCAAACTAGCCAAAGGGGTATTCCATACCACAGCATGTCATGCCCAGTATATAAACTGGAGGGAGTTACCCGGAAGGGATCTGTCATTGCTTGAGTTGGGCTGGGTATCGGTCAGCAGGTGGTGAGCAATTGTATTGTGCATCACTCTTGTTTATTAGGTTTTTTTACTTTCCCATTTTAGTTTTATATTCTCTTCCTTTGTTATGTCCCTTATCATTATTATTATTAGTAGTAGCATTGTATTGTACTTTATTTTATTTATTAAACTGTTCTTTTCTCAACCCACAGGTTTTATATTTTTTCAATTCTTCTCCCATCCTGCCCGAGGAGCAGGAAAGGGGGGAGGTGAGAGAGTGGCTGCATGGTACCTAGTTGCTGGCTGGGTGTAAACCACAACAAAAAGAAATTTAAAGGGCTCTAACAGTGATGTGCTAAGAAAGTACTTCCAAAACTTATTTTTCCACTGATATATCATGAAAAGAAACAGTAGTCAGAACCAGTGGTGTTTCTGTCAGAGGCTGAAAATGACATAAATCTTTCACACAACACATCTAGCAGCATAAACGAATTCCAGAATAAACTGAACATTGCTATTTACTTCAGATGCTAGGCTGACATGAAATTTAATAACTTAATCTAATTTAATAATTGAATGTAATTAAGTTCAATACAAAACAGTGTTTACTGTTAATTTATTATGGCTAGCTTTACCAAGACCTAATGTGCTGGGAATATCCTTCACGAAGTTTTCTAATGAGTTTTTGGGAACCAACCAACCAAGTTAGGTAAGTACAGGTTATGTAAGGGCGATCAGCTGGAAAGCAGGCACCCAATGAAGCAGACCTTTATTTGTCTCTTTGACACTGAGTGATTAGTGAACAAGAGGATGTCCAAGCTTACTGCATTGCTTGCCTCTACCACAGAATCATTTTTATTAATTTAATTGCTTTTGAAAAGAGCTGATATTCAATCTAGCTGAGAGAACTAAGATATTTCTGAACTGACTTCAACAATCTTTCTTTTTGACAGCTGGCCTGCAATGAATGAAGCTGAGTAATCAGCCACTCATGTTTGAAATGGGAGCTGTGCACCTGAAACACGTCTTGAATTTGTATTTCAGATATGTTTGGAGCTGTGAGTATGTCAAGATTTAGCATAATTTTAGAGATACTTCTCAAATCTTGATTGAATACTGAGCTTTGTACAATCAATTACATTGAAGGAGATAAATTTATAACTTTTTTTTCTATTCTGATAATGGAAGCTGTTCAACCATTTTCATTTGCATTTTCTCAAGAACATCTCTTCCTCTGGACTATTCACATTTCATCATTACCTTCCTTGTGATCAGTTTACCTCAGGAGGTCAGGCTTTATAATTTTGGGGGACTGAGTGAACAGCATTTCCTTGACATTGTTTATACTGCTGAAGCACCCAACTACTGTGTTAGCAATTATTCTTGTCATTTCTGCAGAGCTTGGGCTCTGGACTCTGGATTCTAAGGGGCCACAAAATATAATTATCGTGTTTTTAAAACAAGCCCATTTCTAATACTTTCATTAGCTTAGAGTAAGCTATGTCTGCAATGCAAAATATGCTGTGTGAATCTGTCTATATGATTTAGCAGCAAAGGAGAAATTAAACTTTGTATTTCCAGCACTACACCTTACTGCTGACACAGTCTGGGTGAGGCTGGCTTTTCTGTATGATTTTGAAGTTTTTATATAATAATTGAAAGATGTCCTTTAGACTATTTTATTTTTAAAAAACACTGTAAAAGCAAACTGAGATGAAAAAAAAAATGACATTTTTTATTCATATTATTACAATCTAGTTGCTATATCTGACACAAGCCAGTCACATGTAAGTGATCATCATAAAATTAGTGAGAGTTGTTCAAATTCTGTAATTGCCAACAAAAGGAATGTCTCTCATCGGGAGAGACATTTTCCATTATGGAAAACAGTGAAATCTTGATGAATGTTCTTGTCAGTATTCAAACTCAAAAGTGCAAAATCATTTACGGTGTTGCAAGAGTTGCTTCTTATGCCTATAAAGTCATTATCATGACTTTTTATTAGATACTCTCATCCAATTTCATTATTTTAGTTAAAATAAACAGATTTATGAATGTGACTTGTTTTGCTCCCACTAGATCTCATATTTCAATTGGGAATAAAAAATGTAAAAAACTTATAGTAGTAATTTCTACTCAAAAGCACTTATCTGTTTTATTTATATGCTGTAAGTTTGCTGTGTGGATTCTGTAAATGTTAGTAAAAAGGTGACAAGAAAAGAGGCATCTGTTTTTTTGCAGATTCATTCTGGATCATGTGGAATGCCAGAA
This sequence comes from Strigops habroptila, assembly GCF_004027225.2. Classification (NCBI taxonomy): domain Eukaryota; kingdom Metazoa; phylum Chordata; class Aves; order Psittaciformes; family Psittacidae; genus Strigops; species Strigops habroptila. The sequence continues at coordinate 89,884,114 of NC_044278.2, read as the reverse complement.
GAAAGCAGAAGTATTTCCTCCCCCAGCAGCATTTGTGTGTGCTGAGCCATGAGGTGGTTTTGGATTTGAGGGCAAGACAGGTATGAGAGTGGAGAGAAAGAGAGTAACAGGGAGGGAGGAGCTGCAAATAGGAAACTTCACGCAAAAATAGAAGAAAGGGTTTCATCTGAAGAAGCGTAGGCATCTGTGATATAGAACTAATCATGAAGACTGTGAAACAGTCAAAGGAAATAAATTAATCAGAATGTACTAAGGTAGACATCAAAATAGTTTTATGATTCACTCTATAAACATCTGCTTCTTTCCATTGCCTGAATATAGAAATTAGGGTGACTAATTGAGATAGATCCTATCAAGTAGTATGACTACCAGTCCAAGAGATGCCTAAGAATAGAAGAAAGCATATACACTGACAAAATTATTTTCTCAGAGACCAAGAGAAGATAGTGAAGAGTTGATTGCTTGAAGAACCCATATATTTCTGTTAGAGAAAAAGAATGCAGGGAAAGGTCCCACATGTAAAGATTCAAAGAGTATAAGCAAAACTGATTATCAGCCCCTTTCTTAATTTATCTCACGCAAAGGATTTTTGTTTAATTATTTAAATCTTACATGATTTTTTTTTTTAATGTTCTAGTAAAATGAAGCATTAAGTATAGCAAATGCTTTAGGAAATTTCCAGGCACATTTTCAAACTGTTCAGTGTAATAGACTTGTAATAATCTCTTCTTTAGCTAGCTACTATGTGTTATAGGTGTTATAGTATCAGAATTATATATTCCCTCAATTTTTATTTTTTTGTCCCTGAGAATATTGAAAACTTCCTATGTTACTACATAGTTGTGGTCTTTAAAGAAGCTCAGTTGCTTCAGGTGACAGGAGGAAACTTGATAGATTTCAGATATGTATTTAGCCTTTTCCAATTTGTAAATCCACGTCAGGTACGTGCTTTGTGCTTTGCCTATGCAATTTGTCTGAAACAGTTTGGCATGAAAGTCTGTAGAGCATTTGTAATACTAAATTCCCTCTCTAGTTTCAAAATAATGATACCCTATCAAACATCAACCTTGGACATCCAATGTTTCAGTAATGACCTGTCTGATGAACACAAGAGCATGATTATTATTTCAGGTTACATGAAATACGGATGGACAGTTAGGACATGAAAGACAAAATTATAATTCGAAATTATTTCCACAAATTTGAGAAATGGACTCAAAAATAGGGATAAAGCTAAGTCGGGATATGTGCATTTTTGTAAGCTTAGATAGAATAATTATCTATTAAAATACTAGACTATTGATTAGGTAGTTAGCAGAAAGAGGCAAACATTCTAAGGTATCTATTAGGATGTATAAACAGTGTTTTAACATGTAAAATATAAGCAGTAAAACTTCCAACATTTTGAGCATTACATTTTAAGAAAGATATGAAGAGAGTACAATTCCAAGAAAAAGCATAGGAACAATCTAGTAAATATGACGTACAAAAAAAGATGGAAAGAACTGGCATAGATTTTCTTAGAAAACTAAGGAAGGACATAATAAACTATACTCACATTCACAGAAAGCTGACATGGAGATGAAGGGAATAATCTATTTTTAAAGTGTAGGACTTAAGAAAAGAAGGTAAAGGCTGAAACTGCTGCAAGAAAGTTTGGTTACACAAACTTTGCAATGTTAAAAATAGTGATACTCCTTCACATGCAGCTTGAACATCTTGAGGTTATAGAAACAGGCTTGGTTAATTGCGTGGTTCTCTGATGTTCATGTGCTCTATCATTAATAATTAGGATTTTTACTGAGAGGATGAATTATTTTAGTGGCCAAAGCTTTTGCCAATTTTGGTGATTTTGAATGTTTCAGTTCTGTGTGACAAAATTCAGATGGTTTAAGGGAGTCTTAGTTTTTTCATTGTGCTGTGTATGTAGTTCCTAAAACTTTCAAATCATTAAAGATTCCAAATTTGGCATCTAAATGTTTACATACCAAAATCGGTATTGCAACAAGTAGCAGAGTTCTCTAAAACTGCTGTGGGCAGATACCAAATACCCCAGGTCCCAAAATACCAATTTTCAGACAATTTACTTTCATTTTCAGATGCTAAATTTAGTCTGAATGTACCTGTGGGAGTTGTGGAGTTTTCCTTGGTGGGGTCTTACAAACAGTTTGAAGAAACTTCCATCATCAGTGCTGAATGGCCTGGTGTTTAAAAGCTGAGTTTGTTCTTTAGGTTTGCTCTAATTAGTCTATATATTACAAAGTTTTCTAAAACATGAGGGAAAGATGAAACAGAAGAGTCTATATGTGAAATATTGTGTGTACAGAAAACTTTTTTATATAGTAAGTTGCAAAATGACTAGCAATGATACTGGGATCTTCTGTAAAGAAGGAAGCATTCCAGGGCTAAAACCAACCCAGAAGAAAGTATTGTGTTTGTGCTCAGAAAAAGGGTTGGATGATCAGTACTAGGGGAGTGAAAGAGCGAATCTGACTGAAGAAAGAGAACAAGAAGCTCTGACAGTCATGCCAAATTCCTCTTTACAAACTAGGTCAAGCAATTTGTTGAGAAAGACAAAACAGAAATCAGAGACAATGCTGAGAAACATCTTTACCAGATCCTAATTATCAAATGTCATCTAATAGCTCGGGGGTGTGAGACTTCAAGCAAAAGAGATGATCAGAGACTCTCCTTCTGGGTGAAAAGGTGAATGTCCTAAATGCAATAATAGATGGTGTAGACGTTATATTCAACACCTTTTTAATCTTTTTTTTTTCCTATTTTATTTAAAGGAATTGTGCCTTATTATTTTTACATACATTCCCATATCTAGTTCTCATTTTCTTTTGTTTCTGTGTTTACCATTTACCGTCTTTCATCTGCTTCACTTATTTTTTCCTCTCGTATGCAATCTTATGATTTGGTGTTTTACCTCTTCAGCTCTTTTAACATTTTGTCTCCTTAGCCTTTGCCTAAATATTCTTTAAAAAACCCTTTCTCCCATTTCCTTGTTCTTTATTTGCCATACTCAGGATGACAATCAGTGCCATGCCTTTTATGTTCTTACATAATACACTCCACTCTGTTCTTTGCCTTTTGTGTTTTCCACTCACCTCTCTGCTTCAACCACTCTTGTTATTTGAATCTTTGTTCTCAGTTCATTAGCTAGGCCACTGATGCTTTATTTATTGCTTGTATATAAGGATTTTTTTCCTATCGTTACCTTATCTACTTTTCCTCAAAACTTTGTCAAAACACCTGGTATACCCTTTTCCTTCACCTCAAAATGCTTCTTCTCTTTCATATTCTTCCTTAAGATTCATTTGTATTTAATGTCTATAAAAAAAATGAATCTGTAATGTAAGTTAAGACCACAGAACTTTATGTCTATATACACTTTAGCAGAAACAACAGCACAATTTAAGCGAAACCATCTAGCATCCCACAGGTAAGTGGTCATATTTTATGTACTTTCAGATATCTCTGGTTTCTTCATTTCTTACTATACAAATTGATGCATTGATTGAAACGAGATTGCACATTCTTTGGTAGAGGGATCATAAAAGATCAAGATCCATCCCGTGTTCATTCACAGATGCTGTTTTTGCTTCAGCCCAGATAGCTATCACAGTAGGACAGAAACTAATTCAAGTGGAGGCATGAGCACCTGCTAGTTACTCTAGTGCAGCTGCTTAGAACTGAGTCTCTCAAAAGCTTTAATTATAAAAAATACTAAAAACATAAGTGACTCAGAAAATCACTGGAGCTTATTTGGTATGTCTGATTCAGAAAATTCTTGGCACAGAAAATGCAAAATCCAACCTGTGTTTTAATTTTAGAATACAATTTGGGTTTAGATCAGAAAAGCCCATCTCAAAAATCACCCACAGAGCGAATACTACTGTGAATCCTCCACAACTACTCCCAGCCAACAAAGAAAGGAATAAAGCTGGACTATTTTTTTAGATTACTGAACTTTAATTTTTCACACCTCCTTCACATAAAGCTGGGGTGGTTTGAAGAGCTAGCAACAGACTTGATTAATTGCTTGGCTTTTTGATGCAGGAATTCATACTATGTAATTAGAGTTTTCACTGAAGTGGGTAAATTATTTCAAATCTTACATAGATGGGAGAGGATTTCACTTCAAAGATTTCTCACCAACAGCCATTTCTCTCTGGAAGACCTTTTTCATTGGGGCAGACATTTTGTAATTCAGTAATATCAGGTTCTACAGTTTAAAGTGAGAAGTAATTTTTGATGCTTCAGTTTTATGTACCCAGCTGGAGACATCTCAGACAGTCCTGATTTTCTGGTGTGTTAAGGCCCTATTCATGAAAAGATTCCCTAGGCAAGGCAACAAATGCTGAACACTAAAATCACACAGGTGAAAATAATGGATGTCTTCAGCACTGTCAGTAGGGAACAAAGTGGATTTGGTACTTTCACAGAAAGAGAGTGGTTGAGGTTGGGAGGCATCTCTGGAAGTCACCTGGTCCACTCACACTGCTCAGGCAGGGCGATCTAGCGCCGACTGTGCAGGACCATGTCCATGACAGCTTTTGAGTATCACTGCGGTGGGAGAATCCACAACTTCCCTAAGCAACCTGTGCCAGTGCTCAGCCACCCTCACAGTAAAAGTGTTTCCTGACATTCACACGGAGACCACTGTTCTAGTTTGTGTTTCAGTTTGTGCCCATTGCCTCTTGTCCTGTCACTAGACATCACTGAAAAGAGCCTGGCTCCACCCTTTTTTTGCACCCTCCCTGCAAGTTATTTATATGCATTGATGAAATCCTTGCTGAGCCTTCTGTTCTCCATGTTAAAACAGTCCCAGCCCTATCAGCCTTTCCCTACGTGTGACCTGCTCCAGAGCACATGGTTATTTCTTGAAAAAATTATGGACTTTGGGAAGGACCCATGCTGGAGCACGGGAAAAGCGTGAGGAAGAAAACGACGCAGAGAGAATTGACCACAGTTCAGTTATGAACTGAACACGACCCTCTGTTCCCCATGCTTCTTTCACCACTTCGTGGATATGGAGGGAAGAGAAGTTGGGAATGAAAGACTGAAGGTGGCCTGGGGAAAAAGGGAGGTGGTGAGAAAGTGTGGTTTTAATTTGTCTTTGTTTCTCACCATTTTATATGGTAGTAAAAGAAATAATTTTCCCCAAGTGGAGTCCGTTTTGCTAGTCATGGTAGCTGGTATGTGACCTCCCTGGCTTTACCTCAACTCATGAGCTTTTTCACTGTAGTTTTTTATTTTAAGCATGAATGAGAGAGCGGCTTGGTGTGCTTCTGGCAACAAGACAAGGTCAACCCAGTACATCTCTACATCACAATTATTCCCTATTTACTCTTAGGAAAAAAATAATTTCCTAAAACATGTAAATACTTACTCATTTGAAAATATTTGGCCTTCATATATTTCATGTATTAAGGTTAGGCAAGCTAGAGAATATTGGGCAACTATGTAGCAGGCAGGTAAAATGATCATTTTCAATATCATAGAAGGCAAGTTAGGCCGACATTGCATGTCATATTCCCATCCTCACTGAGTTCAGTCACAGACACGTTTCTTGGTACTTCTGGCTGATTGCCTTTAATCAGTTATGGTGAAGCCCAAGAGCAAAATGAGTCACTAGGACTAATTACTGAGAAGAAAAATAGGAAGACACAATGCCTCTAGAAGTCCCTTTCCTGACATTGACATTATGTTTGGTAGGTCAGACACCAAATCTACTATTTGCAAAATGTTTATGTTCCTACACAGTATTCTTACAGGAGGGTTCACGGTTCACCATGAGTTCATTCAGCACTTTTAATATTATGTTCAGTTTTGGGCCCTTCACTACAAGAAAGACATTATGGTGCTGGAGCACAAGTCATACGAGGAACGGCTGAGGGAGCTAGGGATGTTTAGTCTGGAGAAAAGGAGGCTGAGGGGAGACCTTACTGCTCTCTACAAGTACCTGAAAGGAGGTCGTAGCAAGATGGGTGTCGGTCTCTTTGCCTAAATAACAAGCAATGGGACAAGAGGAAACAGCTTCCAGTTGTGCCAGGAAAAGTTTCGACTGGATATTAGAAAAAGTGTCAAGCATTGGAACAAGCTTCCCAGGGAAGTGGTTGAGCCCCCATCCCTGCAGGTATTTAAAAGACATGTAGATGTGGTCCTTAAGAGTTTAGTGGTGTACTTGGTAATGTTAGGTTTATGGTTGGACTTGATGATCTCAAAGGTCTTTTCCAGCCTAAATGATTCTATGATTCTATGATCCTGCATGTCCAATGATGCTTCAGTGTTGGGAGGTAACTCTTCTCAAGTTCATATTCTCTCAAGTATGCTGAGGAATGAACACTTTTCTAATTCAGCCCATAAGACACACACTGTAAAAATACCACATTCAACGATTTCACAAAGACATAAAACCCTAAAAAGAGTATAGCAAGAAAGCTAGAAGTGATTTTGGCAGATTGAGAAATAGTGAAGAAGCTACTGCTTACAGAGTTATTCCTCACAGATGGCAAAAATACAAGCATTTATTTTACTTTTATATCTTGTTGCAACTCTTCACATTACTTAATTTAGCTTTTACTTTGATACAATCTTATTGGTTAAGCAGGTACTTTGTTTGAACAACAATGTTTCCATGGAGACTGCAGGGCAGGAAGGTGTATTTCTGAGATGCCACACATCTGACACAAATTATAGGATTTTTCTCAGTGGATAGCATGCTTCATGCCATGCAACATGGAACAGGTTGGAGACTAGAGGACTTACTATCAAACCCATGAAGATCAAACTCTTTTCACTAGTTACCATTAACTCTTCATTAACTAGCAAGATGGATGCAAGGCGGGGTGAGGGGGGGAGAAAGAAACAAAAAGAAACAAACTAAATTAATGACTCTTGTAACTTAGCAGTCCAAATAAATTTTGGCTTTACTTGTCTTGAAGTATTTAATATCTCAAATGACACCATGGTATTATTTAATTATTGCCTTAATTTTCCACTCGGGAAGATAGAACTCACTTCTGCTATGTGCTGAGTATTCTGAAAAAGTTGAGACTAAGTTTAAACAATTTCTGTCAACATGAAACATGATCTGCAGCCCATTGAACTCAGTTAAAAATAGTACTCTTTTTGTTTCAAGGGACATGATCAGAGGAAGTAGCTGTGGCACTTACCAGACTGCTGTAAACACCCAGTTCTGTCACAATTATTTCAAGCGAAAGCAAAATGGATGGTTACTGGCATTATTATCTGAATCCTGCAAAAAGCTTTATCCTTGTGGTTTCTGCGGGTGGGGTTGCTTATTTGTTTTCTATTGCTGTTTTATCCCAGTAACCTGTTCAAGGCCAGGTTGGACAGGGCTTTGAGCAACCTGATCTAGTGGAAGGTGTCCCTGCCCACGGCACGGGGTTGGAACTAGATGATCTTTAAGGTCCCTTCCAACCCAAACCATTCTGTGATTCTATGATTCTATGCAACCAAGTTTAAAAAAAAATACAAACACTGTCAAAGAGCAGAGGAGAGGATAGAAGCATTAAACTTTTTTCTTATGGTGCTTTTCCTGTCTTTTCTATAGCATAAAGATTTCAAAACTGGTATTAACATACTAGTTGTATTACTTACCAGCATATTAAGTATAAGAAAATAATATTTAGTAACAATTGAAATCCTTGCTTAGAATACAATACAAAAAAGAAGCCCTTCAGCATACATTTTCAAATATTTCCTATTCATAAGCCTTTAACCATTCATTCCTTTAAAGGATAAATCCTGGCTGCATACAGCTAAAGGAAATTATCTGTACATAGGGAGGTTTAATCAGAAAATCTACCCACTAAAATGTAGACTGGCAATGGAATTTGTGTGTCAAAGATCCTTCCTCAGAGGGCTCTGAAACTGGATAAGAAGGTCTTGGAAAATGGGATTCTAACATATATTTAATGTATTTCATAAAAGGAAAAAAAAACAACAATCCAACCTTACAGGAATAAAATAGTGGTGAAGTAAGGAAGTGAGTTATTCTGAAAATGTAGACTTACATTAGCGAGCTCAATAATTAAATAAGCTTTCCTGATCCTACAGTGTGTATTCGCCTCTATATATGTGTTTATATAATTATACACATAAATTTGAATGATAAGGAATCACAGCAGACAAACCCAACTGGAAGGCCTGATATGAGCCTGTTAGCACTTGGTGTGAATCGATTTTTTGTTACTGAGCAACTGAACAGGGAAAACACAGGACCAAAAAGTAAAAACCAAGCAAGTATTTCAAAGCACTAAAACATGCCTGTTGTTTGTTGGATTTTGGTTCTTCGCTGTGTGGGTTTTGATTGATTGGATGTTTTTGGGTTTTTTTATTTTCTGGGGCACTGTCTGAAAGTCAGAATTCATAACTACTTCTGGAAGAGAAAGGTTATAAATTACAGGAATGAAATATACAGATTTCAGAAACTCAGATGTTTCTTTTCCTTCAGCATGGTTCTCTGCAGCTTTTATAAACTTTTAAATAAAACAATTTTCTAAAACCAAAAGCTATCTTTTTATCAGAGTGCAGATATGGTGATTTTTGTATGTTGGTTTTTGTTGGGGTATTTATTTTTTGCCAGTTGGAGAAACATTATTATACAGGACTTCAGCTGGAAGTCAGACTTGTCCTAGGGACAAGAGTCCTAATACTTTTAGATTTGAAATGTTGACACAAATACAGATCCATGAAACAGAAAACACCTCTACTTACTGTAATCCTCTGTTTTTAATCCCATCTTTTACAGTATACTGTCTTCCACCTTTCATAGGTAAAGAAAACAGATCATAATTTTGTGGGAAGTTATTTACTCACTTCCAGGAGACAGTAAGTAGACACTACTTTCCCTCTCAGTTATTCTATAATAAATCTCCTTCAAAAATAATTTTATTTTTTAATGTAGGTATATGTACTTATACCTGCATTATAGCGACAGAATACTGTGTTTTCTGAAGTTTGTAAGTATAAAAGTCACACTGGTGCCCTTTACTTATCCACACATATTTTAACATGAGCAATTCTTGTTCAATCCTCTTCCTTCTTCCTTGCATGCACTGTACTGGACTAAGTATTGCAAGATGGGATGTATCAGTGCACCACCAGGAACAAATTCTTTCATGCCTTTCTCAGAAGAGACATTGTTCCTCATAATTAAAGGCAAAATGGGAACTGAATAAGCCTTTATGAAAAGATTTATTTTTTTTTTAAAGCTACTAAGACAGGTAAACATAATAAACCACATAAAATAATGTACATTTTTGCTTGCTGTGTTTTTATCTAGTTTTGTAATAAATTATATTTTTATCACTTTGATGGGTGTAAGGTACTGTACTTAGTGAGTAGAGGTGTTACACAATGACACTTGGACTATGTTGTAATCAACAAAATAATCCTTCTGGTTTGTAGCCTTCCTTTGAACGCCTGTCACAGCACAAGGACATTTTGTCTATTCCACCCTAATACTAATTTCCCCCTGGCTTTCATCTCTTCTGTAAACCACAAAATATAATGGTAAATGGCTTAACCAAATGGACATAAATGTTATTACCATCATTTTCCCTTTGAGGGCCAAACTATCACAGCAGGGCTGCTCAGTGAAGCACAGTGATGTAACAACATGCGTAGCTGTACAAAGAATAGGCAACTGTGAAAGGAATATGGGAAAAACATGATGACAAGTATCAGGATATAAGGGGAACAGAGTATGAAAGCTTGGCTGTTAGTCTGTTCTGATCAGAGCTGTACCATGTTTTAACTGTCAGCAGCAACATTTGAACTGAATAGACTTCAAGGGAAATGAACCCTCACAAAGGACGTAAAGAATTATTCAAAAATTGCAATTTTATTTGTTTTCTGGGGCAGCCTATGTTGAGGGCTTTTTTGTTAGTTTGTTTGTTTTAATTATTAAAACAAAAGACAGCATAAGAGAGGAAAGATTTCCATTACAGAGCAGGAAAGCAAACCCACAGTCACAGTGAATGGATCTTCTAATACACAGTAAAATTTAAATTCACCTTTAAATTATGAGCAACTTGGCAATTCCCTTGGAAACTAATCTAATGCTTGTGAAGTAAAAGAGCTATTGTTTGATGCTTTGTTGAACAAGAACAGTAATTAAAATTTGTTCAACACTGATATTTTGGATAACTCTACGTACTTGTGCTATACAATGATGGGTTGAGTACATGCAAAAAAGGCACTGTTTTACATTGTTTTGTTGTGAAAAAAATCTTTTTTCTTCATGGAAAATTAATATATAATGGGTTTTTATTTTCTCACTGGAGGGGTCACATTTCTGTTTCATTATTACTGTGTTGCTTATACAAGCTCTTTGACAAAATGTAGCTATGCCTGTTTTTGACAAAAGAAAAGTAAGGCCTATAACAGGTTAATAATATGCAGCACTGTATAACATCAAAGAACAGACAAAAAAAGAATATTATTTTCAGCTGAAACTGCAAAGGAAATATGCTTTAATTTGAGAGTTTACTTTCATGAGCATGCTTAAGTCACAGGCCTTTCAAAAAGCTGTCTGACATTTCAGCAAAAGGAAGAAAAATTGTAAAGGGCAGACAAGGTCTACCAATGTCAGACTCCAAATACGTATAGAAATTGCTGCTGTGTGTACAGGCTTTAAACTGGTTTCTAATTCCAATTGAATTTAATTTTCTTATGCTGGATTTCCCTGATCCTATTCAAAAATTGAATTCACAGAGCTGAATGAAGGTATTATTATGCTGGTCTGCTCCTTTCGTCCAACAGCTCGGCCTGTGTCCAAGGTACAACGCAAGATGCTAGTTAAAGGGCTTTTCCAGAGGTGTGAGACAATATAAGTCAATTTTTGACCTTGATGCAGCTGAAGAATTCATTGAAGTTTTGGGATTCTCAACCTGCAGGAAAGTTAGCTCACTAAAATAGTAAAGGGCATTTAGAATTACAGTTTGTTCATGACAGAACTGCTTCATTTCATATATTCTAAACGCTGAAATTATTCAGAGGGGGGAAAAAAAAGTGATGATCCTCTACAGTGAAAGACTGTCAACAGAAATCACACAAGTGTCTTGATTTTTCCAGTATTCACTTTTTTCTTTCCTCATCAAAAGTCCACACGCTCAATACAAATACATGGTTTTGATGAGAAATGTTATCTTAAAACAGGATAAAGAATTGATCCAAGGTTGTCTGCAGGTAAGTCTGTATTACAAATAAGAGCAACATCATTATTTTTGAGAAATTAGTATGCTGTTTCTTTCCTTTTTCCCCATAATTAACCCTTAATAGCCTATGTGGGTGATATGCAAAATTCCACGTGGAGAATTAATTATCTTTTTGCTTGTACAGAAAAGAATGACAATACTAAATTTATTTGGCATTCAGATATTCTTTTCCAACTGTTTTCAGCTATTTAACTGAAAGATCAATTACTCTTTCAGCCTTATCTACCATTAACAGTTATTGGCTAAAACTAGTAGTCCTTACATGTACTGAGTGGTGATCATATTTAATAGTGTGATTTTTAGTATGCCTAATAACAAGATGGTGTCTCATAGTTTGGACTAGTTTGTCATACACAGTCCTTCAACTGAAGTAAGTTAGTCCAGTGAAAATAGGTAATTTACTTTAAAAGTGTAATTTCAGATGAAAAAATAGAGATTTAGTATCCATAACTCATTCTCTTCCTTTAAATTACTAATTTAAATTCAAATAAACTTGTCTTTGTATTGTATTTACTGTCAGATTTACAGTATAACTAAATCCTTTTACAGGGTCAGTGTCTTACATTTCCAATCTAACTCAAAGACTGAGCATAACTACATATAGTCATTGCTGATGTCTGTTTTCAATACATCTGTTTTGAATATATAAAATCCTCTCAATATTTAAAAATGGTAAGGCACTTTTTGTGAATGAAATTAATTATTATAATAGTCCTAATGTACACGTGCATTTGTATCTTTTCTTTAGGTATGAAGCATGTGTAAGACAAAACAAATGCGCAGAAATAATAAAAGACAACACATATATTGAATTATTGTTATCTTTACGTTATTCCTTTTTCTGATTCTTAATTGTCATGGCACACTGAATGGTGTACTAACAGTCATATGTACTGAAAGCTGGTGACTTAGGAGTCCTTGTTTTAAAATCTCACATGTTCCTTCTGAACTTTTGGGTTCAAAATGGCAACCAGTCAATATGTGGTTAGTTAAACACATTTCTCAGCTGCATGTGTAACTTGAAACAGAACTCCATTACACAAAACCACCTTACAGACATTTCTTTTTTGTGACCTTGCAATGGCTTTCCATAATAAATTCTGTTTATTTTAAATAGCTGCTGTTAATCCTGGTGAACAAAGGCAATAACAAAAGACAATGGCATACAGGTTGAGAAGTAGTGAGTACAGAAAACTGCATATGAAGACATGGTCATTCAAGTGTAACATTCCCTCTAAAATCGTAGTAACCTTGTCATTGCTTTGCTCAGTGTTATCTTCCAGGATGGAGCTAGGAACGGCTGCAGCAGATAAACCATTGAGCTGTCTGTGAACTTTTGCTTATACATTTTTGGAGCTTAAAGATCAAGCAGGTCTCCTTGTGCATGGCTACCTGGTCTCTCTGGGCTTGTTACAACTGAAGAAAATGAAAAAGATTCTGCTCCTTCTCATGACACTTATCCCTGCATCTACGGAATTTAATAGTTGCTGTTTCATTCACTTTCTTAGCATGTGGATACAGCTCCTCAGATCCACAGAAATCTAAGAGTGTTCCCAGCCACGCCATTTTGCATAACTTCATTCAGCTTCTGATCCCCCATTCTACTTCCCCTGTGAACCCCCAAACTGTTTCTTTATTAATTGTGAGCTACCATACCACATCACTCACAGTAACTTCCCTCTTGTGCATTTCTTTACAACCCTCTGCATAAAAGTTTACCTGATCTATCCTCTGTTCTCTGCATATAAATCAAATTTTTCTACATGTTCTCTGTGTTTAAGAAGGCTCATATGTACATGAAAATTAGGGTGTTAGACAGGCAATTGGATTTTTCTGGCATGCAGTCTTCTAGTCTGCATCTACAAATGCTCACAGAGGAATATAGTAACAAATATTCTAGACAATTAAAAGTAATCTATTAAAAAATTTTTCTTGTTTATAGATGTAATAATATAAATGTGTATTATTTGAAGAAGTGGAAACTACTTGCTGCTCATAATAGGTACACCTATTGTGGAAGTTTTGACTCCAGATAGGATATACTGCAAATAAAAAGTACAGGAAATAGCACAACATAGGCAACACCGAGTTTTTAACATCCACTGTTATAGCTGAAGAAAAACTGATTATAGGTCAGAACAAAATCTATGATTCTGATTATCCAGCTATTCAATACAGGCAACTTCTGCTGAAGTCACAGTGGGAGTTTTGTATTTTGAAAGACTTCAGAATAATCCCTTTGAATTTGCCTTTATTTCTTTACATTTCTTTGGATGAGGTGACCCTGCTGGCTTTAAGTGCCTTTAAAATATCCAACATATTCAAATTGCAAGGAGTAAGACACAAGAAATAATTAGATGCCCCATGAAGAAATTCCCCACATTCATACCATACATTACATACATCATCCAGAAGATTACTTCAGCATTCTTAATGCTGTCCATTAACTAAACCTTTCATAAAAGTAATTAGGATTCCATAGAGACTAACAAAGCTGATCTATGTCTGTCCACCTTAAGGACTAAGAACCAACACTAAAAGCGCCTCATAGAAACAAGAAGAAAAGAAGAGTAATAGCATTCTCGCGATTCCAGAGACTATTCAGTAGAATACTGTCACTATATGTAGCTACAGAGATGTAACAAGAAAAGATAATCACTTAAATGACATTAGGTAAAAAAGCACTACTTAAAAGCTATTGAAGAATCATTATCTATCAGAAATCAGTACACAAGAGTGATGCATTGGGCCTTCCTCAGAACAGACTTGACTTTCCTGCCAAAGTGTCTGCTCATCTTAGCTTCCACAGAATAACAAGGCTTCCAGTAGACTGTATTGCAGCCATTGGTGGGCTCAAAATCCAGTTGCAGCATAGTTCAGTTCTTTCTGCAGTGGGGATTAGCATCAGCATGATGAAAGGAGGTTGCCTTGTCTCATTTTTTGATGCTTATGTTTAAATAATTTTCTAGAAGTTTGGAGATGTGTATGTGAGCCACCTGAAGGAACTCATCTTAGTTTCTCCTTTCCCAGTAAGTCCAATGCCCAAGCACGTAATGAAGCATCTCATGGAGCTTGTGAAAGGGTCTCCCATGATGAGACTTGGCGCAAATCACATGCAAATATACTCAGTCTACATGAAATGGTGGCACATCTGAAATGCTTGCTAAAAGGATATTAGATGCTTAAGTTGCCTAATCACACCTGCAGTGATTGTGCCACTGCTGGTATTTATATCTGTATTGACAGCTTTATCTTAATCAAAACCTTAAAATAAGTGAAGTTGAGTGATATTAATAATTGATCTTCATTTCCTTTTATTAAATATGTGCAAAAGTTTATCTTTACAGAATGTCATGAGCATAAATTAATTGCTGCCTGTGAGAAGACTGGATACTGTTTCAAGTACCATTAATAACTCAGAAATGTGTTTAATAAAATTCTCATTATTCTAAAGTTTATCATACTGTTTCAGTATTGTCTATCCTCAATCTTTCCTGCTTAAAATGGAATGTGTATTTTATAAGCTACTTAATATTTTCCTTAGAAATATTTTGTTATAAATTATTGTAGTAATTATAAATTACTGTCATCACATTCTATGCTATGTCATGGTAGTCTGTAGGATTAAAATGGTGATGCAGAAAAAAAGCCAAATTTGGGCAGGGTATTTTCTTGAATGAAAAATCTCACTGAAATCAGTGAAGTTTACATTTAGATTATACAGCTAATGAAAAGTACATTTTGTTCCACTATTAGATTACACACTAGCCTCACAACATGCAGACAGGAAAAAAAAAAAAAAAAAAAAAAAAGAATTTTTATTCTCCAAACCGTTATTCTCCAAATCACAGTTTATTCTCTGATATTCCTGTACTCTGGTAATGCGAGGAAATAAATTTCTTCCCCGTCAGCCATCCTGTACAAAAGGACATAGCCAATGAAGTGAGTTGGGGTCTACTGAGAATATTTTCCTCCCTCTTCTCATTGCCTGATCATTTGGTCCAAAAAAAGGTGCATTTCAGTTTGTTCTTTCCACACCCTCACACTCTGTTTTCAGTTATTTGAACGGCATATAAAGATACAAGGTACCTTCAACTGGGCAGCTGCTTAGTCTATGCCATCTAATCTTGCAGCAGAAATATTAATTAACAAAAATTATTTCAGAGAATGAAAAAGACTATTAATTATCAAATAGGTGATAGTAATAGGGATGAAACTCTGCTTGTGTTGGTAAATCAGTCTTTAAACATCTGAAAGGCGCAGTGTACCTGTTATTTGAATTGTAGCCAATCCATACATGGTAGGGAATGATAGCAGTGCAAACTGCTGTCAATTTACTGGATCCCACCCATCACATAAAGTTATTAAATATACATCTATCATTTGGTGTATTAGAAATAAAGTCCTTGTAATAGAATTTTGTCATAAGATCAATAGCTTTTAGAAAATAAATGTCTTGGCTTCACCTTAGTGTTTACAGTGTTTGGTAGCATGAGATAATTATCTTTTGACTGTTCTATAGTGGTGGCAGTATCTCTTAATTTAAGATCAAGCACAGTATATGTCCTTTAGTTCTCATATTATTTATAGATTTTTGCATTAAAGTTACTATGAAAAGGTACAATGAAACACCATTTGTTTAAGTCCTTCTTTACTTTATTGCAAACCTGACTGGTCACACATTTGCATTAAATTGTTTCATGCTCCTGGCTTATCTCTGCTGCACTGAAAATGTAATACACAGCGAATGCAATAACATGTACTTATTAAATGTATACCAAGCCTGCTGCCTGTCTTCAGCTGATATGTAGAATGGGTGTTGGAGTTAGTGACATGAGAAGTTCTTCCTGCAATTTAGCCAAGCAGTAGTATAACTCCTTTGGCTGCTGAACTTTCCTCACTGATTTACACTGACATAGATGAGAAAGCATCTATGAGTATTTGTACATCTCTGAGTATTTGTCGTGGTCACAGATTTTAGATAAAGCCTATGCATTTGAGACAATCTGGGTGAATTTCTTCTCCTTAGAGGTTTTTAAATTATTTGAAACAATTACATATGCCAATACTGGAAATTTAGAACGACTTACTACAAATTGAAGGCCATCTGACTTTTTTATCATGATATCTACCATCAAATGTCAACATTAATTTTGGTTGATAAAAAAAGTGACAAACCACTGCTGAATTTCACTTCTGATTCAGAAAAGCTCCAGTGACTGGTGAGTGTTTGGTTTGCTTCTGTCCTGAAGAACACATGGCAGAAACTTCTGTAACATGACCAAAACTAAACTCTTCTTGCCCACATGTTCTGTGAGCAGAAGAGTTCCAACTCTTGGCTACCACACATGTTCCAACTTCTGTCTACCACCAATCTTAGACGAGAGAAGAGATAAGACAAAATGCAAAGGCAGAAACAGTTTCTGCCTTTCTCCTTTCTATGTAACCTGGTCAAACTGGAAAGAAATTGTGGAACTGCAGTACACACTCAGTAAGTTAGATGATGTCTTATTCATATTTCATTGAATGATTGGTTTTGTTTTTTCTCAAGCTTTTTTAAGTCAAGGGAGGTGACTGTTCCCCTGTACTCTGCTCTTGTGAAACCACACCTGGAGTAATGCAATCAGCTCTGGGAGCCCCAACATAAGAAGGATATGGACCTGCTGGAGCAATGCAGAAGAGGGCCATGAAGATAATCAGAGGACTGGAACACCTTTCCTATAAAGACAGGCTGAGAGTGTTGGGATTGTTTAGCCTGGAGAAGAGAAGGATCCTACCATTCCCTAAAGGGGGCTTACAGGAAATCTGGAGGGACTTTTTACAAAAGCATGTAGGCGCAGGACAAGGGGAAATGGCTTTAAACTGAAAAAGGGCAGACACTGGAACAGGTTGCCCAGAATAGCTGTGGATGCCCCATCCCTGGAAGTGTTGAAGGCCAGGTTGGATGGGGCTTTGAGGAACCTGGTCAGTGGAAGATCTCCCTGCCCACGGCACGGAGGTTGCAACTACATGATCTCTAAGGTCCCTTCCAAACCAAACTATTCTATGATTCTATGATTTTTTGATTATATGAAACTTTAGTAGGCACTGAAGTCATTGTTACTATGCTTATTTATGTTAAATAAGGATTTATTCATATACTGGGTATAATTATGTGGTCATTGTTTTACTAGACATCACAATAGACAGCTCTGGTTTTCCCTGGCTTTCAGTGTCTATTAGTCTTATTTTATTGAAACTTGAGTGGATCTGGATATGTTCCTTGCAAAATAACTGTCAAAATATTTCAAATGTGTTAGTGAAGAAGAGTTTATCAACTAATATTTCAAACAGCCTAATTTTTCATCTTTCTCATGGAGTACTTACAGAATAGAGAGGCTTGTGTTGTGTGGCTCTCTCTTTTTTGTGATAGCAGTACTACAGACAAGATAAAATTACTTCCCCATTCTGTCAATAAAATTCATGAAAGTTTGTTCAGTAGCATCTAATGAAATTGCTAATGTCAAAAACATGGATAGAAAATAAGAGGAATGAAAGTAGAGTGGCACATTATGACTGGTAGTCGTATCATTTATTGTACCAAAATCATTTTTATGTTGACCCAAAAGATCATTCCTGTGCTATTTTTAAATTCTGGAATTTATGAGCCTTGTTAATTCAGAACAGTAAGACATTATCAGCCTGGTATACAGTTCAAGTATGTGTTTGACACTAAATCTGAGCAGAAAAACAGTTGGGGTGTTTTTTTCAACTGGAAGAAGTGTCTCAATCTATCAGCAATAAAGCAAAATATTATGGCTTTTATAAATAGATGCTACAAGTGAAAACTGGTAAATTTGAGCTAGGTCTTGAAAGTTCCCATTTGAACAACCAAATAATTGATTTTTCAAGAATTCAGTTATTGTTAAGAACCTTCGCGAGTAAATTCCAAAATATGTCCACGTTTTATGATATTGTAATTGGAGCTGAATATGTTTTTTTCTTATCACTTACAGAAACATACAGGATCACTCGTGCTGTCCCCTGGGTTTTTTTCATTGCAGAGGGTTCTGCTGTACCCAGTAAAGTTACAAGGTGAAATGAAATGAATGAATGAATGAATGAATAGGTGCATATGTCCATGGGACCTGATAAGATGCACCTGCAGGTCCTGAGGGAACCGGTGTATGAAGTGGCCAAGTCACTATCCATCATATTCGAGAAGTTGTGGGAGTCCAGTGAAGATCCCACTGACCGGAAAATGGGAAACATAACCGCCATTTTTAAAAAGGAAAAATAGGAAGACCCAGGGAACTACAGGCTGGTCAGCCCACTTTGGTGCCCAGCAAGATCATGGAGCAGATCCTTCTGGAAATTATGCTAAGGCAAATGGACAACAAGGGGGTGGTTGGTGACAGCCAACATGGCTGCACTGAAGGCAAATTGTGCCTGACAAATTTGGTGGATTTCTATAGTGGGGCTATGGTGTTGGTGCATAAGGGAAGAGTGACTGACATCATCTACCTGGACTTGTGCAAGGCATTTGACACTGTCCTGCACGATATCCTTGTCTCTAAACTAGAGAGGCATGGATTTGATGGATGGACCACTTGGTGGGTAAGAAATTGGCTGGGTGGTCACATGGCTTGATGTCCAAGTGGAGATCAGTAACGAGTGGTGATCTTCACAGGTTGGTAGTGGGGAAGTATTGTTTAACATCTTTGTCAGTGACACTGACAGTGGGACTGAATGCACTCTCAGCAAGTTTACCAACATCACCAAGCTGTGTGGCGCTATCCAGATGCTGTAGGGAAGGGATGCCATCCGGAGAGACCGTGACAGGCTCAAGAGGGTGGTGCATATGAACCTTGTGAAGTTTAACAGGGCCGAACGCAAAGTCCTGCACCTGCATCAGAGCAACATCAAACACAAAAACAGACTGAGCAGGGACTGGATTCAGAGCAGCCCTGAGGAGAAGGAGTTGGGGGTGTGTTGGTTGATGAGAAGCTCAACATGAGCTGGCAATATGCGCTTGTAGTGCAAAAAGCCAAGTGTATCCTGTGCTGCATCAAAAGAAGTGTGACCAGCAGGTCAAGGGAGGTGATTCTGTTCCTCTAGTCTGCTCTAGTAAGACCCCACCTGGAAGACTGCGTCCAGCTCAGGAGCCCCCAAGGCAAGAAAGACATGGACCTGTTGGTGCAAGTCCAGAGGAGGGCCATAAAGATAGTAAGAGGGCTGGAGCACCTCTCCTAGGAAGACAGGCTGAGAGACCTGGGCTTGTTCAGCCTGTAGAAAAGGCGGCTCCAGGGAGACCTTACAGTAGCTTTCTAGTCTCTGGCTTACAGGAAGTCTGGAGAGGGACTTTTCACAAGGGTGTGTAGTGACAGGAGAAAGGGGAATGGCTTAAAGCTGAAAGAGTTTAGATTTAGATTAGGTATAAGGACGGAGTTCTTTACTGTGAGTGTGGTGATACGCTGGAACAGGTTGCCCAGAGAAGTTGTGGATGGCCATCCTTGGAAGTGTTGGATGGGGCTCTGGGCAAACTGGTCTACTGGAATGTGTCACTGCCCATGGCACCGGGGTTGGAACTGGATGATCTTTAAGGTCCCTTCCAACACAGATCATTCAATGATTCTATGAATGTATTACGATATCTTGAAGTCAACAATCAGTTTTAAAGAACTCTTACCAAAACTTTCAGTGACACCAGTGGGTGCATACCGCCAATATGAAATTTTAATGAAACTGAAAAAAAATCATTCATGGTCATGAATACACTGCATAATGTATCAGTGTGGGAGATCCCAAAGCAGCTCTCAGCAAGCTTGAACCTCCATCTGAAGTGACACACTGTCAAGCAGGGAGATTCTAGCTCAGATCCTGCAACAGCATTGAAGTGTCAGCCTTATACATTATCTCAAAGGTATGAGAAATTAGCCTGTTGCAGTGCTACTAAAATGACTGTACTGATTACAGGCCTAAAGCTAATGCTTTCTCTGATAAACTGGGAAATCTCTGCACCACTTGCAGTATAGACAGTCATACGATTTATCCTAAGGCCAGCACACAACAGAAAAAATATGATACCATTGCAAAAATTACAGTTTCAGAATCCAGAACAATTTATTAATAGCATGATAAAATAGATAATATCACATGGTGGCAACATATAAAGCTGCTGAAAAAAACCCAAACCAATTACCTCATAACCTGCAGTTTTTGGTCTCTTGATAATGCTTAAGCTTAGAAGGAATAAACTAATCACATAATTGCTCTCACATTATGCAGTTGTTCCTACATAAAGTAGTTGGCACTCAACTAACTAATCAGGTGTGATTACAACTGCAGTATTTGTGAATACTTAAAAAAAGAAATCTTTCTATAAATCTTAGGAAATGAAAGTCAATAT
This sequence comes from Strigops habroptila, assembly GCF_004027225.2. Taxonomy (NCBI): domain Eukaryota; kingdom Metazoa; phylum Chordata; class Aves; order Psittaciformes; family Psittacidae; genus Strigops; species Strigops habroptila. The sequence goes on along the minus strand of NC_044278.2, from coordinate 89,863,471 downwards.
GACTGTAACAAAGAAAATAACATGTAATAAACATTCATGCCAAGCAACAAGTTGGAAAGTTAATGTTTGGATTCCAGCATCAAGTGGACTAAACAATGAATTATTTTAAAATCCAGTGCTTGGGTTAAATCAAAGACCTGTAAAACAGAGCAACTGGCCAGGAGAACTGAAATAGAAATATATTAGGGTTTCAACCATAAGGAAACAGAAAAAAATGTAAAACTGTAAACATCTCCTCCTACGCAATATGAAATTGCCTGGTTTGGTTGTTTGGGTTTTTTTTAACTATTAAATATTTTTCATGTTTAGATTGATCTACATTTGAGTAAAAAAGTTTTACATTTGAAAAAAATTAGAGTAAACAAAAAAACACTGATTTTATTGTAAGGTAAATTAAATGAAGTTTCTACAATCTTTGTTGTAAAATTTTGGAAATAAAATGTAGTAGCATGTTTTGAATTCCTGAACTCCAATCTCCAATATTTTGACTGAAATTATCAACTGAATTCTAATTAAGTATAATGGTAGTTACCATCCCTAATTCATCCCACACAGCAAGCCAAATAAATGTTAAGTTTCCTAATAATAGCACGAAGATCAAAACACTACTATTCTAATACCTATTCTACAGACTTTACTATGATACATTAACACTCTGTGTCTCTGCATCTTTAGTTCAGATTCATAGAATCATAGAATAAATACTGGTTTATTCCATGTTTTAATCCACAGAAATTGTAGGCTACATATAGAAAAAAAAAAAATCCATTTAAGCAAAGCATAAATGTGAACCAAGTGTGGGAGTTTACATCTGAGTCCTCTCCCTTCAGTCCCTCACAGACCCCATCTTCAAATGACTCATGGTGGGTCATTTTAATGTGAACAGTTTCCCTTGTTTACCATAATTAGTAACTGCCATAAGAAAACACATTAGGTTTGTGTAAGATACTTACATCTCTTCCTTGCCTAATTCTCACAAAAGCAAACTACTTAAAAATTACTGTGTTTTTATTTTTTTTAAATGATACTGCATAGAAAACTTAAAAAATAAAACTACGAAAACTGTAGGGCTAGAATATAAAAGATACATTTATAACAAAAAAAAAAAAAAGGAACTTTATGAAATTCCACACACAACGAAGACCAGAGTCCTAGTCAGAATAATTTAGTAAACTCTACTAAAAAAACTATAGATTTACTAATTAACAGAACTGAAAATCAGTTCCACATTACTTAAAAATTAATCATAGCAAAATTGAACTCGGTATTATCTTCAGCTTTATTTAAATCTATACAATGTGCAGCATAATCTATACTAATTGCAGCAACAGCAATAACAGCTTTTTACTCCAATCCCTTATAAAATATTTTATCACTATTGTATGACATAATCAACCTAAGTCTCAGGTAGACAAAAGGAGATTTAATGTACTTTCTGGTAAATATAAGTGAGCTGTTTGCATAATTCTGTATTTGATTTAGAACAGCAAATTTTATCGGCTTTTATTTTTTTTATTTACCTCAGCAAAACCACAGCTAAGCAAACAGTATAAAACAGCATAGAAGAACTACTTCTTTTCCAGAGAGAAAAAAATAAAGCATAGGATTATTAATCTGGTCTTCATTAATATACAGTGCTGACCGATAAAATGACCATTTTCCAACTGATTCTGTTTAACAGAATGATCCCATTTTAGGTTCTAATTATGCATGTGAAAATTAAAATGTAAGTAAGAAATCAATATGCTGGAATTCAACCAGAGGCTGGACACTAGGCAATACCAAACTTCCAAGCTCCGTCTTTCAGCCTTTGAAATAATTTAATAACTCACAGTTACGACTTTTTAAAATCCATTTAAAAATGTCTTTGATGTCTGTGTGATTATACATAGTTTGTAAAGCAGTGAATTGCTTTTTTATATTTACTTGCAGATGAATTGGTAAAAATAATATAATAAAACTATTTAAAACATTTCATAGCTATTCATGTTTCTTTACAGTGAAAGAGAGGTCTTCTAAAGCGCTTCAGTGATAAATGTTCACTCTGGGATTTCCACTTTCTGGAAAACTCGAGCTCCCACAGATGTAGGGTCACATAGTTTGCCAAAATGAGTTTATGCAAGTTCATTTTTCAAATGAATTCATGCAATTTATGTTTCTGAAGCTGTCTTAGAAAACCACAGGGAGAGATTTATAAGAGGAGGCATTTTGTTATCTGGGGAAACTTCCTGTATAACAGGATCAGTGCACTTTCCAGAATCAGTCCTTTTTCAAAGCCAGTACAAATATCTTTTTCTAAGGAATGGGCAAACAATAATCAATAGCCCTTCTCCCTCTTATTGTGTCTTTGTTAATTTGAAAAGACCCTTTACACTCCCGTCAAAGGGACCCCACCTGTTTTAAGCAGTTCTTGATCCTCAAAGAGGGGTCTATGGTTGTAAAATCTAACCCCTGTCATCAACACCAGCCCAACAAACAGCTGTTGACCCTCAGGATCTGTTCACTCCTTCTCAAGCCTTTTTACCTCACTGGTAGAATCAAAACCAAAAAAAACATGGTCACCTCTGTCCTTGACCACTTCCCCCATGTGTCAGAGAGAGAGAAGACAGGAAAGGACTCAACTTTCTCCTGGGAGCATAAGCACTGGATTTGAAACTTTACTGTTTGGAAAGTCAATGCATTTCACATTTTGTATAAAAAGCAGAGCCAATCCTGAGACCTGGAAACAGAAAACTAACTCTTCAATAGTCAGCAATGATTGTCTTCTTGCCTGATATTATTTTAGATTTCATTCTTTGCTCATGACTCTCACACCCATCTGGGATACTTCTTAGTCTCTTCCTCAGTGCACATTAGGCACAATTGAAAAGTAGGTATTGTGACTTGAACGTGTACTTATTTAATGATTGATTCTACTTAGGTTCAATCTTTAGGACTCATCCCCAGCTTAGGTGGACTAGATATTAACCCAGCTCTTCCTAGGTGTCACTTTCTTCCAGGCTGGACTGTCTCCCTTGTAAACACAATTTAATTTATTTACATCTAAATGAATGACATCCTTTTTGGCTGTACTGAACCAGCTATTGTTTGATTATGTTCATCTTGTCAAATGATCCAGATAACTTTGTAGAGTAACACATCCTCTTTATTAGTTACTACTCTCTTAACTTTCAAGCGATTTAGAAATTTCATCAGGAACGATTTTATTTCTTTTCAGTTATTGATAGTACTCCACAGTATGAAACCAAGAGCTGAACTGAATAAGACCTTAGAGAAGAGTGGTGGTATTTTTAATTTGTGGTCAATTCCAGAAACAGTAATACTAAAGAGATGCTTTACTTTGCATAAAGGGTTTTTAGTTCTTCAGACAATGCATTAATTAAACTTTCCATAGACTATGTTTGGTTTAAAGTGGAAAAAAAAAGAATGTGTGCATTGGAAAGAGAAAAATATGGCAGAATTTTAAAGGATGAATTTTAGTTGCTTAAGAATTAAGTATCTCAGTTTGGGCGTTGCTTTGTTTTTAAATGGCAAATGGGATTTGAACTGATAAAGATGTTTTGAACATCATTTCACAGTTCATTTATAATATATATACTGCCACCCTAAAAAAGACATTTAGAATTTTAAAATCTCAAGCGCCACTTGTTTATTTCTAATAATTACAATGAATAGATCTTAAAAGGTAAATATACACAGAACCTGGTGAAACTGTAGTAACACTTCTTGCAGTCTTGCATTATGCATTACTTTTAATTGAGTTAAAATGCTTTCTTCCTAGGACCTTTAACTGCTTCACTCCAGTGAATTATGCAATTTTCAACCTTCCTGTGGCAAGAAAAAAGTTCTTGTTTTTACCTCTTCTTAAACTTTTTGGGAGAACCATATTTACAGTTTTACCACTAACTAAAACATGAGGGATATTATCCCTAACTAAAAATTAGGGAGTATTAGTTTTCACTGGTTTAATCTGTGTTAAACTAATTCCTACCAGCTACAGTAGTTATTACAGAAGAAATAAGTAAGAGACATCTATTTATTTCCTGCAACTATCCATCTGGTGGTATAATTCTACTGGTTTATTTTTGCTAATTTAAAAATAGTTTGGGTGTAATGAAACTCTCAAGATTGTCAGCACTTCTTCATGGCTTTATATGCAATTAATTTCATTGAAAATAGTTAAATAGTTCTCTGACAAAATGCACTTTTTTTTTGCTATCTCACTTCCTACCCAGTTATGTCTAAGGCCATATTTCAGTCACCTGAAACTGGTAGAGAAAATGCACAGCAACTAAAGTCCTAATTTAAAAAAATCTTTATGTTTAATTTAGTCGTCTGTCTTCAATAACTCATAAGGCAAGCTATCAGCTTTTACGCCAGCACCTGCACGTAACAGCAAATAGTTCTACATTACCTTACAATGATGTACACAAAAACCTTGACCTTTCTTCTTACATAAACACTAAATTCTCATAAAAGCAGAATATTATAGGTGAGGGTTAATCATAATTCATCCAATGCTTGTTTCTCTTTATAACGTATCTCCCAGGGAACATCAAAATTCTGTATCAACCGATAGAGATAAAATGTCATTCAAAACAATCCCATATACTTTTTAACAGATGGAATAATAAAAGTTAAAATACGCTGTTGCCCTCTTCAGACAAATACCCTTTTTTTCAAAAAATAAAGTTAATTGAGATGCATCACCATGCATTTAATAGGTCTTTTCACAAGTGTCAGTTTAGGTACATGTTTATACTTTTGCAAAGGCTGGAAACAATAGCTTCTTTAATTTCCTTTTTAGGCTACATAATCAGCTTTATAAAATCAGAAATGCAAGTTCCTCCAGTATATTTCTGCTAAACTTTTGTAATTATGTTGTTACATGAATAAGCTTTAAACTTTGAGAGCAGTCTGTAGATCAACTTAGTCATCTAATCAAGGAAACACTTCAACAAACCTTAAGGAATGCTCAATAACACCTGTTTTAAAGAAGGCTTCCCAGTCAAATGAAGTTGTATTTTAGGTTTCCTCTGTATCAGACTGCCTGAGATCTAAGACAAAGTGCTTTAAATAAAGTCAGCCAAACTCATTTCTAAGCTAATTCATTCAAGACAGCTTGTCAATATTCCTAAATTTAATCAGATAAGAGTACTTTGTACAAAAATGGTTATACTTGGAAAGGTACAATGTTCATTTGTGGTCTCACAATTGCTCTGCAAATGCCAATTCAACACTAATGCTCATAGTATTTAGCTGGGAATTGCTAAGATGTCAGTAGCTCCCTTAGTCGAGTTTGAACATTTGAACTATTTGAAAGGTAATTAAGGTTTCCCTCAGTAGTCTGTAGATTTAGCTAAACTGTAAGTCTGTGTCAACTAATTTTTTCTTTTTTTTTTTTCAACTCAACCTCCTCTCAGTTTCTTCTCTATCCATATAGTCATTGCTCTCCCCTCTGCAAATTACTTCACCAAGATCTGATTTAGTACATGTGGACATTAGATGCCACTGACAAATTCCTGCTAATGAAGCTAGAGAACGAAAACAGACTGCAGTTCTTTCTGAAACATCCTGGGCAGGTAGAATTCACCAATTGTGCCTGTAGTTTAGTTTATACACAGTACATCTGAGGCATTCAGAATGCATTGGGTTTACTGCACATGGACACCTACACAGTGACTGCAGAAGAGATTTAGTTCTTCCTAGAAATGTCCTTCTTGCCATTGAGAAAAAATGTTGAGACCTGAGCTTTTTTTCATTAAACGATGTTCCCTCCACCCCTTTTTCTGAGTACAATCTGTGTGAAACAAAGAGATTTATGAACTCAGAAGAACAAAGATTCACCATAACATGTCACTGCATGTTGATTAATAAATATGACAAATTAACAAATACCAGTGGATATTAATGGATCCTACATAAAAGACTATAAAAAGACTATAATATGACTAGGTTACACTAAAAAAAAAAAGAAAGATGAAATGACTATGAAAAATTGCAAGAAATCCTTCTGAAATTTTGTCATCTATGACCAGAACTTCCGTTGGGTCTTCACCCATAACAACTGAAGCAGTTTTCCCAACCCAAATGTGTTTTAGAAGACAGAGTAGTATATTTTGCTTGTCTTGTGGCCACAACTGCTACTGACCTGCTTATGAGCTATGGCAATGGCCTGCAGTGACTGTGTACTTGCCTTCCTGCGTGATTCTCAATGTCTCAGAAGAGTCCCTGACTAACTCCAGATCATGCCCTTGCTGTCTTTGGAGACACCAGCCATGGGTTAGTCTCCAGCATGCAATTTCAATTTGCAAATTCTAGGCCCTCCCTTTTCCTGCTGACCATTTGTGATTTCATTTTTTTCACCCTTTTCTTCTAATCATCCTAGACAACTAGGTCTCCATTGCCCTGATATTCAGTTCTCTGTATGCCTAAAAAGGCTCATTTTTATCACAGCTGATGTCAGAATAAAGCATGGCAATTCTTCATTACTCTAAACTACCATAGGAATTTTTTAAACTGAGTTTGTTATACACCTACATTATGTTACTGTCAAACATATCTATCATGTTTAAAATAATACCAAAAAGGTAAAATGAATGTCTCTCCCTTGCTAAGACTGTGTACCCTGTGTGAAATTTAAGACTGCAGCAATTTGGTTATAAATCCCTGAAAAGCATGGTTTATGATTAAAAGTTTGACAAAGGTAACTACAACTGCACAAACACATCATTACCATGAGAAAAATAGATGTTTTCGCAGTCACAAAATGTGTTACTGCCCTCTGTTATTGCCCTTGTAAATTTATATTCTTTACCTGTATAGAGAAGTAATATAGTAAATTATAATATAATTTTACCTATTGCAAATGTTAGTGTTAAGATCATAACAATGACACTTTATGCCAACAGAGGTAAATTTCTATGAAGGCAGTGAGGGCAATAAAGCTTCAAAATTATTGCCGTTGATGATTTTTTATAACTAATTAGAGTAGAAAGGGTTAACTTGTCTTAAAAATCAATAATAGCACTGTGGAAATAAAAAGAAAATACTTTGATTTCTCTTGGAACAATTCCATATAAGAAAAACCCAGTTTATTTAAGAAAGTAAGTAGCATGCAATCAGTAAGATTGTGCACAAGCCGCCTGCTGAAGCCTTAAATAATCTAACGGATTGCCAAGGCTTTGAATTGGAATCTCTGTTAAGAACAACTTTCTTTACTCTTAAAATCAAACATGAAACCATGTGGTGTACTTGGCATCCCAATTTTTTCCTTCTCAATGCTTCAGTCCATGAAGTTGTAAAATTAGTCTTTTGATTCAGTTTGTAAATTTTTTTTCCCTTCAGCAAAACTATGTCTCTTTGCTGAGGCAATTTCCTAAAAGAGAAACAGATTTGTACATGAGCTAAGGAAATACATTTTGAAAATTGCTTCTGTGTTTTCCCATTTGAGGCTTACCTCCTCAAAGTTAAAGCAATTGCTATATTTGTAACCTGAAATTCTCATTGCTGATTTTTTTTTTTTTTTTGCTGTTGAGTATATGGCACACTGATACTGATCCTTAAGCCTGAAGGCAACTTCTTGAAACATATTTATATTGAAGCAGTTATGTCTGCATAAGCCAAAAAGGTTTAGTTATTCTCTCCAATTAAAAGATTATAATAATGTTAGCGCAAATTCTCATCTGGATAAGAACAGAAGGAGGCTGCATTTATGTCTGCACTAAAGGTTTGGATTCATGACTCCTGTGATGTGGTTAGCCATCTTCTATCCCAAATGTTCCCACTAATAGAAAGCAAAAGTCTGGAAGTTTGTGGCTGGGACCCAAGTTCACCAGACCTTTTGAGTGCAACTGCTCCCTTTTTCCATCATAACATTTTATTTTTTTTTATTTACAGTGAAACTATCAAAAGACATTGAAGGACAGAGGCTTATTATTTTCCACACTAGCATGTGTCTGAATACAGAAATAATATACAATCCCTGGGTAAGACTTTACATTGAGATAATGCCACTCAGCTGGTGAAAGAGATTTGAAGATTTGAGAACAAAAGCAGCTCCCAGGTCTTGAAAACAAATATTTTACTGCAGAACTAACAGATCAACACCTTCCAGGGGCCTTCTGGATCAGGTGCTCTTCAAATCCCTGTGTAAAAGGTACTCTGTCCACTGTCACCTTAGAGGCTTCACCATGAATGAATTAACTCCCTGCCATAGGCATGTCTCCGGCAAATTGCAGGGTCTTTCAGAGTGCATTTGTGCTGCCAGACACCCACTCCTGGGTTCTCCAAGGCTGGTCGTGCTCTAAAGATTTCAGCCACAAAGCTGCCTCTTTCTGTCTCTAAACACCCCCTCCCAACCCAAAGTGAAGCAGCTATATCAAGGCAAACAAGAAGCTTTCCTCTTTCCTGCCCAGCCTCCAATCTTTTAACATGTATTGGACTTGACTTACAAAGTAAACTGGAAACAGGCATATTAAATACTTCTACCATCTGTCACAAAGTAGTTGCAACAGATTTGCATATCTGGCATTGCCATAACAGTAGTAATCAATGCCTTAGCTTTTAGTAGTAAATAAGAAAAAAAAAGTCAATGTATTGTGGACTGAGTGGTACCTTTTTATCCTGACTCTTACACTTTTTTACAGACTCATAAGGAGATATTTGCATTTGATAGTACATTGCTGGGAAAAACAAAAGTGAAGCAATTTACCTATGTCTTAGCACACTGTGTTGCAGATATTTGAGTTATCAAACTTGGAAGTATTTTGCCTAATTCAGTGGCTTGGAATTAATGAATTATCACTGCCACAGATGAAAGAAAAAGAAAGAAAAGAAAAAAGAAAAGAGTTGAGTGTGTCATGAGTGCAAACCAACATAATTAATAGGACATGACTGGTTTTCACAGTAACTGCATTAAGTCATGGCTCTATTCAAAATTTTATATTTACAGATAGGAAGCAAAGCTTGTAAGGTTGCATCTCCCAGGGAGAGAAAAACAGGAACAAGAATAAAATGAATTGACATACTAATTTCAGCACTAGGGAATTCATACAGATAGGTTAGTTTTTCCATTGACTACCAAAGCACACTGACTAAGCGATACACAGTCAGCAAGATACTCTTTCTGTCACCACCTAAATGACTTCTGGATAGTTCACTGTATCTGCAGCTACAATCTCTCTTTGGTATGCACTGAATCATATTAATACCCGAATGAAACATGTCGCTGAAATCAATACTGCATTTTCCACAGCTTAGAGAGACATTATGAAATGTTCAGTATAAAATGTGCATGTGATTGTTCCACTGCTCTGGGTTTTCACATCTTATTTAGCAAATACAAACGTGATAATTGTTCAAGAGTGCAAAATACCTGTTAACAGAACCACATTTCTAAATTAAAACTTACCTCAATTGTTTGCAATAATAAGCAACGCTGCCCACCTCTTGACATACATTTCCAATTTCTTAGCAACTTGCCTAGATCATGTTAACATTTCTGTCATGGATAAATATGTAACAATACTGGAGCTCTCAGGTCTGAATCATTCCTTTGTGAGGGGAATAACGTTCCTCTGCTTTCAGAAGTCCTGAGAACAATCCATCCTTATTCAACAGGATAATGATTAACTCTACATCTTGACCCCTTTCATCCAGAAATCTCCCAGTAATAAGGGTAAATGTATGGAGTGAGAATATTTTCTCACTAATAGCTAGAGAAACAAATCAGCCTTATGGAAAGAAGTGCAAATAAAAACATAAATAGCATTTTTAACTAAATACTATAGCTTAAAGATACTTTGTTAGCTTATGCTCTTAGGCTTTTTAGAGACATTCATAAATTATTCCCTTCTTAGCATTTGTTGCTAAATATTGAAAAATGTATGAAAATTAGAGGAAAAAAAAATTATGCTGTCTTGTAGAACAGTCCAAGGATGTCAGTGAATTGATAGACATGTTACAACAAGAATAACAGCACTTTGCTAGGAACTTTACTTATATAATAAAAAAAATACACTCTCTCTGCAGCAGCCATGTTTTATGTGAATAGTACACCCAGAGGTGATGAATGTTTCAAGCTATAATCTGGTTTTTTTGTTAAATTTTCATATTTTAAGGTATCAATTTTTAATGCCATGAGAGAACGGAATGGACAGAAGAATTACTTCAATTATTTATTATCATTTCATGTGAATGATTAAAGTATATTGTTTTCTGTAAAGAGCATGTACTAAACGGCCTCTTAGGAAACCTTCCAGATACCTGGAAGGAATACCTCTTAGGAAACAGATTCCAGATACAAAAACTCTTTTTGTGGGTTTTGTTTATTTAAAATTTACTGATTTCAAAGATTTAAGTTTAGAGAGGATAAACACGTCATAGGAGGTTTTGCTGTGTCTGTAGATGCAGTAACATTCCTCTAACACAGAATTGAGTAAGCGGTGCTGTGGATTTAGGCATCTTTGTGCTGCTAAACTTTTTAAAAATAAAAATCTCATCTATGGACTCTGGAATGCACAGTCTCCTCAGCTCTCTATTCCATTCCCACTGTAGCTTCGCTCTGAATTCAACTACGTGCAATGCAGTGAAATAGACATACGTAGTATCCCTGATTTTTGTCATTTTTAGCTCAAGAATTGCATGTCTGTAGAAATGAAATATAACTTCCTTCCCTCACCAACTTTCTGATCTAGGTATGTCCTTATCTAGTTTCAATATTGTCATTTTGGCATTTTCATAAAACTGACTGTCCCACCAAGGACTGGAAGATCATTGTGCTAGAATGAGTACAGACACACAGGAAGACCGTGAAACCAAACTTCTGCTGAAGTTACTGAAGGATAATTATTAATTTGTGCAATCAACCCAGGACAAGGCAAATTCAATATTGGGCTTTTACCAAAAAAAAAAAAATAAAAATCTGCATGCTTTTTTTTGCCTCTCCTGACTATGGGTTTACCTATTTCTAATTTCCATCAGTTCTTTCAGAAAATAAGTGTATGTTATACATTTACATCACTCCTCAGTGTCTCTTAGCAGATTTGAGGAACTTGAATAGGTGCCAGTTTGAGGAACTTGAATCAATGAGTTACAATATTTAGCAGACAAGATCTAATGCTAAATCCATATTTTGTTTCAGTTCACACAGGATATTTTTCTTTTATCAGACACTGGCTAGGGTGCAGTATTTGTGAAATCAATATATTTATATATAAATATTTTATTGATTCAATATTTCCATTATCCTCTTATAAAAGGAGCATGAGGAGGTACTAATAAATGTTTTGGATTGTATTTTGGTTTGGGATTGCTTTTTACAAAGTTTTTCAAAAGAAACTTAGCCCAAGACAATAATAATTATAATACAACACCACGATTTTTAATTTTTATGGAAGTTACTTTCAGTTATTAGATTTTAGATTAAGTGCAGTAAATTTCTTATGTAATGCCCGCATACCACTTTTTTGATTTATTCAAAGGAAACTAATGTACAGAAGAGGAACTGAAGCCAGAACTGGAAACTATATGAACCATATGTAGTTTAGCTGTAACTGTGGAAGTGTCTGGTTTCCTAACCAAGGGGTCTGGACAATGCAGTATTTTCCAGGAATGGCATTCAAGTCAATTCATAGGCTCAATGTGAGCAATAAAAGTCTAGTAGAATAATCAAACCCAAGCATTCAAAACTCATAGTTTTAGAAGCATGACAATTTATATAGAATAAAATTCTAATTTTTGTTTGTTTTCTGTTTTCTTGTCCAGTTTTTTCTTCTCTGGGGGAGAATGCAGAGGAATCAGGAATGAAAGAGTGAAGCTGAGCCTGGGGAAAAGGAGAGATGCGGGGAAGGTGTTCTTAGCTTTTATTTTTCTCACTATCCAAATCTATTTTAATTGGCAATAAATTAAAACATATTTTTCCCAGGTTGACTCTCTTTTGCACATTATGGTAGTTAATAAGCAATCTCCCTGTATTTATCTCAACCAACGAGCTTTATCATCTTATTTTCTTTCTTTGTCCTGTTGAGGAGGGGGAGTGAGAGAGCAGCTGGGTAGGCATCTGGCAGCTGGCAAGGTCAACCTACCACAGCAATGTAACAATAGATTTTTTCATTCCAAATTTTCATTCGATGCTGTTTTAAAAATCATTAAAACAGAAACAAACAAGTTGCTAGTGAGGAGATGAGAAAAGAATGAAAGGAAAGAATAGTAGGAATGGTTGAGTTTCTCGGTCTACCAACAATCTAGAAAAAATAGAGATATAGCTCAACTTGAAACGTAGATTTCTTGTTGATGATTTTCATTCTTTAGTAATCATTACTGCCCATTATTCCCCAGAATAGCTATTCTTAAAATGCTGCCTACATGTAATAAAATATTAGAGTAGAATTATTTGTTCCGCTTAACGACATTAAACTCTTTGCTATGAACTAATTCACTGTATCAGCAGAGTGCTTCAAAAGGAGGACAGAAAAAATCCATCTGCATTTTTTACAAGGCAGAAGTTTTAGGGAAGCCAGTGGGCAGAGAACAACCTTCAGTTTGGGAAGAGCAACCCTTTAGCCAGGTAAAGAACATATCCTTGCAGTGTTATAGAGGAAAGTGGAAGAAAAGGAGAGAAGGAGCAGTGCTGCTTGATAGACCCTATTTGAAGGCATGAATGCTTTGCTTCTTCTCATACTGCTTCATGTTCGGTTGATACACTGGAGGGAAGGGATGCCATCCAGAGGGACCTTGACATGCTTGTGAGGTGGGCCAACGCCAACCTTATGAAGTTTAACCAAGCCAAGTGCAAAGCCCTGCACCTGGGTTGGGGCAATCCCAGGCACAGCTACAGGTTGGGCGGAGAAGAGATTCAGAGCAGCCCTGCAGAGAAGGACTTGGGGGTGTTGGTTGATGAACATGAGCTGGCTCCAGTGTGTGCTTGCAGCCCAGAAACCAACCATATCCTGGGCTGCATCAAAAGAAGCGTGACCAGCAGGTCGAAGGTGATCCTGCCCCTCTACTCTGTTCTTGTGAGGCCTCACTTCGAGTATTGTGTACACCTATGGTGTCCTCAACATAAAAAGGACATGGAGCTGTTGGAGCAAGTCCAGAGGAGGGCCACGAGGATGATCAGGGGGCTGGAGCACCTCCCATATGAAGACAGGCTGAGAAAGTTGGGGCTGTTCAGCCTGGAGAAGAGAAGCTGCATGGAGATCTCATAGCAACCTTCCAGTATCTGAAGGGGGCCTATAAGAATGCTGGAGGGGGACTCTTCATTAGGGACTGTAGTGGTAGGACAAGGGGTAATGGCTTCAAACTTAGACAGGAGAAGTTTAGATTAGATATAAGGAAGAAGTTCTTTACAGTGAGGGTGGTGAGGCACTGGAACAGGCTGCCCAAGAAAGTTGTGAATGCTCCATCCCTGGCGGTGTTCAAGGCCAGGTTGGACAGAGCCTTGGGCGACACGGTTTAGTGCGAGGTGTCCCTGCCCATGGCAGGGGGGCTGGAACTAGATGATCTTAAGGTCCTTTCCAACCCTAACTATTCTATGATTCTATGATTCTATGATTATGCCATGGAAAAGCAGACCTGGCTCAGTGGAAAGAAAAGATTTTCAATAAGGTTATACAATTCAGCTGTGCAGCTTAGAGACGCCCAGCTTAGATGAGCAAGATAGAAACTTGACGAAGGCACCTGGTGAGGATACCGATATGGTTGCTTACAGTGTAGATGTTACTGTAAGATTCCCCCTATGTTTGAGCCCAAAGAAAGCATGCTGCCATTGGTAAAAACGCAGAAAGTGCAGGCTTGGCTTGCAAGTTTCTTGTCTTGTTACTTGGTGAACTTGATGAGCAAGACAGAAACTTGACGAAGGCACCTGGTGAGGATACCGATATGGTTGCTTACAGTGTAGATGTTACTGTAAGATTCCCCCTATGTTTGAGCCCAAAGAAAGCATGCTGCCATTGGTAAAAACGCAGAAAGTGCAGGCTTGGCTTGCAAGTTTCTTGTCTTGTTACTTGGTGAACTTCGATATTTTCAAATATGAAGAAATTCTGGTAAGATAGAGAAGTGCCAACAAGGAGAAGAGTGAGTAATTTGAAGAAATTATGAGATGTGAAGCTGGGATCCTGTGAGGAAAAAATGGTAAACTTCATTTTGTGTTACCTGGGAATGTATACACACTGAGAAGCAGCTGACTGCTGTTACTAATACTACAATTACTGCATAAATTTCTGGTGGTCTACATGCATGGAAGTAGAATTAAAATTTTTAGTAAAAAGAAAGGATTTTTAGGCAATTTACTTCTTCCTGCCTGTACAAAATCATACATGTATACATATGTAGCTCAAATCTTCTCATTAATTCACTGTTTAGCACACAGCAGTCTAAATTTCTACAGGTAGCAGCAGCATAGAAATTCTGGGTTTAGTAAATTCCCCTGTAGTGCATGCTACCATCTGGGCCATACTAGGGTATAAGTAGTTTTGCAGAATACTTAACAGTAAGAGTTACTTAGTTGAATGGTAATTGCCGAATATAAGGCACAGATGCTGGATAGCCTAAATTACTGGAATAGAGCTTTTAGTTGTACACCAAAAAAATGGTCCACTGCAAAAGGATCTGTGAATAGCACAAGGCTGAAGAAAACAGAAAAGGATCATGTCTTCACAATATGTTCTGCTGTCATAAAAATTATATTAGTAATCTGCCTGACATATTGATGTTTTACAGCTGAATGCCATTTTTAAGTAGAGCTGGCTAAACAGATGTCCCGTGAAATCTATCTTTTCTTTTTGAAGCTTCCTGTGTGTTTCTTCTCTTTTTTTCTTTGTTTTTGAAAACCTTATAAGTCACGCTAGCACTTCCAAAATGCTTTACTTCTATATATCCAGAGGTAAAGCTTTTAAAATTGTTTTCTTTCACTAGTATAATTCATACTAGCAGTTCTAAAATGCTTTACTTCTATACCTCTAGAGGTAAAGCTTTTAAAATTGTTTTCTTTTGCATGTTTAGAAACAGTCAACATCCCCAAAGCAGGAAGAAATGAAGAATAAAATTTGACCATAGTCCATAATTTTTGTAAATACAAGCACTGCCATCTAAAGAGACAGTTATTTAAACACTATTACTGCAGCAATTCACACCATTATTTTACAAGAGATTTTTTTTTTTATTGTGCAAAAATTAGTTTGGGTTTCTGTTTACAAGGCGGCTTTTTTGCTTTTATTCTACTACACCTACTCAAGACAATAGCTCTTTCTTAAAAGCTTATTTCAAACTATGTAAATATACCTTAGCAAGAACTAAAATATCATTTAATATAATAATTATCAGTTAATTCTTGTTCTAAATTTCCCATCGAAAATCTCACAATTCAGTGGTGGGGGAATAAAAATAGAAGATAGCATCTTCATTTACAATATCTGATCAATACACATAAGAAACTATATGAGAAATTTACTTGTCTGCTCCAGAGAAAAGATTCATTGTAATGAATACACCTTCATAAAACAAAAATATTTCCTCATTTTAAATATTTATAAAGTTGTTTGCACATAAACTTGTACAAACTATGTTAATACAGTTTAGGTATTGTTGATACTTTTTTAACTTTTTTTTTTTTAGTTAGCTAAAATCCAACTTCTAAAATTGAGCTGAAATACGACTCCTCTATACAAAAATTATTCTATTTTAGCATGTCATAATATTTAAGTTACATAGCCTACCTGATACTAGAAAAAAGAAAGAGACCAGCCTGTGGCTGTCTTTACATTAGTATAAACTTCATCTTGAACTACTTTGACTAAAATGGTTAAAAGTGTGTGCACTATGTTCAGCTACTACATATACACTAATAAGAACAAATCCAATAATTTAAATCACAGTAACATCTGTTCTGACATTGTCCCTTAAAAACTGACTTTGTAGAAGTACTGAAAATCCTCAGTTCTTGTTCCAAAGAAATTCCAAGATATTAAAAATATATACATTTCTTTATCAGCTGGGCAGATCTGGCAACTTTACACAACTTGGGCTGTGGAAACAGACCTGTGAATCATCCCGCTATAATTTACAAGCAAGGACTATGGAGACCCAGGAGCTCCTCTGCCAGCTCCTCTGCCAGCCAGCCCAGCCCAGCCCAGCCTGGGATTCTTCACCAGCCTCTTTCCAGGGCTTCCACACTGTTGGCGTAAGGACTGTATGCAGACAGGCTACCTATGCTCATGATGTTATGCTGTACAGCTGTGAGCTGATACACTGAGCAGTGCGGGGCTGGGATTCTACCACATAAGGCTGGAGCTGGCCCTGCCTCCACCCTCCCATCACTCTGTCCTGATGAGGAAAGCTCTGGTCTCTCTGATGCTATCTCAAAACCCCAGGAATATGACTTTTGTAATCACTTTCATATACAAAAATTTTCTCTGTGTAATTTTTTCTGGGTATTTCATGAGACTTGTATGCGATTTTGCTTTTTTTGTCACAACCTTAAGATGTTGCTCTGAAAGGAGAGCAAGATCTGAATATTAGATTCTGCTTATTTTCTTCTTAACCTATGGTAAAGATGATTACAGTTGTAGATTCTTTTAAGCAATCATTAATGATGTATTTATGATTAATACAAGCACACATGCTAGGAAAAAATGACACTGATTTTACTGCAAAACTACTGGTTTCACTGGCATCTACTACTCTCCTGTAGAAAGAACTAGATAACACTTCTTAAAAAAACTATTTCAACAATAACACTTCCGTGTTGTAAAGTACATAATGCAATTAGGTAGCATGGAAAGCATAGCATACTATATAATATCAGACAAAATCACAGTTTTTAAATTCTATTTCACTCTGAAAATGTTTAGAGACAAATATACATTATTTATTGTACATGACAATATAATTAAACTTTTTTCACTTCAGAAAACAGATGGATAAAAAATGTCCTTAAAATATTTTTGCACAAGATGGTTTCCTCTACTAAACATGAACAAAGAAGAGGTCAATAGAAAAATAAATAGAATCATAGAATCATAGAATCGTAAGGGTTGGAAAGGACCTTAAGATCATCTAGTTCCAACCCCCCTGCCATGGGCAGGGACACCTTGCCCTAAACCATGTGGTTCAAGGCTCTGTCCAACCTGGCCTTGAACACCGCCAGGGATGGAGCATCCACAACCTCCCTGGGCAACCCATTCCAGTGCTTCACCACCCTCACTGTAAAGAACTTCTTCCGTATATCTAGTCTAAACTTCCTCTGTTTAAGTTTGAACCCATTACCCCTTGTCCTACCACTACAGTCCCTAAGGAAGAGTCCCTCCCCAGCATCCTTGTAGACCCCCTTCAGATACTGGAAGGCTGCTATGAGGTCACCACGCAGCCTTCTCTTCTCCAGGCTGAAATAGTTTTAGCAACAACACCACTATATTCATCTCTCAGGTGTGCATAGCAGAAAAATGTTTTCATGATAAACCGGTACTATTTCTGAAAGTGAACTGCAATGCTGCTAGCTCTTACGTACTACAGGAAAGCACTATCCTTTTAAAATTGATTTGCATATTAGGACTTTGGCTCTGAGTGTTTCTATTTGTCTATTTCTTTGTTGCAGCTTTTTATTTTCCTTCCCCTCGCTGTCTCTGCACAATTAGCCCTAAGTGTTTCTCTACTGTGTTCCTGTTGCTCCTTAGCTATTTGCACTTGTTTTTCTTTTCCTTTCTTCCTCTTCTCATTTCTGTCCTTTTCTTCAGCTATTTCCTAACAAACATTAACATGGCTTTTAATTAGTCAGCATTGCTCTTAATTATATAAAGCTCGTAATTATCATTTATTTCATTTTAGGGGGTATCCTTCCCATAATAAGGCCATAGCACAATTAAGGAACAGCATGTTTTCCTTTTTTCTAGTTAAACATTATCATTCTTTCAAGCTATGATAGGTGCTGAATACTAACGAAGTAACAGCCAGTCCAGTGAAAGGCATGGGAGGGTCATTAGTCTGAGCATCACACAATTGACACAGTTTTTCAGGTGCCAGATGAATCGGGATACTCATGACTATTTGGGATATCTCCAAGTATAAGGTTTTTCAGCTCTGTGTGGGTTTTTTCCTAGCACAATTTATATGCAAAAGGTGTGTTGTATAATTTTCCAGTGGAACTTTGACAGAAATTGAGCATAAATGGAGCATAAGTTATTCATGAATAGAAGTTGTAAAGTTGTTGACAAAAGTGGATCTATTCTTTTTACAGTCATTGTCATTCATATGCATTTCAGCCTAAATGCAATTTTATAGTACTTTTTAAAAATATTTTCGTAAGAATGAGATATCTGAACTTTCTGATATTAAGAGAGACTTGGAACATGAGGAAATTCAGATTAAATTAGAAATTTACTTCTAAATCTGTCATTATCATATTGAGAATGGGGGGAGGGGGAGAAGAAAGAAACAAACAAAAAAACAGAAAAAAAACCCCAAACTTGATTTCCCAGGTCCATTACAACTTCTTCCTAAGATGATATTGTCTTTTTTTTCATATATGTATCTGAGAAATTCTTAACAGCTATTTAGCAAATATGTCCAGACACCTCATTAAATACATGATCATTACATATGAGCATGTTATTATGTCTATTTAAATTTTTGTCTTATTGGGGAAGGTAAGTTTTGGCCGAAGAGGACAAAAACACAAGAAGGTCCAAATCTGGAATCAGAAGTGGTAATCCAAAAAGTTTGGAAGGAGTCTTCCAGAGTTTTTTCTGAGCCACCTTCTTGCTTCTGTTACTATTACTGTTGGCATTCAAAGTAAAAAGAAAATACAGTAAGCAGGATGAACTGGAAAGCCCAGCTTTCTACACGAACCATGAGAAAATGCATGGTTACTTTTTAAATGAATAGATTTTCATTCCTTGAGGTGTGTACCTGAAACGAAAAAAATTTCTGCATGGACAGATTTTCCATTACAAGTTTCCCTGTATCTTCTTCCAAAACATCCCTGGTCAGATAGATGTGCAACATGTCACACTGTGCACTAGATCAACTATTACTCTGATATGATGTGATTCTATGTATATGTGAATAAACATATCTTACAGGTATTTCACTTTTGCAACCTGCATCACTTTTAACAAAAAAGATGAGTTCTGGTCCCCAGAAGGGACTGATTGCTGCTCAGGTCAGGCTGGGTATCCAGTCAACGGGTGAGCAAATGTATTGTGCATCACTTGTGTTTATTTTTTTTTTCCTTTCCCCTTTTAGTTTTATATTCTCTCCCCTTGTTATTTCCCTTATCATTATTATCAGTAGTTGTAGTATATTGTACTTTAGTTATTAAACTGTTCTTATCTTAACCTGTAGGGTTTACATTATTTCGATTCTCCTCCCCATCCCACCCAGGGAGGGGGGAAATTGGAGGTGAAAAAGCAACTGCGTGGTGCTGACTTACTGACTGGGTTTAAACCATGACAGTCCTTTTCCATAAAATATACAAGCTCTAAGTATTGTTATGAATGCAGGTAAGTATATAGAAAATAATACACATATTAAGTGCTTTGCTGAGTTAGTGCTTCACGACATATTGCCACTATTATTGTTGCTGTTATTCTTGTAATTCTTAAAGACCTTACAAAAAGAATTTTTAAGCTTCAGGACTGAAACCACCTGAACCAAGGTGCTTACAAATATAACTTTTAGGCAAAGTGCTTAACAGAATTTGAAAGCTTTAAGTCAGGGAATTTGGGAAGTGAGGCAGCAAGACCAAATATTAAATCCTTTGGAATATACGGTCTTGGGATACATCTTTGTGAGTATAAAGTGGAGGGAAATACTGAATAATCAGGCTTTGTGCTGGGTAAATAGTGACAATTGGGCACATATGCTACCATGATCTGCTGTGACACTGAGCGAAGAGACTGTGAATCCCGCAGGCTGTTAAGAGTCTTCATTAAAGCCATTATCTTTGTAGGGATTTTGTATAGCATCCACAAGTTAATTTCTTATTCCATAGCAAATAATTTTTAAATTAGCCACAGAGCACATACCCTTGCACACAGTTCACCTTGCTTAGTTAGTGCAATAAACTTGAAGTTTCTAGACCCAGCAGTTTTTGAGATAAGCAGTGGAAGCAGAAGTGGAAAAGAGCCTGTGCAACTTTTCTCATGCAGTTCCTGTATTTAAGTACAAGTTTCTGGGCAGCAGGGAAAATTCCGTGCCTCATCTATCACAGAAAATTAGACTGGATGAGCATGACCTCAAACTAAAATGAGCATCTGTTTGCTAGACCAGTGAATATTATCCTTCTAGTGAGACTTGAAACTTGTATCTGAACTGGTTATCAGACCTTAAGGTAATATATTTAAATGTTATAAGGAATTCTGTGCTCACAGGAAAAAAAAAAAGAAATATTTCTTGAACTAAAGCTATTATCGTGACCTTTTGTCCACTCTATCAGCTTCTACCTAATAAAAAAAAAGGTAGTAGATGACACAATGAAAAGATGTAAAAGACTACTCACTGAAAATAATACCTTAATTATACCACTGTTATATATTATCTTACTGTCTTTGCCAGTATCTGGGATGCCACTCCAAATAAATACTTCCTGTTTTGGGAGGGAAGATCATGTAAGATTGATGAAGATGATAGAGTTACTGAGAAAATTCGTCTAGACTAGTTAGCTAGGAATGAGATTTAGGAAAAAAAAAATACCCTCAGTGTGTAGTTAAAAATTGTCATAGGCAAACAACTTCCAATCATGAAAATAATTCCATTATCTAAGGAACAGATAATCCGAATCTGCCCTTTTCTGACCTGTTGTTTTCTGGGTTGGCAGAACCTGAGGAAACTGTACACAGCTCCTGGGTTAAAAAGCATGTCGTTTTCACTTAGCAATGAACTCTCTGGCCAGTATATCAGTGTTGACAGTCTCTCAAGAATACCTCCATGGACCTTTACCTAAAGCATGGTTATAGGTGAAAGTTATAGGTGGCGAAGCTTTAGGATTATTTACTTCAATTACACTGGTGATTTTCTAGAGGTAAGGTGCGGATCACATTCTCACTGAAAAGGAGTAATAGGGCATAAAAATAAAAAATCTTCTGATCACACAACATGCTAAATAATCCATTTACCTGGCTGCAGAGGTTGAGATAGATGCTAGCTGCTCTGCTGCATCCGTGGAGGAGGCTGTCAGTGGAGAGCATGGGTGAGGAGATACCGATCATGTCCCACACACAATGCAGAGAATGGATGAGCTGAGGGGGTGACTGAGCTGTTCCATCTACCAGCACAAAGCAAACTACCAGCTCCCAGGTTCCAGGAAATTCAGAAAGAAGGAAAAAAATGCCTCAAAGAGTGCTTTTGAGATGCAGTGTCCTTCAGACCACATGTCTAACACCTAGGTCCAGAACTGAAATCTACCTTTAAATCAGATGGCTTCTTTATGAAGAATATTTTGCACTTGACACGTTTTTAAAGTATGGGCACTTAACGGTTTTACAACTGATGCAGTATTTGCACTGACGGTAGCTAATACATTAGGCAAGCTTAACAGTTGAGTTTTCTTATCTTTGCTTTCAAGTTTCACGCTATCACCAGGACAACATAAGTAAGTGTTCCTGAGCGATCAATCAATATTTCCACTTCTATCTGGTATACTGGGAGACTTATGTAGATGTCTTGTTATTGCAGACGAAAAAAATGCATGTAAAAGTTTTCTTTGATAGAATTATTATATATTAATAACATTAATATAAGGCCAACTAAGCAATGCAAGACAAAACATGGCTGCAAAAACAAGGGAAAAAATCCCCTCTAATTATTTTCTCCCCCTATTTTAAATTTTAAGACATCCTCTCATACTTTTTGGACAAAAAGCTAACTCTCACTTTGTTTTTCAGGCTGTAGGTGCTTTGGACCTGATCATTACAATCATAGAATCATAGAATGGTTAGGGTTGGAAAAGATCTTAAGATCACCTAGTTCCAACCCTGGTGCCATTAGCAGGGACACCTCGCACTAGACCATGTTGCCGAAGGCTCTGTCCCACCTGGCCTTGAACACTGCCAGGGATGGAGCATTCACCACGGCTTTGCGCAACCTGTTCCAGTGCCTCACCATCCTCACAGCTATTATTGTTGTTGTTATTAATGAACATGTTATTAATAAATATGGCCATTTATCCACAAAATCATTTTGGTTTTGCAATTTCAAAAAAACTTGTAGGCAATGTCACTCTGCTACTGACTCACTGACAACTTACAGCTTTGTGCTTTGCCTTGTGACATCTCTAACAGTAAAAACATACAGCCATACTAGTTGCATTCACAAGATCAGCAATCAGGTACAGTCTCAAGGGGAAGAAGATCAAATACTCAGCTAGTAAAATACTGCCATCGACACAAAGTATAATTGTAGAAAAGATGTTATGTGGCTACTTTCTTTAAGTCTCGGTCTTAAAGAATGACAAATTTGTTCTGTTTTGCAGATTACATAGTATATATTGACACGAAAATTTCATTGTTTACCGACTTCACCTAATCCTACTCTCTGTCAAATGCCATCACAAAATTTAACCTTTTCTTATGAGTGAACCACTTCTTGAAAACTGAATTTAAGTTCTCAGATTCACAGCCTAGTTGAGGAGATACAGCTGTCACATCTCCATTATACATTCAGCCTTATACTGAAATAAACAGCCTTTTAACTGTTACTTCATTTTCATGTTAGGTTTGACAATTCAGCTGTATGCATGAGTCTACAGGACATTTTCGCATTCACTCCAAACCATGCCAGCAAAACAGTAAAGGGAATTCTGTACCACCTGTCATAAAACATTTGAAGTAGACCAAAGCGTCCTCTACTAGTCATTAACTTAACCAGCTCCTGATCAGACAAGACCCAAACAGTATATAACACCAAATCCATTCACTTAGATTGTCAATCTTTGGCCTTATTTTTGTATCTTAATAGGACACTGGTCTAATTACCAGTAAATTTATTTGTATTGGTTAGCAAATAAAGTCATTTTCCCCTTAACAAGAGATTCAGTAGAGTCACAGCCGGCACTTCCATTATTTTGTTTTCTAATTCCAAAAGCAACCGATGAAACCTTAATGAGGTGGAGGTTTTTAAGCTGTCATTAATCTCTGTCTAAATTTCTTTAATGGGATTATTAATATCTCAGAAAAAACCATAGGCCAACAAAAAACCCTCAAATCCCCCAAAAAAACCAACCCCCCAAATAAACAGCCAATTTAGGAGTTTTCTTCCTGAATGATATGAAGCATCCCAACTCTTTTGTAAACAAAATTTGAAGGGGCTGGAGGAAATACCCCTTTAAAAGAATAAATAAGCATATCCAAAGCAAGTGGATATCACTTGGGAGGAAAATCTGTATTTGCCTATGACTTTTGTAGTCATAGTAATAGGAATGCCAATTAGCAAACACAAGGCAAAAGAGACACTTCCATCGTGTACTTCTGCATCAGTATATGCAAGTGACAATAAAAAATCCAAGATGAAAAGGCCTGACCTGTTCAGTAGAACTTGAGGAAAGTCTGATACCAGGCTGGGTGAGTGAGCAAGACAGATGTAGAGGACTGCTGTGCATTGCAAGTTTGCAAAAGAGCACATTCCCTTACCGCATTTCCTACGTTGTGATGAATACTTGTAAACAATTTGCATAATATATCTTCTGTTGCTTTTGGTGCTATTGAAAATACACAGTAGACACTAGTTTTAAACTTGCAAGTAATGAACCTGCAATGGGGTTGATTTTATTTATTGTTTCAATAGAAAAAAAAATGGCATTGAAAGCTGATTGCTTCCAGCTATTGAATTTATAAAATATCACTTGTAGAAATAAACTCTGCTCTTGAAAAAGAGTTAAAACTTAAAGCAGGACTGTGGATGTAAAATCTGTAAATACGGAAGTATAACAGAAGGATCTATCCTTTAAAAAACTATTTTACAAACTGCAAAATATAAATTACTTTTTTAAATGCACACGTCCATTAACAGAAGTTTCAAACTGAGGTTCAGATTCAAACAGATCCTCAAACTGATCCATTGAGGATCTTATTCATTTGCTTGCTTCTGTTACTGATAGTTGCACATTTGTCTGTGTGAACTTTAAAAATTAATACAGCTGTACGTAAGGAAAAAATCAATGCTACATGTCAGCATGCACATATTATGCCTGAGCTTTCCACAGAATGAAAGACACCCTGTATGGGTTTGTGCACTATTTGAAATCTGAAGTCTTTCAAATACTTTATAATCCAGACTGCATTACTGTATGAAATATTTATGCTGTGTTTAAATATCTTACAGTTTTTTGTTGTTTTTTTTCTTTTTTGCTAGCCAGTGTGACAAGCTGAGCTGTATTGATTTTTATTTCTATTCTAGTATGTGATTATATGTAGAAAACTCACCATGTTTTCTAGGCAAACTTGAGTAGATATTATATTCTATATAAAGTTAACAAGCTGCATAATTTTTTTGTTGCAGATAATATTAAACCTGGGTTTTGAATGTCAGTTACTACAGATGGCCATTTGTACAAGACTAGACTTTGGTTACAAATATGAATTTAGTATTCAATATTTTTTTATTTTCTTATGAATGATGGTCTGTGGGAAGGTTATATCCTTTTTCTGTTGAAATCCTATGTTTATTACTAGTAGCATTTGGTTTAATATATATTGAAAACTGTAAGATAAAATGTTTTCAATTTCCTTTCATAATTTTTTTATCTTCTTCCTTTTTTTCTTCCTTCCCTCCACTTTCCTGAAAGGGATTAAATTTCAATTTATGATGTTTCAACTGTTGCCTGAGATCCTTTGTGACCTTCTACCTGAAAAAAACAAACAAAACCCAACCCCCAAAGCCTCAACCAAAAAAAAAAAAAAAGAAAACCACCTTTTACTATTCATCCCTACGTGTATCATTACTGAATCTCGTGAAAAGTCACACACTAGCCAAAAACTCAAGAAAATGCTACCTATTTAAGCAAAATGACAAATAAAATCGGCAGTTTTAACACTCATGCAATGATGCGTCTGATCAGTTTGCCCTCTAGTGGCAAAAGATGCACCATAGATATGGGCTCTGCAGGTGTTTCAGTACAGCTGGATAATAAGCATCAGCGGAAGTCAGGTCCTACCTAAAATGCAGTATTAAAATGCCAGACCACTAGAACCTAGACAAAGACTTTGGCTTCCTTGCCTCGGATGCCACAAACATTTGAATTTTGGCAGTTTCCAACATTCTTCTTCCAACCTGACAGAAACTTGTATTTTGTCCAGTAGTTGGATTAGTATGTCAATGTTGTGGCACCTAGCTTCTACTTTCAGTGTACCAAGTGTGATGACTACACCAATTTCATTTTTCAGTACCACTGACATATAAAATAGGAGCTAGCTGGGGGGAATTAATTTGTTTAGAAACGGTACTGGATTAGTTACAAAAATCCCTGGTTGGCAAGCGTGTTCTTGGATGACTTTGAAGTTTTGTTAGCTTGTAGAGTAAGGGAAAGGGAGGAAAAATGGAAACTCCAGGGATCAATACTTGAAGTCAGCAACACTAAGAAATTTGGAAAAATCAGGAAGCTACAAAAAGCCCAAGGTTTCAAAACAGCAGGACTCTGAGGTAGGAGTGTGAATATCTGCTGGAGCTAATCAGCAGAGCAAGCCCACACTGCCGTTGGAGCTTGTGTATGATCAGCTCAGCAGGGTGGGATGCACTACAGAGGAAGTAGCAGCTGCTGCAGTGCGCCTAAGCTCTGTATTTCCTGAGCAGAAAGTCCTTCTTGA
Source organism: Strigops habroptila (assembly GCF_004027225.2). Lineage (NCBI taxonomy): Eukaryota > Metazoa > Chordata > Aves > Psittaciformes > Psittacidae > Strigops > Strigops habroptila. Next base: position 89,837,678 of record NC_044278.2, on the reverse strand, counting down.
GAGACATGAAAAAACACTGGTACCTCACAAGGCGTAGAATACTGTCAATGCTATAATCATATACAGGTAAAATAAAAAAAAACTGAGAAAGCAAGAACAACCCCAAACTTTCGTGACGTTTCAGAAAGGTTATTTTCACTCAAAATCAAAACTGTTTTTCACAATACTTCCAAATATGACACTGCTCTTGGGAGATAACCTATTACTCCCTTCTCGTAAAGGTCCTCTCTTTCTGTTTAATAAACTGAAATGCGGTCTTCCCTTCCCTGTTTTTTAATATATTTCTTACCTTTACGTGAAGATGTTGTGTGTCTGGCCTGCTGACCTACCTCTCACCTTCTGACATAGGAAGTGGATTTAGCAATATAACTGAAGAATATTTTAAATCTGAAATAATGCTCAGGCTACTGTCTGATCCAAACCCCACAGGATACCTTGCAATTCTTAGTTCCTTTTGGGTCAGCAAAACCTTCCATCTTTCACTGTGAACAGCTCATTTAACAGATTAGAACTATCTTCTTGCCTGGTAAAGTGCAGGCAAAAAAAAGAAACAATGGAGGCATTACTACGGCTCAAGGATGCCTTACCTGTACTGGAGAGGCCATTGGGCTATTCATCTTGCTCAGAAAGAGATGGTTCCAGGAAAAAACACTGGGAACACCTTTATCTTGTCTCTCCAACATTGAGAAAATAAGACAGCCAGAGGTATGATCTTACAGCTATACCCATAGCTCAAGAACAGTGAATGTCATCCCTGGCTGTGTCACAGACTTCCCCTGGGATCTTTTGCAGATATTTCCATCCAGACTGTTTAGATGCTTAAACCTTCACCAATGATTAATGGAACATTTGAGAATCTGTGCTGTGGACTTTCAGGCTCTCAATTTCCTAATGTAAATGTGAATGACAAAGACTCTCTACTCTCACATTATAGTTTTTATAAGTATTAAAGGAAGATGTTCCAGTGACAGAAATGATGTAATTATAATTTAGACTAGCTCGGGAGATCCATGTAAATCTTCATGTTGTGTGTTTCCATGGAGAGTAGCTTAGCTTAGCAGCCTGGAGGGGGTGGGAGGGAAAGGAGGAAAGAAACAAAAAATTAATGTACCTGAATCAGCTGGATCCTGCACAGGATTCCAAAATGTTTTATCCTTGTCTTATCTTTCAGTCTTCTAAAGTGTGCACACTGTTAATTGTAATGTAAAATCTACCTAAACTTCCTGGGCTTCCAAAGCCTAAGCATCTTGGGTTTATTTTAACCTGCTGTACTGTGTCTGTCTGGGATTGAGTTAATCTTATTCACAGTGGCATGTATGGTGCTGTGTTTTAGAGCGGTAACCAAAACTGTGTTGGTAACACATCAGTGTTTTGGCTTTGCTGAACAGCTCCTACACAATGTCAAGGTTTTCTGTCTTTCGTTCTGCTGCTCTTCAGGCAGTAGGCTGGGAATGGGCAAGGTGCTGGAAGGGGACACAGCTGCAACAGCTGACCCGAACTGACCAAGGAGATATTCTACAGCATACAGCATCATTCTCAGCAATAAAATGGAGTGGGAGTCTTTCTAAGGTGGCCACTTCTTGGAGACCACCTTTTTATTGGTCTGTTGGTGAGAGGTGGTGAGTGATTGCCCTTGCATCACCTGTTGTTTTGATTGTGGAGGGTTTTTTCCCTTCACTTATCAAACTATCTTTATCTTGACCCATGAGTTACTATCTCTTTTGCCCTTCCAATTCTCTCCCCCATCCTACTGTGGAGAGAGTGAGCAAGCAGATAATGGGTGCTTAGTTGCTTGCTGGGGTCAAACCATCACACCTCGTATTTATTTAGGACCATTCAACTGATTGCCTCAGAGATCACCTTCTGATTCTCACAAGGTTTTTCAGTTTCAGGACTCAGGGTCCCACATCAGGCATACATCACTGTAGCACTGATTCCAAATTGGTGAACTACTACTGCCTGAGACTATTTTTTTAAATTTCCTATCAGAACATGAGCATTGATTTTACTGTATTGCTGCTAATGTTTTCCGGAAAATATTCAAAGTAAATAGCTAAATCAGTACATGAAGAACTGATCCTTCTAAGTCTTTTAAGAATATCTACAGTTGACTTTCCTAGAATGCATGTCTTAAGAAATTATATTTAAAGTATTGCTAGGAAAGAGTAAATATTGCTAAGTATTTCTTACAACTATGTTCTTATTAGCATTCCCATCTGATGTTTAGAAGTATGTTCTTATTAGCATTCAGACCTTATCAACTTGTTAATAAGATTGTAGGGAAGTGAAAAGTCCCAAAAGGTAATGCTCAGCATATGACTTTTATGTGACTTATTTGTTGTTTTAACATATCCAAGATGCCTGAGAAATAGAATCAACACAGTGGCACTATAATAAAAGTGGAAAATCATTATATAGGTCCCTTTGCTGACAGCATGCATTCATTTGAAAACCTGATTTAAGCTTTTAATATGAAACAACAGATAAAACACAGTCTGTTTTTACTGAAGATGCCTTTCCTATTGCCTGAAAACTCAACTTCAGCACTGTGAACTTAGGTTTGGGAAGGGTGTACATTACGGTTACCCACATGTCATTCTGAAAGAAATCAGCTTCCAACAACAAAAGAGCTGAGACATAAACCACTCAAAATTCTCAAATTTTATTTTGAGATACTTAGAATTCCTCTCTTTGCATTCTTTGCAGTGCAATTTCTACGATTCTGCATCTATACAATTTCTGGTAGACTGTTACACACTGTATTAGCTGTTTAATGAAATATAATGCCTTGAAAAACTTAAGGTCAGAAAGGAGTTATTAAAGTAGTATTAAAAGAAGGATTTCACACACTGTTTGCAAGGCAGAGGATTCATTTACGAGACTCTCTACAGACTTTTGTTTTTTAATCCTTCATAAAGATTATTTGATCAGAATTATATTAAAAAAAGTGTAAGCATTTGTTCTAACAATACACTTGTAACCATCATTGGAAAATATATTAAAGCTGTTGTCAAGCTGGCTAACTGATGTGAAAAATCCTCCTTCAATCCAATGAGGGACGTGTTTCATCACAGTTTAGTTTTATGATGAAGGCTGACGAAAGCATACAAAAATTAAGAGGACTCTTAGGAGAAAACAACATAATGGGCTTGAAAAGATTGTAAGAAAAATATATTTCAAATTTACAGTAATACAGAAGAAGTTTTAAAGCTTAAAGCTGGTAGGTTAATGATGCTCAGCTACTTATAAAAACAGCACATTTTAAGATAGCATCAGCAAGAACATTCACATCATACAGTTTAAGTAAGATTAAAAATCATCAGTGCTGTGATGAAAACACATGCAACATTAGAGGAGACAAAAACATCTAATAAGCGATAAAATAAGAATTAGGCTGGAAAACCTTCTGGGTTTACGTTTCTGTTGGGCTGGGGTTTTTTTTAAAGACAAAATGTGAAAATGTGTAGGGAAGACAGTCTGGACATGAATCTTGTGTAACAAGTTGCTGTGTCATGCTGCCATACTAAAACGGATCAATGATCCACCTACTCGAAAATACCACCTCAAACACTACTAAGTACTGCAAATTGCAGACATAGGATACAATATAGCAAAGAACAATTAAGAAAAAAAAACATTCTTGTTCATAGCATCCATTTCATCATTTTTGCCCTGACACACAGATCTTTACATTCTCTTAACTTTTTAAATGTATGTGGTGTAACTGGGAAATGTTTGAAAGGGGACAGTGCACCATTAGCTAATACAAGCTACTATGTTAGAAACTTGGATATATAGCTGAAGTGACATTTCGGAGTCACTCACGATATAAATGAACAAGACTAGCAAGTGATGGCTCTACAGCCCCAACTTTACACATGGCCTTAAATTTTAAGGGATATTGAGGATTTTTGTATTTTTCTGTTGTAACAGTTTAAAATCACATTAAGACCTTTCTGAGGTGCTTAACATTTTTGAAAATAAAAATCTTCAAAAATAGTTTTAGCAAAGCCAGTATTCTCTTAGGAAAAAATAAAGGGGGATAAATTATTCTGTCAAGTGAAAAGAGAAAAATAATGTCAGAAGACTTAAAGTTATTTTATGATTTACCTGAAAGCAGATAAACATGCAAAAATATCAGATGTACTGGAAAAGTAATGCTGCAATTAACATACACTGCAGATATAAGCATTACACCCTAGTAAACTGTTTATTCTATAACTCTGATCCTCCTTCTTTTTTATAAAGTTCAAACAATAAATCAATTCTTTGGTATCTATTTACATATACATAAGACAAGTCTCTAAATACACAAATGAAAGCACTGACCAGTGTAAGATTTTAAAATCTAACCTTTACATCCCTAATGGGCTTTTCAAATGAAAAGTTCTGCATGGTGACCAGGGGAATAAGAACAGAGAAAAGATGTCAGGATTCACCCCATTAGGTCTGGGGAAAACAAGAATATGTATCCCTGTTACAAAAGAAAAGAAATAACGCACTTAGTAGACTGGAAAAACTGGAAGCCTTAAAAGAATTACTCTCATAACAATGTCAAGATCAGTGTCTGTGTATGTTGTTTGCCATATTATCAACTGTCTTTATTGAAAATTTTCTCAGTGTTGTGCTGATGAGCTGGTACAGATCAAGGTCTGTGCCAGACTATCCTCTTTCTCTTCACTCCATTTAGGACTTACTCAGCCCCAGAAAGTACTAGGTAAATGTGCCATTAACCTGAGAGAAACGGCTATTGATTAAAATCTGTTTTCTATGAGGGAACAGGATAGAGAATGTTTTATGTTGCAATTCATCTTCAGTAATATCAGTTTTTATTTAAGACCCTTTGTAACTAGGCTTCTGGGTCTGTCATCTACTTCCCTAACAAATCAGGCAGCTATTATTACAGTGCTTCTGAAAACATTTCCTGCCATATATGAAACAGGTTTTTTTATGATATGGAGATAAAATCCCAGTAAATGGACTAAAATAGCATTGACCTGAAAATATTAACTTACTTACATTTTTAAAAGAGAAATTATTCCTTTTTTTTTTTTTCCCAGCACAACAATCTGAAATTTCACATGGACAATATAATAGTTTTGAATTGCACTTCAAACTGAAGTTTGAGGGTTTTTAAACTGACATTTCTGAGCTACTGCTTGTGGTAATCATTTTACAAATTATGTCACATCCCTGCTACACTAACATAATATGAATGAAAGATATGGTAAAGACGATCTTTATCCAGCCTTTATGCAAATTTACAATCAGAATAGGAATTTTAATGTTTAAAAATTAAAGATCTTGTTTAAAAATTAAAACATTTAAAGTCTTTCTACTGATTACTTTTAAAAAGCACAGAAAAAAAAAAACAGAAAGAAAACTAGTTAGCAGGATTTTTTTAGGTTTTTTTAATTTTAAAGATATTAGTATCACAAGTGATGTCACTTTCAGCAAAGTGATTCTGACCAGCAGTTGCCTGAGAAATATCCCTTGCAATTTGCATTATATTTAAAAGTTTGTGTTTCTTCACTATAAACAGTATTTTTTATACAACAAACTTCTGAAAAGACAAGTTAAAGAGAGCAACAAAGATGCTTCTGAATCTGGTGTGAAATGAGAACTCAAAGTTAGATACAAATTTGGAAAAAGTTTAGGGTAGTGCTCAAAGGTTCTGTGCTCATGGTGCTCAAGGTGCTCATGGTTCTGTGATGGAGTTTACATTTTGCAAACTTTAAAAATCAGTATTACAGGTAAGTAACAGAAATTTAATAGTAGGCTGAGACCATAATTATCAGTAAGGTGTTCCTGTGAGGCTTTTGCTAAATTTGAACTTGTACCAGAATACAGTCTTTTTCCAGTTCATATTTGATCTGGAGGTAAAATAAGATGGGGTCAAATACTATCTGTAAAACCCCTCAGAACTGAGAGAGTTTAAATTTCCAGTGGTCTCCTCTGAACCAGATCTAGGGGCATTTTTCGGGTATAAATTACCTTAACAGAGACCTCTAAGCCATTTGAGATTCCCTAGATTATCCGATAGCCTCCTACTGACAGTCCAGAGGGAATATGGGTCACTCATAGCTTTTATGTCATGCTTGCCAACTTCTTGTAGATATCGTGGGTACCCCAGGGCTTCTCAGATGCCACTAAGTGTTTCTGCATCTGGGGGAATTAAGATGACCCTTATGGCTTTTCTCTCTGTAATCAGTTTTGACAGAGGAAAGAAAACACATTGAGCAATAATAAGAAACTGTAGCAATCTAGAAGGCTTTTGCCACTCTCTTTCCCTTTCAGTTCAGACTTTATTTAATATTGTTATGTCAAAAATATTGTTTAAGGATGAAAAGGAAACATACCTCATGTATAAAGCCAGTAATTTATTGTTGGTGTAGTGGCTGTTTTAACAATCCAATCCAGGAAGCATTATTATTTCAGGTCAAATTATTACAGAAAATGAAATAGTATTTCTCTATAGAAAAAAAACCAACCAAAACTCAGAAATAGCAGTAATAGAATTAAAACTGCTACAGACACATTTAGTTTTTATGCTTTTCCTGATGTTATCCCTCCTCCTGCTCCTCTGAAACCTTGTTTCATACTAGTGGTGGAGCAGATGCTACAGTGAGTTGTCAGCAGCAGTCATTCCTCACTGAAAGGAATACAGTTTGTGTTCATGTCAAAGGGTTCTTCTTCCTCACTCTTGGATTCACTAAGAATAGTTTTTATATGTTTGCTAAAACAATTTTACAACTTTTTCTTCATTGCTCAGCAGCTGCATACTACATCTGAATATAATCTCTATGACAGCTTTTAGGTGTGTTAGACACTCATTCTTTTTTCATTGTTATCCCTAAAACAGATTTTGTCCAGCTCCAGATCTCCATTCCTATACCTGACCATGGGTGAGTTAATTACAGCCACGGGGTCTCCAGTGCCAGCCTGAACTCCCTTATTACCCCACTCCTGTGCTCTTCTGTGCTGCATCCCCACTTCTCAAGGCTTCTGCTATTAGACCAGGTCTGTATTTCTCTACTCTACATTATTATCTCAGAATCATAAAAAGTTCTGCATAGAAAAAACTACTTGCCACTACTGGCTCTATATAACTATGACTGCACCATATAACAATGAGCAAAACAAACTATCCATATTACCAGCTGATCAGAAGAAAAATTGCTGTTACAGCTAAACCAAATAAAAGCAAAGTTGCAAGCAGGTCAAGAAAAGTTCAGAATCAGCAATCCTGACAAATCTTGGTCCTAAAACCTCGCAAGCTTATTGCAAAGCCTGTGGCCTTTACTAACAGTGGGTATATTGTATTATAGGCTACAGGATTACAGCACTTACAGAAGGAAGTATTATCTCATATATTGCATCAATTTTAGACTTATTAAACTTCCTCTAGTATAAATAAAATTTGAATTTTATTTTTAAAATACAGCAGTGAATTTCATATTTATGACTGGACCTGAAATCAGTCATCAAAGAGAAGAAAACATCCAGGCTATGGAACTTAAAGCACCTGACCTGTCTTCTAAACCTGGAAAGTGAACAAACAGCCAAGACTACTGTTATCCTGGGCTGAGTCTACCACCAGAATTGAGAAGATTTTGAGATGGCTATTGCAGATGCCTTAGAGGTACTGGGTTTATTTGTTTTGCCTCAGCTGTATGTAGGGAGTTAGTATCTGGCAGGTTGTAAAACTAGTCTGTATAGTTTACCTGAATACTGCAATATTTTCAAAGTTTATATTAATTAAGTTCAGTAAACATGCTGTGGCAGGAGGTCCGAATATGTCTCAGAGTAATGGTTTGATTACTTCTGAGATGTGTAAAGAGCTTTCACATAAAAAATCTATACATTTTTCTTCTAATGTGTGGTCATTTAATAGGAAATCTTGTGCTACTTTGCCATTGTATTTTTGAGGTCTTAAGCAACAAACAGAAACCAGTATTGTGTTAAGACTACTAAATCAGTAATGGATGACACTGGACAGCTCAGGAGCAATTTATTGAATTTCCTCTGAATTGTCTCAGAGAATATGGCTTAATACATGTGGAATACATCTATCAAAGCTCACTGCTATGAAAGGACAGCAGGCATGATTTTGTGTTACTCTTGTCTATCTCTTTAATCCTCTTGTCACTAGTAAGTAATGAAATAAGTGTTTACTGAACATTCCATTAATGGAAGGAATTCTGGCAAAACCTCGTATAAACATATCAGATGACGTTTTAGCTCCAAGCTTCTCCATCTGTACCTACAATGCAAAGCCTGAAGTAGACTGCAGAACAGGCTTACAATAAATAAATTTTAGCTTTGTTTAAGCTGATAAATAAAAGGCAGTCCAGGGATTAATCATTGGCCCTGAAATCATCTGGAAGAAGCTCGTTTTAGACCCACATTGACTCTCTAGACTGTATTTGTCTTGGAGAGGTCTAGTTTGAGTAAACCAAGCCTGAGCTATGAACCAACATGACAATTAAGCAGAGTGAACAATAGCACTCATGTACTTCATGATTGTGTGCCAGGGACCACTTTTTGGCCCTAAGCCTGAGTAGCATAGCGTGGCTTATAGACATAGACCTAAGTCTCTTACCCACCTAATCAAGCTAGCCACAATGCATTGCTTAATGCGAATAGTCTTTAGGCCATGTGAATGACCAAATCATGGTTAAGCATTATTAAAGAGTGGTGGCTGGCACAGTAAAGTGTACTTTCCTAACACTTTAACACTGTGGATTTAACAATTGTGTGCCTGTACCCATGACATATCCCTTTTAACTAACCCTGCAAATTCAATGCCCCTCTTTTATTTAGTAATATAGATGCACAACGAGACCCGTGCAATTTTTGCCTTTGGTGTTGTCTGTTGAATTGTTTGTAGCTTGGCTTAAAGTGTTCACATTATGCTTAGAAAAAGGCAAACTGATGTACTGCTGCATATGACAGTCAATTTTTACTGACCTAGCAGACTGCAAGACTAACAGCTGTATGCACATTAAGACAGTGAATATGCTGAGATTCTGCCTTTTAAAGGGGATCAGAGCTGAACCCTATGCCCTAAACAGAGCCCAAGCTTACAGATAAACAATACAGAAAGTAATCAAGCTTTAGATTTGCAAGTGATGGACAGTACGACAAGCTTTCTGTGTTAATCTTTGTTTAACATAGAAAAAATTTCAGCAGTGTGGTTATAACTATAACATGAAGCCACCATGAGCAGAATACTCATCTGCTTCAAATGGATGACTGATGATCCAGTTGTGGTCTCTTTCATAGATGTTTGTCTGTATCGTAAAGGCACCATGTGGCTTTTCAGACATCTGGTAATGGCTGATCGTATTATTCAGGACAAGAGCAGCAGGACTTCTGTTTGGTCAGATTGCAACACAGCACTAAAACAGCAATGAAGAATCTTCCATTTTACTTGACTCTATTAAGTATTATCAGCATCTTCCATCTAGGAGCATTCATGAATTAAATGAAAACCAGAGTCCATTTATGAATACATTGTTCCAGTTCTATATATGCTGTACAATTAAAGAGCTATTACACCAGTAACTGATTACCCAAAACGACTGCAGCCAACCGTAAGGGAACACACAAAACTGTATTCACCATGTGTTTAGTAATTTAAAAAATACTAATAAAATAAAAAGTCCAACCAAGTCCAAGGGTGAAGACAAGGTCAAATTTCAGTGGATTTTATTGATTAGATTTTGTTTACTGCTATGGGGCACGCTTTATGAAATGTGCTATACAGAAAAAGAATTAAACCAAGCTAGAATGGCTCAGGGGCCTCCCAGGGCTTTTAAAGCAATGTTTTAAAATTATGTCTGGATAGGGCAGCATGGGACTCAGAGTACACCTGTAGGCTGTGGAAAATTTAGGCCTAATAGCTACAAAACAATGTAAGCAAGCCAGTGCAGATAATGAAGTTACCCTCTGAACATGTGTTAGCAACAGATTTTCTAATGTATGGATAATATAAATGTATGCATGGTTAATAAAAAGAATAAAATTAAGACGCTGAATATAACTATTAACAGCATATCAGATAACATTAAGTGCCATCTATCTATTCTAAAGCAAAGTATGCCCAGGTTGTTATATTGGCCATGCTTGGAGAGTTCGGGCTAAAACTTTCTTAGCGTTTAAACAAATAAGGCACCACTCTTTCACTGACCCCAACTGCTTTTCTCACAAACCTCTAAAAAAATGTGGTGGCTTAATAAACTGTGACTCTCTAAGCACCTTGAGAATCTCTGATTTAATGCCCAGTCTTAAACAACATTAAAATTTTACGAACTATTGACTTCTACAAAATTAAGCATAGAATCATATCATCGAATCATAGAATGGTTAGGATTGGAAGGGACCTTAAAGATCATCTAGTTCCTTCCACTAGACCAGGTTTCTCAAAGCCCTGTCCAGCGTGGCCTTGAACACTTCCAGGGATGGGACATCCACCGCTTCTCTGGAAAACTTGTTCCAGTGTCTAACCACCCTCATAGTAAAGAATTTTTTCCTAATGTCTAATCTAAATCTACCCTCTTTCAGATTAAAACCATTCCCCCTTGTCCTGTCACTACATGCCTTTATAAAAAGTGCCTCTCCAGATTTCTTGTAAGCCCCTTTAGGTACCAGAAGGGTGCTCTAAGGTCTCCCTGAGTATTCTCTTCTCCAGGCTGAACAAGCCAACTCTCTCAGCCTGTCTCCATAGGAGAGGCACTCCAGCCTGCTGATCACCTCTGGGTGATCACCTCTGGATGCCTGATCCCTGTAAGTATTCAAGGTCAGGTGGGATGAGGCCTTGAGCAACGTGGTCTCGTAGAAGGTGTCCCTGCCTGTGGCAGTGGGAGTGGAACTAGATGATCTTTAAGGTCCTTCCAACCTAAACCATTCTATAATTCTATGAAATACAGGTACAAATATTGTATCTATATAATCATATAACAGATTAGAAAACTAGTTTTTTTCATTACAAAATCACAAGGCTGAATTTCAAAGGAGGGATGTTTTCGCTACGTACTAAATTGTACCTATCTGAAAACTTAGTCACCCTCTGAACTGTTAGTAATTTTGGGAGCTAATCTTCTCAGATTCAACGTATGCTCAGGCAGTTCTAACCATTTTCCATTAGTACAGTGAATTCTGCTGAAACACTGAGTCTGGGTTTTTTCCTGTTTTTAAATTTATCCATAGATATACAAAATTACACTTACTAAGTGTGCAGGTAATTCAAGGACTAGTCCAACACACAGCCAAACCAATGAAAGTTTTGCCATCACTTTCAGTAGTGCAGAATTGAGGATATTGCATTTAGTGTGCAACAAGAATTAGAGCAGTCTTAGCATTTCAGTACAGGCTCCAGTTGTAAAAGGCACTGTGCTGGTTCACTGCATCTTTTAGGTACCCTTACATGACTCTGAATAAACTGTACATTCTTTGTTGACAAGCAAGACACTAAGAGTAGAAATAGATATCTATTTAAAAAGGCCCTGCTGATATAAAATTGTCCCTACTTCTGGCAGTTTTAATTAAAACAAAGCAAAACCTTTGCTTCAGGCCCTCAGAATTACTTTTAGCTATATGAGGTTGTGTTAAATTGTCAATGTTCTCTGATACTCACTGAAAAGCCTGAACTGTATATATCGTTACTAGGCTAAAATAACACCCTGTTGTACAGTGACATTCTGTTTTAACTGCAATGGGTTAAGGACATTGGCAGGATACACTTTGTAAGGAGATGTATCATCTTTCAATAGTCACCTGGAATTGCTAGAAAAATTAGACGGTTTTTGGGGCATGCAAACCCTACTTGCAAACCTTGTCCTGTCCTTGTTATAAAGAATAATTCATTCTGAAGAGCTCCAGAAATGACATTTTCTTAGTGACTAAGAGATTACTGAAGTGTATTTTTATCCTTTAAGACCCCTAGTATGCTTGTACTTTTTCTCATGCTGCACACATATTAATTCCCACAGAGTATTCTTTCCAAGTACCTGGCTGCAAGATATTCAGAATTTTTTCTGGCAGGTAATGGAGCTAAATAAGAAAAAAAAAAAATAATACTATTTTCAAAGAAATAACTTGCTTCTTTTGATAATTTTGTTACTTTTAAAAGTGTCAGTACCTGAGAATAAGTTCTTTGATAATTCACATCTTCAGAGAACTCCTCAAATTGGCACAAAGTTAACCAGAAGCAAAGAAAGAGAAGTCACTGGTGGGTAGTCTATAGAAGGAAAAGGGTGAGAGAGAGTAAGCTGAGAAATTAACTCCTTTGCTTTACTTTTCTAACCTGAAATGTGGCTGAAATATGAGTGATAGGTATTATTGATTTAGGTAATTCAAAGATTATAGTCTATTACAAAATTTTCAGGATTTTAAGAGAATTGTGATGCACATGAAGGAGAATTTTTGAAGAAGGGGCAACAAGGTCTGTTCCCAATGAAACAAGAAAAAAAAAGGTTATTTAGGTTATTTAGTATTAAACTCTTAATTTGAAACATGCTTTTTCATCTCTTTTCTGCAATTACACATACATAAGAAATTTCAGCCTAATTGAAAACAGTTAAATATTTAATTATTGGTATGACACAAAATCAACAGAATCAGAGGATCATAGAACACCAGCTTGGAAGGGATCCCAAGGATCATCTGGTCCAACCTGTCTAGGTAAAAGCATTGCCTAGACAAGATGGCCCACAACCTTTAAAGCTAACCTGCTTAGTTGATGTGGGGTGAGCGGTGGTCACTGTCTACCTGGATTTCTCCAAGGCCCTTGATAGAGTTTCCCATAGCCTCCTCCTAGAGAAACTGACACATTACAGTCTTGACGAGTAGCCTGTGAGGTGGCTGGGGAATTGGCCCACCAGCCTCACCCAGAGGACGGTGGTGAACAGCTCCTTTTCAAACTGGTGACCTGTCACTAGTGGGTTCCCCCAGGGACTGATTTGGGTCCAGTGCTGTTCAATGTCTTCATAAGCAACTGGGATGATGAGATCAAGTGTATCCTGATGAAGTTTGCTGACGATACCAAACTGACTGGGAAAGTTGGCACTTCAGAAGGAAGAGCCATCCTGCAGGAAGACCTAGATAGGCTGGAAGAGATAAAGACAGCCAGCAGAGATAAAGATGTCATTATCCCACTCAGCTGTTGTCAGGCCACACCTGGAATACTGTGGTCAGTTTTGGTGCCCACTATTCAAAAAAGATGTGGACAGGCCAGAAAGGGTCTAGAGAAGGGCTACAAAGATGATCAAATGACTAGGAAGCCTATTGAATGAGGAAAGGCTGAGAACTGGGTTTGTTCAGCCTTGAAAAAAGGAGGCTTACGGAGAACTTATCACCATGTTCCAGTATTTGAAGGGTGGCTACAAAGAAGATGTAGTCACATGGAAGTCAAATGGAAAAGATGAGGGGTAATGGGCACAAATTACATCTGGGGAGATTCTGGCTGGACACAAGAGGAAAATTTTTAACAATTAGAACAATCAGCCACTGGAATAATCTCCCCATGGAAGTGGTGTACTCCCCATTGGACACATTTAAGATTCTGCTGGGCAGGGTGCTGGGACATGCTCTTCTAGGTCATGCTTTTACCTAGAAAGTTTGTACCAGATTACCCTTGAGGATCCTTCCAACCTGTTATTCTGTGATTCCATGATTGGTTTGGAGGTTGGTAGGAGATATCTACTTGGACAAAACCCCTCTGATCTTGACCCAGAGGCATCTGATAGGCCTTCCACAGTTGCTGAGTTGACTTCTATCCATTCAAGGTTCTCTAACATAGAGCATGACTCCTCCTTCTCTTCCCTGCCTGTCTTTACAAAACAGCCTACAGCTGTCCATCATGATCCTGCAGTCATGCGAGTTGTCCCACGTTTCAGTTATTCCTATATCATAACTTTCTAACTTGGCGCATACCTCTAGTTTCTCCTGTTTGTTCCCCATGCTACGCGCATTGGTATACATACACTTGAGATGGTTGGTCTTCTGGTTCTCAACTTTGGAGGCAGATAAGGAACATTTTTTGCAGCTCTGGTTGGCCTGGCTTATTCCCCAGTTGGTTGCAATGGCATGAGCATTGCCACTTTGGACCCTGCCCCTTGAATCCTTCAGTTGAAAGCCCATCTCACCAAGTTGGCCAGCCTGCTGCCAAAGATTCCCTTTCCTCTTCTAGACAGGTAGATACCACCTCTCTTTAACAGGCTATAGTCGTGGAAGAACGTCCTTTTGTCATAAAAGCAAAAAACTCTCATGACAGCATGTCGCGGTTTGAGCCCAGCCAGTAACTCAGAACCACACAGCCGCTCGCTCATTCCCGCCCTTCCTCCCCCCACTCCCGGAGGGACAGGGAGGAGAATCGGAAGAATGTAACTCCCACGGGTTGAGATAAGAGCAGTCCCACAACTAAGGTATAATACAAACCACTACTGCTACCACCAATGATAATAATGATTAGTGAAATAACAAGGGGAGAGGATACAATTGCTCACCACCCGCCGACCGATACCCAGCCCAACCCAAGCAGTGATCTGGGCCTTCCGGGTAACTCCCCCCGGTTTATATACTGGGCATGACATGGTGTGGTATGGAATACCCCTTTGGCTAGTTTGGGTCAGGTGTCCTGTCTCTGCTTCCTCCCGGCTTCCCCTCCTCCCTGGCAAAGCATGAGACTGAGAAAGTCCTTGGTTGGAATAAACATTACTTAGCAACAACTGAAAACATCAGTGTTATCAGCATTGTTCCCAGGCTGAAAGTTAAAAAACACAGCACTGCACCAGCTACTAAGAAGGAGAAAAATGACTGCTATAGCTGAACCCAGGACACAGCACCAGTTACAAAGCCAGAAGTTGATATGCATTATACACCTATTTCTGGATACACCCTTTCCTCTAACTAGTAGCATGGAAGAAAAGATAACTTCATCACCAATACTTTTCACTTGCACTCCCAGGGCTTCAGTCTTCTTTGAATCTGCCCAGGTTGCAGACTGCAGTATCATTTGTGCCCACGTGAAAGAGCAACAATGTCTGTGCTTTTGACAAGTTGTGGCACCCTCTCAGGAATATCTCAGACCTTAACTCCTGGAAGGCAGCATATCTCTTGTGACTCCCTATCAGGCTGGCAGATGGGTGCCTCAGTGCTCATTAACAGTACCATCCACTATGAGAATTCCTTCCTTTTTTGTGGTATTTGCTATGTGCTGCTAGTAGAGTCTCTCCTTGCAGACCTTGCTCATGGGTGTTTGCAGCTGTTAAAGCTGCATATCTGGTTTCAGTTGTAATGCTGGAGGTTGAGGACTAAAGCAGAGCTCTGCATTAGTGGGTCACCAGAGTCCAAGGTGCCTCATTCTCTGGTGTGTCCACCACAGGAGCATGGTTCTGAAATGATTTACCTATATCTGTCTCAGCTCCTTTAATATTGTGCAGCCTTGTAACTGTTTCCTGCAACTTGGCCACCTGAGGCAACAGATCATCAACCTGTACACATCTTTTGCTGGTACTGACCTTTTCTTCAGGAGAAGGGTCTAGGCACTCATTGCAACCTACTGAAGTCTCTTTGCTTACCAGCTCCATCAGACATCTCAGGGGCCTTCTCTGTAGAAACACTGGTTTTAACCCAGAGGCAAGTGCCCGCCATGATGGCAGAGAACTATAGCTCTTTCCTGTGCTATGGGCCTAGAATCAGGCTCCCTAGGGCCACTTACATCTCCCACAGTTGCTCCTTTCAACACCCAAGTCACACTGACCTCTTTCATGCAAGCTGCAAGGGCTCTCTGCTCTTCCTCAGGTTCCTTTGGCTCTGGGAACCCCCCTTTACACCTCCATCTAATGCTCAACCACAGAACTTACTGTTGCTGCAGTTGCATGCCTAAAGTTTGTTCCGTTCAAATGGGAGAATCAAACTTTGTACCCATATGAAAAACTTTTTAAAATGCTGACATTAGAAGGCTTACAAAAATCAATATTATAGCATATTTTAGGAATATTGCACATCGATAATGTCCAAAGGTCGTAAGCTTCCTTTTTGAAAGTAATTCCCACTACCTGAAATAAATCCAAATGAAAAAAAAAAAAAAGATTATTACATGAACAGCTAAAAAAAATTATGGGGAAAAAAAATATTTCTCAGGCTTTTAAAGTCCCTTCTCCTCAAATCTCAGCATCAGTATACCTGTAAAGGCTTAACATGAGATGAAAACAGAGGTTGTCTTGCAGATGCAAAGAAATATTTTTTAGAAATAAAAGTATATTTCATTTCAACCTTTTTAATAAATATAATCTTCTCTGTGCTAAAGTACTATTTTTACTATACTGAAATACGGAGAGTTGTAAGAGATGATCCTTGACCTTCAATTTTTATTTTGGTTTATTTTAATAGGGGTGAGAAACAAGAGACTAGAGGGGAATGAAGTAACAGGATGAAGTAATTCATCTGAGTTCATAACATCACAACAACTGCGACAATTAATTACACATGGCATTGCAATATACTTGTATTGACTTCTAGTCCAGGACAGGAACTTTTAAATAGTTGGTATCTTACTATCCCAACAATATTTGTGTATATAATGTGCAGGTACAAACATTCATGTAAGAACCACAATGTCAAACAATGTCACAGGTGGTTGTATTTAAACTTATTCACCCTGCAGTTGGTATTAGGGTAGAATAAGAACTGTTTTGAAATACACTGTATGTTCTGTATGTGTCTCAAACTAACAGAGAACTATTGAAAGACTAGTTTAGACATCTTAAATATGTTAGTGGAGCAGTTTTTCACTTTTTTCCCCACCTGTTAAGCCAGGTGCTACAGTCTCTGTGAACCCAGATGTCCACAGCTCAGAAGGAGCTGTAAAGTTTCTGATAATGTGCTAGAACAGTGACTATATGCATTAAAAAGCAAAGACTTTAACACAAGGACAATCGTATTATTTCATAAATATACAGCATATATAAACATATCATGTATTGATGAAACAAAGTCTATTTTTTTAGTGTAATAACCAAACACATACATTAATGAGCATTGTTTTAATAAATCTAAATCATTACCCATTTTGGTTTTATGGTAAGCTGTTAGGTCAGTTAACTTGGTAGTGTTCTAAAAGCAGCACACAGCAGTTCTGCCTGAAGAAGTAAGTCCTCATTTGCCAATGTACGTATGTATGCATATGCTGATTATATAGAGAAACATATATATATTTACAAATGTGTGTGTGTATGTGTACCTAAGTATTTATGAGTTTCTGTATACATGCATATATATGTATGTAAGCAGAATTTTACATATACCTAAATTCATATATATACACATTGGAAATATTTAAATATTCTAGCTATATGGTGAATGTAATCTTTCAGAATATCTGAGATTGCACTGTAGTTCACATAAAAATCATTGTTAGTCTTAGTCTACTATGTCCTGAAGCACTGTCCATAACTTATACACTCAAAAAACAATGGTATTGACACTCTTGTTAGTAGCCTCATAAAAAAATACTTGTTCAAAAAGAATTACAAACTGAATCCAGCCTGCGTAACCTTAGGCCACTGAGACATGAGCCTGGGCCACTTAGCTGTCACCTCTAAATCCCCACAGTAACAGACCATCTGCACCTCTAATCAGATGGCCAGACTTTAGAGCCATGCACCTTGTTTATAAAGGGCAATTCTAATTTACAACCAGCTCTATTTTGGGAGGTACTCTGGGAGTAAACCTCTGATGCTTTCAGATCAGCCATCTGTCTTCACTCTTGCCAAGTTACCTCTAGGTTATGCTCTTTCCCCTCTTCAGCATATTATCCTGTCTGTTGCACACTCACATAGACAGAAGATCAAAAGAAAGAGCATTTGAGCAGGTAAGACAAGGAAGAATAGTCCTACAGTACATGTTTACATACTCTTCTAAGAAGATATGATTTCAGTGATGGGATAAGGCAGCTTTAGACACTTTCTGCTATGGTATTTGCTCCTTCTTGTGGCCCTGATTTTCAAGGGGAGAGGTGGTGAAACAGGGACAGGCTCTTTGCACTGCCTAAAAGCATCAGCACTACCCACCTAAGTCTGCACTGTGGGTCTTTCAGGGGCTGGAGCATCTGTGCGTGGCCCTGGACATCTCTGCCCAAACCCATCACATCATCCACAAGTGGCTCTCCAGAAGAAATTGCAAGCTGCAGCTACATTCACCTGTTGAAGAACGCTGTAGCAAAGAAGCCTGATGCCAGCTTTACCAGTCTGCAAAGCGGCTTATCCTGAAGTTTACTCAGTTTACAGCAAGCTGATTGGTACACAGAAGTGTAGTCATTAAGCAAATCCAGCACTTTGGACCACACCTGTGCTTCCTTAAAAGTGTTCACCTGTAAAGTGCCTGAACCATGCCAGGCTGCTGATTATCCCTGCTGTCTTTATGTGTGCTGATGTGTTGCAGAGGTGCAGCAAGTTCTGAACAGGTAACACAGGCTAAATTACTTCCTGGAAGAAGCTGAAGTGGGACCAAGGTTTTAGCATCTCTTCAAACAGCTCTCAGCACATACGCTGTCCATCAGTGAGAGCAGCCTCAAGCACCAGAATCTCTGCTGCACCAGAAAGGATGTTAGCACTCATGTTTCGGGGGGGGAGGGTGGGGGAAGGGCAGGAATATAATATAGAGGTTTATGGAAGAGATAGATAAAGTATTCTGTTATTGCAAAGAGGCATGAAAAAGTTTTTGCTGCCTTCCTTTAACAGACTGATGGACCATGACCATTGTAAAACTAGCTCAAATGCAATCCACACAGTTACGCTGAAAATCTGTCAGTATCCAGAGTAGCACAGCTAACAAATTTCGTGTTTACTAAATTCACATTTGTATCAGCTGCATAATGGAGCAATCTAAGGAGAAAAAAAAAAAAAAAAAGTGTTGAAAAATACCTTTAACAACTGCTACAGTGAGTGGATTTAACAGTCTGAGTACTATTGATAGAATGCTGTAAAAATAGAAGTCGGCATAATCACATCAACTCTGTGAGTACCTAACGTTTTTATCTGAATAGCCACTAAATCTCTACAGAGAAAGTCTATGGCAATATGAAGTTTATTCTGAATAAAATATTACAAGTGTTTTTGAGGAAATACCAAAATATTTGTAATTATATTGTTATTCATTAGTTATGTGAAATATTCAGATGAGCTTGGATTTGCTTTATGTAATCCCTGCATCATCCAATTCCTGCATCATTCTCAAACACCATCTTCTTTACCATGGTGTCAGGGTATGATGAAAAGAGTATCACTCTAATTGCTCTTTCAGCAATGTCTTGCACCATTTTCTTGAGAAACCTGCCTAGCATTGGTATGACTAAGGCCTCATGAATTCATGCCCTTTGTATCAGCATTATTATTTTGATTATGGGCGTGACTTTTTAATGGTGTTATTATAGAAATATAATTTGCAATGAAGACAAAAGTAATGCTGATATAGCTTATTTCTGGATATAGAAATGGATGTTCATTCTAGAAACAAATGCACAGATCAATGAAGCTACTAGATTTGCTATCTCCCTCCCAGATTCTACCTCGTACCTTCCTGTTGAACCCACTTGTAGATTATCACTGCTCTAGTCTACATCTCTTCTAAATGAAATGGGTTAGCAAAGGCCTGTTATTTTAATAGTTCAGGCCTGGACAGATAGCCTTGACACATCTCCACTGTTGAGAGATGTCACCACCCAGCAGAGCTTACTATTTATTGGCATTTCTCAACCAGTCTTGATTTAGGACTGCTAAAATGTTCCCAAAGCTTAAAACAGATCAGCCAAGTGAAGTCAGAACTGTATTTAAAATGCCTGATCACATCTGACCATGCAAAAAATACATTCTTCATTATTGTCAACATCTAAAGTTCAGGCACTTCTCACTTTTCATTGCAAAATTTCTGTCCTTTAACAAAAGTTAATGAAAACAGGTTGGTTTCTTTATTTACTCTTTGAAAAAAATTTTAAAAGAATTAAACTTTCATCTACTATCGTTTCTCTCTTTCTTAAACATTACAGGAAAATTTGAGATTTTGCTGCAAGGATATCTCAAGGAAGTGGGAACTTATACTAAAATATGCTCCGTAAAGCAACAAATGGTTATGAAAAGTTGCATTTAATTATACGGAAATGAGTATAACATTCCTGCTCTACCCACTTTCACTCTGTTAAGAACCTGAATAGAGTTCCTATGACTGCTGAAAGGTATATATTTTCAGAATGAGAGTAAAGAAAGGATGTTTTTGTGAAATATTGGTGTACTTCTTCGTGTCTCAAACTGTTTCTGAACGCCACAATGTAATTCTCCAAAGTGTCATTTTTTTGGTGTCAGTGAACAGTTGTTTCAGAAATGAGACTTCTCTAAACTTGGCTACATTTAGTGTCACATTCTGTTTAAATCTGCTTAAACACTTAGATAAATACAATTTTTCTTCCATTTTCAGGAAGCTCGAATTGGAAGTGCCAAAATATTATGATGTAAGTTGTTCTTCAGGGATTTTGGCTTAAAAGTGCTATTGGCAAAGTAGAAAATAACTGAAAATCTGTTTTCATGTAATTTTTCTCTCCCATTTCAGTGGCCAGAGATTCAGGAATTCAACTACTTCACGTACATTTCCCATAGCTATTTAAATTTTATTAGTTTAGAACCTCAAAAATAATGTTTTTGAGGTACATGAGTCCAAGTCTGAGCAATATCTTGTAGAAATATTCTGGACTACCCCATTTCCACCAATTACTATACTGTGTGTGTCAAGTATTAGCCTACTTTTTATTGCTTTAGACTGTCCTCATCTCTTCTTTGTTGACAGGACTGATGTATATTTCATGTTGAAGCAAAACTCTTATTGCCTATATATTGTAATACGTTATACACAATGAAAGTACAATCAGCTAGCTAATTCATTCCAAAGTCACTTATCAGCATACCAAACACCAGGATCTGTTTTTCACACTTATTTTTTTCACCCATAGATCAAAATAATAGATGGAATACTGATTCTGTAAGAGTTTCCATATTGATTACTTATTCAACACATATCTATTATGATTATCAATGTACCAAAATTTGTATATTAAAACAAAATACATATACAAAGATATATCATAAGGTATACAATGTAATAGGGGTTGCTTTTGTCTCCCTTTTTAAAAATCCTCTCCTTATTTCATTACACAAATGCTCTATCATACAAGAACACATCAACTAATACACACTGCACAGTTCAAGTGCCACATATAAGTTAGTAATCCATATCCAAAAGTTGATAAAGTACCAAGTATTATCATCTTCTATGGTAAATGATGACTGTATTACTGTTTGTCCCTGAATCATAAACTCTTGCTGTCATATTCTATATTGAAAAACCTAGAAAGTTACTGTTCATGGGAAGCAATGTGGTATGGTGTATGTATAAACCTACTTTATCTTTTTAAAAAAATCAGATTTTCTAATTCATTTATTTTTTTTCTTCCATGAATCGCAACTTTGCCAAACCTTTAGGTTCTGAAGCAAAGATTCATGACCTTGAAATCTTTGGATTAGTTCTAGCTTCATATACCTTAAATGTTGAATGGAGGAGTATAATTTCTCTTCTTTTATGTGAACCTTTAGAAATAAAGTTATCATGTTTTCTCCTGCCACAATTGAACTGACAACTTCTTTATGATTAAGTGAATTTTGAGATACATTATTCTTATGAGGCTGTAAAATTACCACTGAATTCGAGTAAACACACACACAAACTTCATTACGGAAACTGACCAGGATAGGATTTGAAACAGAGAGCCAACTGTCAATCATCTCCCCCCTTACATCCTGAATAAAAGCAACAGGAATCATCCGTGCATTGGATTAAGGAAATAAAAAAGATCAGTCAGATTTACATTATAGGCACCAAGCTCAGACTTTACAGGCGTCTCTCTGACAACAGGAGCCAGCTAACAGCCATAGCATGCACACGCTGAATTCCTCATCCACTTAAGTCAACAATGTGAGAGGCCTGCCAACAGTTGTAGGTCTGTTTGTTGCTTCGATCTATAGCTTTCATAATTTTAAGTAACTTCCTTCCATTCCCCAAACTTGATTTGAGGAATCAAGCCCAAAGTTGATTTCTATTGTTATAATGCACTTTAGTTTAGTAATACAGACTGAGCCGCTGCATAACATGTGTAACCTGTGGTTTTCCGAGTTTTGCAGTTTAGCTGAGTTCCACAGAGATTCCCAGAGATGGCAAAAGGGGGTATTCCAGATAGCAGGGCAAGCATGCTGCCAAATTTAAAATTGTTTCTCCAAGGCATGGGCAAGCTATATCTTTCTGCCAAATGACTGTACAATTAACACAAAGCAAGCAATGTCTTTTTTCTCTAGACTTATACTGAAATTTATCCTTTTCTGTCTGTCAAAACACAAACCCAAACATCTGAAAATAGTCTAAGAAAGTCATGTGAAAAATATGACAGGAAAAAAGTATTAGATATTTGGCCAAATTTTACAGAAAGCCCTAAAAATGCTCAGATAATCTGAAATAATGTGGGTATGGACAATTCTGGCATCTATCATCTTCTCATCAAAATTTGAATTTTAGTGGAACCACTTTTTTAAATTATTTTCTTTCTCAAAATTATTAGAATGGTCCTTTTGTGAAAATAGCAAGTCGAAGAAGAAACAGAAAACAGAAAATTACATAATTTTTGTATTATCACAGATAATAGAAAGACAGCAGCATGTTGTGACAGTTTTCATCTTATCGCATCCATGTTCATGTGCTGTGTTCATGTGTTCATGTATCCTTTCCTGTTATTCTGTATAAGCAAAACTTTTAAATAAGAAATTAATGGCCCTATAAATCTGTATCTCATGTTTATTCTTAATCTGAATTTCTTCATATACTTTATCTAATAGAAGAAATTGCGAAGAAAATGTGATTCATTTCCATCGAAGAATGACTGTTTCATTTGGAATGATTAATTTAATAGCACAGCAGCCCGGATTTAGGGGAGTAAGTCACTGCTTCATAGAAACAAACAAAAAAGAGAAACAAACAAAAAAAGAGAAAGAGAAACAAACAAAAAAAGAGAAACAAAAAGAGAAACAAAAAAAGAGAAACAAACAAAAAAGAGAAACAAAAGAGAAACAAAGAGAAACAAACAAAAAGGGGAAACAAACAAAAAGAGAAACAAACAAAAAAGAGAAACAAACAAAAAAGAGAAACAAAAAAGAAACAAACAAACAAAAAAACAACTGTTATCTCAGATGCTGCTACTAAGGAGCAAAGAGAAAAAAACAAAAACCCCAAAACAAACTAGACTGAAAGTATTTAGAGTTTGTAAAATATATCCCTTCTCCCTTTCTTTTGTGATTTATTTCCCACAAGCTGTGTTCAGGTATAATACAATTTTTGCTATTGTTTTAATAAATCAGACCTATCAGCTCATGCCAACTCTGATTTACCAAAACTCACAAACTCTTGAGTTTTGAACCTAAAGACTATGTTCCTATCAGTAAAATAAATAGAATAAGGACACAGATTTAAACCCTGGGCATTTTCTTTACTAACAGTGAGCTCTTGCCTCTGGCATTGTTTTAGCTTGCGTGAACTAGCACTCTTTTGTTTAGGCCACTGATAGTTCCCAGCAGGCAGGATGGAAAAACCATTAAATTCTCGTGAGAAAGAGAGCTGTGATGGGCCAGTAGTCCTTAATGCTGGAGAACGAACCTCTTTTTATTTAATAATATAGGCGTATCCAGTGAAACTCTGGATGCTCACAGTTACTCTGCCTCTGGTACCGTACCATCCTCCTGGACATAAATCTAGGAGCAAACAAGCTCTTACTTCTAACCATACCAGAAATACTGTGGAGGTTGTAAGTTTTACTGAACACCCAAGTCCTCACGGGCCCTTAGCTTTCCCATATGCAGTTTTCTTGGGACTTAAACAAAGAAAGACCCAAGAAGCAGCCATAAACATAGCATTTCCCATAATCCACTCACACTTTTTCTACACAGAAGCCTCAGGCATTCGGTGTTCATGAGTGCCTGGTGGTAAATTACCCACTTAATTGCACGCTAGTGCTCTGTTGTAGCTCTAGGGCCTCCACAGAAACCATGCAGAGCAGTTGTGGCCTGCAGTCATGCTCAGGTTCTTCCTTCTTATTTTGTGGTTTGAACTAAAAGCAAGTCTCAGAGCTCAGAGCTGACCGAGTGATCTCTTGGAAGAATCAACTGGATTCAGTTTTCAGTATTTAATGGGGTATAAACAAACAACTTTAAACTTAATAGTGAAACTTACCAAAACAGTTAAGTTCATTAGTTGGCATCAACAACATCAAATTAACAAAAATTGGGGTTGTGGTACTTTTGAAGGGTTATAATCAGTGGAAATAATTTAAACATTTAAAAAAAAAAAAAAAAAAAAGCCAAACATACCTAGACTTAAATTGTAATAACTTAGCTTCATACTCCTGTTTGACTAATTTTCAGTCAAATTAGTCAAACAAGATGTTCCTCTGAACCTCTGCTTTAATAGATGGGTTAGGAGGCAATTTGAGCAAAATTGCTGTGTTCTGAAACAGTTATAAATGTTTTTTAAATAAGCTAATATTTAGAAACTAGTAATGGCTTGACATTGTCTACATCTGTTGTCCAATAATATACTTGAGTCTCACGGTACAGTTTGTAAATAGAAGTGTAACATGCATGGTACTCTATTTTTTCTGTTTGATTATAGCACTCATAATCTGAACCTTTGGGAAACAATACCTTTAACGTTAGTCAGGACTGTAACTTCACAAGGTGTAAAAAACCAAAACTAAACAACCCAACAAAAAAAAAAAAAAAAAAAAAAAAACAAAACAAAAAAAAAAACCAAAAAAAAAAACCCAAAAAAAACCCCGAATCAGTCATTTTATTCCTAGGAGAGTCACCGTAAAAAACAAACAAGGCTTTTTTTAATGTTTCCCCCCCCATCTTTTTGCTGCCAGCTGACACTATGGATATCACATATATTGTTTTCATTTCTGTACATTGTAACCCACCTGAGAGTCATAAAACATGTGCATGTTCCTTGTGATTCAGTAAACTCAGTAAATGGTACAAATATATTAAGTTTGCACACCCCTAGTAGAACTATTAGGGAATATGGAACAATGACCCGTACAAGAAGTCAGAATTCAAGAGGGATATAAAGTAGATTGATCATAGTAGAAGAAACCTACCAGAAGAAAGTAATACAGTATTCCACTTTTTCTGGTCTCGAGATAGCTGCTTAGGCAGCTGAAACTACAACCACAGCTACTTATTATTATTTTTATTTAAATACGTATTTAAATAAACTTTGACACAGAAATATTTGTGACAAGTTGTGAAGCTTTGTGACAGTAGGAGTTTTCACAGACTTTTTTCCAGGTATCTGCTAGTGGCTGGAAAAATGCCATATAAAATTAAACCCATTTCATGTGTGAGATGAATTCTGGAGTCATCCAAAATTCTACATGGGGACTATAGACATAGGAAAATTTTCTTCTCGTTTAGATTCCTCTGGCAGGTGCCTAAAGTTAGGTGAAATGGACTTCGGCTATAATGGCACATTTTTCCAGCTGAGGTTGAAGAGATACAGATCCACATTAGCGACTGCTTTTAATCTTCTCCCCAAAGTATAGCAGAGTAAACTTTTTTGCCATAGCAAAAAACCTGATTCCTTACTGCAATACATATGGATTCTTTATTTACCTGGTTCTTTGTTCTGTGCTTAGTTCTACATGGAAGAACTTGCAATATATTAAAAAATATTTTAAATTTATAACGCTTTCTTCTGTACTACATTCTTCCATTAAAACGTAATTCTGACAAGATTTTCATATAACCCTGTGACCAGAGATTATTTCTGTGATTCTAGGCCTCTAAAAGCATACAGCTAGAAGGAAACACTAGCTGAGGAGACGTAGGTGATTATTAGATGAGCTGAATCTCAGTCTGTTAAGTCTAATCTTATATTTTATATCCAGAAAATTCACTGAGCTAAATTCCAAGCAGTCCCTAATAAATTTGGTGGATAATGTTTGATAATAATGAAGCACCATTAAACAAATCAAATATAACATTAATGTTTTAACACTACAGAGAATTACAGTCCCTGAACATACACCATACCACAAAAAACAAAAACAAAAACAAAAAAAAAAAAAAAAAAACCACCAAAAAAAAACAAACCCAACACAACCACCACCAAAACAAACCAACCAACCAAACTGGCAAACAAAAAAAAATCTGTGGTATTGGATTGAATTAGATAATTAATAGTCGGGAGCTATTCTGCACTAATGTATTAATTTATCCCAAATTTCTGTCCATCATTGCTGATATATGCCCATATCTGTTTAAGTACATTAACTTAGTCATCAATAGTAACTTCAAGAACTTATTAACATCCAGGTGTTTAATCATCATTTTGGCTTACACAATTTTATGAAACCTTGAGATAAAAATACTCAGCCTGACAGCATACTGATAAATACTTATTTACTACCTTTTTCAAATTGCTGCAGAAAAGGAGTAAACATCATTAAATCCTCTGACAAGCAAGGTAAGAATGACTGGCTGAACAACAGCCAACACGTACGCATTCAGTATCTCCCAAAACAAATGTAGTACTCAATCTAGATGATAACAGCAATGATGTTCCCATTTGCCTAGAAGTACTGGCTATACATATGCAAATTAAACTTTGGCCCAGTAATTCTGGTCCACCAGCAATTTGGATTGTTGGTGTGTTTGGAAAGTGTTAAGTTTTGTATATTCACTGCCTTTGCCCAGCCCTAATCCTGGGACAATATTACCTGGGTCCCACCAGATACATCTATGCTGTTGAACAAAGTAGTCGAACCTGACCTCTTAAGTCCACACTATTCAGATGTCAGCTCACCGCGTAAGTCTATCTCTCACTGCTTCCACTTACATTCCTTAAGATACTATCGGGACCTTGTCAGGCAATAGTTTACTTCTTTAAAGTCTCCAAATGGCAGTGGGGGGAATATCCCCCATCTACTTTTATAAAAGATCCGAAGTACATGGAGAAAAGGAGAAAGAAAAAGAAGAAGGAAAGACAACAAAGCCGTGCATCCAGCGACATCTTCTCTGTGGGCGAGCTGAAATCCTTTCAGTTAAAATCCTTTAAAATGTAGTCATTTCAGTCGTTACAGTCAAGGAGTCCACTGGGGTTCAGAATGAAGAGCACTCACTCACCCTGACTCACCGGATCGAGGTCTGTCGCAGCCCTCCCGCAGCGCAGACTCATGCCCACGCCCGCACACGCGCCGTCAGCTGCTCTGGAACGTTCCAGGCGCTGCCGGGTCTGTGGAAAGCCCCGGGCCCGGTCACTCTGTGGCCTGAGGCGCAGCGCGGTGCCGGCAGCTGCGGGCCCTGTGCCGATGGCTCCGGGCCCGTTGTTGCCGAGGCCGTTGATCCTCGCAGCTTCAGGGCAGACACCACAGGAAAACTATCCCCCACCTTCGTGGAGTCGATCCCTGCTCTGCCCCTGACCAACAACTCGCTGCTCACCACGGACAGGCGCCCAGCCTCCTTCAGCTCCTTCTCTGAGTTGTTTTGACACACGCACACAAAGGGTCTCCTGACCATCACAGTGGACATTACACCATGATTGGTACCCTCCAACCTTTGTAATAATGTGATGCGTCTTCAGAAGATAGTCTCTGCAGCCTCAATAGTCCCATATTCTTTCATGTGCTTCCCAGGGGCATGTAGTACATATTTCCAGTTTTATTCTGCCACTGTTGAGGGGAACATAACCCCCCCCTTTTTTTTTTTTTTTTTAATTATTATGTCAGACCTACAGAGCCAACAAAATAGCGTAAACAGCTAGGACATAGGGAAATCCCATTAGACTCAGAATACCTAAGTCAAAAAGATATGGCAAATTCATTTTAGGAAGAGCTAAATCAACGCACCAAAGATTGGACCCTGGTCTTTTATTTAACAGTGTATGCGTAGCCAATGGCTCTTAAACCAGAACTGCTGACCACAGAGATGTGCTGCCATCAAGAGGGAACTTGACAAGCGGGAGAAGTGGGCTGACAGGGATATCAAAGTTCAAGAAGGGGAAGTGCAAAGTCTTGCTCCTGAGGAGGAACAACCTCACATATATAATGGGGGGTACCAAGCTGGAAAGCAGCTTTGCAGAAAAGGCTCTAGGGGTCCTGCTGGACGCTGAGCTGAACAGGAGCCAGAAATGTGCCCTTTCAGCTAAAAAAGATAATAGTATCCCAAGTTGCATTATTTTTTTTGCCAGCAGGTCAAGAGGGGTGATCCTTTCTCTCTACTCAGTACTGTTAAGGCCACGTTTGGAATACTGTGTCCAGTCCTGGCCTTCGCAGTACAAGAGAGGCATGGAGAAAGTCCAACAAAGGGCCACAAAAATGAAGGGACTGGAGCAGCTCACACATGAGGAAAAGCTGAGAGAGCTGGGACTGTTTAGCCTAGAGAAGAGAAGACTCAGCAGAGATCTCATCGATGTATATAAATACCTGAAGGGATGGGACAAAAAAGATGGAGCCAGGCCTTTCTCAGTGATGTCCAATGACAGGACCAGAGGTAATGGGCACAAACTGAAACACAGGAGGCTCCATCTGAATGTCAGGAAACACTTATTCTGTGTGTGGCTGAACAGTGTGCAGAGAAGATGTGGAATCTCTCATCTTGGAGATATTTAAAACCTGTTTAGACATATCCCGTCTAGACATGTCACGGCCACCCAGCTCCAGGTGGCTCTGCTTGAGCAGGGTGGGTGGACAAGATGACTTCTCTAGAAGTCTTCTCACACTCAAACATTACTGTGAATCTCATCCATTAAAACCGAACACATCATATGTATTTCGTTTTTTCATCACATTAAAGAATGGTTTTCAATGAATCTACATTTTAAAAGGCAATAGCCTTACAAATTCACCTATCTTGTAAAGAATTTTATTTTACAGAGTCTCAGAGTCAAATCTCTTTATTTCATGTAGCAGGTCAGAAGATTATTGATAGACAGTGGCACTCGAAACATTGGCACTGTGTTGAAGTAATGATCTAAAGTTACACATAAATAGTTTTTCTTGAATTCTAGAATACCAAAATGAATATTTTACGGTTTGCATCCACTGATGTAGAGTAAGCCTAGGAAGGTGGGAGCAGATGATCCTTGGGGTCTCTTCTAACCTGGTATTCTATGATTCTGTATTTATCTGAATGACATAAATAATTTGCATAGCTTGTTGATTAGGAAAGTCAAATCTTATCAGTGTTGGACACCAGACTACTATAATGCTATCATGCAAATAAAATGTGATGCGCTACTGTTAGTGTGGCCTATAGACTCGGGGTTAGTACAAATACAAATTGTACGATACATTAGGCAACCCTTTAACAAGACCCTTTAACAAGGCATGACACTGAGTGATCTCTGTTAAAAAGTTTGTAGAACTAACCCAAATGTCATAAAATGTTATAAAATCAGAGATGCCTAATGTACTGTGAAGAAGAAACGTGACCTGTTTAGCTTTTTTGATCAGTTGGCACTCTAAATCTTTGGACAATAATGCTGCAATTAGCTTTAAAGTGGGGAAGGGAGAGAGTAGGAAGGAAGATGGAGGATAAAGCTCTCTGCTTATTTATTTAAATATGTCGCCTTGAGATGGGAATGTTCTTGGTCAGTATCAGGTTTAAGAATAACTTTTCATTAGTGATGATGAAATGTGTCAAGCACTTAATGGCTGTCTTATAGAATCATAAAGTCATAGAATAGTTAGTTAGTCTTTGAACTTTACAATTGAGAGAGACAAACCGTTTCCTGCGTTTGATACAGAAAGCCTCTTATTCCCATTTAAGAAAGAATCAGTTAGATCTTTCCTGGCTTACAAGGATATGCTGCACAGTTTTACTGACTATTGAATCTTCCACATCATCTCACTGAGTCATAAAACATTTGACAGGAGGTGGCTCTCAATTTTGGCTTCTCTTTATTTTTCTCTTTCTAATCTTACAACACAACATTTATGAAGCCTCTTTATGGCTTTTTGTTCATGTAATATGAATTAATAGTTTGTCTTATATCTTTTTCTTACTATTTAATTAAAATCTGTACTGATTGATCTTTTCTCTTTTTCACTTGTAATGAAGAAACATAAAAGGCTGACAATTCTATAAGAGTACACAGAATACAAAGATGTAAAATGCTAAAATTTCATAACCATTTCTATTTGTGACATAGAAAAGTTGATTATTCTTTTCTATTCTAAAATGCTTGAGGTATTGACAGACATTTAAAAATACCCTGGAATTTTTATTTTCAATTAAATTATGTGGGTTTTTTTTTTTTTTTTACGGAGAACCCATTCTTGGTTTTAAAACAACATTGGG
This sequence comes from Strigops habroptila, assembly GCF_004027225.2. Classification (NCBI taxonomy): domain Eukaryota; kingdom Metazoa; phylum Chordata; class Aves; order Psittaciformes; family Psittacidae; genus Strigops; species Strigops habroptila. Next base: position 89,807,235 of record NC_044278.2, on the reverse strand, counting down.
GGGGTGGTGTTTGTTTTATTTTGCTTTGGTTTTCCTGCCAACCCATGTAAATTTTTTCTTTTTTTTTTTTTTTTGGCCTAGAAAACTGAGAAGCCAAACAAGTAAAAGATTTCTTAAAAATATAATTATTGTTTCTTTCTGTAGGATTTCTGAATGTATTTAGAGGAGAACTAATCTAATTAGTGGATTCAGCTGCCAAACCAGCTAGGTTTGCCTGACTGAAAACTGATTCCCCTAAGCCTTCCCATTCTTTTTTATAAGTGCATCAGTAAGGAAGAAAAATGCTGAAATATTTTGTAATGATTGAAGTAGAAATGAATTGTGGCAAAATTGAAAGAAGTTATTCTGTAAAATCTAGGTATATAGCTTAAAAGTTAATTATTTGTAACTTATTAATGGAGCTATGTACTCCTGTAAATGTTGTTGCAGGCAATTAAAAAAAATTACAAAAGCAAAATATGCTACTGTGGTAAGAATTACATCTCAGCTGAGGGGCTGGTGGTATTTTTCATTCATCTAGACTTATCATTTGACTACAGATTTATCAAAAATTTGTTATTTTAAGTGTACGTAAAATTTATGGTTGCTAATATTTATTAAGCTGTTGATTTTTTAGGTTTGTTCCCTGAAAATCCAAATTCAAATGTAAAGTAGGTAACAAATCTGCATAAAAATCCAGTAACAAGTAAGATGTTTTTATTGCTGGAATCAAAATTAATTCCAAAATCAGGCAAGCATTCTTGCACTTGCCATTATGCAATACAGAAATAAGATGAATGGCAGTACTTCTGACATCACCTTGAGAAAGAAGTCAAACAGGTAATTCTTTAATTTGCTTTTTATCTTCAAATTGTCTACTTTGCATATTAATTAATTAAGTATAGGTGATGCATATCCCCCACAATAAACTTACAATATCATATTCCATTAACTTAGGGTAGTTTTATTGGCATTTACATGAAAGTGACATTAAATCATAAAAGTATTCAACAAGCACAGGTTTAAAATATTGTGAAGCCTAAGCAACAATCCTTATAAAATACCTTACACATTCCAAGTATTAAACCAACATTTTCCTCTACTCAGTCAGAACATATTCCAGTCCTAGCAAATACGTGTATCACATTTTTATCCTGCTACTTCATTAACAAAAAACCCAACCACTTTCTATGCCAAGAATAAAATCACTTTCCATTGTGTTATGATTTTTTAAAGTTTTTTTTTTAAGTTACAAACAAAATTTTTTTCTTACTTTCAGGTTTACTTTCCTTACTATCAAGTTACCAGTACACACAAATGGATACGTATGGTATGATGTATCTTCACATTAGATATGGTGTTACCAAACTGCATCATTATTTTTGTCACTGGAGAGGGACACAATACAAAAAAAGAAAATGGTCATCTTTTAAATTACCAATACCATTATTTTCATACCCAAATTCTTCCTAAAGACCTTTTTGGCATACTTTTAATTTGGAACAACATGATGTTAGTTGGTGGAATACAATGAGAGCATAAACTTGTGTTATGTCTGAAGATGCAGAAATAAGATCGTTAGCATAAAGATGCAATAAATTTCACATCAAGGGCAAATCAGCTTTCAGATGGCTGTTTTACCCTGTTAAAACATTCTTCCCAGGATCCAGATTACTCAATATTCTTGACACTTAATCGAGGTTGGCCAGCATACAGCAAGCAAGCCTGAGTGAAATATGTATCCCAGCAATATTTTAGCTTAACACTATCTTCTGCTACCTTCAGTTTTTCAATCTCTCAGCTTTTCCAGGTTACAGGCAGTATTTGATCATTTTCAGCATATTTCCATATCCTTTTTTTTTTTTAAATACTTTCATAGTAAATTAAATAAAGTATAGCATTACGTCCAACCAGAATGTCAAAGATAGATAGAGCACAACCTGTTGAGAAATAGTAGTTGTAAAAAACAAAATTAAAGAAGCTCCCTCACACTGTGTGGAAATAAATGTCTTTGAACTAAAATGAAAAAGGAAGAAGGAAAGGCAGCCAATAGGAGTTTCATAATCACCGGTTAAAAGACAGTGTGACTGTTACCACATAAAAACTCCAGATCACAACAGGAACTAGAAACCAAGCTAAAAGTTCATTGAGGAACTTGGTTGTGTTTTACCTAGAACTAATGGTGCAAAGATACGTTATTAATTTTCAATTTTTTTCATCACAATATGACTAAGAACCTTGCAAGACCATGGGCATGTCTGTAGTAGGCAATGGTGCATAGTGCTGAGACTTTTGAGAGGGTGGTCTTACTATGTTTATACAGTGCAGCATGGTGTGAAGGTGATAACACAGTTCCCTACATCAGTGCAGTGTTAATACTACTGTATTTACTTTGAGATTAAATAGCTCAGCCTATTCTGTTTCTAACGCTAGAAGTACTGGTGGCACTGCTTTTAGGATATCTATCTGCATTAGGTAAAGGCACCTCTTTTTCTGTTCTTTCTCTGGGTTTTCACTCAAGTCTGCAGCCTTTACAACTTTAAACCTCCTCACAGATGTCGGGTACAGCTGTACTTTGCTCACTTCCAGACCTGGGAAGACATTCCTATTCCTCATTTCCTCTTCCCCCTTTAGAACAAATCTAGAGAGAAAAAGGAACTTGTGCACCATTATTGCTTTCTCAGGTCAGTATTCTGAGTCAATATATGTGATAGTAATAGCAGTGGTCAATTAAATCAGACTGTAGAGAGAGTAAATTTTCATTGTGCTAACAATATTTTGGTAATACGAAATGGTAAACACAGACAGATGAACCCATCATTATTCACCAGAATTTTGCCTTAAATTTAATGTCTCAATTTTCCACATGGGAATTTCCTCTTTATCAAAGTCTTAAGGTGTTTCAAAAAAATTTTTATACTCCAAAATATGCCTACAGAAGAAAAAAAAAAAAAAACCCAAAAAAACCAACAGTAGAAATTTTCTGCTGTTTCTCCAAAGCTAATAAAAATTATGATCAAAATTATTCTCAATAATTTTTTGACAGAAAAAGTAAATTAAAACTTGTATCTGTTCAGCAAGTCTAGAAGATAGCTAAAACCCCTGTAGTTAACAAGAAAACTTCACCTAAAGTTATAACCTAGTTTAATTTCTTCCAAATATAAAGATGGTGCTTCTTGAACAAAACCTCCTTTCTGTTTTCACTTTTGTTCTCCACTTCAAAAGCATTAGATATAATGAACCTAGAATGTAACTTCCTCTTGAAGAGTTTGATTTTCTCTTAAATGTATTTTGCTTAAAAGAAGTTAAAGATGGTGCATAGTGTAAATATTTAAATTTCACTTACAGATTAAGTTATGATTTCATCATACTATATCTTTCCAGTACAGATATCTACTGTAAGGATCTTCAAATGCCCGATATTTTAGCCAGCAGAAAGGGAGATCAGGGTAGGAAACAGGCATGTAAGATTTAAAATGTAAAGAGAAGTGCAGAAATGTTTGTCTTGAAGCTAAGCCCACAGTACTAATTTCTATCTTAATATGTTTTTGTAAGAATGTATGTCTTCATACTCTATAACCAGCCTTGTGCAAATTTTTATTTATGTTAAATCTTAGATGACTTGACTTTGAATTTACGAATGTTGAAATTACATATTCTTTTATTTTCATATGTGTTTTGATCCAGTCAACAATGCAGTACCTGATTTCTGTAAGTAGGTAACAAAAAAAAAAAAGAAAAAGACACCACCCCCCCCCCCAAAAAACCCCGAACCTAACAAAACCCAAACCAACCAACCCAAATCTCTCCAGAAATATAAAAAAAAAATCCTAGACAAGTGATCTCTTGTTTTATAGGTAGGAGCCATATCACACAGCTATAGCCGGATCTTCCTGAATCATTCAGAAATGCGAGTACTTTGCTATTAAGAACCATTATTGTGGCTGTAGACAGCTGTTGGTATCTTCATACTTGATTGTGTGTTAGCTTTACAACAAATCATGCTGAAAACCTTTTAATTTGGCTATGTGGAAGGTAAAGGTGAAAAAATGTTAACTCCTCTGCTCATAAACAGTATTCCAGCTGTTACCCCACTGATGTTCGAAGTATTTTCATGTAAATTTATGTTTAGATTTTGAATGACAACAAAAATCTTCACAGATGGCATAGGTCTCATTTTTCTCACCTTGTTTAAGATAAGATCTTAGTTCTAGACAAAAAACAATTTAATTACTCTAGAAAGAAGATGTGTATTTGCATGTGATTTAAAACATATCAGCAAGCGTAGGTGTACTGAAGTGCAGAGCATCGTATTTCTTGAAAGCCTTACAGTTAGTCCATTCAGGGAACAGATCTTTCATCCATATCTCTGTTGAGATAGTACCAAAGTTTTATCTTTTTGGTATTTTATCATTTAACGGAATCCGTCACCCAGAGTTAAGTACTCAGGATCTCTGGACAAATCATAATTCCTAGTGATCAAAAACAATAACTAGGAAAGCTAAGTTGATAAGCCTAGACATCACCTAAAGTAGCGTAGGAGAGTCTGGAGGAAAAAGAATGGGAGATACTCTTGCAATTCAGCCCTCCTTCCCTGACCCCTTCAGGACTTGGGTGTCATATACTGTGCAACCTTCTCCTAGTTCAGTAGAGGTAAATAGGACCTATAAGAAATCTGAACTGGCAGTAAGAGGTAGGAGGAGTAATCTATGGCATCTACAAGGGCAGCAGGCATCAGGTTTGGGCAAATGAATTTGCCTTTCAATGATGAAGCAGAGATTCAGGCACAGATTGTATCACCTGCATCTTTTAAATTACCATTAAATAAACACGGCTGAGCAGCAACACAGATTTAGGTAAATGGCAGTCAGGTTGTGCAATTTACCCTTGTTCTTAATGATAATATATGCCAGTAAAATAACATTCCTGATGGCATTCCTTGCCCTGAGACCAGCTGGCACAGACTGGAAACATCTATGCCGTGAAATTCTTGAATCTTCCCTACAAAGGAGGCAACATGCGAACTGCTTCTTGGCCATGGTTCCTTTGAACCTTCTAAGTCTCAGACCATGCCCAGGATTTGTTTGGAAGAATGATGGTTGGCATGAGGTAAAAAAATTAAGTATTGTAAGAAATGGCATTTCAGTTCCTAAGAACATATCCAGGCTGCTGCTGCTGCTACTACTACTACTAAATAGTAATAAAAAATTATTATTATTATTTATTTTAATTTTCTCATTTGGATGACATCTTGTAGTCTAAAAAAATTGAATAGTATTAAAGATACTCGTGAGACCTCACTTGGAGTACTGTGTACAGTTCTGGTGTCCTCAACATAAAAAGGACATGGAGCTGTTGGAGCGAGTCCAGAGGAGGGCCACGAGGATGATAAGAGGGCTGGAACACCTCCCGTATGAAGACAGGCTGAGAGAGTTGGGGCTGTTCAGCCTGGAGAAGAGAAGGCTGCGTGGTGACCTCATAGCAGCCTTCCAGTATCTGAAGGGGGTCTACAAGGATGCTGGGGAGGGACTCTTCCTTAGGGACTGTAGTGGTAGGACAAGGGTTAATGGTTTCAAACTTAAACAGGGGAAGTTTAGATTAGCTATAAGGAAGAAGTTCTTTACAGTGAGGGTGGTGAAGCACTGGAATGGGTTGCCCAGGGAGGTTGTGGATGCTCCATCCCTGGTGGTGTTCAAGGCCAGGTTGGACAGAGCCTTGAACCACGTGGTTTAGGGCAAGGTGTCCCTGCCCATGGCAGGGGGGTTGGAACTAGATGATCTTAAGGTCCTTTCCAACCCTTACGATTCTATGATTCTGTGATTCTATGAAAGATATATTACAAGACTAAGTTAAAAATAACATTAGTAGTGTTACTATAGAAAACACTTTGCTCATCTCAACATGGAAACATAGGGAACTGCTTCAGCTTAGGCAGAAAATTCTGTCTGGTTTCCTTGAAAGGTAGATTAGTAGCTACTTGTGCTCAACAGCTCAATAAAGCATTGATTTGCCAGCAAGCTTTCATAGGTATTTGCCAAGTTGGCCTAAAAAAATAGAAAAAAAAAGAGAAAAGAACAGAGGATGGCAATCTTATTATATTCTTACATGCATTTTTCAGAAGGTTCAGTTGTACCATAACATCTGCATCCTATTTGTATTCTGACACAGTTTTAAAGTAAGGTTTTTGGAGTCTAGTTTCCCCCACGTTGAGCAACAGTTTAAAGGGCTGACTTTTCTGACTGGGAGACAACTGACAAAAAGGTCATGCAGCAGATGCTGTATGGTAGCAGCAGACCCAGTGTCAATCCAAAGACCCTAAATACCAAAATATTCTAGTCCAGAAATGACAGATTCAAGGTCAACTCCTCCTGTGATAGCAAACCCAGTGTGAGACTGTAGCTCAGAGGAATTGTGAGAGAGGAGTTGGGTCCTCACTAGACCTCTTAAGTCAAACAAATAACTGAATGAAAGATTTTTGTGTAACAAATATGCATGGTTAGGTTATAGTCTCTTCTACTTTTCCCCTTCTCCATGTGACTGAGAAATGCTAAAAAAAAAAAAAAAAAAAAAAAATGTATATATATATATATAATCCCTTTGGGCTTTCAATATTTTCACCTTAGCGAAATGTAGTTTCCAATCATTAAATATTTGAAATTAAATTTTTGTAGCTGATCCAAAAGTAAAACCTATATAATCTCAGGATACTTTCAGGATCTTAGGAATTCCCTTCACTACTATATGCTCCACGGCCCACACCCCACCCCCGTATCTGTAGAATAGGACATGGTCCCCTTCCTCCTGGAATCTAGTATTGAAAAGCATAAAAAGTGCCATATAAGCAATAAATATTCTTAGACCAATATAGCATTATGTGATCAGTGCAAAACGGTGTGAAAAAAGAGGATCTGTATTGTGTTTTTTGTAATCTATACATAGGCATCGATGTGTTCTGTCTTTAAAAATTACCATCTTTATTTCTGTTCTGCAATCTTGTCAATTAATAAATTTAATTAGAAATTATTAACATTCTGAATAATTTACTATAAATAAATGAATTTTGCTTTTCAATTGAAAAATGTTGCTTTCTTTTACTGGAACTACAAGAAGTATTATTATTAATGTTACTGCCTAAATATATATAACAACATGTTTTGGCTTATGAAGGATGTGAATTTGCTTGGGATTTTATATTAACCGTCTATGTTTCTTCTTTTTTTTCCTGTCACTTCTTGTTCTGAATATCAGTATGTCTAATTGCCATACTTATTACATATTGATGTTATTGATCAGCTAACTACATTAGATAATATAACTTTATGACATATTCCACAAATACTTGCAAACACTTGTTCTACACAATGTACAGTCTGCACCTTCTTTTGGCCTTTTAAAACTTTTTTTTTTTCCCACAAGGGGTCAATTGCAGAAGGATATGAAGATGCAGAAGCCAGAATTGCATGTTGTATTTACATGTACATCTGAGCTAGATACCTTTGTTTCTCAGAAGATCAATAGGCACAGGTAAGATCTTCTAGGATATTGCTTCTCTCTTTTAATGAAGACATTTAGAATAAGCCACATGAAACATGCCTTAAATGTTTTCATTGCTTTACACAGAATATAATGAGGAACATTTTCAGATACAAACACCTAGTTGCAGAGGGTGAACTTTAAGGTATAATATAGTCCTCATCTTTTCTTACTAGTTAAGACAGGTACTGCTTTCTACTATGTCTTTGTTTTCTTTCATAATTCAGGCACATTATACAGAGTAGATTCTAACAGCAGTGTGAAGTACATAGATTAATAGTATGAAAATTTTATTCAGTTTACATTGTATTTCAGGGTATTTTAAAAAGGGAATATTTGCACAGATCTAGGCAGTTCTGCTGGCAGTAAAATAGTTAAAGAAAGCCTTAATTTCTTTAGATAAAAAATAAAAATAAAGTCCATGTTATTATTAACTCAGTTAGAATGTTCATTATGTCCTGGTTTTGGCTGGGATAGAGTTAATTTTCTTTCTAGTAGGTGGTGCAGTGCTGTGTTTTGGCTTTAGTCTGAGAATAATGCTGGTAACACACCGATATTTTTAGTTGTTGCTAAGTAGTGCTTACCCCGATCAAGGACTTCTCAGTCTCATGCTCTGCCAGTGAGGAGGGGCACAAGAAGCTGGGAGGGAGCAGAGACAGGACACCTGACCCAAACTATCCAAAGGGGTATTCCATACCACAGCACATCATACCCAGTATATAAACTGGGGGAAGTTACCCGGAAGGGATCAATCGCTGCTCGGGTCGGGCTGGGTATCAGTCGATGGGTGGTGAGCAATTGCATTGTGTATCACTTGTGTTTGTCATTTTTTTTCCTTCCCCTTTTACTTTTATATTCTCTTCCCTTGTTACTTCCCTTATCACTATTATTAGTAGTGTTATATTGTACTTTATTTTAGTTATTCAACTATGATTCATTAGTTGATGAATGATAGCGGATCAACTATTTAGTTATCTCAGCCCTCAGGTTTTACATTCTTCTGATTCTCCTCTCCATCCCACCTGGGGCGGTGGGGCAGGGGGGAAGATCTGGAGGCTGTGTGGTACTTACTTACCTGCTGGGTTTAGGCCATGACAACTATTAGACTTCCATTTTGTTACCTAAGGTAGAATCCATTGCAAAATAATTTCTTCCTATGAAAAAATACATGTCAGAAAGTGCTGGAATTACAGAGATTTTTCTCATTACTTCAGCTAGTTTGAAAGGAAGAGGATCTACCATTTTTCAGTAGTATATGGAGCTTTACCCCTACACAGATCAACAGTTTTTGTGATCAGCTCTTTATGACAGAAAATAAGAAGTTATCTTCAACACTTTTGATCAGATGGTATTTCCAAGGTATTAACAGCAAGAGGCAATTTAGTTCTAGTGGGGAAAAATAAGTAAGTAAGAAAATAAATAAATAGAAGTTAATATTCCCTCATTACTTGACAATATCAGGTACCTTTCCTCTAAGTGTGCAGCTCTGTATGAGTTTTCCTTACATTAATTATTATGCATAGTTATTGGACGTATGGCCATAGTGGCCATCTCTCCCAAAATCTTACTCACCAGAGGTAGATAGTAACAGATAAGCAGGGAATGAAAATAGCAAACTTTACAACCCATGTGGAGTAAGCAGCATAGAGACTTCTGTGTGTGTTTCTTTAACAAAAAGGAATGATTACTAATTCTGAATTTGATGTCTCCGTACTAGTCATGATTTTACAGATCTATTGTACGTGCCTTTGCTTGCTCCCAAGAATACATTATTACTCTTGAGACGAAAGCCTTCACAGTAATTGTTGTACCAAATGATAAATTTCTGTCATTGAATTTTTCGCTATGGAGTAAAAAAACCTAAGAACTCTGTACTTCTGAGTTTAACTTTGTTTTGTTAAAAAAATGCATCCGTTCCTTTTCTAGAGAAGAACATTGCCTTTGATCTCCAGTCCCTCATCCACTCTCCATTATCATTGTGTTTCCCACACAAATTCTTCCTTTAGTATTTCAGTTGTAGGCCCCAGTTGTAGGTGAGAAAAGAAAAAGGGAGAGGACAGGGGGAAAGAGGACAGGATCTTACAAATTGAGCTGTTGAGCGTGTTTTTTTTTTTTTTTTTGATAAAAATGTATGTTCAGGATTTCTAAAATCATCCAGTCAGGAAAGAAGATTGCAGACAAAAGAAACCCCAACAATGCATCTTAAAGGTGAACTAAATGGATAGAATGATAGAAGAAAATCTTCCAAGTGACTCTATCCCTTCCCACCACCCACTTTTCCCATCTTGTTCTCCAGACACCTTCACTAACCCTAGGAGGCAGGAATAAAGTGGGAAAAGTTCCTGAAATGTGTAAAACTGAATCACCTATTTGTAGATGCCATGAGGCAGAATATAATACATCTAGAGGAGAGTCCTTAATGGAGTATGCAATCAAGATATTTAAAATCTTTCATACAGCAAACCGTTCCTAATCAAGTAAAGTTGCATAAATTATTTTCATGACTCAGTTCTACGGAAAAAATTGAAAATTTTTTTATTGCAATTGATTGACCTTGTCCTAGAGTGTCACAAAGAATAGACCTTCATTTCTGGACCACGGGTAAAGAACATTCTCATGAACAATCAAAAAAGCAAAAGAAAACAATGAAAAGGAAGCAAAGAATTGGTAGATTATAATGATACTTGAGAAATTTAAACAGTATGCATAAATGAATAACAAGGATCAAGTATCACGGAGCATTTCAATAAGAATAATAGTGCATACAAATTAGGAAAGATGGTTCTGTAAAGAGCAGATGACAATCGTATGTCAAAAGAAAGGAAAGCAGCATAATCCAATCACTTTTCATTTAGCCTAACAAAATAAAAAATGCACGTGTTCAATTCAGCATTCCTTTCTTTGTAAGAGTAGGATGAAGGTATCACTGTTTATCACTGCATAATTTTCATTATTTTGCATGAGAAGAATAATATTAATATTTGACTTGCATTGGGGAAGAAATGGTTCAACATCTAAATATTAACACAAACACTATGAAAATAAACTACAGACCTGACAAAAAAATCATCAGTAATACTTTGTGTATGAAAAGATATGTCTGGAAGAAGCAGGTTGTATAACTTCTCCTGATAATAACCAGCGTCTGAAATCTTATAGTGTAATTTTTGAGACAACACTGCATATTTAAGGTAACTTCTATATTTAGATAATTAGGGAGTACTTTCAGTGGTACTCCTCAAGACAGTCTGTTATTCAATACACTCTGCAAAACTAGAGCTATGAAATTACAATGTTTCCAGGTGGCTTTCCAGATTTGGCTTTCCTAGGTGATATGATTTGTACTTTGGTAAAGGTTCAGTTGTATTTTAAAAGAAAATACATAATAAACTAGGTAGGATGCTATAGATCAGCTTCCACCTGGTACGCTAGTGAAAGGTACAAGGAAAATGGTGAGTGTCCTTATCCAGCAACAGAATGAGTTTGCAAATATCAATGTATGAATTCCTGCTGACACAAATAAATTAACTCACTATAATAATGAACTCCAGGTTTTGCAATTTCTTTCATGAATGTATAACAAGAAAAAAAAGGGGGATATTAACAAAAGTGTAATTTGAATTCAGAGACAGAAATGTGTGACATATTTAGACAACAAAATATGCAAAACGTGGTTAGCTTTTGTAAGGACATGAATTTCATCATATTGGCTCAAACAAGCTAATTGATTGAAATAGTCTAAATCACTATTATAAAAATACAGCCATCATTTTGCTAGAAAATCCAAAGAGAAACTGAAAATAAAGGGTGATGATATGGCTTACTTTCCTTTGTCAAAGTATTGAAATAACTTCTGATGTAAAGATATTGCCTTACTTACCTAAATAAATGAAAGTTCTTACAGATACAGACTCTGAGAGAAAGTTTATTGAATCCATTTACACAGATAATACAATAGTTTTCCAATACACAAGATACCATGTTTCGATTCTTTCTGCTAAGATGACAAATTGAGAGTGCGGTCAATTAACAACAGATTTCAATAAACGTTGATTGCAACATACATGGTTTTTTTCTTTCCTATTACATTGGCTTTGTTTTCCTCCCAGTGTTTTCCTTTTGGAATAGAAGTAAACTTGCTGATGTGTTTTTCTGAATTCTTATTTTATTAACCCTGTTTCATAATGATGTAATTTATCTTCAGTCAATTTGAAAACCTAGAAATAATAGGACCGAAAATAAAAATGTTGACCATTAGGTGTATACTGTTACATACAATTTGAGAAATTAATTATGGCAGAAGTCAAGAATAACAAATCAGTAAGTGCTAAGTGGGTAAACCTCTGGCATACTGATATAGACAAGACTTATGTTTTATTGCTAGAAAAGTATCTATGCTATGAGTACCTGTATCCATTATCAAGGTTACAGTGAACAAGGTGAAGATGATGGACTGTGTTGTTAAAGAAATAGTATATAAATCCAACAAGGTGTTATAAATATGACTGTATACTGCAGTATTTATACATCAGATTGAGTAGTGTATATAATGCTGCTTATCATACCAAAGCAAGAAATAGAGTAGCTATGCTTGAAAGTGGCAGGTATTAAAGATTTAGAAGAGGCTGAAGAAACTGATTCTGTTTTGATACACAAAATGTCCTAAATGGAGTTATTAAGATTATGAAGTGCAATGATGAAAAAGATCCCAATAACTTTTGAATAACACTGAAATGCATCTATATATAAATATATATACTTATATATATTACCCTGAATGTGATGATTTTACTATCTACCAACTCCAGACAGCCTCACTTCTGCTGCTTTACACTGTTTCAATCTCAGTTCAGCCTTATAAACTTTGCTGAGCTATTGATCCTTATTGGCCCCAAACAAAAACTAATACATTTAGCTGTCTGCTTTGTTAGAATAAAGCCTTGCATCTGGATACATTTCATTAGATGCTTTTCTTTTTTTTGCCTCTATCAGTATATTTCCTGTGTAGTGATACCTTATAAGGAGCCAGAAAAGCAATATATGGAATTAGCAATTCCTTTAATGTTGTCGAAGTAGAATTTACCAACATTACCATTACTTTATTTGTATAGAAAAAAGATAATGTTATCAGATTAATACAGAATACGTAATTAACAGAATACAGAATATATAATTAACATCTGATAGATATAAATAATAATAGATTATAGTTTCAAAATAACAGAAATATATATACACGTACACATATGCAAGTACTATGAAAGGGTTTATTAACATTGAAATAATTCTGCATGGGAGAATCTGAGGTAAAATATTGTATTTCAGAAGTTTTATTTAGGTATGTGAGTGAAATGCTTTGTTTTCACAGCAGATCTGTTCATGGAGTGAAAATTGAGAGGCTCACAAAATTGTACTTCTGAGTATCTGGTTTAAACAGTTATTAAAGCACACAGTAAGCTAGCCCTCATTTAATAAGTAGCCGCACAAGTTTCAATTTCAGAGTTCCCTTATTTTAAGCTCTCTCAACAGAGTTTTAAGACTTCGGGATTTCTTGTTTAATGTTGAGCATTTTAGAACTTTCTTAAAACCATATGCATATTTACAGTGCTATATAACTAAATTATAAATGACTTTATTAAATAAGGGAATATTAAATGCCTATTTTAAAAAGTTTTATGTATTTTTAACTATGAGACTCTTTTTGTGTGTGTGACAAAACAACTCAAAGGAGAGGAGGAGCTGAGGGAGGCTGAGCATCTGTTGGTGGTGAGCAGCGTGGTGTTGGTCAGGGGCAGAGCAGGGATCGGCACCAAGAAGGTGGGAATGGTTTTCTTGTGGTGTCGATCCTGAGGCCGCGAAAATCAACAGCCCTGGCAACAAACTGACCGGCAACAGTGACACACACACTGCGGCGCCTGTGAGGGCGCAATGTGAACTGGGTCTGGGGCTCACCAGATACACCTGAGAATGAGTCTGTGCCTGTGGAAGGGATCCAAGAGACCCTCACCTTATGAAGAAGCAACAGACCGACCTGCAGCCGCGTGGTGTGTGCCCCTACACCCTGGGACCCAGCGGGATCACTCACTGAAACGGCTACAAGGACTGAAATGGCTGCAGCTGAAAGGATTTTAACTTGCTGACCAAGACAACATCGCTGGACCCATGGGGTTGTGAGCCTATTTCTGTTTCTTTCCTTTCTCCTTTTCTCCTTCTACTACGTATCTCTTTTAAGAATAAGAACTTGCCAAGACTTTTGTTCCTCCTGACACAGTTTTAGGGAAGTTTACAATAAAATTAATGGTTATTTCGTGTTTCAACCTCTGGAGGGCCCGTGGCGTCTCCAGCGAACCGTGCAGTGTGGTAAAAGACCAGCTCCCCTCTCACCCGCCGGGCAAGACCAGACAACCTGGACTGCTTATGCCCTGCTGTGCCATCCTTCCATCAGATAGGGGGTGATTAAATTCCCCCATGAGGATCAGGGCCGGTGAATACGAGGTTACTCGTATCTGTCTGTATAGGATCTCATCCATTTGTTCTTTATGGTCAGGTGTCCTATAGCAGACATACACTTCAGTGTCTGCCCTACTCTCCTATAATGTCTGCAGTCTCATTTCCAGATGCAACTTGACCCACATCTCTCTTTGGGAACAGTACAGGAAACTAAACTGGGAGAGGTGTGGGAATAGTCCATTTTTGAGTAAAATGAATGTACTGGGTAAGAGAAGAAGAGGGTGGCCTAAAACTTACTGAGGAGTATTTAAAGCAAAATAGAGAACTATTATGGTATAATTTTCTTCTTCTTGTCAAATGAGACTTTTCAGATTACTTAGTTGTTTGAGTGGATTTATCTGGGAACCAAGAAACTGAGACCTGTAAACAGTTTTCAGAGGCAGAAATATCATTACTTTCAACTCTCAGCTACCACTCAGTAACAAGTTTCTAAAATATATGTGAATTATCTAAGGCCTAATTGGAATGATTAGGACTCCTTAGGTACTAAAACCTATCTTTATTCTCTTTTGTTTTCTTACCTGTTACTTTGGAGTCAATGGTAAGTAACCCTACTATAAATCAATGAATATACATGAAGACCCTGTACTGTCATTTTCTGATTAAAAATCAGTAAAAGGTAGTAATTGGTGTGTTGTGGTAGGTGCTTGAAATAATCCTAGCTACTCCTCTCCTATATTTGAATGTAGCAAAAGAGAACTTTTTTGTTTAACATGTCCTGTAATAAGTTTATGAAGGATTTAACTTCTCTTTTTTCCAGTTTTACAGATGCTTCTATAGCAAAAATACTTTCTATCCATGTCGCACCTTTTTCCTAGATCCATACCTTTGCCTGCTTACCAACTGCTATCAGAGTCACTGCCATAGAATAAGAGGGTTTTGCCCTTTATTGCCTAACCTAGAAAGAGGTTTCAGGTTTTAAAAGACTTTCCATAGAAAGAAGACAATTCACCAGAAGGTACATCAGGAGACACTACTGTAATGTATGTTACTTTAAGTCTTATTATTGCAATAAATTTCTCTTCAGCTTCCCGAATGAGTGTTTTATTCCTGAATATTCCTCCTACTTCACTTTTATTCAGAGAACAGCAGAAGTGAATGAGTAAGTCAACTGAAGATGTTAAACTGACAGGCTTAGTCACTGATGCTAACCTTTATGAACACTATAGACTCCTGTTTAAATAACAGCTCCTTAAGGAGACATAAGCTGAAGTTATGATCCCTCTTAGAAGGACTATTTACTACAGACTTTGGAAGAGGAGAGTATTTTTTTCAGTGCTTGGGAACATCTCATGCAATATTATTAGCTCAGACCAATAAAAACCAGATTCATCAATTTTGTTATCAAATGTGTCAACCTGTGTTGCTAAAGATAGGCTTTTAAATATGTATATAGAAAGGAAATTAATTACTACAATGCCCTTTGCTTTGGATGGTATTTTTTTTTTTTGTTGTGTTGGTTTGGGGTTTTATATCATAACTTTTTCTATATACAGAATATTTAGACTGGTGTGCCCATGTAGAGATATCATGTGTCTAGCTTTCAGTCATTTTTGAAAGTCCTGCCCAGAAGTCTATTACAAATGGAGTCCATCCTCCATTCATGTTTGCTTATGGACTCGCAGCTTTTTGCACTAGTGCATTATTCTTGTGAAATATGATTGCAGGATTATTTTTTTTTTATGAAAATACCATATAGATGGCTATAAACATGAGATGGCTATAAGCATGTTCAGAGTTCGTATTTAAAATTTTAAGCTATATTTAAACATATCAAGCAATAATTAATCTTGAAAGTCAGCACAAGAAATTTCAGTCATGTTGATATTGACTTCTAAAGAGGTAAATTGCAGCTATGTCTCCATAGTTCATCAGAGGTTGTTTTTTTTTTTTCCAGTGTGAAAGAGTAGTTCCTACACACAGCAGCTTTACACATTTGCCATTAATTTAGGTTTTAATAGGACTGTCAAAGTTAACTCGTACAAATTTATTCATGAGTTGGAAACATAAACCCCTGTAACTATATGTTAAGTTCAAAGTATTTTCCATGGAGAATCTATGGTAATCCAAAACTGGTGTTATTACTTCTACACAAATGAACTAGACTCCCAGTTATATGTCCCAGTCAGATATTACAGATATTTTTACTTAACATCTTAACTTGAGTCAATGGCTTTTTTCATCCTAGGCCATCCTTTAAATGTAGAGGGAGAGATGACATCCCTGATTTCTCAGTCAGTAAAACATGACAATGCTCTAGGACTATATTGTCTTTCTGTAAATACCTGCAGAAGCCTCCTGAGGTGATCTAAATATCCTTACTTTCATCACCTTTCTGCAGAGACTGTTTCAGATGATCCCATGCTCTTTCATTCTTTTTTTCTATGTAGATCCTTTGAAGGAGTGGCTAGATAAAACAAGAAAGCTGCCTGAATCTTTGCAGTATGTTTGAATGTAGGAAATAATTTCTGCCACATGCATGTGATGGGTAAACCAACCTATTTACAGTTCTCTACTTCTATGCAACACTTCAATATACAATCTATGTCTTAGTAAGCACTGGCTTAGATGCATCTTTTAGAGCATTTTTTATGGTAATAAAAATTTATTACAGAATGTATAAAAATCCATGGCATTACAATAACATTGTGTGTTTTGATAAATCATTTGCATGTCTCACTTGCTAAAGTTAGGAGCATGCTAGATAGCATGGTTTTGATAATTTGTATTAAGACAACTCTGCTGACTTCAACAGGATTTTTTTCAGGTTTATATTAGAGAAGAAAATTGATAAGCACAATAATTATGATATTTCCTAGTATGGGAATAGGAATAATGAAGAAAAGAATTTGCCTTAATTATGTAAACTCTATTTTGATGAAGTAACTTGGTCCATTATGAGCAAAAAGACAGAATAGGGTTAAGACACACTACTCAAGTGAATTAAGAAAAGAAAATGTACAAGTATAATTCATAGCTATTGATTTTAAAATTAAGTGAGTTATTACGCATTATGTGAAACATTCGAGCAGAATTTTTGCAACACAGCATGCTAAGAAAACTAGTTAATGAATTTAAGACTCACTTAAAACTTTAAAACTTTTATAAAGTTTTGAATGCATAGTGACACATCCTAAAATTAATTGCAATGATCAAATGACTCAGCCAAACTCACTGCAAAAGTTCCAATACACATAATTTCAAAATCTAACCATAACAGTGGGGGGTGTGGGGGGCGAAATGTGGTTTGAACTCTTGAGTCTCAAACCTGAAAGATTATTGCAAACTGATTGAATAATGATGAGACATTATGATGACCTCACTTTTTACAGGAACGTCAGGGAAAAAAAGTCCTGAGAAAGAAGAGAATTGCTTACCCTTATCTTCTGTTCTCTGAACGCACTGTTTGATATACAGTGTGGTTCTCTGGGGGAAAATTTTTCTTATTTGTGGTAGACTAAAATGGTCTTGCAATCTTTTAGCCATGGTTCTTTATGAGGCAAAAAAAGTAATCATCGAGTCTTACCCCCAACCACACCCACCCATTCTCAATTTTCTATTGTCCATGGAAGCTACACTTAAAATAATGATGCAGAACAGTATGTGGAGGAGGCAGAGTCAACACACGTTCAGCAACTTCTGGTTTTCAAGTATAGTCAGAGGACAAAAAAAAAGTTTTAAGTAACTAATTTTTATACTTAACATTTCTTCCAAAGAGCTTCGCTTTTTATAACAAGGTTGAAAAATCACCTGAGAAGTATGATTTCAACTAAATAGAAATGTCTATTTAGTTGAATGCAGACTGATGTACTTGCTTTCCCAGTATTTCCCGTTGGTACTGCAAAGACAAAGGAGGAGGAATGCATGAGGCTGTGCACTGAACTTAATGCAGAAATCCAAGAGGTTCCAGGGAGTGCCGTGAAGGTTATAGATTTGAAAAATGTGAGAAATACAGCATCAGCCAAGTGTGTAGATCTTGCCTAATTGTGTCAAACTACCTCAAGGTATAATTTATGAAATCAGACCCTCTGCTTCACATAATGGAATGATATGAATGATAGTTATTTGCTGTTTTAACTGCCAGACATACCTAGTCTCTCATACTAAAGATAGTTTTGATAGGACAGTGAAAGAAGTTCATTTTTTTCAATAATAAATTGAATGTTTCCACTTAAGACTACCTTAAGTTTATCGATGACCTTAAAAAGATAGATCTGTAATGCCTGTTCTGCAAAGCTCTCCTATTCAATATGAAGGTTATGATGACAATAAAAGGTATAAGCATACAGATAGCAAGGACTGGTGAGGCAAGCTGCTCTTTCCACGAGTTTCTGTTAGCACAAAACCTTAGTGTGAGGGTCACCAGGCTCCTCAATGGAAGAGTATAAGTTTTGAAAGGACCTTTTGAAACAGTTTTGGAAGGAATGAGCACAAAAGAAATGAGCATCGTGCAGTATGTCATAAAGAAATGGTGAAAAGGCTAGATAATATAATCTGAACCACAGACAGAGAGTCTGCCAGGAATCTGCAGGAGGAAGATGAAATGAAGGAGAGTTACATCCAGCAAAATTTCTTGAAGCAAAGGAGTTTATACAGTGACAGTAGGTATCCCAGCACATATAATTTATCCCTATTATGAGAGTCCATAAGTCATAGAAAATAATTCTTAATGCAAGGAAAAAAAATACCTTTATTTCATAAATCTGAAAAGTCATTCCTAGAGTATGCAGGACTCAGTCAGGCATGTAAAGTTTGTTATAAAGAGGCCTACAGGTTCCAGTTTGTCAGTGGTGCAGAAGGCACAACACAGGTAATAGCAGCAACCCTGATCCAAGATGTAGTGTGTTTTTCATAAGATTCAATAGGCTGCTTATAAATAAAATGGGAACTTGATGGGAATTGTGACTAGCCTGAAAGGATATAACTGTTATCAACACAAACATTTGCCATCTTTCTCTGCAGAAATTTCATTCAGAAAGGTGGAAGGGGCCTGCCTATTGACAGTAAAGAACAAAGATGATGTTAGGCAGAGAAAACATGCAGGCTTCTCTTAAGCTAAAACAGTAAGCTACAAAAAGAAGTATCCTATAGGGGTCTCTGACCATTCGTATTTCTCCCATTGAACTCTTGATCAAAATGTTCTCATTTCTCCAGCTCTGAAGATATCTTCGGCTTCATTTCTCTCGTAATAGAAAACATAAATACTAAGAAATGCCAGGCAAGCTTTCAATTATGATTCTTTAAAATATTCTTTAAAATCTTATGTTCCAGCAAACATAATCTTGATGCATGCTTTTGTTACGTTTACTCAGGAATAACTGTGATCAGTTTTTTATTAGCTCATTTGTTTTCTACCTCCTGTTTTCTTACGTTTTGCAAATACATATAGATGAACTAACTTCCACTTAGAGATTTAATTACAGCTCATAGAGGGTCAGCTATTGTGTTTTAGAGAGTTTCTTGCTATAGGAAACTATGATCGCAAATATTACATATTATGCAAGGAAAGGTTCTAAGAATTATTTTCTATAATTAATTAAAAAAAAAAAATCCATAGCTCCTATGCCATTTTCCCCAGTCCATTACAAGACCTATATTCAAACCCTTGTCAAGTTCTAATACAAGCTGAAAATCAGGAGCAATTTGTAATTCCTTGACATTCTCTGACTCCCTTCTTTACTCCCTTCTTTTCTTCATTCTCCCATTAATATTTAAGAAGCACATAAAAGGAGCAAGTCAATAATTCATTAGAAAGGGTTTCAAACGCAAGTTTCTGCATCTTCTAACTGTATTTGTGTTGCAGGAATTCCTATAAAATGAGAATTTTAACCAACATTGCCAGGAACGTATTTAAGCTTCAAACTGACTTAGAATTAGATTATTTGGTTTCATTTTCCGCGTTTCACACTGCTTTACTCCATTCTTACTTTAAACTTAAATATTTATGTTAAATTCATACTGGTTATATGTTTTAATGTGGGTTTTGTTATGTTTTTTTTCCCCCCCCTAGATCTCTAAATGCTTGAATATCCTTTTCCTAGAATGATAGAAATTTCTTGATAAAATCTTTGCACACCGATCTTATTAAATCATAGAAGTTAAAAGAGGTAAAGACCCATTGGGATAAATGTGAGTTCCACTACTAGTAAAGTCCAGATCAGCTAAAAAACCCCACATTTTTTTCTACCTTCCAGATTAAATATCCCATTCAATTATATTAAACAGAGACACTGGAAAGTGCATGAAGACCAGTGTGACATGGACATTTGAGGACATCACTCTTAAAGACTGATAAAAGAAGGGAAGGCATGAAACTGCAGGTCAGTATCCTGCCACAAGAGACAGTTTGCCCTGTTCTTCTGTACAGTCAAAAGATTGAATGTGCTCAAAGTTGAAAGCCCTTCTGAAATTCTTTGTAGTGTGTCATATGTGTACTGTGGTCTCAGGAGCATGTCTGTGCCAGAAGACCTTAACATAATCTAGGCTGTTCACCTTAGTCAATATTAGGCCACCCTGTAAAGGTTTAATTCTTTTAATCTTTACTTACAAGTCAGTCTGGTTACTTTTTGCTACTCATACGTAACCTTCCAATTTGTCAATTTATCTTTGGTAATGTGGCACCCAGAATTGAATGCAAGAAGTTTAAATAGATTTCAAAGAGCTGCATTATTATTATCATTGCTATTAGTAGTAGTATTATTCACACGTTCTACTACAAATATACCTACAAAGTCAGAGTTTTAATAATAGGCTCTGATTTGGCATCCATGATAAACTGCAAGATGAATCAATCGTATTTAATTTCGACCCATTTAAATACTTAGTGCTGAGTTACCCTTGCCTAACTACCTGTAAATTAGGTAGCTAGGTACCTCTTTATGCAAAAAGTCCTCCGAAATTATGCCCTGCTATGTCTAGATTGCCTTTTGATTCATGTCAGGTCAAACAAGAGCAGAAGAACAGACTAGAAATAAGAAAGTCACAGCAGATACTTTTAGAACCGCAGTACTATTGTGAAACAGAGCACTCAGGAAACATCTACAAAAGTATTTTACAAAGGCATTTCTAACATGTTTCATATTAATATGTTTAGGGTGTAATAGATGTGAAATCTCTTTGACTCAAAGAGTCTTCCACTGACTTTAGAAGTCTTAGAAGGCTGTAAGAACAGCCATGGGCATGGCATGATTTAATTTTGCTATGCATCTGCTCTACAAGCAAACTGCAGACAGCTTCTAGGAATGCCTTGCAACACAATGAGTCTCCCATACATCCTCTAGCAAACTCTTTAAAAGCATTTAAGACATTTTCTGTTTGTTGAAGAAAATCTTACTCTCATGACTTACTACATTCTGGCTAATAGACCTTCCAAAAACCTTTTATGAAAAATTCACGTGAGGTACCCAAAGGCTGGTGGAACATTAACTGGAAAGGACTTTTGTAAGATGAGTGCTGTTGTTACTGCCTTTTTATTTCTAAGATTTAAGCAAGAGATTTAGCTGATCAGCTTTCTCCTCTAGGGAACAGTTGTGGTACTTTTATTCTAACACTTTGGGAAAGTGTCACAGCACCATCTGGTAAAAGGGTAAATACCAAATGTGAGGGGAAAGTCCTGCAGGTCAATATGACAAACAGCAATCCTCTGCAAGCAGTTAGCATGGAAAGTATTGCTATA
Organism: Strigops habroptila; assembly: GCF_004027225.2. NCBI lineage: Eukaryota > Metazoa > Chordata > Aves > Psittaciformes > Psittacidae > Strigops > Strigops habroptila. The sequence goes on along the minus strand of NC_044278.2, from coordinate 89,785,538 downwards.
TAAGCATTAGCAAAGATAGAACAGTGAAGCCCTACACTACCTAAACTGCTGGATGCTGCAATAAGTCTTGAAAATATTTCTGTAAGCATATGACAATTCCTGAAGAAAGATCTGTTGCAAGGCAGTGAAGGTATAAACAGAATAAGTCTGTGAAATCAAGATATGAAAGAACATTATATTTTGAAAACAGTAAACACAGTAGTCTTAACAACACTAAGATCACCAAACTGAGGCTTCAAGATAAAGAATGTTAAAACCACATGTGTATAGAATTAGTGTTAGTTGGAGAATTTCTGAAATACCTGGGTCACAGATCCTCTAGTGTTCAGTGTTCTATCAAAAAGGAAGAGAAAATTGCTTTTAACATTATTCAGTGTATGGTATGAAAGGTGCTTCTGGTTCTTTTCACAAAAAGCAGCACTGTTAAAGCTGATGAAGTTAAACACTGATGAAAAGAAAACAAAAACTGTTTAATGAGAATCCCAGCCAAAGTCTTGAGGTTTTACAGAACCATTACTGTATGTCAGTACCTGGTAAATATAAACAAATGTAACTATGACACAATGACAGGAGAGCAAGAGTTTTTGGAGTAAGTAGTACAAAAAGTCATGACATTCCTTCCTGTTGATGTACACTGCAAGTAAAACTGAAGTGGGAGTTTTTAGAACTGGCATTTTCTTGGGGTTTAATGTACAGCTGAATCTCAGAGATGAAAAAACACTTACCAGGACGTTCCATTCTTCTGAATTTAAGCTGATCTTATTCCCAATAATCCAGATCAATCGTGTTACATACTGTTCCTGGAATTACGGATAGGGATTTCAGCAAGATTTTGTTATTGGGAAAATATAGTTTTAAAACATTAGATGATCTGATATTAGCTAATCTGAAATGTAGTTAGCATTTACTTGTAATTAGGTGCATATGTCAGCAGTAATGACTCCAAGTTTGATTACTTTTCCTGGAGACTTGTGATTACATGTGGTTACCTACTGCTATTTTCTAATATGATGCATGGGGAATGACCATAACGAATGTTATCCATAAGCTTACTCCATCCTGTTCTATATGTAGGCATAAAGAAAAACCATAGACAAAGTACACAAAGGAACACTGATTGTGTTGACAAGCAAAGAGTAATTTAAGATATTTAAATATGTTAAAATTGTCTCACAATCAAATAAGAATTTCATCACACATTATCTGCAGATGAGATTTATTTATTTATTTATTTTCCCCTCAGGATGACAATATTTGTAAAACAAAAAGGATTGTAAAAGTGGTTTTTTTTTTTTTTTCCCCCCACAGGTAAGCTTGATGAGGTCAGTTAACAAAAAAAATCTGAAGATATTTACCCTTTTTTTTAATGAATACTTCAAATTTTATTCTTATTTATGCAGAAGTCAAGACAAACACTATTTAACTTGAAGCATGTGAATGCTGCCTTTGATGTGAGTGCTTAAAGGTAATCACATGCTCTATTGGATTAGATCATGAATATATATTGACTTCACTGGGTTTCCAGGAAAGGAAAGAAGTTGCAGTCAAGGCCAAGTAGTATAGCTTTATACTTGTGTATCAGTTCTTTGTGGCAATGTATATAAAACTGAGTGGGAAGTATATTAACCTGGAGTATTGCAGTGCTGAAATGAGAAAGAAAAAAGAAAGTGACACAGGGCTTAATGGCCTGAACGTATACATGTGCCTCTTCTATAGGCTTGCCAACTGCAAACAGACCTGTAATATCACAGGATCATTAAAAAATAATTAAAATTATATAAACCAAATAGTTTGTCTATGAAGTCACTGAATGACAGTGATTTTCTGTTTTTAGATCCACCGCTATGTATTAAAACGTTTCATATTCTTTTACCTTTGTTCTCAGACTTTAATATCAATCCTTTATAAACCAGTACCATTAGTTAAGAGTAATATCTGTCTTTAAAGAAGATAAGAAGTTAGAAGGTACTTAGGAGCTAATAATTTCTCATGTCTCATTCGTAAAAGCACATGCCTCTTTCTGACCCATGGTCAGGTTTATAGTGATCTCATGATAATGATACCTTTATCTTATCTGAATCCAGACAAGAGAAAGAGCTTCTAAAACCAACCCTACTATTGCATAAAACCAATGTTTATATGAAAGCCAATATTTATGTGAAAATGAAAATACAGGATTTTTGACAAATTTCTACTGCCTCACTGTCTGGCCACCCTTTAAAATTTCTCAAGCAATTAAAAAAAAAAAAAAAAGTTTGTAGTATATATTATCTCCTGTGAGATAATACAAAGGTATTTCTACAAAGCAATATGTAGCTCAGGATTAATATTTGCAGATTTAACAGTTGATAAGATACTGGTAGAGTTGTGGAAATTAAGCTTGTAGCCTGGAAGTCCAAGTCCATGGTGTAGGTTTAATCTTTGCTTATAGAAGAGACCAAACAACAAAGAACAAGCTGGATCTCTTAACGTGATCTGGAGAGTATTATACCATATCTGTACTGAAAACAATGCTTAAAACAAAATAAAAAAATTAGGTTGTATAAGATTATGCAGAAATGTATCTCGGAAGGAGTGCAAGTATAGTCAGGCTGTTGTTCCAACGGACAAAGAAGGGAAAAATAAATTTTTTTTCTAAACAGCTTAAATAATTTCTTTATTTTAGTTTTGATCTTCAAATACAATTTGTGTGTTTTCATTTTCTTGTAGAAGGAGCAGAGATGTTTGTGTATACTCCTTTGTGTCATTGTGAGGGAAACGACAGACAAAAGGCCTGGCACCAAAGGTTGAAGTTATAGGGTATCTCTGCTTCACAAATAAATATATACATATATAAAAAGCATATATATGTATTTCTGTGTTCATAAGTAGGATCTCACTGATAATTGGGACATTGTTATTGACAGCAGGAGGCTTTGCTGTGACATGCCCTCATGTACTGCATGCTTTTGTAGAAAGATGCAGAAAAGATAGGAGAGTACAGAAGATAAAGAATATCTTCAGTGTGTTTAAAAAGAGAATAGTAAACAAGAAACAACCAATTCCTAAACTGCACTATGCTGTCACTTAATGCTCCCTTCAGACCAAAAAAAAATTGCAATATCGTGTAATAACTTGTAGCCATTGGTAAATGGTCATTGCAATGTTTCTTCGCAGTCTGCCCTTCTGACAGCCCTGTAAAATACACTCTTGAGGTTAGAGATGTAAAAATTAAAACTCTGGACGCATCACTGGCCTAAGAATGCATATCCTAAGCAAAACGAAGAAAAGTCAAAATCCCAGTGATTATGACTTTCTTAAGGAACATGCATTTAAAAAAACAGTTGTGGGTAGATAGTCTAGCTTTTTCCAATAAATAGAACTACTTGAATAGAAAGCAATAGCTTTCATATAGTCTTCAGTAAGCCACCTGTAGAATTTCTCATGAACTGCTTACAATGCTTAAATAAGTCTATAGAAAGACTATAACTCCTTAATTTCTGTAACTTCTAAACAGATTTTCTGTAAAAGTGTACTACATTGTTGTTAATTTGTGCCTGATTTGTCTGTAAACGTGTTCCAGAGTTTGGACATCATTATATTGTAGTCTAGATGCAGAAATTACATGAGAGGTAGAAAGCACAAAAATGTAAGAAGGTGGATGGGCTTTTAAAACACTATTCTTTTTTTGGGGTTTGTTTTTTTTTTTTTGTTGTTTTGGTCAACAGATAATTAAAAATTAGCACCTGAAATGCTATATAGACAGACTTTCTATAGTGCTTAACTTCATCAGTACCCCAGTCAATATCATATCATCTCTTGACTAATGATATGGAAAATTGTATAAACACAAATAGAATGTTTGTAGCAGCCCTTATTGACTACTGTCTTTCATATACACAGCCTGGCCACCTGGGAGAGTGGAGTAACCAAGCTAATAGGGATTGATCAGAGTGACTGCCATGCTATACTTGAGAATGAGAATTCTGCTTCTGTGTAAGAACTCTTACAAAACATTCGTGGTCATCTGTTAATCTCTAGAAGAGAGATTCTGTTTGAGATGATACAGATATTTTAAGCTGTCAATGTAGTTAATGAGCCTGCTACCCACATTTGCTTTAACTATTACTTTTTATTTTTGCTTGCAAATACAGAGTGGCACCCTGTCTGTATTTTATTGTTTTTTGTATTGTCTGCTAAAAAAGTCTTAAAAAAAATCATCCGGCAGGAATTTATGTTCTCTCTTCCTTAGGAAATGAATTTCACTGACACATTCATTAGCTAGATACAAACCTTGGATTTGTAAAATTTTGTGTGTCTGCTTGGTTTTTAGGTTTGTTTGGGGTTTTTTTCCCCCCTGGAATCAATTCATTAATTATGCTGGCTTTATGCCATACATGTCAAGAAAGAAAGTAATAAAAGAGAAAATATGGTAGAGAAATTTGAACTTTTTAGATGGCTCATTCCTGAGGCTGTTCAGCACTTTTTCTCAGAAAGAGTGCGCCATGTTTGCTTTGGTGTATTATCTCTCTGACTCCCTATAATGTTTAGTGTGGTCATTTATTTAAAGGCATTTTTTATAGTGGAATTCATATTGAAGTTTCACTTCATATGGCTGACTCATGCAGTATCGTGCATGTTTAAAATTGTCATAGAATATTTTGGGTTCAAAGACGAAGACCATGTCTACTGTTTTGGATGCTACTCTGAGTTCCTTTTTAAAAGTCTTTGTTACCTAGTGACCAGGTTTTTAAAGATGGCTTCAGTTTCTAATGGCATGTGGAAGTAACTATATCTGCATTTTTCACCTTCACAAACATATCATCTCTTGTTTTCCAAAAGTCATATGATAAAACATACTCGTAAACTCAAACATAAAATATCACATTATAACTGAAGTTGTGGAAGTGGAGGTCAGCTTAAGGGAAGATAGCAACGTTAAGATATGTTATTAAAACTCAGAACTGAGAAACCATTTATTCAAAGACAAAATACACTGAATAGTTTCACAAGGAAGATTGTAGTCCACATTCCTCTATCTAGTGAGGGAAGGAAAGATGTTGAATTTTGTTATAATTAGGACAAGTGATTAAAAAAAAAATTATCAATATTTTCATTAACTTTAACTCATACCTTCAGAATAAATAGCATAGCAGGCATTTCAGTTGTCTTTTCTCAATGTTGAAAAGCTTGAGCCAGTGACTTTTATAAGCTTTCAGACCTAACTGAACTATGTTGAATTGCAGCAGTTTCTTGCCTTTTTTTTTTTTTTAGTTAATTATTCTTGCAGAGATTATTATTATTTAGAAGAGTAGAGAGTTTGTGTTGGCAATAACTTGAGCTACAAAGAATCTCAGATCACTGTGATTTGTTATGACACTGTGCTTCTACTTGGGGTTGACTATGGATTTAAATATTTTTACGCATTGGTCTGTGGTGTCTGGTCCCATGATTCAGAAGGAAACTAAATGTTGTAAATATTACAGTCTTTCATCTGTTTTCAGTATTTAATTTATTCTGAAGAATCTGTGCTGATTGTTCCACTCATTCACTGACCACTTCACTCACTTTTATTTAATATCAAACCAGTTTTTACAACCACAGGACAAAAAAGTAAGCCAGGGAGATGAGAAAGAAGAGAGGATGAAGTGGTTTGGGAGAGTAAAAGTCTTCACTTGAAGTGAGGCCTGAAAAGTGGGCATTCACCCACCTCTCTGAACCCTGAGACAGAGCACAAGTTCTTGTGGCAAATGGACCAGGCATCATGTCAGAAACAATGTACATCTCCTTATGTCCACACACTCCTTCTTCCTTTGCCCTCCTTTGTCCCCTGTGCGACCCAGAATTCACACTCTTCTTCCCTTTCCCCCTGAACTGGAATCTCTCTCCATTTCAGAAAATCCTATCTGTGCTGCTGAGAATGGTATTCTTAATAAACATTGGCACCAACCATATCTATCACAATGCTAAACTTGCCCTTTTCGAAAGTTATTCCTTCCATTAATTTTCTTCTTCATGGAGCTATTTCCCCACCCCCTTTGTTTCTTCCTATTTATGCTGCTTATTCTCTAGAAATATTTCCATCAAACCTACCTTATTTCTATAATCTCACTTAAAGTGGGAAGTACCTTTTATATAATTCTACAAACACTCTGCAATTTTTGTATTTATTTCTCTCATGATTTAAGATATCTGTCATGCTATGCTGTATTATCCTTATTCCCATGATTTCCTTTTCTGGGTCTTGATAATTCTTGATCTCTCTATCAACCTCTCATAAAAGGTTAGCATAAGCATTATGAAACTACCTGTGGATATGTTTATATTGCAGTTCTCCTGCATACTTCTGAAACACTTTAGCAGCATTATGATAGTGTCAGCCACACATTGTCCAAACTGGTCATCCAGAAGTATTCCTAACTACTTTCCTAATTAATAAATAGTTACACAGAAATGTCATCTGCCTAGGCAGCATCAACACTTTAAATGCTAGTTTCAAACCTAAAGCAAAATTGTTTCCCAGAATGGGGAGAATATGTTGAGCCATGTTTTGCTCTTTTCTCAGTCAGATGTGTCTCTCTTTTAAGGCCTGACATTTCTTTTGTTCCTTCAGACTGTCTAGACTTCTTTTTTTTGGGTTGTTATATTCTCTTGTATATCACTTTCCCTAACATAAAATGTCCTTGAGATATTGTGACCTTGAAATTGGTTTTGTAATAATAATATTGCATTGCATAGAATAATATTCTTATAAACAGCCACTTGCAGATCAAATATAGTCCATATCTGTGCAAAACAAAAGCATTCTGCTCCCCTTCTCTATATAACATACAGCCTGGGTAGCAGGAGGCAGGCTGCCACATACATGTAGACAGACAAATGATTGACAATGCTCAGAACACACAGCATATTTTTAAGCTGATTACCTCAAACACAAGAGCAAAGCAATGCATTTTGCCCTTTTTTTTTTTTTCCTTGCAGTCCTTTCCCACAGGGTATTTTTGAGGTAGCTGTGGAGGCTTTCAGTAAAATCAACCAACAAGAATTTCTGTTCATACTGTGTCTCCCTTTAAGCTTCTCGGAATACTAAAGCAGTTATAATGGTTTGGATGGAAAATTAGAATAGAGAGCAAAGGGACACCAGCTGCTAACTGAGAAAAATGCAAGAAACTGAAACTGGCACTTAATTATCTTTGAGAACTCTACTACTGTGTCAAATTCAGCTAGAATCAATAGATTCGAAAGCTACAGAAACAAGGAAGAGACGTACATATGCACAGACAAATTCACACACAGACCTTGCTCTCATAGTGAACATTGCTACAAAGTCAATTTGGGTTATGTGTGCAAGGAATGTTCTATGATGCTCAAAAGGACGGCACACACGGTGATGCGTGGCCACATCTGTGTGAAGCAGTAAGGACATTGACTAGGGTTGCATTGAGACATACCTAATTTGTAGTCTGAATGCTGCACAGCTGCTTTGCAGTGCTTTCAGAAGTGTAAGAGTCACAAAGAAGGAAACGAAGTCAAAGGTTATTCCATCCAAATGTTCCCTTTGGGCTGCTGAGGAGGAAATACAGCTCCATAAGGCACACCTATTTCACCAATATTCAGTAGGCTGGAACAGATGGACTATACCTATCTCTACTTGAATCAGAGGTAAGTGCTGTCAGCTTGTTCTTTGTGGTGCCTCAAAGAATGGCATCTCAACAGATTATGATGTATTGCCTTGGAGAGACCTTAAAACTCCCCAAAACTCAACCCCAAGGTATTGGTGGACTGGATAAAATTGGAGAAAAAAAAGTAGGAAGAAATAAGTTGGAAGGAATTAAAACTGTAAATTCCATGTATAAGACAAGATAGTTACAAGGGTGGTGAGGGGAGAAAGACAGATTAAACCAGTCTTTGTTTAACCAAATACCTGATCAAGAACTGGATTTATATTTTCAGACTTCTTGAAATCATGTGTAACAGCTCAAAATCTGACAAATTCCCATTCCTCTACTGAAAACCCTCATCTACACATATATATATCTGTATGTATGCATGTATGCGCGTACATTTTGCCAGTTTAAGTTTTGTCTGAGTTTAAAATAATCCTTTTATGGCATTCAATTTTATCTCCAACTTCATACATTAAGGATTAGATTGACCTGGGTCTAGATCTTCAGAGAATTTTTCTTTCCATTTTAACCTATACCAAGGTGAAAGAATGTACAGCTTTTACCTTCTTGGTGTGTTCTTTCCTTACTCCTTTATGTTAAAAAGATTTCCCTTTCTGAATGTTTCCTCCCTGTCATTTAAGACGTGAATCATCTCAAAGGCGTCTCTGACTAACCCCAGCAATGTAACAATAACGGAATATTTTGATAGATTATGTTTTGTCTGTCTGCATCCGTGTCAAAATTGAAACTCCATTTATTATGCGATATGAAGATGATGATGTCACTCATGATTATCTCTTTGTCCATTTTCTTGCACACTGGAATGGGGTTTCCAAAGCCTATCAACCAAAAGTTGAAAAAGTACCTCAGGTCTTCTATTCAAAACAACATGGTACTGTGGGTGATGAGCTGCTAATGTCCATTTTAATGATTCATCCAGTAACCAAGCAGTTGAGCACTTCAAACTACTTATTTTGAATCACCACCATGACTCCTGACTGCATTTTCTTAAAGGAAGGCTCTTTTGTGAGCTGACTCAGGAATGGACAGGTCAATTTGTCTAACTACTCATCCATGATAAAAATCCTAAAATGAGAAATAAAGCATGTAATACAACATAAGAAGCAGAATCTTTGATCTGAGAAAGACACTAAGCATATTTCAAAGAGATCTTCAATAATGATTGATAAATGTAGATTTTATTTTTATTTTTCTGAAAGTGCTTTCTGCTGCTTAAAATGAAGGTATTTTTTCTTTCCTGAATTCTGTCGACTCTGCTTTGCTTTCACTATGACAGATGCCATAAGCTAGGTGTGGAAGGGTGCAGAGTAGAGATAAACATTCCTAGAAGTGAGAAATTATTCAAGAGGCAGCAAAGGAGGACTTGTTTCAGTGGATAGGCAATTTGATACTTCTGCTGTGAAAGCAGAAGACAAACAGGGTCATGCCTAAACCTTGCCCTGATACAGCTCTTCAGAGAGACAAGGATATATAAGTCATGGGTACAATATAAAATTCCTGCTGACTCTTCACCAGCCAGCAAGTGATCTGTAGTTGTAAAGAACACATTTTTCTATTTATTTTGCATATACATACAGCTTAATGTACATAATGGATAGATATTTCTTTATCCATAACTCTGGGCTCCTGTGGTCCTTGATGTTTGTTATTTATTTACTTATTTTTCTGATTGAAAATCCAGTTATCTTCCAGAGGAAACATTTTTAATGCATACCCTGGAATATACAGCACAGTCTGATGGCTATGAAAATGTGATTAACAACTTATTTTCTTCATACAAAATAAAGAGTTTCAAATGATTGATGTTCAGCATATTGTGAATGTGTGCTGTTATAATAATCAATGTTAAACTAATTACCCCTTAATATGTGCTTATAAAATGTATGTGTGTGTCCCTCTGTGAGTTACAAGACAGCTACCTTAAGTGGTGTTGCTGTATTAGTTGCTCAGTTCTGAGCTGGTCTGTCGTGGATTAGCCCTGGGTAACAGCCAAACCCCTCCCGTCAGCTGCTCACTCCCTCCACATACCCCCACTGGATCAGGGGAACAAAATAGGAAGAAGAGGAATGAGAAGGTTTGTGGCTCAAGATAAGACAGGGCAATTGCTTACCTGTTACTGTTGTCGGAAAAAAGATCTTGGCTTGGGGAAAACTAACTTCACGTATTACCAGTTAAAATAAATACGTAATGACTAATCCAAATAGCTGGAAACAAAAAGAAAACATTAAAACAACACCTTACCTCCCCCTTTTCCAGGCTTAGCTTCACTCCTTCATGCCAGACTCCTCTACCTCCACACCAAAAGGTGCAGACGGATGGGGAAAGGAGGGATTGTGGTCAGCCCAGAACAGTTACTGTGCTACTCCCTCCTCCTCACACTTTTCACCTGACCCATGGGTCCTTCCATGGGCTGCAGGGCAGCTTTTGCACCTGTGCGACAGAGCACCTCCATCTCCTTCTGACCTGGGTGTTTCTTTTGCTGTTTCTATTTTGCTTTTCTTTTCATTTTCTTCTTTGTCTGCCTCTGTGGCATTTTTTACTCTTTCTTTACTGTATTTTCCCTGAGGCACCACCATCTTGGCTGAGAAACTCAGCTGTGCCCTCAGTGGGTCCATTGGAGCTGGTTGGAACCATCCGGCATGGGTCAGCCTCTGGCCTCTCCTGACACATGCCATCCCTGTAGGACCCCACCTCCACTGCTAAAAGTTTGCCATATAAACCCATAAACTACACATGATAGTGAATAACACCTATGGCAGTGTGAAAAAAGAGATGTTTGCAAATCTGACACACCGAAACTGCCAGCATCTGTTCTGTGCTGTCCTAAGAAAGCTCTGAAAGCATGATCCTCAGTATACCCTCCTCAAGAAGTTGGTTTTTTTTTTAACCAGAAAAATAAACCAAAACATGTAAAATTATGTGGGTTTTTTTTCCTTTGCCCACATCTAATTTCTTTCCTCTTTGCTCATAAGGCCCATATTGATAAGGAGTTACCTAACAGAAGAATTAAACCTGACTTTGTGGTTTTTCTGTTGCGCATTTTTCAGTTGTTTCATCAAATTCCTGACTAGCAAAAGTCAGGCACTGAAATGCAGATGTTGGTTTAAACACTTAGACTAATTGTGTGTGCCTACATATCAGTAGTCTTTAATTTGACCATTGTGTATAACAGAGCCTTCTCCAATTTGCATGATTTTTCACTTCAAAACTTTCACAGCAAAAAGGTAAGGGGAAATAGGGCAGAGGAAGGGAAATGGGAATGGAAATGGGAATGGGAAAGACAAGGAAAAGCATCTCAGCTGCTTTTAGAAGTTACTTGCCTCTGCAAGCACTGGGGCAAACTGTATCTATCCAGAAGTATGGATATAATCCTATAGTAGCCTGAAAATGCTGGCTTCCATTACACAGAAAACTCCCTGGCTGATATGGTGTTATAAGAACATATTCCTAGAAAAAAAACAATCAAACAAAACAAAACAAAAAAGCTACTAAACAACAAACCAAACGTTTTTTCCCTCTTTCACCATGACTATGAAGGCACTGGTTGGCATCAAGCTTAGAGAGCCCAACATATGGAGATAAGTTAATCATAGTTCTAGGAGTGTGCACACCAGTAGGGAGATCAAACTTTGGTACTCTATATGTATGTTAGCAAGAAGCAAGGACTAATAGAAGATGATCTTTAAAGCCAAAGAATTGGTGATGAGAAACTAATGTTTACACAATGCCCATACAGGGTGTGTTCTTCCCCATCACCACCTTTTCTTTTACTTTAGTAAAAACTAGCTTTAGTCTGGTCTCTGAGAAGGCAGGCTCATCCGCAGCTGGAGGGCATTAAGGTGTACCTAAAGGACATCCTCCCAACAGTTTCATTTGCAAGAAATCCAACTATGTGCTCCAACAGTTTTCCTTGTATGAATCGAATCAAAATGAGTGGGAAACATTGAGAAATTAATTGAAAAGCACATATCTGATCCAAACTAAAACGCTGATGCAAGTTCAGCCTGTAAAATAATTCTGCTTGCTTGCATTAAAAAGAAACACAACAACAAATCATTTACTTACCAAAATGCAAAATCCTGTTACAGTGGCTTAAATATTACAAAAAGGTTAGAGAGACACAAAAATGGTCTGTTTCATGACATTTAATCTAAGAATTCTGATGGTTTCTTTGCAAATTTTTTATTGTTATTTCTAAGTGTATAAATTTGTTGTTTTTAACACTTCCTTGGAGTTAACACTGTGAACTTCTGAAGCCCATCAGAAGTTCATCATATATGTAATGATATCTGGGACATAATCCAAAATTTCTAACCTAATTATTGTAATTATGATGAGAAAAAAAGGGAGATAGAGAGGGGAGAATAATAACTCTTTTATTTTTCCCCCACCCTTTGTCTCTCTAGATTGCTAGTCTTCCAGAGGCTGACTTGTTTTAAACCTGTCAAATGTAACTAGCACAACTGAGCCCTGATCTCAGGTATCTACTTCCATAACATCAGCAGGAGCAGGTGAACAAAAGACTTCTATAATTCTACTCCTACACTTAAATTTATGGATGTACTTAAGTGCTTTGCTGATTTTGACCTAGATGCGGAGCTGGGAGGGAACTTGCTACTTGAGCCATGTACAGTAGTTGTTGGGTGTCTGTAAATTCCACCTCATTGATCGTAATATTTCAAGTGGTCGTATTATCTCACTACTTACTAATTGATATTCACCCTCCAGTGATGGAAAAAAAAGCCTTAGATGCAGTTTTGTTGTTGTTGCTACTGTCAATTTTTACTAATTTTGCTAATTATTCTTCATGATATTTTAAGTAGCTACATTACAATAAATGTTGATCAGCCCAGACATTTGGCTGCTAGATGCTTTTAACTATTTCTTCCAGCAACTGAATTTTCTTAAAGTTCAGTAAATTGGATTTATATTTAAGATGGCCAGCACTCAAACACTTCACTAATAGAATTGCATGCTTTACTGATCTTAACAGTTGAATGGTATATTTCATTTGTGTTCATTTGCATAATTTGCTGATTAAACTACATGTTTAATCTGTTGACCTTTACTCTGTACTTATCGCACATTTACAGAGATGTAATCAATGTGCAGACTTTACTCAATGCGTCTGACATCTCAAGTTTACTTACCCCTTGGAAATTCCATTTAAAGCTATCAGCACACCATCTCATTGCTTTTTATTGGTGTTCCTTCTTTTTCTCCCTAAGGCACACTGAATAATCCATATAGATAATAAAAAACCAACATCCATATTTACCACAGACTATATCTAGTCCTGGAGTGAAGGATGTGAAAACACTGAGCCCCAAATTACCAAATAAAGTTTGAACATCAGCAAAACTAGATCCAGTGAGGAAAATATGAACATACAAGGGTTATCTTGGGAGGGAGAAAAGAGAATATAAGGTAAAAACAATCATGTGATCAGGGGTTTTTGGGAGCAGCTATTGAGTGGACTGGCATCTGATCAAACCAATCTGGAGCAGGAAAATAAACCTGCTGTTCTTATCATACCATGCATGCCTGACTCACTTCTGTGACCACTGGCTCCTGAAATGCCTCTCCCAATGCTAATGATAAGACATCATGGAGGGAACAGGAGCTGTATAAAGCGTCTTTTACAATTTATTTGCTGAAAAAGAGCTAAACAGAGTTCACCTGGAAAGTGAGTCCTGGCAGAAAGCCCTGAATCAGCACTCACTCTCTCTCCTTCTCTCCCTTTCTCTCTCTCTGGTTTCCATCTGGGAAATGGAAATGCAAGAGCAAGGAAGAAATCTTTGGCAAGAGCTATACCTAAACCACTGTTTGTGGATGAGTCAGGGAGTGACTATAGAGAAAACAGTGAGCATGTGGGAACTCCCTGATATGTTTAAGAAGAGCAGCATGGAACATCTGAGGACAAGAAGTCATGTCCTACACATCTCAAAGCAGCTCTGGCTGAAGTTGCAACACATCTTCAGGGATTTCATTGATTGCCTGAAGACTGGGCCATGAAGCTGGGTCCAAGAAAAACTTGTTGTGTTGTCTTCAGAATGTCACCTGCCAACCTCCTGGCCAGTACTGTCCTTCTGTAAGTCATATAATTATTTCTGGTGTGGGAGTCATAAATGCTAGGGAGATGCCTATGGCTGGCTATGTCTTACACTAAGTGTAAGAATGAACCTTTTTGTCAGATGTGGTGGGCATAATGACACTGTTGATGAGCTTTATCCCTTTCATCAGTCAGTTTGAATCATGGCCTGTCACTGATGATTTTGAGAACTTTCTTTTCTGTTCAAGTAGAGAAATTGCTAGCATAAAATACAAGCTTATGCCTCTTTCAGAGAATGAGGTGGACATTTGCAGAAGAAAGCCTTGATAAAGATTTCAATTTGTTCAGCTGGAGAGTCTACTTTGGTTCTGCAGATCTATATTCCATCTGAGAATAAGGTTGTACAGGGAACAGTATAAACCAGGAAGCAGATACTGAAAGCCGATCTGAATAAGGCAAGCTAGCCTGTGGTGAGCTTGTTAAGAATTTAGTAAAAGTGAACATGAAGATCTTCGAGAGAGTAGCATACGCTGTATTGGAGAAAACCTCAAGGAATTTGTATCATAGCTGAAGCAGCATGACCGGGGGGAAAGGAAGTTGCTGATACGTATTAAGTCTGGCATCGGCAGCCCAAGGCTGGCCCAGTCAATAGCAATCTTGATACCTGGGGCTGCTAGCACAAATCACAATGTAACAGAAGCAACTGGAGTTAAAGATGAAGAAATAATATCAGGAGATGGCCCCCCAAAAATATCTGAATGTTGCTGAAATGGAGACCCAGAGGCAACAAAAACTCAGGAAAATGGAAAATGTGCTTGAACTGCTCCTGATATGAAGGCAAGGCAGTGACCAAGATCCCAGGAGACTCCACCAGCTGCAATCACCCTCTTTGGAAAACTGCATCCACCTTTAGAAGAGGCTTCATACCTTAGTAGTTTTTTATGCCTATTGAAAGTCTGTACAATTCGCAGAAGGAAGCAAAAAACTGCAAAGTCTCCTTTTAACTGTCCAGGCAGAAGGGACAAAGCCTATCAGTTTTCAGCAACCTATTTCCACGTGAATTTTTTATATTACAATCTGCATAGGGTAAGCTTTATTGAGCAAGTTCAGTATCACTCTGGTACTGTACCACCAGTAATCATGGAACTTGCAGTAGCACAAGGGAAGGAGCTTTAGGAAAATGTCAATTATTTATATATTTTGATATGATAAATGAGATGAATCAGTGGTCAATGATGCATTACTGATTTTTTTCACCTTTTAGGTAGTTCTGTACTGTTACAAAAATGAAAGTGAGAAGTTTAAGTAACTCACAAAAACTGAATAAATGCAAAGCCTGCCTTACTTAAAAGCATTTAGAAACTAGTTTTCAGGAACAGTAAAAGAAAAAAAAAAAAGAAATGTCAGTATGAGTAAAGAAAGAGAAAAAAACCCTACAATTAATCAGACACAAGCTTAGCTTTTATCTCCAAATTTGTATAATACCCAGCATTTGTGTGGATCAGCAAAGCTTCTGTAGCCATAATGCTGGTAAAAGGTGCATCTGAGATTGTCCAGTGAAATGCATGACAGAAAACACAGTAAATTATAAGTATGCTTAAGGTGGAGGCATCCCGTTATTTCTTATTAAAAGAGACATAATCCCAGGTGGAGTAGTAAGAGTTGTTGCTGTGAAAGAAATAGAAATGCCAGTACTGACAGCAAGATAGCAAGAAGGTATAAAATGCCCCTTAAAAGTAAGAAAACTGACTATAAACTATGTGATGTGGTAAATTATAGTGACAATTGTGTGAATTTCATAACCAAAGTGGCAGAAATACTCAGTTAAAACCTTAGCATTAAGGATAAGGAGGAAAGATTTGGAAGAAACTAGAAGGAAACAAGGTTGATGAGTTTCATCCATTTATTGAGACAGTGAAAAAAGATCATGTGATAAGTGACTGCACTGGATGCATCCCACTTCATAAAATTATGCTTAGTAATCTATTTCATAACTTTTGCCTAAAGTGTCTTAAAGGAACTCCTCTTTGAAAACAAGAGTCTGTAGAGAGACATCCACTTGAGGAAAGTTGGGTCTCCAGTGGAGATCCACCAATTGTATGTGCTAAGTACTATGCTGAGCCAAAGCACACCTACCCTTCCACAGGTTCTCTTCAGCTATAGCAAGTTTACAATTAGATGATAAAGAAATGTTTTTACTAGTCTATTAGAGAGAACTAAAGGACTATTGCAGACTGTGATGCATTTCAGAAGCAGGAAAGGACTGTAGAGATTTGTTTCTTTTTATTAAGGAACAGTTCTTTGGAGCTCAATCTATTCTTGAGTGTGACCAAAGCAGGGAAATGTTCATGTCACTGGTTCTGTTTTCTGTCTTTATATATGTTTGTCATATAACATTTCTGTTGATATTTTATGTATGTGCATTGTAAAAACATACAGCAAACGGTACGTATATATTCCATTTTAAGGTGTAGTAATTCTTAAGAGAGCCCTAAATCACTCTCGTAGTGCACAGCACCCCAGTAGAATAGTATTCCTAAATAGAAAAGTGAATTTTCTTCATTAGTGGAATATTTAATAGACACCATGGTATGTTAAATAAAGCTATAAGTCTTGTAAATTCTGTGCTTAAGAAAGACCAGAAAGTCTTCTTGTACCTGAATTACCCACAAAATGCTTAGCAAAGTGAGGTACACTAGACAGCCTGCCTGAATCCGTATACCTCCCAACATATTTATGACATTGTGAGGTTCTGTTGTTGTTGTACTTTCGTTATAACTAAGAAAATTTACTCAACTTACCTAAAATCTCTGGGTCTAGTATTCCATATTACAAAAGAAAAAACCAAACCAGAAAATCCTAGGCTTTAAGGTTTGAAGGGGTTTTTTAGATTGTTTTCTCAAACTGACTATTAATCAGTTTAATTGACATAGAATGTAGAGTGATGACCAATTTTATTGAGAATCAAGAATCTAACTGGACCACCAAAGTGTGCAGCTGTATCCATAAAATATCTAATTGGAACATCAGACTATGCACTGAAACACATAGGCTTTATTTGCACTCTTTGAGGCACTAAAATCTGCAGCTGAATCAATAAAATACTGTTTACCAGGAGAGGATATAAAAAAACCCCAAAATAAAACAATGAAAATGTGCAAGTGAATCACGAAGATGTTAATTGTGAACAGTAAAAAAAGGTCAGGCATTATGAAAACACTATGGGTATTATAGTGTAAAGTAAGTAACAAAATATATGAAAGCAAAACTACCAATGTTTCCAAAATAGTGTTTCAGAACACTATGCCAAGCAGAAAAATAGGTTAGCAGGAATTTAACTTTGAATAGTACTTCTTTGCTATATGTCTGCGAAGTGTGACTGCAATGATGCTTTTTGGCTGTTGTTAACAACAATCATAAAGAGGAAATAAAAGACAACTCTTCCTAATGGAACCTTTAGTGATACCACATATTATGTTTGTTTTTCATAGCATAGCTCACCTTGTCAAAGCGCTTCATGAGGATTGTCATTATTTAGCAAAAAATGACAAGAAATGACAAGTATTTTGGAGTATCTTCCTACTAGACATTGCTGTTGTCTGTCATCAGTACATTGTCTCTATTCATAATTTCACAACCCAGGATCTGACACTAGATCTGAAGTTGATGTAAGTCTTATGTAAGTCAGTCCAGCTCCACTGAATTAGTGATTTACACTAGGAAAGTATTTATGTCAACTGTGGGTCTGGTCTTCCCAATGTAAGTCTGAGACATATCCGTGAAGTTTCACTTCCTGCATCAATTTGCATCGGATAAAGGGCAGATATGCTAGAGTGCTCCAACTGCTGTGCAGTGATGCAAAGCCATTATAAACTCAGCTTCACTTTGGCATGCTGGAAGAGTGCAAAGCAAGGAGAGTGTATCCATGAATGTGGACTCATGCCTCCTACAGCTATATCATTTTGATTTAAAGTTGATGACCTATTCATGCCTTCAAATTAGCTGTGTATGTATAGCATGATTTCCTTCTGTCCCCCACAAATCCTTTTTTTTTTTCTGCACAAGGACTATAAAGATTTCTTTAGATTACAAATGAAGAGAAATCATACAGGCTTTACAGACTATACTTGTGTAGGAATAAATCCATTAAAAGAATAACTCCATTAAAGTCAATAGATTACAGCAATGAAATTATAATGCAGTTGCAGAACAGGTACATAAACATCAGCAGGGAAATAAAAACATCTATCCACAAAACAGGAACTGCACAGACTGAAAAAAAAAGGTACTGAATCTTTTGGAAGTAGATTTCCTGTAAATTGGTTGTATCTATATGGTGGACCAGAATGTATGTTTTAAAACATTTTGTATAGCTTCTTAGATCTAGGTGACTCGAAAACATAAGCTATGTAATAGAACCTTTAGATTAATTGCATTGGCAGATTACTGTCAGCATGCTGTTTCTTTTAAAAAATTATAGCTTTTGTGTAGGCATTCATGTAATCCACAAGCTTTGCTTACACATTTCTTTTATAATTTTTTAACTTTAAAGAACCTAAAATAATTTACTAATCTTTATTTTTCATCAAAAAATATTAAAGTGTTCTGTCACATTTTCAGAGTGAAACAGTGAAACTTATTGAAAAGAAAATTGATTGGTATTATTATTATTATTAAGCAATTTACGTAAGAAACAGACATGTTTGGCAGTCCATTTTAAAAACATGAGATAAATCATGCCTTAACAGCTCTTGCTTTTGTCACTGACAAGGGAATTTAAAGTGGTTAGCCCAGATGAAGCCATATGCATTATCGAGATCCAAAGTTAGATGAGGTTAGTGTCACAGGAAGTCTGAAAAAGAAGGTACTTTCTGCCCTTTGGTGTTTCATTGGGAAAACCACTGAAAGTCTTCCTTTGACCAAGTTACTATGCCTGAAAATTGTGTTCAGTCTTCCTCTGTCCTTTACCATGTATTTTTTGTCCACGCAGGTGGTTCATTGGTACCAGGTCTTCAGTGGAAAATAATTGAAATTTTTACCTCCTCAGTGGCTGTAACTACATCTGCGGGTGATACACAGTGTCTTTTTAGAGAATTTTGTCTATCACTTCCAAGGCCCTTAGAAGAACTCACTGGGACCAGGCATTCCTTGCTCCATCCTCACTACCCCTCTCCGAAGATCCATATGGATGGAGCTTTCACCAACTGCAGTTCATAGAGGTGTCATCCAGGGGCCTGGTGCTACATTGACATCCTGCCTACATGCAAATATACTGCATGAGGATGCATATCTCATATTCATTAAATTTTGCAAGCCTTTGAACCTAGCTGGAAAGTTATGTGGAAATGAGCATGGCCAGCGGTCGAGAGACATGATTCTCACGCTTGTGAGAACCCACCTGGAGTACTGCGTCCAGTACCCCAGCATAAAAAGGACATGGACCTGTTGGAGTGAGTCCAGAGGAGGACCATGAAGATGATCAGAGAGCTGGAGCACCTCTCCTATGAAGACAGGCTGAGAGAGTTGGGCTGTTCAGCCTGGAGAAGGCTCCAGGCAGACCTTGTAGCAGCCTTCCAGTACCTAAAAGGGGCCTACAGGAAACCTTGAGAAGGACTTTTTACAAGGGCATGTAGTGATAGGACAAGGGGGAATGGCTCTAAATGGAAAGAGAGTAGGTTTAGGTTAGATATTAGGAATAAATTCTTTACTATGAGGGTGGTGAGACACTGGAAGAGGTTGCTCAGAGAAGTTGTGGATACTCCATCCCTGGAAGTGTTTCAAGGCCAGGCTGAATGGGGCTTTGAGCAACGTGTTTTAGTGGAAGGTGTCCCTACCCATGGCAGGGGGTTGGAACTAGATGGTCCCTTCCAGCCCTAACCATTCTATGATTCTATGATATATCAGTTATTACTGTGAGGTTTAGTCTTGTGGTTCTTCACACTAGGAAAGTTATCAGCTATTTGCATTACAGATTTAATATATTTTATAGTTTAGGTTTAAGGACAAGACAGTTTCCAGTAAAGTGCCTGTTTAAATGAAGAATGTTATGCCATGTTTAACAAGCATGTATTATTTTCATGTCTTGACTGGTCTGACAGTACTTCTCAGGGGTCACAACATTTGCATCACCAGACTTTGTTGGCTAGCAAGCTGGCACAACATTTCCTTACCACCTGCTTCCCATTGCTATTCCTGTTCTGTATCTCATTTACTATGCTTCTCCACTTACTATTTTTCCATTACATCAATCTTCCTACCTTTTAATCTTATTGGTATTATAACATGTCTCACACCAGATCTTCTGTTTGTTCACTCTTAATTTTTGCCTTTCTCTAGGATTTCATGGATTCCTGAAAATCCTGCTGTTGACTCTTGAACTGTTTTTTTCAGCTATCTTCTGCTTTCTTTCTTCAGCTTTAGGAGGTTTTAACAATACTCTTCCACCTCTTCTCCCATCTGACTCACTATTCTTTCAGAATACAAGACAATTCTCTGTGACTCCACTTCTGTTCTAAACTACCAGGCACTCACAGATACATGTCCTCCCAGATGGTCCTTGTAACACTGGAAAAAATGTGATGTAATGTGATATATTGTTTAATGCTATGGAATTTTGCCCCCACATGGCCTAAATAACGTTACTGGAAACTGGAAGTAATTTGACACTTTCAAAAAATTTAACAAAATCCCCTTTCATGATAATTATCTAAAGGATATAAAAAAATCTGAAGAATTGGAAGACACAGATGTATCAAATTAAAAAATAAAATCCTTAAAACTCACACTATCAATTACCTTGTTAATGAAGGTCCTCAGGTGCCCCAAATATTTACCTCTGAGCATGCCCAAAACCTGCCTAATTCTAAGCATATCTAAGACACAGCAGCATTTATGAATTAGATGTTCTGTCTGTTGATAAAGTGCTACAGATGTGCTAGAAGCCAAATAACTAAATACTCTATGAAAAATATAACTGCTTAAACAGGAAGATTTGAGTGGTTGTTCCAAGATGTCCTTTTAAATTGAGATCAGAACCTCTACTTGCAAATTATGGTGGACAAAAAAGATGCAGAAAGCCTTCTTCAGACAAAGAAGAGTTTCCGCCACAAAGGGGTTCCCCTTTGCCAGGAGATACTGACTTTGATATTATTATGACAACTCTATGCCAGATGCTAGTTAGGAAGAGGGCAGTGTATCTACATATAGGTGAAGTCTAGGGACTGTGAACTAGGCACTTCAGTTATAACCTTCTATTCAAAATTCCCTATTGCCTAGCTTATAAGAAATACTCTGCATTTCCTAACAGCTTTTGTGACCCACTCAATTCTTTGCAGACATGATACAGAAAATTAAAGGTTTTAATCCACTAGGAAGTATGATATATAAAGCTGAAGCACTGCAACAGCGTTAAAATTGGGGAGGACAGGGAAAAGAATCTACCCTTCAGTCCTGATTTGAAGATTTTCAGATTAAGGGAAATTAAAAAAAAATAAAAGATTTTACATCAAAAGACAGCCTGCTTGGTAAATTTTTTTTTTTTTTAATCGAAGTTTATGAGTAAGTGAAGATATGAAATTAATAGAGAACTAAAAAGAGCCCAATTACTATGTATTTCTAAAATCTCTCACTAAGAGGAAATAGTGAAGAGTAAAAACACTGTCAGTGCAACAGAACTATCTGTACACTTACTGATGCACTTTCTAAGGGTACATTCAAAAAAATTATACATATAAATAGGGGCGTGACTACAACTAGGCACAGGCCCTGGTCCAGTCATTACTGAAGCTAGTGGCAATATGACAAAAGGTCTCAATGATTTCAGTACTTAAAGGCCACGTATCAGCTGTCTGCAGAACCACCAGATCTTTCTTCTATATTCTACACTCTTGTGCTGTTTCCCTATCTTAGCTCTGTAATATTTACTGAGCTATCAGATAGCTTTACTGCATCAACAGATTACTTCTCAGGGCATTCACTCTTGAATAAGAAAATAAGAAGTACATATATCACATCGTGCTATACCAGGAAACTAAGTATTATATAGAATAATATTCAAATAGTTGGTGTTCCACAAAAAGTGTTTTATAGCAAAGAAAGTGCCCTGAATAACTGTCTGTCCAGATATGCAGTAAAAAGTGATTTCACAGATTTTGTAAACCCAGTTCCTGCTCTCTGTCAGCACTCAGCATACAACACTAAGCAGTAAATCTTTATCTGATAAAGAGGGAGCAATATGAAATGTTGTGGTGGTGGTGGTGGTGGTGGTACTAATAATTATTATTATTATTATTGCTACTATTACTATTTTTTGCCATTCTTTGGTGGAGGAGGAAGACTGAATGGAGTTGGTATGTGAAGGAGGCTGTCTGAATCAAAAAGATTGCGTCTGTATTAGCAAGGGTAGAATGCTAGCAATAACTTGGAGTTTAAAGCAGGGACTAGTGAAGGACAAGATTAGCATATTGTATAAAAGATGAATACAATATATGAAACACATAAAGGAGAAAGGAAAGAGAATACTAAAATTTTTAGATGAATGGTGTAGGAGGAAGAAAAAAGCTAAGGAGGTGTTTGTTAACCCATTAAGGGACCTGACTCTTTCCAAGTAAAATAATGCCATCCACATTAAATTGTGTTATATTAGTTTCATCTGTATGCTACCCCATTGCTCTATATCAGCACCTATGGTGCTATGTCTGCAATCTCTAAACACAGATTCTTGCATAAAAGGGGGTTTATGCCACCAATTTATTACTAAATCTGCTTTGACTTGCTTGTCCCGGTGCACGTTGTGTAGGATAATGCAGTGTTTCTCCAAAATCACAAGTTTCTTTCATGGAAGACTTTCAAACTCAGTCCCTGAACCAGACAACATGCAACAGGGAAACAGAAAGCATAGAAGACTTTTCAGAACAATAGAATGAACCCCCATCCATCCTTTTCATTAATAGTATTGTATAAGCATGTGCAAGCATAAATACAGCTATTATATACATTCCTCAGATTGTCCCATTCATATCTTAGAAGAAATATCCTTTGGGTAAAAGCAAAAATAAATTAATTAATTAAGATAATAAGAAAATAAGATGTCATAATACCTTTCTTCAGAAAGTAAATTTATCCAAAGGGCAGCTACATAATTTCCCTACAAGTGTTTTCTGAGTAATCTCGTCCATTGCTAAAAACAAAAGTGTCATTGCCAGCTTATTGCATAAGCATTTGGCATTTCCTGTTCAACCCCAAAGCTAACCAGGATTATTAAGACAGGGACAGAAGTCTTTTGCAGGAGGAAAGATGCAAATTTGAATATTAAAAGTATTTTTTTTTCCCCTCAAAAATACATTATTTTTGTTTCTGTCAATAACATCCAAGAAAATATCTTCCAAATGTCTGCAGTTTAGAAGTAGTATATAGATGCTAACCATTGTAAATAATTCTAACTTCAACTAATTTTCTAAAATTAGCCCTGGAAATGGATCCCAAAGAGAAGTGGAGCACAAAATAGAATATTAGAAAAATATACTTGACAACTAATTTCTCCTTTGTATTTTACACTACTTTCTTTCCTTCATTTTTATCCCTCCTTTCAGTAAAGCTGAAGCTCTGAATTCAACAGGGCTTAACTTTCATAATGTGCCCACGTGAACTGTTTGAACTAGAACAAGTTCCTGAATCAGTTCTTAGTCTTTAATATAAATGCAGGAGGTCTTACTTTCACATGATGATTTAATATATTTTTGGGTGGGTTTTTTTTTTCTTCCCATTGTTAAATCTTTATTCTCTGGTTTTGACATGAAAATTGTTTCTACAGAAGCTAACGGTTATGTCACAAATATTCTATCAAGTAGTGAATAAATAAGATGACATCTGTTAGCTTTGGGGACCATCTGTTAGGCTGGGGAATTATGGATGTGATGTTAAATTTAAATTATATTAATTGTAAACACAATAGAATGGTGTAATAAGCAGTATAAGAGACTAGTAACTTTCTGATTTCTGTTGTGAAAAGCAGGAAGTGTGGCTGTAGCCAAGGGAATTGCAACAACAAAACATAAGGGAGAGGTTATATTTGGGAAGCACAGAAAAAGAAAAAAAATATTAAAAAACCCCAAGAAACAAAGAAACAGCTTTTGCATGGTCATGGGTATTTGATTCTGTATATATTTGTAGATCCTTATTTAAGAAGGCATTTAAGCACACACTGGACTAGAAGTACACCTTAAATGTCAGGTAAATTACCAAAATCTGAGAAAGACTTCAAGAAATTGAAGCCTTGTAGCACAAACCTTTCCCTCAGAGACTCTGCTTTCTCAAAGTCTGGCACTTTCACTCTTATTGGGCACTTTTGATGCCAGAATTTTATCATCAGTAAATCTTATCATAGGTAAACATAATGGACAGCTTTATATACAGTCTAAATGTGGCAATCAAGAGTTTTTGAGGCAGAATGCTCAAAGAAAATAGTGCTGCAAAGCCAGGTTATATGTCAATATATGTATTACATAATATATGTTATTGTGTTTTATATATTGTATATATTCACGCATAACCTGTGTCTGTTTGAAGAACGTCTATCCTGTGTGTTTTGAATACATACAAATTCAAAGAACTTAGTTTGATTCATGAAGCTGATTTTTTTTCCTCTTCCTAAATTTACAGAAGTTTATCCAAACAGCAAAATGTTAATTGTAAAACAACTTCAATTCTTGTTAGTTATCTGAAATATGGTTTAGTAGTCTTCCTTTTTCTTCCATTTCCATTGAAAGGCATCAGGTATGCTGGTTAAGTATCTTCACTTGTCTGACTGAAGTTTTGTAAGAAATTTAGTCTCCTGTATGTTTTTTGCAATCTATGTTTTACACAACCTCTCTCTTTCCTAATTCATATATGCTCTCATGTGTGTTTCCTCATCCTTTGCTGCTTCAGACAGTTAATTCCATTTTTATTCTCTCCAATTGCATTCTTCTCTGTATCCTCCTGCACAATAACTATATGTTTATGACTTTACCTCAGCTCTCCTCACTTAGATACCTCTTTCCACATTTATTTCTTCTACAGAACCTATTGAACTCTGTTGACTCTTCCTTCCTGTTGAGTTTAGCAATGGTAAAAAAAGTAGGAAAGACAGTACTTGTGAGAAAAGCAAGGTTAAAATAGCTATTAAAACATCATCTCAGTCATTGTCTTGAATTCCATTTCGTCCACAGTTTCCTCATTGAGTCATTGTCAAATCCATTTGCAGATTCCTTAGAGCAGAATAATGCTTTTTCTCACTCTTTTAAAGACATTCTAACATACTGGAAGTGCCCTGTAAATAATTATAAAAGATATTGGGAATACAATGGTTTTCTATGCATTGATTAATATTTTAGTCAGAAGCTGGGGTAAGATAAGATTCAACCCATGTCTCAGTTTACTGAGACCTAGACTCGTGACTTCATTTAATTTGTTTCATTGTGACTGAATCAGGGAGTTGGATCTCGCAATTTTTTATTTCATTTTAATTTTGTTTTTACTTGTCAGATATTCTAATGAAAAACATGCATAATAAAAAGTAATTGACAGGAAAGAAACCTGAACAGTTCCAACTGTTCTACCGATTAATTTAATTTCTATTGAAATGAAACCAAACAAAATAATCTTTTTTATCAGATTACAGTCATATTTTTTAAAAACCAGAGACATTTTGAATTATTTTTACCTCTGTTTAAAGCTTTCCAATAAATATTTGCATCTAGATTTAGTCCCGTTACAGAACATTAAAAAAAAAAATTGATAAAAACAAGTGATGTTTTATCTTATGTGTCACAAAAATTTTGGATTATTTTGTATTATTCCTATCATCTACAAGCTTCCTCTTAATGTCAGCATTTCTGCATATCTTGAATTACTTTTTACATAATTTATTGTAGTTTATTAGATGTTAAACAGACACTGTATTTTCAAGGAAGTTTTACAGCAATTTGAACAGAGCAACATAAGATGAGATCCCCCTGTCTTTTTATTTGCTTTTGAATTGTCTTGGAAAATGTTAGGGAGGGCAAGACTTGAATAATTCTATGTGTTCTGTCTTCAAAACATCTCTCATTTAAAAAACATCTTTCATATTGCAACAACACCTTGTTCTTAGAAGTTCTGGCTGCTCCCAAACCTATCATGAAATATTGCCGGCTTACAGACAGTGACATCAGTCCACAAGGTTGTGGTATGAATTAATACATGATTATTATTAAAAATAATAATCTAACTGAACAATATACTTTCTAGCAGCATGGGCAAGTAGCTTCCAGAAGGTCTTTACAGCTTTTACAATTAATTAAATCATCCAGAGGCAAAAACAAAGTAAAGAATCTCCAGCCATCAGTATTATATGAACCATGCTGTGCAGCCTCCAGGCTAGGATTAAAAAATTTGACAGATTAAAAAAAGAGATAGAAATAAGTATTGCACTGAAATATGTTGGAATGAATGAGAAATAATTTTAAATCATCTCAGTTGCACCTCTTAACTGTATATACATTGCATTGTAAATCAGTCCTAGATTTTTAATTCCTAAACTGTACAAAAAAGTAAGGATAAAATGCCACAGCTTTTAAGTATATTATGCAGTCTTATGAGTTTATTTTTGGCGGGACTTTTTTGTCAAGTGACACATTAAAAATTAAACTTTGTCATCATTGGCAAATGTATACTTTATACTCAAAATGAAGATCAAGAAATGGGATAACAACACACTAATATAAAACTGGAAGACCTCGCTCAGCATTCCTGCTCTATCACATCACTATCATTTCTGGAACTCAACCTTTCAGTGCTCACTGTGGTGAAACATTTCACCGTGGTGAAACATTAAACTCCCACACGCTTCTGCTGTCCCACTGATATTTTCCCTTCTCATATGAGAATTTCCGTAACAACTGAGTTTCACTGTGTCCACTATGAGATTTTAATTTCATTTATATTCCATACCCAAAGCCTAACTCCAGGAAGATATTGTGGGCTTCCCAAATATAATTCACTCCTGATCCACTGAAAAGGAGACTGTTCAAGGTTTCACTATAACTCAGTATTAAGGAAAATAGAAGAATGGTGCTTTTTGAGACCCAAGATTTTTTTTTGTTTGTTTTTTTAATTTCAACTCTTCCATAGAGTTGACAATAGAAGCCTGATTCCTCCTTTACCAAATATGAAAAGTAAATGTACTCTCTGGTTCTAACTTACCTAAAGAGAAGGAATGACAATTCAGCAATTGTTTCATGAATGACTTACTTTCATTCAGATTGCTATTGGTCCTTCATTGTAAAAAAGATTTCAAAATTCTTTCAGGCCTGGATTCAACTTCCATCTGCTGCAAGATATCACCCTTCCCTCAAAACAGGTCTAGAAGGTTTGTTTTGAAGGTGAATAACAAAAAACATTAAGACCATATGTAAGGTAGCTATGTAAAGAGTGAATATTTATACAGATGTGCAAGAAAGAAAGAGAACACTGACGAGAAAAGAAGACAGAATGAAAAAAGGAAGCCAAATGTTTAATGACATGCTTTGGGGAGGACTTTTTACTAAGTGGAAGTACACTAAGATTGAATGGTGCACTTTGTAACTCTATGTATTAGCACGTCTTCCTGAAAGCTTCGTAAAACCCCTGTCTTTGTTATCACAGTGCCAAGTCAACAGTGTATATGTCTCCAGGAAATTTCTATCAGAAATTGCTGGGAGGTAATCACCTACAGAAACATTAAAGACATTTAAGTACCTTCCCAAGAAAATCATTAAATCAAAAATTTTAATGCCAAGATACACAATATGAATGAGCTTTAGCATCCATCCTGAAAGTATTATCTGTTTAAAAGGTACATAATTCATTTATTATGGTTTAATTTTTCTCTAACGATATTTTGACAGTACTAAAATTTACAGGTCTACGCCATGAAAGCAAATGAGATGGGAATATTCTATACTTGGCTCATTGTAAAGGTTTTATAACCCCAACAAATTAATTTCTGTCTAGTTGGCTAAATTAGTTTAATATCTACAGAAAACCAGATTTTTTTTTTCACCCATAAATCTGAATGGCAAAAGATACACAATGAATTCCGTGAATCAGGAATGGATTCAGCAATCTTAATTTATTGTGACTGAAAATTGTCAATTAGAAATCTAGGCATAAAATGACGAAAGGGTCGTTTTCGTATAATGTACGAAATCACACAGCCATCACATTTCTGGCTTTTTAAAAACAGCTGTAAAGCTGTCGTGGTTTGAGCCCAGCCGGTAACTCAGAACAACGCAGCCACTCACTCACTCCCCCCTTTCATCGTCCTCCCCCGCTCCTGGAGGGATGGGGAGGAGAATCGAATGAATGTAACTCCCATGGGTTGAGATAAGAGCAGTCCCGTAACTAAGGTATAATACAAAACCACTACTGCTACCACCGATGATAATAATGACTAGTGAAATAACAAGGGGAGAGGATACAATTGCTCACCACCCGCCGACCGATACTCAGCCCGACGCGAGCAGTGATCTCGGCCTTCCGGGTAACTCCCCCCGGTTTATATACTGGGCATGATGTGCTGTGGTATGGAATACCCCTTTGGCTAGTTTGGGTCAGGTGTCCTGTCTCTGCTTCCTCCCGGCTTCCCCTCCTCCCTGCAAAGCATGAGACTGAGACAGTCCTTGGTCGGAGTAAACATTACTTAGCAACAACTGAAAACATCGGTGTTATCAGCGTTGTTCCCAGGCTGAAAGTTAAAAAAACACAGCACTGCACCAGCTACTAAGAAGGAGAAAAATGACTGCTATAGCTGAACACAGGACAAAAGCTATAATAGTGTTTACAATGTGTAAATTCCAAAGGCTCCCATCCTCATGCAGTATTCTGTGAGACAAGTGTATAAAACCAGTTTGAAATGGAAAATGTTCAGTCTATTTTTTTTCCCCCAGGGTTTTTCCACTGTTTGATTGGAGAATGGCTGCATTCAAACATATTACCATTCTGTCAGCAGCACTCACAGACTTGTACTTTCACTGCATGATAAATGAAGTTTGCACAGTTTATGTTGTGTGAGGACAGAGTCTAGTGATTCAGTGACGCACATGTGATTTGTAAGTGTCTGATTTGGTTAATCATTAAACACCAAGTAGTCTTAAGATTTCAAGAATTCTGTGCAAATACGGAAACCAGGTGGGCAAGATCGTTGCATGGTGTAATTCACCCTAGTACCAAGAAAGTAAAGCAAAGCAAAACATACCAGCTTCTACCACCAATGAGCTGGCTGGTGGATTTTTTTTTTTCACTTACACATGTTAAAGTATAGCTTCCTATTTAATGAATCTAGTGTTTAAACACATTTATTTGTTGACACAGTTATACATACTTTCCCCTTACAGTGTCGTGTGGCAAGCAGTATACATGCAGAATGTGTACAAATTAGATCATTACTTTTTTTTTTTTTTTACACAAGCTGTTCATACATTCTACAAATCCATGGATCAATCTAGTGATATTCACAGAAGTTCTGCATCATGGCAGAGGAATCTAGAAGGTTGGTTTTTTCAGGTATTTTAGGGGAATATAAGGGATGACTTTTTCACAATCTAAAAATGCCTAAAAAAGATAGTCCTGATTGATAGTAAGAGGCTCTTCCATATGCCAGGTAAGGAACACAGTCAGTCAACAACTGAACACAGATGTTAGAAAAAAACTACATGAAAGATATCATTCAGTATTGCAGTAAAAAGCTACGTCAGAATCTCTGTTTTCCATTTCTTCAAACTTATTTCAAAGATGGATGTGTTTCTAAACATTTTGATAGGACTCAAAGTAACCATGGCTTGACAGCTGCAAGTCTTCGGCTTAGGAAAAATTCCAGACTAGATGATCCCAATCATCTCTCCTAGTGTTAAAATACATAAATACAAACAACTATTTTGAAGAGACAGAAAGTCCTTATGCTTCAGTTAATGAGCTAGAGTTAACTACAGTAGTCAGTAGAAATAACTTTGAAGTAATTGATCACCCCTAGGTGGTCTGCAGCACTTTACCATGGTATTGCTCACAGGCAGAGTCAAAGGACTTGAATAGACTAAGAACACCTTCTTCCATAACTGCACAGTACTGGCACCCAGCCAGCAGTCTCAGAAATCCAATCTGCCTATGACATTGAGGGCATAGGCCCAATGTTTCAGTGCCCCTGACTTCATGGAAATACAATTTATTGACTGAGAGAATAAAACCATGTAATTTGCTCTATCTCTATGTTTATCTTAATATGAGATCTACCCTCAGGCAAATATTTTAAGTCTCCAAATATCATCTTCAGCTACATAAATATCTCTTACATAGAAAACCATCAGTGTTTTCAGACAGTTAATGTCATAGATAAGTGGAATAGGTCACACTGACAGGAAGCTTATCCAAGGAACTCTACTTTTATTCTTGGGTGCAAGACGTGACTGTATATCAGTAAGCACATCCTGTGAATGGTCTACTACAAATAAAATCTACAGATTTCTAAATCCCTTTCCAATTAATCTTAAGGATTATGAAAACCTGGGTTTATGAAAGGCAGGTCCTTCTTGACTAACATAATCTCCTTCTATGACAAGGTGGCCCACTTAATGGATAAGGGAAAGGCTGTGGATGTTGTCTACCTAGCCTTCAGTAAAGCCTTTGACACCATTTCCCGCAGCATTCTCCTGGAGAAACTGGCTGCTTAAGGCTTGGATGGGTGTACTCTTCGCTGGGTAAAAGACTGGCTGGATGGCTGGGCCCAAAGAGTGGTGGTGAATGAAGTTAAATCCAATTTGCAACTGATCACAAGTTGTTCAGTACTGGGGCCGGTTCTGTTGAATATCTTTGTTGATGATCCGGATGAGGGGATCAAGTGCATCCTTACTAAGTTTGTGGACAGCACCAAGTTGGGCAGGAGTGTTGATCTGGAGGGTAAGAGGGCTCTATAGAGGGATTTGGACAGGCTGGATGAATGGGCCAAGGTCAATTGTGTGAGGTTCAACAAGGTTCCGTGCCAAGTCCCTGCACTTGGGCCACAACAACCCTGTGCAGCACTGCACACTTGGGCAAGACTGGCTGGAAAGCTGCTTGGGGAAAAAGGTCCTGGGGGTGTTGATTGACAGCTGATTGAATATGAGCCAGCTTGTGCCCAGGCATCCGAGAAGGCCAATGGCATCCTGGCCTGTGTCAGCAATAGTGCAGCCAGCAGGGCCAGGGCCAGTGACCATCCCCTGTACTCAGCACTGGTGAGGTTGCACCTTGAATCCTGTGTTCGGTTCTGGGCCCCTCATTGCAAGAGAGACATTGAGGTGCTGGAGCATGTCCAAAGAAAAACAACAAAGCCAGTAAAGGGACAGAGCACAATCCTTATGAGGAACAGCTGAGGGAACTGGGGATGTTTATTCTGGAGAAGAGAAGGCTCAGGAGGGACTTTATCGCTCTCTACAACTACCTGAAAGGACGTTGTAGTGAGGTGGGGATCGGTCTCTTCTCTCAAGCAGCAAGCAATAGAAGAGGAAATGGCCTCGAGTTGTACCAGGGGAGGTTTAGACTGGATATTAGGAAAAAAATTTTCACCAAAAACATTGTCAAGCACTGGAACAGGGTGGCCAGGGAAGCAGTGGAGTCACCATCCCCGGAGGCATTTAAAAGACATGCAGATGTGGTTAGGACATGGTTTAGTAGTGGATTTGGCAGTGTTAGGTTTATGGTTGGATTCAGTGATTTTAAAGGTCTTTTCAAACCTAGACAATTCTACGACTCTATGAGTCTATGAATCTACAATTAGAAACCCTAAAACAGTCATAAAAACCTAAAGAAATGTGCCGTGAGTCATACCTTTCCTTTTTACTCCATGACGAACATTGTTTTTTCCAAACAAATTACTGTTGGTTTTTTTTTTCCTGTTTGGTTTGGTTTGTTCTGTGTTGCCTTTATATCAATAAAAAAAATAAAAAAAAAAAAAGAAATTAAAAAAATTAAGAAAATAAAAAAAAAAAGAAAAGATCATGGTTAAAAGCTAAAAGCAGAGAGGATATTTCCTCTTCAGAACACCTTTAAACATAAATGAATCCAGGAAAATGTATGTGTTCACACGGCATTTTCTTTCATACTCGTGTTTATATTTAGTTCTGGAATAGTTTTTATGTATGTGCTTTTGAATTGCTTTATGATAAAGTTATCAACTCACACCTGTTGACCCTCTTCTCAGGCTCTCAGGGGGCCTAACTGAGTCCATTTCGAGCACTGTAACTGTTCTGTATCATCAGCTTAGTTTATGTCCTTTTCTGCTAAAGGCAAGTACTGAGCTGCTGGGTTTGGAGTTTGCACCTTTCTTATGACAGGGTAATTACACACAGCAAAGAACCTTCAGATGAATATAGGTGCTAAGGAGTAAATTAACATCTCAAATGAAAGCAATCAAGATGTCAATATTGCCTTCATATCAACAACAACAACAACAACAAAAAAAGTGCTGAATGGAATGAAACATTAGTTATCCATACTTGAGAGTTTACTGTTTCCAGTTAACAGGCAAATATCCTTTCTCCAGAATTGCTGTGGTTTTGTCCTCCCCAAAATCATTGTGTTCTTATCCTCCATAAGTCCTTCTATATTGCCTCTCCTTCTGTCACATTTTTTTCCACTCATCTTCATAAACAATACTACCTTTCCTTTTCTTCCTCTTTCCTACTTTTACTTTCATGCTCAGTTCTTAGCGCTAACAAATTTAGAATTAATACTGAAAAACCCTATAAAAATAATGGAGAGCTAATGTTTGTTTTGCCACGTTCCAGAATCAAGATTCTTTCCAGTTGTTACGATCGTTTCTTTTTTTCCTTATTCTCTATCTGGATATTTGGGAGCTGATCGAGGATACATTTAATTTAATGACTTGTCTGCTAAAATCAGTGGGGCTTACACTAAAAGTAGAACAGCTTTAAAGCATTAAATAGCATTATGGCCTTGTTGAACAGATACAGAAGTAAGCATATATTTAAATAAATGTATTTAAATGACTTTTAGCTTCATAGTTTTCAAATCAACAGATTGCTTGGGCCATAAATAAGAAAAAATAATTATATTTCATACGGAAGTATTTGTTCCCCTACAGCATGGATCAGCAACTTCTGTAACTTTAACGTATTGCTCACTGTAATAGGAAGAAGCAGCATGTGCAGAATATTTTATTTAAATATGTTGATCTTTTGACATATGGTTAAAAAAAGGAAGAAATTCCAGGAGATCCAATGAAAAAGATCTTATATTTTACTGTAATTTTGCATATATTAACTGACAACACTGAATCAAAAATCTTTACCAATATATTAATACTTGAACTACTCATCATGTAAGTCTCGGACAAGACTCATAAGACTCATTCATGTATTGTTGATGAAGGTCACAGAAAGGCAGACTTTCAGATGACCTTCTCTCTCCCTCAATTGCTGCAGTGAAACTGTAAAATGAACATGTGAAGAATACTATATGATTTTCAGTGACATACACTTCAATTAAGTGATTCTTTCACATCAAATACAGATTGCTGAATGCTTATGCTATAACTGGGCAAGTCTGTCCCGGCTGTTCTATCCATTGATTTGTCTACCTGCTAAAATGAAACAAAAAATTGTTCTTGTCTTTTAAGTCCTCCAAAAGGCAAAGAAGCTGAGTGTTCAGCACTTACTGGGTTCTGTAAAGATCTGGGGGTCATAGCAGTTGGCGTTATCATTACTGCAGGGAAATAAGGTCTCATTTCTGCCTCATCCAATTAAACATTTTGTGGAGCCTAAAATCTAAAAGCCCTGTGGTTTCTGTTCACCTGAATCTTGCACCAATCAATCAGTGGAAAGCAGTGATCTCCCTGAGAAATGTGATACTGTTAAGGAAAGAATATGCGTAGGAATTATCCCAGAAGCTGTATGTATGCATCTGGACAAACAAATGAATGCTGAATATATATTTGGAAGACAGTGACTACATATTGCTCCTGGTTTTTGTGCAGTCTCTAAACTAGTCTCATACTGAATTGAAACTCATTGGACAATCTAGGACACCACTAGCAAATGGAAAAGAGATAATTCCCTTTGAATTCCAGTTAAAGATTTTTGTAACCTTCTTAAAAGTACATCATCTCCTGACAAAGAAGTACCATCTTTGCGTGGAAAAGGAAGTTCGCATACTTACAAATTAGTAAGCATTTTCAAATTAACATCAGTATGTATTCAGGACAGTTCTATCTTGCTGGACATAATTGAGCTATGGATTAAATGAAGAACAAATTTGAAAAAGAGAGAGAAAATAATAATGTGCCTGGTTTAACAGCTGCAGCTCTAGTACCATCAGTACAGAAAGGAGACTTAAAGAAGAGCTACAGAGAAGTTATGACTAAGAACTTCTTAGCTATTTATCACCTTTCTTATTTAGTGTTGCTATATTTCTGGCTGGTTGGGTATGCATTTATGACTGATGCATGTAGCATATCAACTGTTTTCACAGTATATTTATAAAGTACTTCTAATGGCTTGTAATGGAATATTTTGCTTTTTGATAAAAAGAGTAATCCATCAACACAACAGGAAGAATGGAAATGAGAGAAAACATTTGTTCAGAAAGCTTTTAAATGATGCTGTTTGTTCATATTAGCATTTTCTTTTTCCTATTGCTATGTCTACCCTTCTTCCAGGAGGACCAAATCAAGCAATTACATAGCAAAAAAGGATATGTCGCCTCACAGTTCACGTATTACCAAGGGAACTGGCAGGGGATGATTTGCAAAACCGCTGAGCTCATGTACCAGCTGAAGTCTCCAAAACTGCTGTACCTTGAGCACATGACAAGTGGTGCTGTAGTAAAGATTTAAAAAAGGTATGTTGTCGACATATCAAATAAGGCACCCCAAATTAGAAACTGTTGGCCTTTCTCTGCTCGTTTGTAAGATGGATTAATACAGCCAAATATTTTCCAAGAATAATGTGAAAATATATGTATTGGTGTCTGAGGCATACTTGGTTAGTATACTGACAGGTGTAATCTTCCACAAGATAGTATTTCTGTGTACAGGACAAGTTTTCAAATAGCATGCAGAAACTGTGATGGTCAACAGAATACAGCACAGCTTCTCAATGATGTGCATCCATCTATTCAGGAGGCAGAAGATGTGGGAAAATGATCTGAGGACAGTTTTTCCCATGTGCACACCTTGAAGTTTCATAGAAGGCTTTAAACACCTAAACAATTGTGTAGTAACAACTCAGGCAAAAATAACAATGAGGAAAAGCTGAAGGACAGAGCAAAGGGATCTTACAAAGTATATGGAATTAACAGGAACATATAAAAAAAAATTATAAAAGCTAGATGATATTATGTGCTCAGTAGTAACTCTAACTGCACTCAGTAGAAATAATCATGAACCCCACAGATTTTTCCATACATAATTCTAAAAGCAAAATAAACCACGGTCCAGAATGTACCTCTCTGAAATACCAATAATACACTATTTTATGCAAATCTTTTTGCCAGACTTCCCTCGCCATTAAAAAGTAATTAGTGATACCCACTTTGGTACGGCCCTCTGTATTCATTATTTACTAAAAAGGTGTGGGAGTGAAATTTTAAAATTAAATATGTACAAGAGCCCACCCATGGTTAGTTGGCACATGAAAATAGCAGAACAAAACCAAAACAGTTTCTTCTTTTGAAGAGTGCAGAGGTGAGTGAGCCAGATTACATCTGGACATCTTTAACTTGCAATTTAGAATAATTTTTTCTGAACAAGATTCTAATATTTACCCCTGGATTCCCAAGAATGTTAAGCCATTGTGCCAGCATGATACCAAGTTTGTTCATTTTTCACTCTTAAAGAATGATGAAAGCATTGATCAGTATTACTTCATGTCTGTTTAATTATTCTACATATGTCCCATGGTATAATATCTGCCTTTTTTAATTCTGTTTGGAAGCTCTCTGCCCTGTGGACAAATGTGACTATCAAATTCAATGCCCGCAGCACAGCACATTTGCTGACCTTCAGCAAGCTCTGACTTTTTTATGTTGCAACATTATTTTGTTTTATTATTTTACCCCAAGAGAGCAGTCTGTGATCAGCAAAGAGATGCTTCTATCTTAATCATTGTTCCCATGTTTCTAAATATTCAGATTTTCAGTCTCCCAGGAATACCACTCACTATTTCTTGGTATTGTCAAAAAGCAATGAAATAATTTCAACCAAAACTCAATACACTAAAGCTGATAGTCCAGTTATACTAGTAGCATAAAATCATCTTTGTGCTTGTTTAATTCTGTATAATTCTAAGCTTACAGTCTACAAAGCTGTCACATTAGGTGTAGCTCCATTTAACTCAAGAATAATACTTTAAAGTATCAGACCTTAAATTTGCAAAATCTGGAGGAAAGCATTTTCTTTATCCTTACTACCAGCTTCTGGTAGAGTTGATCTGTGATTAAACACATCAGGCATCAAAAACAAGTCAATGCTTTTTTAAAAAAAAAAAAAAAAAATCAGGCTGAAGCCTGACACCAACATAAAACTGGAATAATGTCATTGAACTTAATAGATTAAAACAGTCTATCCATAGTGTTTTAGAAGGGAAGAGAGGAAATTAAAACACTTTCAAAATCACCTCTGCAGGAGACAAGGATATGGAAATGATCTTTATGATGCAGTGAATTCAGCAAGATATCTTCAAGTCAGAGGCCTTCAATTTAGCATGGTTATAGAATAAGCTATGTATACTTTTTTGTAAATATATGTGCAGTAGAATGAGAATGCCTGAAACATTATGATGACTATGACTTTGATAATCTCTTGCAGAGAGATTGTATTACACATTTTTACAATTTCTTTATTTGTATGAGTTTCACACAAATATTAAGAATAACAACCAAAAATTTAAACAGAATATATTTATAATATATATAATATAGAATTATATAGATGGAATTTTATTATCATTTCTTTATAATTTAGGATATGATGACACTGCATTGTGAAGTGCCAGTTAAGAGAATATGAAGGACTTACATTCTCAAATTTGGGCATTACACATTATGTAGTTGCTTGAATATCAGGACAATGCCTGAAGTAAGAATATTATGCTTATCGCTAATGTGGTTTAAGCTATTCATGTAGCTGTAAAATCCTTTAGATAAGGATGAACCTATAAAATCCAACTCACATGGCCTTGGCAAACATCAAATTTTGGAGGCTGGGATAGATAAGCAAAGGACCTACCACACTACAAAGACTTTGAATCGTTTGAATTTTTCATGTTATATTTTTAAATTTTATTATGTGTAATTAGTACAGGTAATACTTCTCCATTAAAAGAGGTGTGAGAAGGATTATAAGGTTTAAAATAGTAAGGTTTTAAATATTTTAAGTGTCTTAAATATCTGAAGTAAAGCATTTGTGCCCTCCAAATTTTATATTTGTCAGCTAAGAGCAAAGTAGATTTTGTCCAGTAATTAACAATGTATATTGTTAATAAAAATGAAAACTTTGTTTGAGCACTGAGAATAAGCCTTGTACGGAGTGGTCCAATAGGGGTCCAATAGTCATAAGATACTTCATCAGCAAAATAAATAATCTTCTTTATTTTAGGATTTTTTTGTTAGTTTGGTCAGTAAGTGTATTTGGCAGTGAGGCCAAAAGAATCTACAGAATAGTTCTCCTAATAGTATTCTTAATAGGGCAAAAAATCTTAGGCATGTATTGCATGATGTGCAAAGAAATCTCTGTTGCCACCATGAAGAATAGAGTGCTGAATTGCAGCCTGCCCCAAGACAGCAAAACATTCTCTCTTTAGTCCAATATAAACATTTCCAAGTCACTTTAGTAATCATTAAAAAATGGTTATTACTTGTTTGAAAAAGATACCTCCTCTCTAACACAATGCCCCTGCACCAGCCTATCTTGTTAGATAAGCAATTTTGAATTAGAAATCCAGAAAAAAAATCTAATATAACGGAATGTACATATTGTTGAAGAAACAGGTAACACTGTCAGTTTAATAGGCATTTAACCTACTGTGTGTTTCAGAGACATTTGCTTGACTTAAAAAATAGAGAATTTCCACTTATCTTGGTAATTTATTCCAAGACTAAATAAACATGACTATTAAAAATTAACTACTTATCTGCACCCATTTAATTCCATGAAAATGGTTTTACTTTCTTCAGTGGTTCTAGGGTTTTAAGAGCACTTGAGAAGCATCCTCATAGCTTCAACTGTAAAGAAATTATTGTGTTTTATGATGGATTGCTTGGATCAAATGCATTTATATAGCAACAGTTTTGCAGTTGCTACATATTGATATCATTTACTCAGCCACAACCAATTTTATTGACCAATATTTTTTATAATGGAATTGTACAAAAAACACAGAGACATCTGTACACAGGGACGAAGTGCCCCAAAGTGGCTGTGTATTTAAGTATTTCCACTCTGTTCGTTCTGTTATCTCTTAACCAATAGCTTAGAAACTGCTTCTGACATTGCTATGACTATCTTGGAATTTGGAGAGGAGGACACAGGAAAAAGAAGGTGATCTTTTTAGAGAGCAGCTGTGGCAAATACTGCATAAATCTGAGAGAAAAAAAAAAAGCTTTCACTTTAAATTTTTTGCTTCTGTAAATATTCTCCAAATTGATGTTAGCATGATACTGTCTGATTAGCCAACAAGAGTGCTACTTCTGGGACTGTGTGGAGGCCATTCTCTGCTAGCCAGTAAAAAGCTAAAAAGGTCTTCTAGTTGGTCTGCTTCTGTACCTTATTTCCTTCCTTATGCATTTTAACCATGACTTTGCAAGCATGATATGGAGACTGTAGCTACAAAAAAAAAGGGGGGAGGGGGGGGAAGAGAGGGACAAAGGACAAAGACTGCATTCTCACACTCAAGGGTAGTACTAAAAAAAAAAAAAAAAAAAAAGCCTTTTTTAGCAGCTATTTGCCTGATGCCTGGCATAATCCAAGAAAATGGAGTTTTCAGTCCATTAAGAAGTTTTTTTTTTCCTCATGAAAACAGCACCAGAATGATAATAACATTAAAATTAGCAGCACTAATGAAGTTATTTCTGGTTGCCTAATTTGTCACTGACAGGGTTTACCAACTGCCCAGGTAATGAGTATGGAGTTAGTTCTGGACATGTGCTGTTTTATTTTCATTCATTGGACCTGTGTTACAACCAGGAACTGATAAGACAACCAAAATAACTACAAATATCTCAGCTTTCCTCAAATTATGTTAATATCCTTATCAACAAAAGTTGTTTTATTGTTTGCATGTAGCTGATACCCCTGCTTATATGTGAAAAAATACATGAATACTAATTACTTTCTACAAAAAAAAAAATGTATAAATGTTTTTAAAATAGAGAAGTTTGCACTTAGGACAACTGATATATAACATTTCAAAGTGAAAAATAAAATATGTAAAATAGTGCTTTACCTATATAATCTTAAAATACATAAAATCATTGGCATAATATCTGAAAGCTATAAAGACATTCTGAATTATTTTATGCTCATAATGTCTCTTGGGTGCAACAGACAGGGACAGAAGTAAAGCTCCCATTTTACAGATGAAAAAAAAAGAGCTCAAAGTAGATTATCTCTTACCTAAACTGACACACTTGATGTGTGGTTACACTAGGAACTATAAAAGTCCTAATGGTATGGCCCCTTTTATGGATAAAAACTTCTATAGATTGCTTTTCCTAATTCATAAATATGGCATATGAAAATAAATTATGATATTGCAAAATAAACACAGCAAGAAAGGAAACAAATGTAAATGCTTGATTTGTACACAGTACAGATTTTATACAATTTCATTATCATATAAATAGCTCACATATATAATCTTTCGTATGTTAATTCTGATAAATGTTACAGTAAAAATTAAGATTAATTGAGGTTGCTTTGAGAGATTTGCTAGGAGTTATGTCTGCAGTACTTTTTAGCCTAGTTATATTATGTTCTGAAAAGTTTCTGTATTCTATTAGTGATTTACGATATCTCCTTACTTGTATTTTTATAAACTGCTAAACTGTGTAAAATTGCTCTTTTCTGTCTTAACTTTTGATGCTTAGAATTCTTCTTTGCTTTTTTTTTTTTAAGCATGAGTTTTCAGATTATACAGAGATCTGCTACAAGACTGAATTGCTAAGTGTTTTGGAAATTAATACATGATAGCTGAGAAGAAGCATTAAATCTGCATAAACCTACAAAGGTTCACAGCTAAAGTGGGTTACAAAAAGAAATTTAAGGGCAAACATTATTTGTTGTCATCGAAGGACACTAACTTTTCTCATAGTCACAAAGGTATCTAGGGATATATTAATTCTTCCTTTGGATCTTGCACATACAGAAATACTGCGCACCCTTCTGTGTAGATAGCAATTCAAATAAGGCAGCTGAAAGCAAGAAAGAACTTCCTTTGGCACATTTAATGAAATATGCATTGAAACACTGAAAGTCTGATTTTTTACTGACCCTCACCTGATTCAGACATTTTTGTCTTTAAAAACTGAAGGAAAAAGGGATTTAGAATATAATCACAGCAGAATGTCAGCATTTTATACTCACTTTGCACGGATTTACAAAGCTGTTATATATGATAAACTGTGAAACGCATATTTCAGTATGAGAGCCTCTCATTTCACAGCTGTACAAAACATAGTCTTTCATTTCAGAACCCATAAAAAGCTTTGTGTCACATTACTGCATCCTGAAAATACATGACACAAACTGAGTTTTTGGGTGTCTCTATTTCCATTAGTGGGTAGTATCATTATCTTCTATCTTACTGTCTTTCAGCTTGCAGTTCAGCATTTGCAAATTTTCACAACAGGAATTAAATTAACTTAGATCTCTCCTGCTTTTACCTTTTCTTCTTCTGCATTCTGCCAATTTTTCTTTGAATGTCTTCCATGCAGTTAGAGTACTACAAGCAAACCAGATTTTCTTGTATGGCATTAACCACTCTACTGCTTGGTGTTCTATACAAAATAAACGGGCATAGTGGATCTTCAGTCAGTAGTGCCATGCTCAACAAGGATCAGCAATGAAATTCCCCAGAAAACTTAATAAAATATGAAAAGCATTTATCCCATTTTCAGTGAATAAATGCCATGTCCCAAAGTTAGTGTCATACTTTAATATTGCACAATAGCATATTAATGAAAGGGATATTCTTTGTTGTTTCTCTGCACTCTTTAGAACTCTATAACACATATCATGCAAGTGTTCCTCTGGGATGAAACAGCAATAAATCTTTAATAAACTATGAACAACATTTCAGTCTCAGTGACGAACACTTTGCTACAAAAATACTACTGGATATATTGTATTAAAAATAAACAAATGAGGAGATATTATTAAAAGTTTGCCTTTTTTTCCAGATGTGTCTCATATTTGAGTTTGCTTGGAATTAAACACCAGTAAATCTTTAATGAGGTACAAATGAATATACTAGTCACTTGAGAGTTATTGACACATCAATATCCATAGAATAGTATCTTTTAAAACTATTGCAGTTCCTTCCCTGATAGACATTATATATTCGGTATTAATAATGCATGAGCATTTTTAATTCATTTCTGTTGTTACACCCTGTCCTTACTCCTGCAGCAACATTATTAAAACTGTTTTTATAAACATCATTTTCTTGAGATACATACATTAAGTGTGACTTGTAGTGAAGAGTTGTAAATGTAGCTGAGTTTAAAATTCCTGATTTATTATTGATAAATAATACATGGGTTATAAAACAGAATAGTGTTATACTTAAACTGTTCTTTCTACCAGATTGACCCAAAAGGAAGAGAAAGCTCTGTCTTTTACAAGTCTGACCTATATTTGTAAATGACTAATTTGCAAAGATGAGAGAGCTACACAGGTGTGAATGCTGATCTGGCTTCTGAGGGTTCTAACTGCAGTACCATTCCCATCTTCCTTACATTTCCAAATGTCAATTGCCATTATACTGAAGTCATGGTCCTAATCTGATTCAGAGTACAACATCCCTTTAAAGACAGGGGAAACACCATTCCCTTTGGCTTCTGTCTTCACCTGACACAGTGCCACTTACAATTGTTTTCTACCAGACCAAACCACTGAAAGGTTCTGAAGTGACATTGCCCTGCTGTCCTCCTAAGCCAGTTCAACAAGAACATAAAGCAGCACTGGTTAGAAACGACACAGTGTGAGAACTGCATTTTTTAATGGAGATTTAAGCCACTTGGCAGAATTTAAGGTTCTGCAAAATGAGGGAAGAACTGTGTCTATATTCTGCACTGTTTGACTGCACCCATGTCCGAATATTTTTTTTTAAACACTTGGTGATTTCACTCCATGAATTTCAAATCATTTTACGGTTACTAATGGGTTTTGGGGTTTTTTTTTTTTTGTTTTTTTTTTTTTTTTCAAGATCTGTTCTAACAAGTAAAAGGTAAGTATATTTTCCTGAGGTCACTCATAAGGACACTAAAACTGAGTGACATATTGTGATTAACTTGTATAATCCCTGTGTAAGTCTCTGGCAAGGCTAAATCATTTAAAAGATAATACTATGCTTTTTTCCAAATGGCACCTTGTATTTTATGTTCCTGTAGATAAAACTATTAGCCTCTTACCAATGCATTTTATATAGAACATAATTATTAAGTGTGACCATGTTACTGCTAATAATGTTTTTGATAATGGTGACATTAGGTGTCCTGTTAACAGCTGGTTCCCTACTGAGCTCCAAACTTTGGACATATGACAAAAAGACTTTGTAAGGGTCGAAGGTAGTAGAAGATCAGATACATAAGAAGGACGTGGACCCACTCAAACGAGTCCAGAGGAGGGCCGTGAAGATGATCAGATGTCTGGAGCACCTCTGCTATGAAAACAGGCTGGGAGAGTTAGGCTTTTTCAGCCTGGAGAGCAGAAGGCTCCGGGGAAACCTTGGAGCAGCTTCCAGTATCTAAAGTGGTCCTGCAAGAAAGCTGGAGAGGGACTTTTTACTTTTGTCCTAGTGATAGTAATATCTGAGTAGAACAAAACTCCTTGAGTAAGGTTAAGATTTCTCACCCATCCTGTTCTAAAATATCCCTATTTAAATAGCAAAACCTTTTCTATTTTCCAGCCTAAATGTACTACATATAACCACTGCTTCTTTTAGTTTTCTCTTTCCTTGACTGGAGCATATTGACAGTTTTTTGTATTTCTCTAGGAGATTGCATAGCTTGTTACTCATATAACATTGTTTCAACACTTTTTTCCTTGTTTCTTATGACATAAGTTTATAGGAAGAATGTCTAATTTACAGCATGATCTGAATATAGCAAGGATATATTCAATGGCAGCAATGTGCCATTTCTACAGTTTATTTATGCCCAGTCTTTTCAAGCATTCTCAGGAAATCATCGAAACAATTTCCATAGCTACAAAGCAAAGAAGCAGTACAAAAAAATGTTGCTTTTCTAAATATTAATACCATTCCTCACTGTTTATTTTTGGTCAATATTTCATAGTTAATATGCATGTAATCATTATTTAAATGTGATTTGCCAATCAGATTGATTGATTGTAGGTCAAGCCTGCTTTACGTTAATATACTCATTACCACCACCAGAGAGCTGATGTTAGTTAAGTAATGGGTGTTGTTTACCCTCAAGTGTCCAAGCACTGAAAATATAGCATGTATACGAACGTAATAGAAAAAGTAAAAAAACCCTAAAACTTACAACACCTTCTCCCCACCCCTTCCTTCTTCCCAAGCTGAACTTCACTCCTGGTATTGTCTTCCTCCTCCCTGCCAGTGGCACAGGGGGACAGAGAATGGGGATTGTGGTCAGTTCATCACTTGTTGTCTCTGCCACTCCTTCCTCCTCAGGGGAGGATTCCTCACGCTCTTCCCCTGCTCTAGTGAGGGGTCCCTCCTGCAGGAGACAGCCCTCCATGAACTCCTCCAGTGTGAGTTCTTCCCAGGGGCTGCAGTTCTTCACAAATTGCTTCAGTATGGGTCCCTTCTGTGGGTGCAGCCCTTCAGGAGCAGACTGCTCCAGCGTGGGTCCCTTCCATGGGGTCACAAGTGCTGCAGCAAATCTGCTCCAGTGGGGGCTCCTCTTTCTATGGGGTCACAGGTCCTGCCTGCAGGGGAATCTCTGCTCCAGTCCCTGGAGCACCTCCTCCCCTCCTTCTTCACTGATCTTGGTGTCTGTGGAGCTGTTTCTATCACCGTTCTCACTTCTGTCTTTGTCTGCTACTGCTGTTGTGCAGTAGCTACTGCACATTGTGCTACTGCCAAGGTTTTGTTACTTTTCTCACTGGATTTTTTTAAAGCAATAAAGGACAAATAATTTTAATCTTAATAATCACTATCAAGAGTAAAACCTGGTCACATCTTAGTGGTCTCAGATCATCCTGATTTACTTCAACATGAAGTATCCTGAAATACTGCCATTTTTCCATTGGCATATTATGTACTTCAGAACAAAAAGCAGTCATTGAAAAAGGGTATGAAACAAGTAGTATGGAATGGCTGTAGTCAAATCTGGGAAGGATATATTGCCTTAAAGCAGCATCAGCAGAAGGAGGAGAATATCTGAAGAGTTAGATAAGTGTTTTTACAAGGCCAGCATTACAGATGGGTGGGAGATAAAAGAAAGG
Organism: Strigops habroptila; assembly: GCF_004027225.2. Taxonomy (NCBI): domain Eukaryota; kingdom Metazoa; phylum Chordata; class Aves; order Psittaciformes; family Psittacidae; genus Strigops; species Strigops habroptila. The sequence continues at coordinate 89,741,125 of NC_044278.2, read as the reverse complement.
AAAACCAGAAAGTGTCATAGTTGTGAAGGATGTTAAGAAGTGTGACTTACTGCTGTGAGACACAGCGAGCCTCCATAATGATTAAAAGATTGGAAAGGTGACAGCAGACAGAGTAATGAGTAAGGAAGACAGTCATAACAACTATACTTTTTACAGGCTGGAGAACAACTGTGAGGATGCTGGATGGCAGAACAGAAGATGTTGCAGTAAAGAGTGAGGGCTCAAGGAGTCAGCAAAAAAGAAAAGGCCAGGCACCAGAAATGTTATGCAGGAAAAGTGAATGGATTGAGAAAGGGTTACAATCTATGAGCTGTGGAAGAGGAACCAGATGAAGATGAATCCCAGGTTATGAGACTGAGTGACAAGTAAGGGGATTGGGTTGTCAATATTGATGGGAAATGGGGACGAAGAATGGCTCGAAAGTAAAAGCAAACAGCTGAGTTTTGTTGTATGTGTTAAGTCTAGCTTGCTGGCAAGATGTCATCCAGGAATAGATGTCTGAAAGACAGGCTGAGACACACGCTGGGTGGAGAGAGAAAAAAGGAAAGGGAAGAGAAAGGGAAGGAAGGGAAATCCTAATTTTTTAACTTAATCTTCCATTGGTGTGCATTCCCATGGGAACAAGAGCAAGATGTGTGATTGTTGTTTTTTATTTTATGACAAAACACAATTGTATTTCTGTTGTAGTATACTACACACAAAAGATTTAAATAAGGAAGTCCACAGGAAGCGAAAGTCACCTAGGTATCACAACAATAAGTATAGTCAATACTTTTGAATTAGAACTTAGATTACTGATGACATTAAAGATAGATATACAAAAATCTTGACAGTGATTCTCATTTAGTTCTTATGGTCTTTATTCAATTCCTGTGCTGTTGCACAGCTAAAATGTTTCTTATTCTACTCTTCTATTTTTCTTTCCTCTTTTCATTTTTTTTCCCTAAAACATTAGAAATATACTATCTGCTTGAGTACTAGCCCAACTGGGTTTTCAATTACGTTGTTTTATATCAAAAGACATATCCCTTTGTATGAGAAATCCACAGTAAAAATCGAATTATGACTAGGAATAATTTATTTGACTATATAACATCTCATTAGTAATGAAAAACATATATATACAGTCTTCCTAAACCATCTCCAGGTCTAATTGCTAAGACCTAGAGCTTGCCTGCATGTGGATACCCAAAAAGTGGGATAACTGAGGTACCAATTAAGGGGTTTGACTGCATCCAGTTTTGATAGACAAAATACGATGTGTACACAAAAAAAAAAAAAAGGAAGAGAAAGACTGGAGTTATTCAGAGCCTTATTTTGCCACAATGGAAAAATGTGTCACACTAGGTGCAGGCTCACGATATATAGAAGAAGAGGCAAGTGGAGTTGGTTTTAGTTTGGATGAAAGGAATAGGAAACATAAAACCATATGTCTGTCAAAATCTGAACTAGTCAGTATAGATTCACAGAGTAGTTAGATGTCAAAAGAGAGATAAATTAAATCCTGGAAATGTCTATTTGTCTTCAGTGGTTATTAAAGAAGTCTGAAATTATGCACTAAGACATGCACTTTTTCTTTGCAGATACCTAAAATTCTGTAAGATGATTCCAGTAAGGCACACAGGACTTGAGCAAATACATAGGTACTGAGATATTAATACAGAGATGATAGGTGGACTTGTGATTGCAGGTGAGCTTACCTAGGCTACAGGAGAGACAATACCAAAGGCTGGTCCTCCTGAGTACTTGTGGGGGCTACACATCTTACAGGAAGGTGGATGGAAAATGAAGATTGAGATGAGACTCAAGGTTAAGACCTTTCTACGAAGCAGAGAAAGAAGATATGTAAATGTACCAAATTTTACATTTTAGGTAAGTTCCTTGACTGCTAGGCTTTTGACATATTCCACTAAAAGGAGGAAAGGAAGATCTTTGTCTTAGCTTAATACTGTTTTGATGCAAAAGATGACTGGGAGCAATTTGTACATAATGACACACATATGTAAAGAAACGAGTAATACTATGTTGCTCACCCTCTGTAGTTCCTGGCCCACCCTGGATCAAAGCTGGCTTGGATGTGCTCTTCCTGAGTGTGATGAGGAGTGCCAGGACAATGAAGTACATCTTCTGCAGCTTTTGGCCTGCAGGCTGCACCTCAGCTGTCTGAGCAGTAATGATATGAAGCAACATATATTGAGGGAAGCAAGCAGGTTTTTGGGTGTTTTTTAAGATCTTTTAAATGAGAAACAGTTTGAAACGGAAGCACTTAGGACATGAAAACATCCCTGGACAAAACCAAAGCAGCTTTGAGGTTTCTTAGGAGTTTTCTCAGAGCCAGCTCTTGACCCCAGCATTTATTCATCATTACATTCCACGCTGTCATGTGCTGACAGCATAGAACAACTTTAAATTCATTATCCAATGGATTTAGACAAATAAGACACAAAAAATTAGTGAACCAGACAATTTTATTGAATTTACTGGTTGGAAGCACAATTGGCAGACAGCTTGCTGTACGATTGTATTTGGTAGCTCATAAGGGAGAAAAGTGAGGAAGCGTTAACTCATGCTTTGATCTTTTCCTTAGCCTCCAATTGTGAAAACCATTCCTGCTAGCTCTGATACTTTGAAGGATTACGTCCTTCTCTTTTGTCACTTCAAAACTGACTTTCTCCTGGAAGGTTTGGGCAAAGAGTAATCTTTGCTGGGAGAAAGACTGCATATGTTTTGGGCAAGCTACTTGACTTCAGGAAAGATCTTGGTCTTGGCTTTTTCTCCCACCGGAAAGGATCAGGCTTAGCTGGTTGAGCTCCAAGAGCTTTGGATTGTCTGCAAATGATCATCTGTGGCCATTTCCTTTTGCTAGGTTCCTAGAAACATCAGCGGATTTAAAAGTCCCCTAAAACAGATCAAGACAGAGCATGGATTTTAGGAATCTTGGCACCATTATACTGTACAACTGCTATCTTGCATAATATGTATTCTTACTCTCGTTATACACTTTTCCTGGTTTATTAAGCTCTTTTACAGCTGGCTTAAATGCCCAGCCAGTCTTCTGGTGCATTTGGGATCTCTCTCACCACCCACACATTCAAAGTCTGTAAATAGCCTCTGGAGCAATAAAAGTTCTGACCTTAAGGTTCCCTTTGGACACTAACATAAAATAAATTACCCATCGCAACAGCAGGATAAGTATTTATGAGTCCTGAGTGGAAGTCATACTCAGCAGAGAGAATAGTATTTCAGTGAAACACTTCAGCTCACACATGCTTTCTTTTATTTCCTTCCTTATCTTACAAAAAAGCAAATCCTTTTTTGTTATGTTCACACTGTATCACAGTTTGAAAAACATTGAGCTAACTTGGGAAAAACTCAAGCTGCTCTCAAAACATTTCTTTCAGTCTAAATTTTGGATATTCACTCACTTGAACAATCGAATGTCTATCGGTCAAACGTCTCACAGCTTCACTTGTCTAATTCAAAATATGCCTCTGCTTTTGTTTTCACTCTGCCTGCATTAAGTCTCATGTAATAGTCTGCTGACCACATTTGCAATAGGCATGTCTTATTTCAAGTTTCTCTTTTATTCTAGCAGCTGTCATAGTTTTCTCTTTCTATTAGAGTAATATTACTTTTACTTTAGTGATTTGTTTTATTATAACAATTTGATGTACCTATACTTTATTATTTTCCTATTCCGTCACTACTTTCTTTGTTATTTTGCGTTCCCCTCCCTCCCCTCCACCCAATATTTACCTTATGCACTTATGCACTCTGTTAATATGTGCTTCCACCTGAATTTCTCTTCATTTTTTCTTATATTCTTCTCCTCTGGGATTTAACTTCTTACTCCTGCCAGGTATTTACATCATGCTCACTTGTTGTCTCTTTATGTGTTGGTTTTAATATTTATTTTATCTTGTCTTTTTCTTTAATGATAAATCCAATAAAGTGTCTCTCTGCTTCTCATATTGAAATGTTAGGAAGTTTTTTATATATATATATATACACACATATATATATTCTATATGACATGGCAACTAGTAGCTCAGAATCACTGCTCCTTTAAATTAAACCAGTGATGAAGTTAAGGGTTTCAGAGGCAAAAGAGCAAATATCTGTACCACAATCTAGCTGTCTTCAGTATAATTTTTTTTAAGAACATCTGGAACCTGAGGTCTTTCCAAGAGTGACCTCCTTGTATGTCAATACCTAGGGAAAACGGACAGCATGAGTACATGAAGAGAAGAGAAGAGCTACCTCTGTTAGAAACTCTGGGGTTCTCCTCTTGGTAGCAGGTGCCTCTGCAATCTCCTCTTCTTTTGTCCCTATTCTCTTACAGCCCAAAAGAATAGAGAGCATGCCTTCCTTAATGAACAGCTTAGCAAGCTCTGTGGGCCTTGTTCTGACTGCAGAAACGTGTTTTATGCTTTCTCATGACTAGTATAGTTAAACTAATCCCAGTAATTAACTACTAAAGCTTAGTGACTGGTGGACTTGTAGATATATATATGGCTAAACCACAATTTAACCTATAAACTGTAATATTTGCCTAACTTTTAGAGGGCGGGGGGGGTAAGTTTCTCCTTTTAATAGGTCCTCCTTGTCTACCATCTTCATTACAAAATAGCATTTACCCCTTCTACCTAACGTTCCTTGATGTAGCCAAGGAATAATTCCCCATTTATGTAAACAAAGAAAAAATCATATTATGTCCTCCTTTGCTATTCTCCTTTTTCTTTCATTAATTCACTCTTCAGTCTCATTCACTCTTCCTTTCTTTACCTCCTTTTCTCTATTTTCAGAGTGCCAATAGAAATCTTACTACCGTGAGAGGACTGTTAGTCTCCTAATAGGTTCAGAGTTTTGCATCAGTCAGTCAAAATGTTCTACCTCTTCACTGTGACTTAGGAGGTCACCACCACATCTCCAAATATCACTAGCTCCAAGAAATTTCTGAATAAAGAATAACTTATTTGAGAAAATGAGCAATTAGGAGATTTTTAAAGGCTGAAGAAGAGTGAGAGTTCATGTCATGCTGGAGTTTGCAGCTGGGTTGTGGAGAAACCTGACATTTGAGCCAGTTCTACAACTTTTTATTTACTGCCTGTGGAAAACTGAATAACTTGAACTAATTCAATTCCATATTCCTCTTTCAAAAGCAGTTTCATTTTCATTTTGCAGGTGCCAGAGGCAAGTGTTCCTGAAAACATGCATGACATATTTCACAAAACAAGTCTGACTAAATTTTGCCCTAAGTCTCAAGTGTGTACTTGCCACCCAAATTTTGAACTTCTAAAGATGGCGTGTTGAGCTCTGTGCCTTGCCCATATATTGCATCCTACTCTATGCTGCAGTACACTTCAACAGCTGATCTCCAAAAAGAGTGATTCAAGGGTCTTTCTGCTAGTTCAAATCAAATCAAATTAATACAATTTTGTTTTATGCTACAAAAGGACAAAATGGTGGAACAGCAGCAACCTGCAGTTAGTGTACTTTGAATGTGAAAAGGAAGGCAATGCCAAGATTAACAGAATGTGGAACAGGATTCTGCAATCCATCACTACCTTCCTCTCAGCTGGAGGTGGGGCTGTCGAACAGATGTGTTGGGATTTCTGCAGGGAAAGGAGAAAGAACTTGGATGAACACAAAAGGAAAGCACACTCCACTGAAGGGTGTCTTGAGAGAGTGGGTTAAGAAGGACTCTGCTACTCCAGTCAAACTATCCCCAGTCAATCAGTCCATAGGACATTACCTACTCATATTTTTCTATTTGGCACAAGGTATAAAGTACGTGAGGGAAGCATTACAACAGAAGGCATCTTATCCTTCTGTGTATCAAGCCTGCCTACAAAGCAAAATGAAAAGCAGTCTGATACCTAGTATTTTAAGAAGTTTTTATCTCTGATTTTGATGCATGACACACAGCCTTCACACTGATTGTAGATTTCTGTTTAGTCCCGTGGATATAAGTAGGTTAACAAAATTCTATGAACTGTGCCACCATAAATTCAGGAAGAAACTATGTATGCAAGGTGTATAGAACAAGCTCACAGAAATATCTCAAGGCTTCCTCTCTCAAACTCAAGGATGGATTTATATTCTTTTTTAACTTGAAGGCAACATGCCTTCAGAACTAGGGAATTTAACAAGAAGTAGCAGGTCAAGGTTAACATAGTGAGACACTGCTAAAGAATTAAAAGACCAGCTTCCAATGTGTTGGACAAATTGTTATGGTAGTTTTCATATATTGATTACATATATTGCTATGTCTGGAGTCAAAGATTATTCAGAAAGTTGATTAGAAAATGTACCTTTCAGCCATATTGCTTTCAGCTTATCTAAACCTGACACTTCAAGACATGGCTACGCATAATAAGGAAGAAAAGTATTTCTAGAATTGTATTAATTTTCTTCAAGTAGATGAGTTTGACTAAAAAGTAAGATGATCAAATATACATCACCTTGGTCATTGCTGTTTGCACTTTTCAAGTATATTGGTATGTCTTTCCTTCCAGAGGGTTGGCATTTCTGGGCATAAAAGAAATATAAACATATAAAATTTTGCAAAAAAGAAAAAAGAATAATTATTAGGAGTGGAAGCTGGGAAGCGGGAATTTAATATCACTTCTCTATTTTCTTCCAGAATATGAAAAGGACAAATGACAGCAAATGAAAGCCATCTTCTTGTTGAAGCAGCAAAAACAGTCCCAGTGGGGCAGGACTCAGCAACTTGAAAACTCTGATAAAGCAGAGTTCAAAATCTCAGTATTACAATATTTCAGATTAGGCTATTCATTTTCTGCCTGAAAGTCAGTATTTCTTTCTGCCTGGCTCCTTGATATGAAGTGCTTTCCAAATAGTATCCATCTGATTAACGATCGGGTTTTTGCATCAATGTGAATAACCAAATTAATTGTGAAAGCAGGGTTGTTATATTCAGGTAGTAGTAGGGTTGGATATATTACTATTTGCACATCTCTAGCACCAATCCCATTATGTATAAATTGGAATTTGATTTAAGCATCTAATTTATAAATATAAGACTTTAAACCAAGACTTTCTTGAAGTTGCCAAGCCATGATTAATAAACCAGCCTAGCAAATCAGTCTTTTTTAACAAATAAACTGGGTTTCATAAAATAGATCTTAACACCTAGAGTATATGAGGTCCTGACTTATAAATCACAGATGACTTAAAATCAGTCATATTACATATAAATCAGGAATGCTACTTTAAAAAGTGCCATGTTTCTTAAAAAGGTGCAAGACAAATGTTCCTTACTTTATATATGTATATTTAATTTAGGTATTTAAAGTGAAAGCAATTATAAAGCTGCTTCTAAAATGGTTATTTGAAAAGCAGCACCTTAAAGTGATGATAGAGCAGAGGGAGAATTTTATTGGTACTCATAAATGTGCACCTTACCATTTGTAACTGTCTTTGTACTTTCCCCTCTGCACAGGCTGCCTATCAGAGTTGTAGTACGCTGTCAAGATTGTTGCAGGTCTGATGCTTGTTTTTCTCCTGTTTGCTGTTCTCAAATACGCCCTTGCCAGTACCAGTAGCAAGAGATGGACTGCTTTAGTTTATTCATTCCCAGAATTTGGGGCTAAACCACAGTATAAAACCTCCAACTTTGAGTAGGTGGAAAAGTGAGAGGAAGAGATAAACGGATTTTAAAATTACTGAAAACGAAACATTTTTCTAATATTCTTCAGTGAGTTTCGTCTTTTCTAGTGTTTAGTGATCCCATATCCTTCAGTCAGTTACTCAAAGAATAAGTAAAATGCCAACAGACTTTTAGATCTGACTTCAGCATACATGGGAAAACTCAGTCAATTCTTTCCCCAAGGTTCTTAAACATTTAGGTTTGGTGTGATTTGGTTTTGCATTTCGGATGATTGTTTTTTTGCATTTGGTTTTGCTTGTTTGTTTTTGAGGGAGAGATGGCTTTTCACTTAGTTGAAAAATAAGTGTATTTAGTAGCATATAAAACTATAAAATATAATAACTTCAAGTGAAACTTTTATGAGCCAAATATAGTCATTAAAATGCTTTCATCACTATTCCTTACAATTCTGTATGCAGTTTCCAACTCTCAAATGCTATAAAACTCTTTCCATATACAGAACCAGAGACTTTCTTTCCTTTTCCACCATCTAAACCTGTAACATCTCCTGCACAGCTCAAAACCGATGAACTTTTCATTTGAGACAGGAAAGACTCAAGTTCTCACCTTCATTCGTTCTACACTTTCCCCATGCTGAACCAGCACCCTGACCAGAGGGCTGCTAGAGGCAGTAACAGAGAGAATTAAATGCCTTTCAGTTTTCCCTACTTTAATTTGCATAGGTATTATATTAAAATATAATCACTGGAAGGTTTAAAATACATCTCCTGACCAAAGTCGATCTTTGGGACAGACATATAGGGTCTGTTCTAGCTTTTTCTTTCTCAATGTGAATTCTTATTCACAGAATCACAGAATCATAGCATCATAGCATAGTTAGGGTTGGAAAGGACCTTAAGATCATCTAGTTCCAATCCCCCTGCTGTGGGCAGGGACACCGTGCACTAGATCACGTCACCCAAGACTCCATCCAACCTGGCCTTGAACACTTCCAGGGATGGAGCATTTACCACTTCTTTGGGCAACCTGTTCCAATGCCTCACCATCCTCACAGTAAAGAACTTCTTCCTTATATCTAACCTGAACTTCCCCTGTTTAGGCAGCATTTCATCTCTGTGACCAGTGTTCTGAATGGAAATATTTAAATTGATTGAGAATTTCTGGAAAAAGCTTTACTTTAAAACATATTCTTACAAATTTCTTTTTCTTCCTTTCATATACCTAAAAATAAAAACTAAAAAGAAAATTGATCTAATTCTTAGTAGATTTTTCCTAAAGTATTTTTTCTGTCAACTTTAGCTCTTCAAGTATTTAATCTGTCAACTTTAGCTTTTCATATCCTTACTCAGTGAGGAGTCCTAATAGCGAGGTTCTCATTTTACCTTGGTCAGTCATTCTTAGTTTTGTAGGCATATTTGTTGGTGTAAGATTTTTCCTGCAATTATTATCCATGAGACCAAGTGCAAAGCTCATACTACTATCAGCTTGGAACTAAAGAAATAGAATTTAATAGACAAAGTTTAACCACTTAATTTTGTCTATTTAGTGTGATGACACAGTCCTGTCACTCTTACTGTGGTGGTGCAAGGACATAAACAAGTCTAAGTCTTTAAGAGAGCTCATAAACCCAACAGAAACCTATAATGACAGAAGAAACATCTATCCTCTTCTCCATTATGTTTTCCATGATCCTGTTGCTAAGGTACACACAAAATACCATAAATCAGTTTGTGAGTGTGTGTGTGTGTGAATGATCCTGTCCTTCTGGTTGGTTACTATGCTTATCCTCCCTATGCCTTAGTGTCCCCACTGTAAAATGCAGATTACAATGATGTTTTGTAATTATTTTTATTTTTTTTCCCAAGCTGTGTTTTATCCGCCTTGGTTTTTTATGATCTGTTTTTGGCAATATCCAAAATATGAGTAAATGTCTTACACAGGTCCCGGATATATTGGGCACGTTACCTTATAAAGGGGCCTCTCGAGTTTCTATAGAAGAGACAATAAATAGCAATAATCCTACACTGTTGGGATTTTTTAATGAATTTTGTGTTATTGCAGTCAGAAGTCATTTCCTATATCAATACACCATACAACAAAAATAAATATTGTGAACTTTGGAAGGGAGAGGAACAAACAAAGCCAATATGAAGCAAGTTCACCACTAAGGTGCTTTGTAGTGTTTGCCCACATTACAACACTGGTGCTAAGGGACCGAAGCTGAAGAGTGAAGGAGCTGCTGAGAAGAACTTGACCTTGACTCTGTGAATGTTTTGGGAGGCTTACTTCAGACTGAATGTCATCTCTTCCACAGGCTGAATGCACATCACCAGGCAGAGTCTGTTGGGTGCACTCTTGCCACTCGACTTCCATTGTACTTCCATGCAGGAGAAATGTGCCTTGTGTTCTGATGTTAAACTTCTGTTGCAAACCAATGCACAATGTGTAGAGAAGGTAAGAGATTCACTTTCAAAAGCAAATACTAAATATTTGGCTGAGTAAGGACATCCTGATCAAACTGAAACAGGAGGGAAATGAGTAGGCAGTGAAAGCAGGGACACACATCCTGGGAAGAATACAGAAATGCTGCCTGGGAGTGTGGGGATGGGATCAGAAAAACTAAGGCACAGCTGGAGCTAAATTTGGCAAAGATTGTGAAGTACAATATGAAGGGCTTTTACGGGTGTGTTAATCAGAAAAGGAAGACAAAAGAAATTGTACCTCACCCCCGATAATTGAGATCAGATCTGGTGGCAGCCGACAAGGAGAAGTTTAAAATACTCAACAACGTTTTTTGCCTCAGTTTTCACTGGTAATTGCTCTTCCCACATCTCTGAAGTTCCTGAATCTCAAAGCAGGGACTGGGGGAATGAAGTCCCACTCAGTGTAGGAGATCAGGTTCAAGACCATCTAAGGAAACTGACCATATACAAGCCCCCTCATGAAATTTGACAAGGTCAAGTACAAGGTCCTGCACGTAGGCTGGGGAAGTCAACAATATAAGTACAGACTGAGGACTGAGCGCAGCCCTGTGGAGAAGGACCTGCAGATATTGGTAAATGAAAAATTTTAGTATAAGCCAGCAATGTGCGCTCAAAGCCTAGAAAGCCAACCATATCCTGGGCTGTGCCAAAAGAAGTGTGGTCAGCAGGTCAAGGGAGGTGATTCTCCCCCTCTACTCTGCTCTTGTGAGATGCCACCTGCAGTCCTGCATTCAGCTCTGGGGTTCCCAGCACAAGAAAGCCATGGACCTGTTGAAGACGGTCTAGTGAAGGGCCATGGAAATGACCAGAAGGCTGGGACACCTTTCCTGTGAAGAAAGACCAAGACAGTAGGGATTATTCAGCCTGGAGAAGAGAAGGCTCCAGGAAGACCGTATTGTAGCCTTTCAGTGTACATAGGTGGCTCATAAGATGGAGAGGGACTTTTTGCCAGGGCCTGTAATGACAGGACAATGAGCAATGGTTTTAAACTGAAAGAGGATAGGTTTACATTGGATATAAGGAAGAAATGATTTATGAGGAGTGATCGGTGGCTTCCAACCAACTGCCCCCACTTTATATACTAAGCATGACATTCTAAGGTATGCAATATCCCTTTAGCTAGTTCAGGTCCGCTTACGTGGCCATGCCTCCCTCCTGGCTTGTTGTGCAGCTTCTTACTGGCAGAGCATGGAGAACAAAAAGTCCTTGAGTTAGAGTAAGTGCTACTTAGCAACAACTAAAATATCTGTGTGTTATTAATATTATTCTCAGACTAAATCCAAAACACAGCTCTGTACCAGCTACTAGGGAGACTCTGTCTCAGCCAAAACCAGGACAGGTGGTGAGACAGTGGCACAGGTTGCCACCACCAGGACAGGTTGTGGATGCTCCGTCATTGGAAGTGTTCAGGATCAGGTTGGATGGGGCTTTTGATCTAGTGGAAGATGTCCCTGCCCATGGAAGGGGGTGGAGTAGACTAGATGATCTTTCAAGGTCCCTTCCCAAACCATTCTATGATTCTATGATTTTATGCAGGCAAAAGTAGAGACTATCTAAAGCAATTTTTTATATGTAGGGTTGTGGGTTTTTTCCCAAAGTTTTACTGACTACATTACCATACTCAGAATATAGGTAGATTTTTTGTTTCCTCATCACTATCAGGGTACTGAGCCCCAGATAAATATATCAAACCCACAGATATTGGGAAAATTAATGTATCTTTGAAAACATTTCTCTGGTTCTTATTTGTCAGCAACAGCAAATTAATATGTCCACATTATTTGAATGCTGTGGGAAGTTTCAGTATTGAGGCTGACATGCAGCACCTTGAAACTAAAGGTTCTCTCACTAATCACTTCTTGATTCCTCTAGGTTATGAAGACCATTGAAGACATGAATGCCATAAAAAATAGAAGCACCATAGAAAATAACAGCCTTTCTATAAAGCAGGAAGCTTATTGACTACTGCTTCAGACCTGCTGTTCTTTCAGTCAAAAGGTTCTGATCAACTTCCCCGTGAGAAGCTTGTGTTTCTACAGATGGCTATGACTCTAGCTGGTTATTTTTGAATTTTGGTTTCCCCCTGCCACTGAGCAGTTTTAAGGCTCAAGACGAATGTTTTGTTATGCCATTTTCTAAACATCATATGGCCGTTTTAGTTGAATTTCATCACTGAGGATGGAATTCAGTCAAAACTGCTCCTCAGCTTTAGATTATTAGTGAACCAGTATTCCTGTACTTACCAAATGTCTACAAATATCCTATAGAGAAAAGTAACTGGTTTGGAATATTCCAAAGTGTAGTTTCACTTCCCTAGATGTCTAATTTTAGGCATATATGAATAGTTGTCTCTTTCTATTAAATAGTATAGGAGGTATTCACTTTAGAAAAACATTGTCACATGCCACATGCTTGGGATAGACAGAGTCCCTTTTCTCTTTTACGAAATGGTCATCTACCTGCAAGGGTGAAAATCTAGTAGAGATTGCATGTTGAAAGTCTGGACTGTTTACTCACTGATTTTGGATATAGTACATTCTCAGAGTCTTTTGCATCCTGCACTCTTGTCTCAAGAGAGACAGAGTAAGCAACAGCTTGTGGGTCTGGATACCGTGATATATTTTAAAACCAATGAGATTACAGCTAATTCATGACCTCAGGCACTTTCTCACTACCCCACATCATTGCATTCAGTAGGACTCAGCTTCTTTACCCTGGTTGGAGGTCATTGCTGGGGTGGGAAAGCTGGACAGTGAGTTGTATCAGTTCATTCTGTGCTCAGTCTTGGGTATCACTGGCCAGGGTGCCCCCTGGGAGCCTCCCAGCTTTCATCTGCATGCATATCTGTGATCGCTGGGATCTTTCCTCACTTCCAGGATCTTTCCTCCAGCTAGAGCAAAATGAAGATATTCACTACCACCTTTCTGAGGCCACTTCTTTCCAAGGCCATTTCTTCTTTTTGTGAACCCTTTTTTTCACCAGTCTTTCTGTTTCGCATCCTAAATTCTCATTTTTCCCTAACCAGTCTGTGCAAAAGCACATGTGATCAGCTTCCTCATTGATGGCTCCCTCTCATGTCTTTTTATTAACTGAAGGATTTGGGATGTGCTAAATCTGTTTGGTGCATGTGTTACAAAAAATTACAACCAGCCCATACCTGTTCCATTAGCAAATAGCAGGCTTCTTTTTGTGAGTTCAGAAGTTCAGCTTTGAGTACTTACACTCACATACATTCAATTATCTGCCTTCTATTAGCATTCACATTTTAACACCTAAGACACAAGTGTACCACACCAGTTATAACTCACTTTAACATCATTTCAAGGAATAGTACAAGTAAATATCTTCTAAAAATGGGAATAATTAAATTCCCAAGTGAATAAAGAAAACATTGCTGAAGGTCAAATTGTTAATTCCACAAGTGGAGCAAGATTATTGTTTGGGGAAAAAAATGTACTGTGGCATAAAAATGATAACAGTCATAAGTCAGAAGATGAGCTTTGGGTAAATGTTTGAAATGCATGTATTTATGCTGTAAGAAAAATACAGAAGATAACATTTATGAACAAAATGGAAGAAGAGTTCTTCAAGGTGAGACAAAAAAGATTTTGCTGAAAATTTAAAGTCCCAGAAAGTTTTAAGAAAGATGAAGAAAGGGTGGGTAAAATGCAATTACCATTATGCTTTTATGTTTCTTGTGCCAATTCCCATTTCACATTGGTCCTAAAAAGCTGAGACAATGAGTGCTTGTTTCTTGAAAATTGATTGTTCTCAAGAACAGAAATTTGCCATGAATAGCAAGAGAAAAAAAAAATCCTTTACGTAATGACTTTACTTCTTCATGTCACAAGGAAAGTAATATCTACAAAATGTTTCATTTGGTTTGAAACTGCACATGAACTACTCATTCTTGATTTTTTAAAATATATCTATTTCTCATTATATAGTTTATCAACCATAGTTAGTTTTTAATATATACCATATGAAAGAAGACAGACTTAAACTGTGAAGGTTACTTGTATATGATTTTGGATTTAATACAGCTAATACAGCTCTACATTGTCACTGTGGGGTTTGTTTGTTTGTTTGTCTGTTTTTGGTTTGGTGGGGGGTTTTTTTGTTGGTTGGGGTTTTTTTTGGTTGGTTGGTTGGTTTGGTTTTTGGTTCTTTTTGTTAGTTTGGGATTTTTTAATATACAATCTCTTTGAACAACTGGTCACACAGTGACTCAGAAACTGCTGGTCTTGAAATGTACTGGAATTTTCCAAGGAGAAAGGACTACTAGTTTGGGTACAAAAGCTTATGTACAAAAAGGCAGTTTTGCACCTGTTATTTCAATCCTTTCCTGTTTACAATATCCTACTAACATCAGTGTTAGTAATTTCTTAGAAATTTGTCCTTGCCAATTTCATGCCAATAGATTCAGTGAGAAGGAAAGATTATCAGAATTAAAATTTACCAAATACCATTTTAGTTTTATACAATATTAAATCCTGCTGTATGATCACTGACAAAAGGTTCAGTTGTGTGTTTATAAACGCATAAATGTGTTATTCTAAAATGTAAAAGCTTCCTCAGTTAGATAATTGATTAAAAAAGGACGAATCAAAACCACAATCATGATGGAAAACAATAATTAACCTCAATAAGAAAAGTCAAATCTAAGCAGATGGAGAAACATATGCTAACTAAGAAGTAGACGTAATTAGTTGTGTAAAGAGAAATCAGTAAGACCTAGGACTTCATATTCTCTTTTTGTTTGCCTGTTTTACCTTAAATAAATTGAAAAAATATTAAGTTATAAGTATGAGCACAATTTCACTGAGTACCCTAGTAGCTAAACAATGCAATATGTCTAGGTACATAAGGAATATTAAAAGGTTCCATCAGTGTACTGCTAAATGGAGGACAAAAATAAGGTTCAAAAGGTGTTTGCTGTAGCTAATAATGGTGAGCCTGTCCTACCTATCAATCTCCTATTCATCAGTATTTCAAGTTGAACCCATTCACTATAATTTTCAGCAGTTATTTCTTTCAGACTATTGCAAAAAAGAAACCTTTGTTCAAACTTGACCAACTTTGCAGCCACCAATACAATCTTATGCAAACAAAACAGTGAAAAGAAAAAAAGTCACTCAAGTTTTTCAGTAATTCTCTCTTTTTCTGGGGACTGGAATGATGTTTTATTACTACCCAAAGATGCAGTGTTAAAGTTTGATCCTACTAAGATGAAAAGAAAGGGGGTTGTTGGGTTTTTGTCTGTTTTTCAGTCTGTATTTTTTAAACTACTGATTCTCTTGAGAGAGAGGGAGGAGACCAAAACAAATAGACAATTAGTCAAAATTTCAACTGCATCTTGGCAAAGATTTTTGATATAGATTTTTCCCTGAGAAGGAGGAGATCATAAAATACTCTTCACTCTCATTATCAGTTTCAAAAGCTTAGAGGAGCAAGAAATAATAGATATGTTAATGCTTGTAATTTAATTAACACTACTGATTTCCATTACCATCCTCTTCACACTTAGCACACATTCATCTCTTACCTCCAATAGGAAATGGATACCTTTAGGAAAGAGATTAAAAAGTCAAGAGTTGGAGCCCTGCAGCCCATAGTTATAAGCCCATGCTGATTTCAATGAGCAATTAGAAACAGTTTCTGTTATGCTACCTTGTGTACACATTTTTATGAAGTGTATAAATCTTACCTCAGAAGATTCACAATGAAATTTTTCGTATGGAGTATTTCTTCTCTAAAGTTAGCTTCAGTGTTCTATTAAATAAGTATTGAAAATTCCTTTGCAAAGAGTCATATATGCTAGCATGATTCAGGGTTATAAACAAAAGTACCAGAACGTGCAGTTCTCTAACTATTTGAAATCAAAGAAATTCTGTATTAATCAATAAAGAGCTCTGTACAGGAAAGTTTCAAACATGTTGTTTCTCCTATGTGAAAGAACAGAGCTGACATCGCTTCATATATCAGGGTAATTTACTCTCTGCAAACAAGCCAGATAAACACACTTTTCTTCTTTTTCTTCTTCTTTAATCTTTGCAAATTGAAGCATAAAGCCATTCTCAGACATAATACTGTTTCTTTCTACCTGTAGTTCTTTATTCTGTCCTTCTATATAAAAACCATAAACCACTAAAAGCAATTCTTTCACTGACCAGCAGCCTCAGTCAGAGAGTTTACATTTCAACTTAGATTAGCACTGGCTAAGCCAAAATCCACTGCATCTACATAAACACAAAATTTTCTACAGAACTTCACAGACACCTGATATTATTTCCAGAACAGTGTCTTGTGTTATATGGCTACAGGCACAGATATGCATCTACATGGGCATCTCTTGTAAACACCATTTCGAAATTTCCAAAAATAATAAGGGGATATTAAATCTTAAAGGACTGCATAGTCAACTCTCCTAACAACTAACCAACAACATCTTAATCTCTTTAACAGAGTACTTGGAGTTTTATGACCTAAAATACCAAGAAATTCCATCAACATGAGCATTATTTTAGATGCATTAGCAGGTTTGAGAAATGCATTTTAGTTTGGTTTTGGTACCTGTGGGGCTACAGAGGTGGCTTCTATAAGAAGCTGACAGAAGCTTCCCCTGTGTCCAATACAGCCAATGACAGCGGGCTCCAAGACGGACCAACCTCAAATCAAGACTAAGCCCATCAGTGACAGTGGTAGCATCTCTGGGATAACATAGTTAAGAAAGGGAAAAAAAGCTCCACAGTGAGAAGAGTGAGAACATGTGAGAGAAACATAGAAACATAGAATCATAGAATAGTAAGGGTTGGAAAGGACCTTAAGATCATCTAGTTCCAACCCCCCTGCCATGGGCAGGGACACTAAACCTCGCACTAAACCACGTGGTTCAAGGCTCTGTCCAACCTGGCCTTGAACACCACCAGGGATGGAGCATCCACAACCTCCCTGGGCAACCCATTCCAGTGCCTCACCACCTTCACTGTAAAGAACTTCTTCCTTATATCTAATCTAAACTTCCCCTGTTTAAGTTTGAACCCATTACCCCTTGTCCTACCACTACAGCCCCTAAGGAAGAGACCCTCCCCAGCATCCTTATAGGCCCCCTTCAGATACTGGAAGGCTGCTATGAGGTCTCCATGCAGCCTTCTCTTCTCCAGGCTGAACAGCCCCAACTCTCTCAGCCTGTCTTCATATAGGAGGTGCTCCAGCCCCCTGATCATCCTCGTGGCCCTCCTCTGGACTTGCTCCAACAGCTCCATGTCCTTTTTATGTTGAGGACACCATAAGTGTACACAATACTCCAAGTGAGGTCTCACAAGAGCAGAGTAGAGGGGCAGGATCACCTCCTTTGACCTGCTGGTCACGCTTCTTTTCATGCAGCCCAGGATATGGTTGGTTTCTGGGCTGCAAGCGCACACTGCCAGCTCATATTCAGCTTCTCATCAACCAACACCCCCAACTCCTTCTCTGCAGGGGTGCTCTGAATCTCATCTCTGCAGAAACCCAGGCCAGTGCAGAAGGAGGGAAAGAGGTGCTCCAGGCACAGGAGCAGAGATTCCCCTGCAGCCCATGGTGTAGCCCATGATGAGGCAGGCTGTCCCCCTGCAGCCCATGGAGGTCCATGGTGGAGCAGATATCCACCTGCAGCCCAGGGAGGATCCTACACAGGAGCAGGGGGATGCCCAAAGGAGTCTGTGATGCCACAGAAAGCCCATGCTTATCCTAACCCACAAGCCTTTTGTTACATTTTCTCTCCCTTGTCCAGCTGAGGAAGGGAGTGATAGAACATCCATTAACTCACCTCATGGTCTCATGAACACATACACCTTCAGTTTCATGCAAGAAAAATATTAGCCTGCTATTAACATTGATTAAAACTGAATGAAATATACACAAAAATATGATTTTATCAGTCTGTGTAATGTGAGGATAATCCAAGTGGACAACTTGGGATTCAGTTCAGGGATCACTAACCGGAGATGACATAGTTAACATCTCCCTTAGGAGTGCTTGTTTTCCCATGTTTGCCACAGATAAAAATATTAAAAGGCAACTGGATATTCCTAGAACACTCTGTTGGGAAGTAATTAAAACATGTTTCCCGATTTGAAATTACTTTTTTGAGAAGTACTTTTCATTCATTCACAATTCATATATTGTGTGCTACTTTGAGATTATATAGCGTTAATTTTTAAATCAGAATGTCATGTCATACTGTCAAACATCTGATAAATGTCTAATGTATTAGATATATATTTCTAACCATTATTTCAACAAAATTTTTGCTAGGAATGAAATACAGTTTGACAAGACACATTTTCCATAAAAATATATTAGCACATAATTATATCCATGTACTTTATTCCTCAATCAATTTAATCCCATTAAAGCTTTTTAATTGTTTTCCTTTGGATTGCTCTCAGACTAAATATTACATTTACCTGATTATGTAACCTGTTTTGTTAATTTGTTTTTAATTGGCATAATAAAAGACCTCTTTGATTTCTTTCATCTACTCAGATATATTTAGAACAAAGATAGACAAACTAGATCTCCTTAAGTTACCTTTTCCTGGTCTCTAACAGTAAGGTAGACTTTAATCAAAGGTGTTCTCCTTGGCCATGAAAGTAACCTGTTTTCTCTATACAAAGATTCACTTAAAATAATGCATTTTATTTTCAGGGTTTATATTATAATCCTTTACTTTGCATTTTTATTATTTTGAGGAGAAATTAAACCTCCTGAAAAGCAAAGTAGATATATGCGAGCAGATTACTGCTTGAAATTATCTTGTGTATTAAAGTCAAGCCATGATCTTGTTCCCATTTACGAATTAATGACTTTTGTTCATTTCCCCATCCTCTCAGGCTTTGCTGATCAAGTTGCAATTTATAATCTGAACATTCCAATCACATCACCTCTCCAGATTGCAGTGATACCACTTGTATCAAATTTCTTGTAATTAATAAGGAATTCCAGTTTCTCATGCATGTTTTCCAGATTCCTAAAACTTTGCCATAAGCAAGTGAAAACTTTCATTTTCTTGAACAAATGGCTTCAATTTGCTCACAGCAGGCAGAGTTTGCATCTGCCCCTCATATTTAACTTTAATTAAGGGCAATGAGTAGATGTTATTTCCACTTAGGATCAAACCTGCTATTTTATCCTGATGATATCTAGTCTTTAATTTTTACACATTTCTTCTATGTCCATATGTGTGTGTATATATATGTATAGGTGGATCAACTGGCTGTGACATGACCTGAAAACTCAAAATTATCCTTCAAGTACAGAAATATAAGTTCAATATAAGCCAGCAAACCAAACTGTTAATTTTTTTTTCTCCAATGTCATTGTATTCATCTCTTTATCTGTCCTATTTCAATGGATAGCAAGCACAGGGTAGACATTTAAAACACAAACTTTCATCTTCAATTCACATAGCTTCTTTTTGAAATTATGCCACATATGGAATATGTGCAAGCTACATCCTGGTCTGAGGCTCCAGCAATCCACCAACAACCTACATTTCACTGAAGCAAATTGGCAAATTGGCTATTTTTTTTTTTTTTTTTTTTTTTAAGATGAAGATGGGGGAATGATGAATATTTGCTAATAAAACTGCATAAAAGCCCTAGAACTTTGAAACCTCATTCCTTCAAGGTTTCACACAGTGCTCTGGACTGCTGAGGATGGCATAGCTGGATGGAAGTTAAAGCAGTCTCTCCACTAGTCTTTTTTTGCTATGATCTTTTCCTAAACTCAATCCAAAGGGAATGTGAGAAATTCTCATTCTCACAACCACAGAGCCTGTCTTCTTAAGTTAAGCTGCAGAGAATTGTGCTTCCAGCTCTCAAAGTCCCCCATGTATCCACTATGGCAAAAGCAAGGGGCTGTAAACCACTTATGATCACAGGAATGGGCAGGCAAGGGTGGATAGCAGGGCTGAGGAGTGGCTGACGCACAGGCACTGTAGGTGTCTCTGCCAGAGAATAATTTCAGCTGCAGTTCCAACTTAGGCAGGCGGGAACAAAATACAAAGATAAAAGTAGAAGGAGGGGTTGAAAGCAGTCCGGAAAAGAAGTACACTAAGCAGAAGTGAAAGTACAGCCTTCATGGAAGACAAGGACCTTAAACACGACTAAAGGGATGGTAAGCAGTGAAAGAATTTTAATTGGGAAGTTTCATGGCCTGAGATTCAGGAGATAAAACTGACTTTCACAGCAGCATTCTGGAAGGATTTAAGGGGAACAAAGCAAATAGCCTGGCTTTTATCATAACCTGTGCAATTGTTAAATGGAGTTTTATGTATGTCTGTTATTCTTAGCTTTATAATGATTTTTAAAAAGACTTGGGGAGTGGTCAAATGAAAGAAAGTTTCATCTGTGCTATGTGAAGGATATATTTTGGGGGACAGAAGGTTGTCTTTCTAAGGTGCCCATTAGAGATGAAAATATTCAAGATTTGAAAACACTGTCCAACACACAAATGGGGGCCCAAGTAAACAAAGAAAGTTCAATATGGAGGGTAATAAACTCCTTCCAGGTTGTATCATGATCACAGGAGATCATGATCTTGTTTTATGAATCTAGTCCTGACCAAAACACACAAATAAAATTTGGACCAGCTTTGCTAAAGTAATTCTTTTACTGACAACTTAAATAAAGTCTTGAATTTGTTCTCTGACAGACTATATATGGTGCATTTGTTATTTAAAAATACACATTACTTTTTACACTGTAAAACTAATATGTATCATACAATTCAAGAAAAAAATTCTCTACTCATGACAATACATAGATGTAATAGTCTATAATGGCTATGAAACAAAGGCAACACTGGAATTTCAAGGTAATTAACAGTCTTCAGGTAGTTCGCTGACCGAATCTTACAATTATCGTGTCAACACACCCTATAGTTAAGGACCCTCAAATGTAACACATTTGACTTCCTAATTCATAGCTTCCACAAGCGTGTTCATGTTCAAACCTAGTGAAATTTTACTGCAGATGATTTGTTAAAATCAAAAGGCATTTGAAAAATACATTCTGGCTTTATCTTAACCATGACAGTGCAATCCAAGGGGGAAAAAAAAATAAAAAAAATGCTGTATTATCAATATAGAGGGTCTGAAGTCATAAAAGGTACCTTTTTCAGATACCCTGCTACCCACTGAAAGAAGAGACCATTTTGCAAATATCATAGAATCATAGAATCATAGAATAGTAAGGGTTGGAAAGGACCTTAAGATCATCTAGTTCCAACCCCCCTGCCATGGGCAGGGACATCTCGCACTAAAGACAAAATATGTCTATGGCTGTCTTTGTTATAAAAATGACTGTCAGGAAGGGCTCAGCCTCTTTGAAGGCTTGTTAGAGCCTTTGAATCTGATATCTTTGTCTCCCATTTTGGGCTTGGCGTGGCAGTTTTAAGAGAGTGACATGGTTTTGTTTCAGAGCTCAAATAATTTTGTGTTTGTGAGGCATTAAAAAAAATTCATAAAGAAGTAACCAAGCAGACACTGCTTTGTATAAGTAGCAGTTACCAATGTGTATATATTTGGATTATAAAAAAGAGATGCCTCTGCAAGCAGTGTAAGCAGAATGAGTCATTATTCTTAGAGCCATCATAATATTTTGCATTGTAAAATTAAATTTGATAAACACTCAATTCTGATCCATTTATTACTGATGTTATAGCATTTTGGTCTGATTGATTGCAATAAAGCTAGGTAGCAATTTACAGAGCATTCTTTAAAGTACGTCATTAAGACTGTCTCTCACTAAGGCCAGATATCAAGAATAAAATTGAATCCTGATGGTGAAATCAGAAGTTTTACCATGGTCTGCACAGTGGGTGCAGTCCTGGAGTAGACAGAGAAGGAAATCTATTTACAGCTACATTAAAGCTGGTCTGCTGCTTATGCATCCATACTGGTATTTACTTTTCATCTGGACCAATGTGAGGCTTTGCTACATGCTGTTCCGATTTCAAGATAAATAGATAAATATAAACCACTTCCTCTAGGGATATTTCATATCTGTTTTTCTTATATATTAAATATTCAGATGATGAACATAGACCATTAGCACTGAAACCACCAATCAGTATAAGCTATGTCTGAGTTAAGCAAGCCCCATTTGGTTTTACATTAGGACAGAAGAGTAGCAAAGCATTCGCACAGGTGTTAGATAGTAGATTGTGGTACATGTACAGTACAGATGTAGAGCCAGTACAATACCTGCTCGTACATCTCTCCACACACTTCAACACCAGTTTGTCTCCCCTTTGCTAGAGATGATTTCCAGGTCCTCACAGGACAGTGAGAGAGGGCAGAGAGTTAGAAAGCAAATCCAGTTTGCATTAACCACACGGTGTAGACACAACTCAGATTTCAATGAGACATTTTTTACAGTCATTTTTTGCATTTTTCACTATATATAGGTGGGTCTCACACCGGTAGCTGGAGGTTTCAACTAGATGAACTACTTCATCTCATCCTGCTAGAGACGTGGCAGAATTTGAGAACACAAACATTAAGAAATTAGCTCAAGACCACTGAATGTCTTGCCTGAAGCTACTATCAGTTTCAGAATGGGATTAAATGTTTGGATTCCCCCTGTATCTCCTCAAAATGATGTGTTATGAAGTTGTGAGAATTCAGAAGACTCTTCCCTAAAGAATAACAACAATTTCCCTTTTCCTCTTACAATGACAGTAATAGCAATTTTAGTTTTAACAGAATAAAAAAGAAAGGGACCAGATCTATGACAGAGATCCTCTTACGCTAGTCCTTCCACAGGAAGATGTTCACCATCAATGTGACTCCATAATCTCTGACTCATCCCATTACTGTTATGTGACAGTTAAATAAGGTAAGTACAGCAGAATTGTTAAAGGAACTAAAGTGTTATTATTTCTTATTACATTAACCATAATAGTCATTCCTAAAGGATTATGTATATTATAGTCATTATTTGAGACAGTAAAATCCTCTTCTTGATGGAGAATTCTCAGTTGTGTCTGTTACATGCTCCCCTACCCATCATTAGACATCACAAACTGCTTCCCTTCCACCTTTGTTCTTCATTTTTCTATATATCAACAAAACACACTTCATTTGCAACAGAAATATCTCTCTCCTAATTGAGGTTTCCAGGGAAGCAAAGTGAGATAATTTAATTACCCTCCAAATAGCTACTGTACCTCAAACTGTTCAAATATCTTTAAATCAAACCTCACATAATGGATGGAGTGCACATAATTTCACAAATGTAAATAAGTATCATGGGCAATACGTACCTCAGACTAAGCTTGACAAATGAAATAAAAATTATAGCTTGATTCTTTACATGCAGAGCCAAACACAATATTCATGATTTCAGAAATAGGAAGAATATCCTACGCATAACACTGTGTCCAGCTTCTTTGAAGACTAGAGGATGCACCAGAGTAGTTCAGCCACTTTTAGTCACCTCAGAAAAGGAAGAAGCCTGACAGCACATAAATTGTACTTTGTCAGAATTAGACTAACCAGCCTTCTTCCAGGCAATTAGCAGGTGTTTGCATCTATCTGCATACTTACATGCCCTCTATTAGCACACTTTCCGAGCATTTCACAGACTTTAATGAGCTTGTCTAATGCAGATATAGAACCTATGCTGCGTCTCATCAGTGCAAGGTAAGCGAGGTGAGGCTAAGAAATGGTCCTTGATGGAACATCAACGTGGAAGGGCTAGTATTCAATAGAGGGCATAGAAGTTTAAAGATCTTGATCACTATGGTTATTCAAGCTCCCTTGGATTTTTTCTCATTGAACTAGAATGATAGTAATGGGGAAGGAGACCAGAGTTTAATTTTAAGTAAACGCTTTATAAGATTAAGTTAGCACGCAGCTCACCATGAACTTGACAGTTCAGCAGTGCTAGGAACACAGTTCTGTCTCTGTTTTTGCAGTTGTACAAAGCGTATTTACATGAGATGCTTAGCTTTTGCTACATCAGATATAAGCTGGCATAATGTTCTGCCTACAAACGGACTCTGATTAGCATTTGGAGGAAGGTAAGCAGATTGAGGAGGCAGGCTGGAAAGATTGAATTAATGTTACCTGGAAAAAAAAATTCCCCCAGATTTTGACACTTTTATAAATTAATGACAGTTTGTTAAAAAAAAAAAAAAAAAAGCTATTATATTGTCTTCAGTTCTTTGCTGTTTTTGAATATGAGCACTTCTATGACCTTTGTGGGAAAACTATTTCTTTCTGCGGCAATTATAAGTAAGAGCCTCCTAATGGCTGAATGATTATGCAGAATTTGGTGACCTCCAGGCTAGACTGTGGCTGTGTGTTGCACTTAAATACCTGTAACCATACACTTTCAGCAGATACAGGTAGGGAGAACAGCATCTTATGTGGACTGGCAAAGGGTATTTCTGACTTAATCCATCACTGAAAAGATGGAAATACTTCACAAGAATTTGTTTCTGTTACCTTTAGTAGAAGTTTCCGAAGACTGATGATATCCCACAGGATGAGACACTGTATGGACATACAGCAAAGAGATGTAAGAGAGCAGACTTAAGGCCATTGTGACAACATATAACAAAGGACACTTCCACAAGCTAACCTCTCAGAAGCATAAAGATAAATTATTTCCTAAAGAAAGACTGAAGAAACTTTCCAGCCAAATGAAAAATGAGACGTTACCAAAAACGTGAAAGCAGAAAAGGGCCTTCCTGAATCCATCTACTTTTTCAAATAAATCCTGTCAGATGATGGAGGTAAAAGATGGTAGATGCAGAAGGTGACAGAAATCAGGAAACTGTGGGGGTTCACACTGGAGAAAGAACAAGAACCTAAACTAGGATGCACTGATGAAATTGTCACTGATAGGCAGGCTAAAATTAAGAAAAACTGAAGCAAATGAAAAAGACATAAAGAACATAATTTACATCTCTGGGTATAGAAAGGAGAACAATAATTTCAAATTGGAGGGCATGTCAGGAGGCAAGAAGAAATGGAAAATTGTCAAGCATGAACCAGAATGTAATTAAGGAACCATTAACAACAGACCTATGTGAAAAAGTGATTACTAAAAGGGCACACAGAAGTTTGTTTCCTCTGTCTGCAGTGGGTAGGATACCCAGAGATACAGGTGTCAAAATGGACTACTGTAAGCTGGAGAAGCCCCATTTTTTAGGATAAGAAAACATATTTTCACATATTTGTAAAACACTAATCTTCTAGAACCTCTTAATAGTGACATTTAAGCAGAAAAAGAGCTGAAATATAAAAGTAATGTGGCATTATTTAGATAGAGGTGAGGCCTCCATTTAAATTTCTATTTGCTTTTGACAGTTATAGTTTTTACCTGTTACCTTTTACCTATTACATAAAATTAGGAGATGCTCATAAATGGCAAAAGAAGATGGCTACTACATAAGAAAGAAGTGACAATAAAGATATGTTTTGAAGTTTGTTCCCTTTTCATAATTCCACCTTAAAGCAATCAACAAAGGAGAAAAAAAAAAAAAAAGCAAAGGTCTTGAATCACTGTAAGCCTGCAGTACTGCAAACCCAGAAGGAAGATACAGTCCCATCAATCTTTTGCCTAAAGATGTACTGTGAAGGGTCAAGAAGCAGGAGGGAGAACTTGTCAGAAGATAGCGATTTGAAACAAGCTCCCAGTGTCTCTATGCTGCCCAGAGTTAACACAGTAAGTAAGAGTTCTCGACCCATTCATTTTATGTAAACTTCTGAAGATACATTTTATGTAAAGATTCTATACATCGAAGACTGCAAATACAAATGTAGACAAAGTTTAGATCAGATGACAGGAAGACCCACTACATTGGGTGTCTGAAGCTGAAGAATTTTATGTGAAAAGCTTGACTGTAACCACAGAGGTGTTTTACCAGGTTGATATGCCATATGCTTTTGAGGTACTTCCCTCAAAATTTCATCAGACAAATACAGGTTATAAAATAAAGGAGAGACATATCACTGTAGCAGTACTCACAAGACAGGAGGGGGCAAAATGGACTTTGATAAATAGCAAAGAATATGACATTAATGTCTATACTTTGTGATGTTTCTGTAGGATGGTAAAAAAAAAAGCTAGTGAAAAAAATTCCAAATGACCATGTTTCAGTGTATTGCTTAGGAAAACAGACTGGAATTAAAAAAAAAAACAAAAACCAAAAAACCCCCAAAACCAAACCAAACCAAACCAAACCAAACAAAAACCAAAAACAAAACAAACAAACAAAAAAAAAAACCAAAAAAAAAAACCCCAAAAAAAACCAAACAAAAAAAAAAACCAAACAAAAAAACCCCAGACATGTATATAGTAATTAAAATTACTAAGAAAAAAAGTATTAAGGCCTGCGAGAAAAAGATATGTTAAGGAACAGCACAAGAACAAAAAGCAAGTTCTTAAGTTCTTTGCAGTCTGGATAATTGTTAATTTTTTTGACAATGGTACAGGAGAAACATGGTTTTACCAGAGCACTCTTTTTGAAAGAAATAGGATTATATTTTATTGCAACATATATCAAGATATACCTCTACAAGTGAGAATAGTGACCGTGAATAACCTCATTAAATTAATCTGCATTAATGTAAAAGAACTTAACAGCATAATAGAAAGGAGGAAAAAATAGAAAAAACTTGCAAGGTTCCTAACAGACATCAGGAGACACACTTCAGAGATGCAAAACCATTATTCAGAGAAAATTGGTTTAATCAGGCTTCTTTCTTCTTGTACCCTTTTAAAAAGAAAGAAGATGGTGTAACACTAGACAAACATCTCACTTCTCAAAAAAGCGAAAAATAAAGAATAGGAAATAACTGCCCCAGCTTGACCTCAAGGATTACTATAGGATCAGACAAGCCAGTACAAGCAGTCTTTTACGATGGTTTCAGGTGTAGCAAAGTCTGGCTCCAGAGCTTTCAGATTCACATTGTAAAGCAGAATTCTGCAGCATCTGGTGCAGCTGTTGTTCTCTAGATGTCTATAGGCAGACTTAGGTGGGATTCATCTGCCTGACTTAGATGTTTAGTAGTTAGATGATCTGAACTTTAAACATAATCATAAAAGCCTAACTTACCGCTTTGATCCCTTTTTATTATCAGTTGTAAGGAAGAGGAGTCTCCAGAGGACTATTTATCTCCTCTTGGAGTAGTTATGTAGCACAAGCCATGAGAGTACCTTAGATGTAGATTACTAATTTACATCTATACATATATTTAGGGCAGATGAGTCCCAACAATCATTGTAACTAATGAATTTTGACTATTTCCAGGATAACAAAGCTCTAAAGGCATCTCCGAGAACATTATTCTGGTTGACAGAACTGACCTGGGCAAAACTTGCCCTTTTTTTTGATTCCTCTGCTTTTAGGCTTTTAGTAACTTTATAAGTTGTTTCTTAAATAAACCATGGGCTAGATTAATACAGACACCTTCTCCTGCTCTGTCTGAATTGAAAAAAAAAAAAAAAAAAAGTATTCCTGGCCTTCCTTTGGGCCTTTTTAGGCTTCTTCAATAAACATTGATTCAGTAAATATGACCAGCTGGTCCTGTTTCCAGTAAGTACCTCATTCTTTTTCTTCTCATGAACTTGAAAGAACTTTGACTTTTCCTTCGTCTTACCTGCAAAGAACTGATCTGTATTAATTTCCTTATCAGTTCAAGCTGCCTAATGTGTGTACTTTGCCAAGGATGCTTCGTAAGCTACCATTCCCTGAATGATTTCCTGGTGTCATGCCACATATCTGTCCAAGTGAACTCAAAATAACTTTTGAATGTGTAAACTGAATAACTCCATTTCCTGCCATCCAATTTGCACTTGCAAATGTCAGTTTGCCTGTAGAAATGCAGATTCTTACACATGTAATATTTGCATCTACACAAGTTTTGAAATTTTGCCTATAGGCAGACAATCACATAGACCCAAAGCAAATTGTTCCTTTGCATAAAAGCAAAAAAGTTACCAAACCTTCACATAAAAGGGACATTTCATCTAAAGATCAGGAAATCCAGCTGTAATCTGTATTTAACTAGTGCTTTAGATCTCAACTTTAAATTCTAATTAAAGATTGAGGTAGAAGTATGAAATTCTAATGAGGAAGCTGTAGGCTATATTTTTCAGTGTTACATCATGTCCCCTGTTATTTCTAAACACAGAATATAATTTTTGAATACTTAGCATAAATTGAGGGCTTATTTTTCTCACAAACAGGAACATGGAAGTTCTATGAATTATACCCAACTACTGGTATACATTAAAAAACCAAATTAGCCTATTCTCTTATTTAATTATATTTTTTCCTGCATTTTAATTTTTAAACCAGTTTTTGGAAATTACAGAGACAGACTTATATTTTTAGTCATAGTTTATTCTTCTTTTCTAAAAGCAGAGAAATCAGATCTCAATGTCCTGTTGAGATTCTTCTTGTTTCATACTCTACGTGCTGGCTTGTAAACCAAAGGGAAAAAACCAAAACCCAAAACTATGTTGCCATTAAAACTTGGCTTTACACTGGGAAAACTAATTATAAAACTGTTAGCTGGCATTTTAGCATTTGCATACACACTGGCTGAGCCTGACTAATGTTGGCCACTTTGTCCAATGCTCATGTAGATTGTTACATACTCCTTCTACTGGTTTTTGAGTTTGTGTCTTTTGTTTAGGCATTTGTTGACTTACTAGAAATGCAGTCCACATTCTCAAATTCATCAATCCCTAAAATGCATTGTATAATCTAATGACAGAGAAGTTGAATAATTTAATATTTCTACATAGAGATCTTATTTTTCTACCTTTGCCACCTGTGCCACCTGCCTGTGTCATATAGCTAAATTTGATTTCTTATTGCTCTCCAAATATTCAAGGGCAGGTACCATGCATTCAAATTCTCAACTGCTGTAGCAGTTTTTAAATAGTGCTTGAATGATTTGTAGCTTCTTAGACTCATGCATCATATCCAGAAAGCCACATTTTGCCATACTTGCTTTCAATATCCTAAATACATTTGGTTAGTTTCCTTCTTGGAAACTGAAGGACTAGCTGACTTGACCACATCATTCTCTCAGTAAAAATACAACTGTTGATTTCACTCTGTCTCAGAAGCAAGATGGGATTTCTTGAACCATAAAATCCTCTATTTTGAGTTACCGTAATCTTGAAGAATCTTATACCGTGCCAAACATACTGTAAACTTTTTTTTTCCTGACTAGTATTTTAATTCTTTGACTTGCTCCAGGTGTACCTGAGCAAGGAATATGTTTTCTTAATGTTCTGTCAGGTCTTTGATTCACTGAAATTAGCACATAATTCTCTTGATACAAAATCCCAGTTTATGCTGCCAGCATTAGGCATTTTTTCCTTGTCATCTGACCAGTATAGGATAAGATCTGGTTTTTGCCCTGTTTCACCTCTTTCTTTTTCCTGATTTATTTGGAAGCCCCATGAAGTAGTGGGCACCCCTTCAAAAGAGGCAAAAAACACTGTAGGATGTCAGCAGACTCTGTTCTCTTAGGCTATGAGTTACTTTCATCCCTGTCTGATATCTTCACCACTAGAAATTATTTTCCTGAACACGAAACATCCTGCTGCTGGCGTCTTGATAATATTCATTGTAGTTGTTTGAAAGTACTCAACCTTGGCTTCTTTACAATGATTTTCAAGGCCCTGTAATGAGATTGCATGTCCAGCTTATGCCTGGAGCTGAACAGCTAGAATTTTTCTGTTCAAAGAAACACAGCTAGTAATTGTTTCTCTACCTAAACTTTTAGTTCTTCTGTCCTTGTTATTAGTCCACTGGCCAATAACTGTTATTGGCCTCTTTAAAATACATAATTTTGCAACTTCAGAGGATTCAGGTGCTTAAATTTTAGGAATGAGAGTAAAAGTCTGTAAGAAAATTTCTTGGCTCCCCCCTCCCCCCAAATTCAATGTTTTGTTATTGCTGTTATCACAACAGTTCACAGGATTTTAGAGCTGTGACAAGGGGGTACAGAACGTAGCAGGTCAGAGGAACATTCCCAGTTTCCTCAACAAGATCTGCCATGCCTCTATGATTACTGAAAAGGTTCAAATAAGAGAGTAACTACTAGCAGCGGATGAGGGTCAAGTCAGGGATTCCTTGAGACTTGATAGATTTGATGATCCATGAGACCTGATAGACTGCATCCACAATTGCTGCCAGAAGTGGCTGATGTAGTAAAGCAACTTATTATCATCTTTGAATGGTCATAGAGATTAGGGGAGCTCCTGTATTGGCAGCATTGCAGAATATGTCATATTTGAAGGGTTAGTGATCTTAGGTAATCCATGTCTGCTCTACTAGGCCCTGAACTTAAGGCTTACGATGCTCATGTGTTGGCAGGGGTAGCTACTGTAAGGGAATCTGCTGAAGTGCCTAGTGTCAGCCTGTGCTGTGGTCTGGTGGATGTTGTGAAAGAGATAACATTCAACCTGCCAGGAGAAGATACATGGTTTTGTTTGTTATACAAGGTAAAAGGCACTGACATTGAACCAAGCCACAGATGGGATGCATGCAGCATGCTATGGGAAAATGTGGTCTGTCCAGTGCTACATGAAAGGAGGGTTCACAGCATTTGG
This sequence comes from Strigops habroptila, assembly GCF_004027225.2. Classification (NCBI taxonomy): domain Eukaryota; kingdom Metazoa; phylum Chordata; class Aves; order Psittaciformes; family Psittacidae; genus Strigops; species Strigops habroptila. The sequence continues at coordinate 89,710,379 of NC_044278.2, read as the reverse complement.
AAGCATATAAGATTTACTTGCTATCCATATTTCCTGTCTACTTAAAACAGCTATTTTATGATGCCACTTGCTGCCTTGCCTTTCTTACTGACGTTCAGAAAGAACCCCACCTCCCACCTCCCACCCCAGTGCAGGAAGGTACCTAATTAATCTGCTTCCAACCATGCCTCTGTGATGCCAATAAGATCATAACTCTGCAGGCATGTTCATGTCTCTAACTCCTGTTGTTCCCCATGCTACATGCATTGGCATAGAGGCATTCAAGTTGGGCCCCCAATGATGACGCCTTACTGGCTGGAGTGGCTGGAATTCCTTTGTGCTGCTCTTTATGTGCTCTTCTGCTGACCTGTGATGCCTCTCCAGTCTCTGGGCAACCGTTGCTAGCACTGGCACCAACCTGGTAGGAGTGGGATGGACTGAGGTTCTCCTCTCCCAGCAACTTTAGTTTAAAGCCCTCTTCACCAGCTAGGCAAGCCAAAGACGACCGAAGATGCTATTGTCTCTCTCTGACAGAATGACCCCATCAGCACTCAGTACATAAGGTTTGCCAGATTGAGTTGAACGGTCTGTGTCCTAACCCCCAGCTGAGTCACCAGTCCCAAAACCACTTGTTGATTCACCAGATTCAACTGGCTCTTTCAAACCTCTTCCCTTTGACCAGGAGCTCTGATGAAAAATTCCCTGCATTCCAGAGTCCTTTACCGCCTCTCCCAGGGCTCTGTAATCCTTCTTGATACCCCTCAGACTGCTTCTGGCTCTATCAGTGGTACCCACATGAAACAACAGGAGCAAATAACAGTCCTGACACCTTCTCAGCTGTAATCATGCTGAATTGTAGGCCTCGAGTGGACTTCAGGCCAGCAGAACCTAGAGTGGCTCAGATAACCAGAAAAAAAAAATCCTGAGTCATATGTCTAAAGGTGTAGGGCTATTTGAAATGTCCTAGGCTTTCCCAGCTAGAATCGTACCATGCTCCAGGAGAGCACAGGTCTTCAATAATCTTGTCTGCTGGTCCTAAGGGATGTCTTAGATACTCTGCACTACTCATTCATGTTTACCTAACTAAATGAGCCCGTAGTTTTTACGAACAATAACAAGTGCTTAAACTTTTTTTTTTTTTCATTTGACCATCTGCATGTCTCCATGTGAAGTTGACTTCCAAATTTTCACCAGATCGAGGTCTCATTATCACACTAGTCATATAGAGGAGCTAAATCCCAAATACCTACAAGCTTTTTGTATCATACATATGCTTTACCACTGATTCTTCTAACATAATATTTTTAAAGTTTAAATAGGCAATGAGGAAAGCAAGAAACTTACTGTGTTTCTTTGGATACTTACACTTTTTTTTTTATAATTATGGGAGTTCCTAAGGCTATATCTGCACAAGGTATGGAGCAAACTGTGGAGAGCCTACACCTATTTGAAACTGGTATGTTCACAGTACTGCATCACAGTGCATCCATCCAAAAGACTAAGTAATCTAAATTGCTTCCAAGGCCCAAGTGAACCCTGTGCTAGATGGCTGTAGTAGTTCAATGCAATGAAAACTCTGGGGAATATACTGACATTATGAATCATCGTGGACCTCCAGCTAGTCTAGCACCTTTTTCATGATATGAGTAAGAGAACTGAGGAGGGGAAGGTAGATATTTTCTGAGATGTTACTGATGCAGTTCAACAACAAGAAAGAACAAAAAAATTTTAAAAAATATACAGTGAAATATTTTAAATACATTTTTAAGTGCAAAAGCCAGATATGGAGATGAAACAAAGCCTCTCTAGACAAAAACCAGCAGAATTCAGAGTCGCCGCTGTGTGTTTGACTTCAATAAAGTAGACCAAAAATTATTTAAATATTGTTAAAAGAACCAGGATTATTTCTATGCATGTTTAAAACATAATGTTAAAATTGTCTGCTAGCATTAACAAATGACATTGACATACTCGAATACAGCAGAGAGGTACCAAAACAGATAAGGAACAGATAAATACAAGATCAAAGAAAATTAAGTTTCAAACACACAATCATATAGAATCAAATTTTGTTGAATCTTTGGAAGGCGAAAGGGAAATTCTATTGCTGTCTACAGCTACATAGTGGGAGGATGTAGATAAGGTGGAGCCAGATTCTTCTCAGAAGTACATAGGATAGAATCACAGAATCATCCAGGCTGGAAAAGAATTTTAAGATCATAGAATCATAGAATGGTTTGGGTTGGAAAAGACCTTAAGATCATCTGGTTCCAACCCCACTGCTATGGGCAGGGATGCGTCACACTAGACCATGTCATCCAAGGCTCTGTCCAATCTGACCTTGAATGCTGCCATTGGATGGAGCATTTACCACTTCTTTGGGCAACCCATTCTATTGCCTCACCACCCTCACAGCAAAGAACTTCTTCCTTATATCTTACCTGAACTTCCCCTGTTTAAGTTTAAACCCATTACACCTTTTCTTATTGCTCAGTCTCTGACGAAGAGTCTCTCTCTAGCATCCTTGTAGACCCCCTCTAGATATGATTGAGTCCAACCATTAACCTAACTCTACAAAGTCCAGCACTAAACCATGTCCCTAAGCTATGTCTACACATAGACATAGCTCCATATAAATACCTCCAAGGATAGGGACTCATCACTTCCCTGAGAAGCCTGCTCCAATGCTTGACAACCATTTTGGTGAAGAAAATTTCCCTAATATCAATTCTGAACCTTTCTTGGCACAACTTGAGGCCATTTCCTCTTGTCCTATCAGTGGTTACTTGGGGAGAAGAGACAGACACCCACCCTGCTACAACCTCCTTTCAGGTAGTTGTAGACAGTGATAAGGTCTCTCTTGAGCCTCCTTTTCTCCTGACTAAACAACCCCAGTTCCCTCAGTTGCTCCTCGTAAGACTTGTGCTCTATCCCCTTACCAGCTTTGTTGCTCTTCTTTGGACATGCTCCAGCACTTTAATGTCTTTCTTGTGGTGGGGGTCCCAAAACTTGACACAGGATTCAAGGTGCAGCCTCACCCGTGCCAAGTACAGGGGGACAATCACTTCCCTAGTCCTGCTGGCTGCATTATTTCTGATACAACTCAGGATGGTGTTGGCCGTCTTGGCCACCTGGGCACAAGCTGGTTCATATTCAGCTGGCTGTCAGCCCACACCCCCAGGTGCCCAGATCATTTTCCACCAAGCAGCTTTCCAGCTATTCTTCCCCAAGCCTGTGCTATTGCATGGGGTTGTTTGGATCCAAATGCAGGAACTGGAATTTAGCCTTGGGATGGATAGATCAACGGACATAGGCTGCAGCCTGAGAAATGCTGCAGCCTGAGAAATTCTGACTCAATATGAAGAAGAATGGTCTTACCGTGAGGATGGACAAATATTTTAATAGATTGCCCAGAGAGATTGTGATATTTCTATCCATGGAGAGATTCAGAAGTCTGGACAAGTCCCCTAAAAATCTTTTATATCTGGACACGTTTTGACTAAATTATGTCTAAAAATCCTTTTGAACCTATACTATTCTATCATTTTGTGAAATTTGCAGCTTATTTCAGAGTGCAGTAGGAAGCTCTCCCAGGCTCAATTTTGGCTGTAGTAGTCAACAGCAAAATGGATGATAGCTGCTAGGAAATGAGAATAACACCAGCATGCCCATGAAACTGAAAAACTGAAAAAAGTAACTGATTATAGGAATGTACTGAAATGCTCTCTAAGGCTAATTATCAATTTGCGCCTTTAACATTTACTTCTCTCAGAAATGTGTTTTATAAATTGAATATATATAAATTCCTAGCAGATAAAAAAAGCACTTTTGATCATATGGCATTAATGCATTTTACAAAGAATAGACAGATCCTTAATCTGAAAATGTATTTGAGACACAGTAACATGATTTTCTATTTTAAAATGAAATGCTTATATTTTGGTTTGGTTTTGGTATTGTTTTTTATTTATTTAGGGAATAAGAGTCTTCTCAGCTTCTGTTATTACTCCCTTTCTTTTTTCTCTCCATTTGGGTTTCCTGCTCAGCAGCATCTCTGTTCCTAGTCTCTCTCCATGACCTCTCCTCAGTTCCTATTAATTTTTTGTTTGCTAGACATAGAACCTCTTTCCTTGTCATTTTTTCACCTTCTTCCCTTCAGCTTCTTTTCCTATTAATTCCTGTTCCTTTAAATTCTCCTGCAGGTGGTTATGTTTCCCCCCTGCCCATTCTCTTCATGTCTTCTTCATATATTTTTTTCTCACACAATTATGCTCACTCCTTTAAAGGCTAAGCTAAACAGAAGAGGTCACAGCTGTAGGGGCACGCGGAATATAAGAGCATCTAGTTCTATGGTGGGTTGACCCTGGCTGGATTCCAGGAGCCCACAAAAGCCACTCTGTCACTCCCCTCCTCAGCTGAACAGGGGAGAGAAAATATAACAAAGGGCTCATGGGTCAAGATAAGGACAGGGAGAGCTCACTCAACAATTACTATCACAGGCAAAACAGACTTGGCTAGGGAAATTAGTTTAATTTATTACCAATCAAATCAGAGTAGGATAAATGAGAAATAAAACCAAATCCTCCATGAGCTTCTCCCATGTGAGTCCTTCCCACAGATCTGTTCTTCACAAACTGCTCCAGCGTGGGTTCCTTCCATGGGTGCAGCCCTTCAGGAACAGGCTGCTCCAGCGTGGCTCCCTTTCATGGGTGCAGCCCTTCAGGAACAGACTGCTCCAGCCTGGGTCCCTTCCAAGTTCTTGCCCTTCAGGAACAGACAGAGCTTTCAACCTGAATGTCTGGACCATTAAGACTGTTTAGGAGGAATAAGAAAAAAACAAACCAAACAAAACTAACTTCAGCTTCTGGTGAAAGGCACCTGTAGATATTCTGCGTTTATTGTCAACAGTGGCAGTGCTTTGTTTTTCTTTTACACTTCCACCACATACTGACTAGGGTGATTGTTTCAGTGATTTCTGTTTTGCAATAAATCTGAAATTATTTTTCTTGTCAGCGTGCTGGTAGAAACGGTGTGATGATACAGAAACAGTGACAAAACAAATTGGCAACAGACACTTCAGGTACCTTTGTCAGATATGAAATATGCGGTATCCAGCAAATAAATCTATTAGTAACAACAACAACTAACAGTAAGACTAAAAATCCAGACATCTTGAATAGGCACACAAAGCTTTCTGAAGGATCTGCACAAAGCATTTTCTGCCTTTTGCCTTGGGCTGGACATGGCAGTAAATATGCATAATGAATATAGGGTACAGGATTATTTATTCCATTACATGGAGCCTTCAGGTAAATTTGCAAACAAACTCAGCTGCCAGAGTTGCTGTAGGAATATTTCTGTATTTTCAACAATACAAGTCTTGTGTTGAGCTACATATATCTTACACATTTTTACTAGACTTTGTCTATCATGACATATGAATAGATGTAACTCTGATTAGTATGGCAGTGTTAACAGTAGCCCATGGTATTCATCAATGCGTTGACGTAACTTGTTTTTTTTAGAAAGTTCTCAACTCTCTGATACAGTTGTGTGTGCAGTAAGGACATTTATTAATTACTGAGCAGAAGTAAATCTCAAAAATATGAACGGATTCTTTGAAAAGAAGTTCTTTATCAACATGCAGTGGATACAGACCAAAGAACGTTTAAAAGGCAAGGATATTAACTAAAGTGAGACTTTTCTGTACTGCTTCATAGAAGGATAGCAGCTAGCAAGAGATGAACACAAGTAATAAAGTTTTCAGTCTATTTTTGTTGGCACAGTGATCCAACATGCTTACAATACAAGGAACTGAAAATCTGGAACTTGCTGCCTTAAAAACTTCTTAGTACTGTTTTATTCAACATATTTGTGCCTAGTGGTACAGCACTTATCTGGGATCTAACTGTGATCTGTAATTATTTATAATATTCCCTTTAAGGTAGCAATCTAAATTAAAATTACTAGCCAGAAGGTTTTTTTAAAAGAGCAACCCTAACCTCCTTAGAAAATCACAGGCATATTGATATAACTAGTTCATCATACATTTTCTAGTACCCTAAGGCATAATAGTCTTTTTTCTTTTTTCTTTTTTCTTTTTTTTTTTTTTTCCCTCGTGTTCCATTTTCACATAGGATCTCATTGAGCGTTCTTCTACCCTTCCAGAATTTTTTCAGGAATGTAATTTTTTCACAGTTTCAAATTGTAAGCTTCTTTATTTGCTTTTTTATTGATTTCTTACTTTATGTAAAGGCAATGAAACATGAATTTTGGAAAGCCAGTGGACACTGGTAAATTTTTGTATTATGTTGCACACAACGTTGACTCATTTATTTTCTTATTAACATGGAGTTTTTCTTTATTATCACTTGTAGGAAGGAGTATGATGAAAATCTGTTGCGAATCTCTAGTCTGGTTTGTCACTCAGCAGGGAAATAAATAAACATCTCCAATAACTTTATCCAAAGCATTTTCTTTGGTAAACACAATAAAGTACACATAGAGACATGCAAGCAATGAAACACCAGAACATCTGGTGAACTGCAGGTGGCCCAGGAATTTGAAGTCAAAACAGGTGCAGAGAAGCAGGATTTCTGATTCTAAAATTGTATTAGATGCTGGTAGGTTTCTATATATGTGAGGCAATGACCTGCATGATTTCCACATAGGTTAGAATCAGTAATGTGTTATGTCAAGAACATATTTCCTGAGAGGATAGAGCTGCAAAGGAAACAACTATTACATGAAGTTTTTAACTTTAATATATATTTTAATTACAATGTCTGTGCATGTCCTAATCTCCTCATTCCTTCCCTCTGTCTTGTTCCCATAATATCAATGTTTTCATACAAGTTAACTCTGGTATCAAGAATCAGTTTCTTAAGTAGAACTACTGTTACTTACGGTGCCTCTACTTTTCCTTCTATGGTACTTCTTTACTTTTTTTTTTTTTTTTTTTTTAATAGCACTCAGTTACAGATAGTAAAGTTTTAGTAAAAGGATGTTTCCAAAATTCAGTAATACTTTTAAGATCCCAAAACAGGAGCTAATGCTTCCTAATCCCTTTGTCAATTTTGGCCACCAAAATTTATTTGAATCCTTTAAGATTGCAAAATAGGACTGTAAAATATTTCAGGAATAAAATACTTCATTTTATGTCATACATTTTAACCTCATCTAGAACTCCAAGGAGCAAGCTCCTTTCCATGACTCTTTATGTTTTACTTCTAGTAGGTCTGTAAATTGGTGAAGGAGATTTAACATGTTAATGTGTCTCACTTGGATTCATTTGGATGTCTCTTGAATTCATTTTTTGTCACCTTCTACAGCATAGACAAGACATACCTCCAGATGCAGTTTGGCCACCCTTTGTGCAAAGATAGCCACTACTTTGTTTCTGTTTGTGCTCATCATTCTGAGTATATTACTCCAAGCAGTAGTGAAAAGAAAGACAGAGATACCCCAACCTTGTGTTTGTATGGATAAGCAGGTTTCAAACTCAAGGTTTAAATTAAATCAAAAAACCAGAAAAGAGGCATATGAATTCAAAACGTAAAAAACCCCCAAACCCAAACATTTTTACTTAGCCCAGTCACTGTTACATAGTCAACAGTTAAGTGTGCTAGACCAACCACTATAATCAAAGAAACCTGACAGTCTGATGTATGCTGACTGCTTTCTCCTTACCCACTTTGCTGGTAGAGGCTTTTACTCTGTTGCACATTTGTGCTTATCCTATCAAACAGTAGATCTGTAGACTGTCTCAATACATATAGTTACTTCATTGGTTTCTAACCAGTTTTGCTTCAGATTTCTTTATTTCTACCATTTGGAAGATAATATTTGCCCCAAAGGGCATGATCAGGCCCTGACTGATCAGGCCCTGACTGATCAGGCCCTGACTGCCTGGAGATATTTTTGCATTATCACTTCCTAAGGGTTATGTTTTCCTCTTGCCTGCCAACAGTCAATATTATGGCCTCATTTGCCTGATGCTAATAGCTGAAGTTATCCCAGATCTGCTGACCTTACCAACCAACTAATCTTTAAGTTGATGTACCTAGAGTAGCTATTAGATAGGCTGCACAGTTGAAGTGGGAACTATCAGAATTACTATCTTTGCCCTTCCACTATTCATAGACCATAAACTGAGTATAATTTGACCTCTTTTCAAATAACTGCACATGTATCCACTAGGCACATAAAGCTTGCAGACCAGCTTTATTACGTAGCACACTTAATAAAATTATGAACAACGAAACAATCATCAGCAAAATCACTGAACAGCAATCTTATCAACATGTTCACCCTGAAAGTCTATTCCAGCCTTAACATCCCACTAAGAACAATGAAAACAGACCAATAATTATTATTTGTGGCAGTCATGAACCAAAATGCATGTTATTTTAAGTTGCACATTAGCATTTAAATTAAACTAGTTCACTTCTTAAAATACACTTATGGGCCCAAACTTGAATCAGAGACACAGCTGTTAAACATGCTTTTGGGTTTCAAAGGGAGGACGCAAACTATAAGGAAGTCAATATACCCCGCAAACAATAAGGAAGGGAAAGGGAAAAGATTACTCTTTGCCCACTATGTTACTGCTACCTCCATTTGCATTTCAGAATTTCTTTGAACATTCTAATATCCAAACATCCCACAGTATTTCTTCTCTTCTTTCAAGACACACACCAGCCTGTTATACTGACCACACTGTGCCTATGTAGTCTCCTATGAATACGACTCATATCCCAGCTGGTGTACTGCTGCCTCCTGGAACCCAGTCAGAATGTACACAAGTTAACCCAGGCATCTACACACAGTAGTATGAAGACCTCTGAGGGAATGTTTTCCTTGCAGAGAGCTCACATTGACTCTCTGCATCCAACTTTTGTGGCAGTTTGAGGCTGTACTGAACTATATGGTGCAACACAAGTTTGATTACTTCTTTAATCTGTTTTCCAGTTAGCTGTGGGAGAAACACTCTTCTTGATCTTTCTTTTCCTCTCACAGACCATAATAGTTTTCCATTTTCTTTCACCTGATAGAGGAGTCTATCCATTTACTAAGCAGGAAGCCTAAGAAACCCCTTTTTAAAACCATATTGCCATAAAGAATACTTGTTTGGGGTTCTAATTATCACCTAATTTAGATCAAATCTATCAAAAAATAAACCAAGGGATTTAAATGGAGTTACTACTTTTTTAAAACTGAGCAATACACAGGTACATTAGGAACCTCAAAATGAAAATAATTCTTACCTTATACGTGCAGGGTTTTGATTTATTTATTTATTTTTTTTTTCTTTAGTGACCTGAGGGGTTGTTTTCTTCCATTAGTAACTGTTGTAGCTGCTGACAGTCCTACTTCAGATTTCTGATGGTAGCGCTTTGCCACTGAAGTCACTGACGCCTCCACATTTCTCTCAGAGTGATAGAAGGGTACACATCAAGGTGAGAAACCTACTGTTCGCTATAATTGCAGAAATTCTGATCATTATGTACATCCCTGCCAGGAATTAACTTCATTGTTGTGTCTAAAAAGCTGATTATGTAACGGCTTAAAGAACGCAAAATTTTTCAAAGCTGTTGGTTTTTAACACAGATAACTTTACTCATGAGCCTGATCCAGTCTATTACATGGACTTTGTAAATGATTTGATTTCAGCTGTACTTTGTGGCTGAAAAGTCTAGTTTGCCTTTTCCCTCTCCCCTCCCCTCCTCTCTTATTCCCTCCTCTCTTATCCCTTCCCTTCCCTTCCTTTCTCTTTGCTTCCCTTCCCTTCCTTCTTGGGGGAGTTACCCGGAAGGCCCAGATCACCCAGCTCGGGTTGGGCTGGGTATCGATCGGTGGGTGGTGAGCAATTGTTCTCTTCCCTTGCTATTTCCCTTATCATTATTATTATTGGTGATAGCAGTAGTGGTTTTGTATTATACCTTAGTTACTGGACCGCTCTTATCTCATCCCGTCGGAGTTACATTCTTTCGATTCTCCCCCCCCATCCCTCCAGGAGCGGAGGGAATGAAAGAGCAGCTGCGTGGTTCTGTGTTACCGGCTGGGCTCAAACCACGACACTTCATTCTAAAGAAATTGTAGGCAGCTGGCAACTACAGGGACATTTGTGTGGAAACCAACCTACAACAGCACTACAACTGCTCATATTTGAGCTTAAACCTTGAGGAAGATAAACTACTCCTGGTAACTCATCTGAACATTTTTCCTACCAAATGCTTTTTGAGCAAGTATATAGAACTTTTGTAAAGAGATAATTGAAATAGCTCCATCAAAACATGCACGGGCATGACAGAGAATACACGTTAGGAGAGGAGCTGTAAAAGAAACACTGTTAATTTAATGGAATTTATCTTGAACATCAGACATAATAGCTGAGTATGCAAATACTTGAAAAATCTAGTCCTCCAAAAGGTGGGAATTTTTCTTACAAAATTGCTCTCAATCAGAACATAAAAAAAATCCAGACAAAACAGGGTTTTTTCTTTACATATGAAGAAAAAAATATTTGTAAGTTACTAATTAAATTAAAAAAAAATAGATACAGCTCATATTATTTATTAATCAGATGGATATAATATATACACATATCTAAATACTGTAAAGATAATTCTGAGAAGACTCATAAACTTCCCATGAATTCTCTGAAAACAGTAATTACTGTATTCTACTGTAATTATAAAGAATCTCTGATGTCTCTTCTGGCTCCCAGCTACCAGCGCATATGAACTCCTCACAGTGTTTGATGATTTTAATTTCAAAACACTGATATGGGAAGAAAATGCTATGCTTCTATCACAGAGGGAATAAAGGAAAACTAGGGTATAACATCTTTAAAAGAGTGGCATGGCTTTGTCTCAGCCACACTCGAAATCAGTGAAGCAGCCCTCCATCTTTTATACGGAATAATCACTGGACCACACTTTGTCTCCATCTCTTTGTTTAATGGCCACATCTTTCTTAAAGCTGGGCTCTCTTTGAGGTGAGGATAGACCCCAGAATGTATTGACATTGACAATCTGCTCAGGAGATAACCACAGCTAAGGCAGCTTGCTGAGTACTGCTGAAGACAGATCTGCGCTGATAGGAACACAAGGAAACACTTTGCAGTGCCTGTCTAAATTACAGCAGGCTGTAGGCCATAGTATTAATTTCTCGCTTCCAAAGAATGAAGAGGCCAGTAAATCTTTCAATGAAACTGGAAATAGTGCAATTCTGTTCTACATAAGTGTGTGAAGCAGAGGTTCAAAGGTTATCCCTGGATCACAGCCCTATATAAAATCAGCCTGCCACCATGTTAGAGTCATACGGTAACACTTTAAACACTTTATTTAACCATCTCATTTAGGAAACAATTACTGTAAGTTTTTGTCTAATATAATTAATAGGTCAAGCAGCACTTATTAAGTCTTTAGGCATTAATTAACATTTAAAAATTATCACATATGACACATTAATTAGATATCAGTCACTTACTAGAATTACTGACATTTAATAAGCATTTTAATTTATACCAAACTATCCTGCTGTATATATCTTTCCAAACTACAAGTACCTGCAAATAGTACTTAAGGACTTTGACATGTTAACTCTAATTTTGTCTTTGTAATTAGTATGTACATGGAAACCTCATTTATACCTTATATACTCTGGTCACAAAAACATATCTATGTCTTTTCAGTTCACTAATAAATGTCGAAATATTGAATAAAAAGCATAACATGCATATTAAAATAATTTAAAAAGCATAATAGAAATTAATAGCATGTTTGTCCTCTTTCTGTGTCAGATTTGAAATCAAATCCTCTTCTGAGTCTACTGTCCTGTCCTGAGGAAAGAAATACAAATGTCCAAGTGTTAATTGCTGACCTCTGTCATCCCTTAATTATGCATTCTTGTATCTTCTTTAATACTTCCCTCACATAGCAATCTCCTATTGTCAAGATCTTGCCATTAGAAGCTTCACAGGTATGATCTCTCTCTTGGCCTAATTGCACTTATTATCAGTCAATTTTTATAGTACTAACTGGGTACTTAGGATGACATATAAAAACCTACAGGGTGCCCAAACTTTACAAGACTAATGCCCATATTGGCACCTTGACAAGAACCAGAGAGCTATGCTTCTTCTGCACATACTTTTGCATATTTTTTCTCACTAATATATGCACTAACCCATAAGATTCTCATATATTTGCAACTTTGCTGAACTAACAGAAATCACCAGTTTAATCAGTAGATGTTTCTTGTCTAATGTACACCTAGAAGATAAATTAAGGTGGAATTTTAGAGTGTGCAGATATGGAAAATTTCCCAGCTTTCTCTGTACATGTGCTTGAAATTGGGCTGGGTCATGTGGAAGAGGGAGTCTGTATGGCAGTAACCTGCATCAGGGGGCTATGGGGTGCTTTAAACATGCAATTCCATGAGTTGACAACATCCTCATTTATCTGGCTACCTCTATTCTGCTCAGTGAACTGCAGTATTTGGTGCTGGGACATACATACTTTACAATGCTACCCATGCGAAGCTATGGCCAGAGCCACAGCAGACTGTGAAAGTGCAAGTCAACCATAGGAGTTTCACCTGCAATGCATGAGACTTGACAGATCTGTAGCACACCTGTGATGGCTTAATTGGGCTAGCACAGATAACAAGAAGTAGTAAAAGCAAGCTCTCCAGATGTTCTGGGAATATACATATGAGTACCCATACTGTCGTCTTTCATTACAGCTGTTAGCTGGATTAAGATACCAAACGTAGGATAACTTGCTACATTTTCACCTTTTCCTTGCAGTTTTGACCGATCCTAAAGGTAATTAATTGGCTTCATGCAGGTCTACACAGTTGTTCAGATGAGAGTAAAAAATCAGACCAATAAGGAGTGAAAAAGTGTATTAATTTTTTTTTTTTTCAGGTAGAAAATCAAAAGACAGCTGAGTTGAAGGCTAGATTGCAAAGACACCTTGCAACACTGAATCCCACAACAGCTACATTCTTTAGCCATGTCAGACTTGGGGATCTAAAGCAAACTAGTTTCCTCAGGTCCCTCAGTAGTTCACGGTCAATGATGAGCATCACCAATAAATAGTTCAGAGCAGAAACAAAACTCAATTCTCAAGTACAATCCATAGCACTTAGTTAAATACCCTAACTTTCTATACAATGCATGAGGAGGATTAAATAGGATTCACAACAGGCAGCATGCTGTGCAAGGTTTACAGAATAGAGAAGGTCAAGACTTAAATCCTGCACTTGTGTCAGACCAGTTTTACAACTCAGAAACCTCTCCTGCACTAATGGACCTGTGTCCCTCCTTTCAAAATAACAGGCACCTCTTTCTTGTAAAACACAGAGGTCAGGTGATGGTGTTCCTACTATTTAGATGGGATTCAGACTGAAGAAATTAAAATACATGTAACTCTGTGGCTTGAGATGCTGAGGAATGTTTTAATTTTGCAACTATGCTACTTTGCAGAAACAAATGTAGAACTCGCTGGGATAGAGAGAAAAGTGTGTGCTGGTTTTGGCTGGGATAGAGTTAATTTTCTTTATAATAGCTAGTATGGGCTGCATTTTGGAATTGTGCTAAAATCAGTGTTGATAATTCAGGGATGTTTTCATTATTTCTTACACAGAGTCAAGGCCTTTTCTGATCCTCACGTCAACCCACCAGCAAGTCGGATAGGGGTGCACGAGGAGTTGGGAGGGAACTCAGCTGGGACAGCTGACTCCAACTGACCAAAGGGATACCCCATACCATGATGTCGTGCTCAGCATATAAAGCTGCAGAAGAAGGAGGAATAGAATCACAGAATCAGCTAGGTTGGAAAAGACCTTTAAGATCATCAAGTCCAACCGTTACCCCAGGACTGCCAAGACCACCACTAAACTATAGCACTAAGGGCCTCATCTACACAGTTTTTGAACACTTCCAGGGAAAGTGATTCCACCACTGCCCTGGGTAGCCTTTTCCAATGCCTGACTACTCTTTTGGTGAAGAAATTTTCCCAATCTAAATCCCCCCTGGTGCAGCTTGAGGCCATTACCTCTTGTCCAATCACTTGCTACTTGGGAGAAGAGATCATCCACCTTCTTGCTCCATCCTTCTAAATGCAATGGAATGGGATGGTGGTTGGAGTTTGTCTTCCCAAGTAACCATTATGGAGACCTGCTTTGCTAGAGATGGCTGAACACCTGCCTGCAGATGGGAAGTGGTGAATTAATTCCTTACCTTTGCTTGCGTGCGTGGCTTCTGCTTTACCTATTAACCTGTCTTTATCTCAACCCCTGAGTTTTCTCACTTTAACCCTTCCAATTCTCTCCCCCATCCCATCAGAGGGCTGGGGAGGTGAGTGAGCTGCTGTGTGGGGCTTAGCTGCCAGCTGGGGTTAAAGTGGGTTAAATGACCACAGTCCTTTTTGGTGCCCAGTTTGGGGCTCAAATTCAAGTGACAGTAGTCATCTGCTAGATCTGAAGGAGAGACCAGCTTCTTGACCCCATCTCCAAGCACTATTATAGTGCTTTATAAATCAAAAAGTGAATGAATCCATAAGCAGGCCTAGCAACCAAGATCAAAACTCATCTTTCAAAATTTTAACCCCCACTGAAATGTCACTTAGAGTGCTTACTCTTTTCACTGCCACGCATCTGCTTGGCAGAACTCGTTGTTGTCTTGTCATCAAGAGATCCCTATTTTCTTCTTTTTAAGCCTACATTTATGACTGATTTGTTTTCATTGACTTTTAACTGACATTAGCTAATTATTAACTCTGCAGGATAGATTAAATTTTAATTTTAATGTCATTGTAAAACACCGTGAGCTGCTTCAGCATGATAAGATGCTATAAAAGTTTAAACTGTTGTTATAAGTTAGCCACCTGTTCAAAACGTTAGAAATCTACACATTTAAATCAATCACAGCGCACTGGATGCCCCATCAAGACTAATGTTGATAAATTATACTCTTAGATCTACTTGATACAGTCATTATTCTCCAGAATGGCAGTATATTGGACTTTGTTTTGTAGAGTTTTAGTTGGGATTGCAGTGTAATTTTTCAAAATTCTAAATACACTCCAATGCATATTTTCCAATCAGCTAAATTGCTGAGAGATTATCCTGGCTAAACGGTACCTTTGAGGTTCTGCCTGGTGCACGAGACATATGCCAGAGATATACTGTTTCTGAATGAGTTCCTGGAAGTACTGTGGAATGGTAGAAAGGCCTATACAGTACTTCATACAGTTCTTGCCATCTCTGGGCCAAATCAGAAGAATTGGATAAAATGATGTGTGGAAAAAACCCCTATACCTTTCTGTCTCAGGAGACAGATGAATCTGCAGGCTGGAGCAAATGAGATTTCTGTCTTAGGCATGCTATATAGATAGGAAAAAATAACTTATTCTGGATATTCTACCTATAAAGCAGGCTAATATTTTTCCCATGACTATCTTGTCTCTTCACATGGCAAATTCACTTGGGTAAGTACTATTTCTTATTGAAAGCAAGAGGGTTATTTCTATAGTTCCAACAAAGAAAGGCAGCATACTGAGGCTGCATATTTTAATAGACTTAGTTCTGCAGTTAGGGAACTGACTTTTCTACCTCCTGTTCTTCTTGTGCTCAGAAAAGTTTGTAAGTAAACCAAAAGGCACAGAGTTCATAATTTTATTCTAACTGAAACAATCGTCAGCAGCCCTGCAGCCGAGCGACCTCTTCAGCTCATTCATTACTTTCATTTAGATGAATATAAATTCTAACACTACACAAAAAAGCTATATTGTCTGAAACAGGTGACAGCAGACTCTTCAGTTTCCCTTTGTAATACATTCCTGCCAATTCCTAAAGTAGGAATTCACTGAAAGACTCCCCAAAGAGATAAATTTTTAACTCTGTTATTGAGGAGGGAAAAAATGTAAAAGAGGATTTAGCTGACTGCATGAGGCTTAGCATGGGATTACCATCTATACCCATCTAGGACTGTGCTTCCTGAGCTCAATGTCTGTGCATAGAATACTAAGAATCTGTGCCCTGACAGTGATTACTAGTATCAGTGTAACTGATAGATGACTGAGGGACAGGGGACCATACACAGGTCCTGAGGTTAAGAGGCATGAACTGGCATGTATCTGTGCTGCTGAAAGCAAACTTACTCTAGAGCATGCTCCCTGTGCCCACATGACATAGCTCTACGCCCTGCCTCTCTCAAGGATTTATGCGTTGCTCCTACGAACACAACACGTAATTACTAGTTTTGTGAATTTTCAGTTCAAAGTGTTTAAAAAAAAAAAGTGAAGGCCATGGTACATCTTTCTGTCTCTGAATACTGTTCTAACATTTTAACATTTGTGAATATATGTTGCATGCCATGAGGTGTCCTATGAGTTGTTCAAGCATTACCTTCAAAAGAGTGTGTTGCAATGACCCAGAACATGGCAAAGAAGAGAACAAATAAGGAGAAAACAAAATCAAATTCTAGCATCTAAGTTTTCTTTCTGGGACTTTTATGCACCAAAATGAAACTTTCTTCATTCTGACCAAAAACCAGTGAAGTTAAGCTTGCAGATGATGATTTAGACAATCTCTAGGTTGCCGGGGGTAGGGTGGGGGAAGGAGGATCCTTAATATTGAATTACTCTTTTTTGCTAGTACAGACAAGTCCTTTGCAGCTTTGAAAAACTTTACTGTGTCTTTCTTTAGAACTGTAATTGTTGTTTGCCTCTCTCCCTGTTTGGAATTTCTTCAGTAACTTAGTAATGGAAAGCTAAATGCTGTTTGGCAGGTTTGTTTCACAGAATTGTGTGGAGTATTTCTGTCCTAGCATTTCTCCATGAAACAATTTTGTGTAAGATAGATACAAGAGATACCACAGCAAAGGGAATTATGGAGACCTGACATACCATGTCAACTGCCATTTCTGACAAATGTAAATGCAAGAATGAAATCCTAGGTAGATAATAGGAACATATGAGTCGGGGATGAGTGAAAGGACATCAAAGACTCTGCTTCCAGACTTTTTTTCTTTACCTCTGCTGTTTTTCTTTGACTTATTTGCATAGTGTATTTCTTATTCTGAATTTTCCTTGGATGTAAATTTACTTTCTCTTTTAAAGAAGCAATACAGACCAGCAGTGACTGTGAAATGTCTACTGTTACTGAAAATACATATTATGTTGTGGAGGATAGTTTCTGTTAGAGGAAAATACACCCAACAGCCTAGGAATGGTGAGGTGGATGCTCCCTCATGTCCCCAGGTCTGACTGGTAGTAAATGTGTTCTCAGCAGGCACATATATACACACCACGTATATCCATGTATACATAGCCAGCCATACAGATCACAGATAGACACACACATAACACCCTTAGAAACATAAACAACACCAATGGCCTTAACCTGGCCTCCTCTCTGGCTGAGCAGGATGGAGGTCCCCTAGTGAGAATATATACATGCATGCACACAGTGTGGATCCCTCCAGCAGCTGGGCTCAGACACTGTCCAGTACCTGTCCCTGGATCCCACTCTCACCAGTTGCTGGCATGTAACATTCAAGCCCCCAGGGCTGCAGTCCCCCACTCCTGTTGCTGGTACAGACTGTCACACAAACACATGGAATCACAGAATCATTAGGGTTGGAAGGGACCTCTGGTGATCATCTAGTCCAACTGCTCTGCCAAGGCAGGGCCATCTAGAGCAGATTACACAGGATCATGTCCAGGCAGGTTCTGAATGTCTCCAGAGAGGGAGACTCCACAACCCTCCTGGGCAGCCTGTAAAACTCATATTGGTGGATTCAAAGCCCAGCTAACCACTCACAGTTGGTGAGAACTTCCCTGGTCCCAGCAGCTCCCTGTGCTCTCATCCCCAGACACATAGGCTGGCCCCTGGAGACCCATCCACCTCCTTCCTCGCAGTCACTTTGTCTTTTTCATCACTAGTGATCCCACACTCCCTTGTACACTTGCATTCACTCCAGTCGCTGCATCACAGACAGATGGGCATCTGTGACTCGGTCCGACTCCCGTTGCTTCACTCACATCCCATGAACACATACACTTACACATACACATAAACGTACACATACACTTACACATGCACACACACACGTTGAGTAGAGAGCCCTCACCCAGGAAGGAGTTAGAAAGGAGTTTAATAAGAAGATAGGGCAAACTGTGCTTGTCAGGCACAGGACATAACCACACAAGTGTACTGACTAGCTACCTATTTACATGCAAACAGTCCTTTTTAACCCCTAACCCTCTATTTTCCACACTTGTTTCTCTCCAAATCACCTCCCTTGTGCCCCCCTGCTCCCCACCCTCCATCCTTGCTTCCTCTAAATATCCCATAATAAGTCCCATA
This sequence comes from Strigops habroptila, assembly GCF_004027225.2. Classification (NCBI taxonomy): domain Eukaryota; kingdom Metazoa; phylum Chordata; class Aves; order Psittaciformes; family Psittacidae; genus Strigops; species Strigops habroptila. The sequence continues at coordinate 89,692,019 of NC_044278.2, read as the reverse complement.
ATAAAAATTGAACTGCTTTTCCCCTGCATCTCATAATGTGTCCCACACCTCTAGGCACCAAGCCCCTTAGTTTGGTTATCTGGAGACCTGCTTCTGATAACTCTTAGTGGTGGATTCCATGCCTGCACAACAGGGCTGAGATTATGTTGGGACAGCCCTGGGAGAGACCTGTACAGGCTGTTTGCTCCTCAGGAGTCCTTACTTTATTTCCACAGTAAGTATTTTGATGAGCCAATGGCCCCTTGTGAGGCACCTTGGAGTAGCCCAGCAAAGTATTAATTGGGGTCCTCCTCCTACTGTTATTTTTCTGAGCTCCTTTGTGAGTAGGCAGATGGGGTTTATCACACAACCTAACAGTTTTAGCTCCCTATATTAACTTAGTCCTTGCTGGAGATGTCACATACCAAGCTTTCAAAATTTCGTTTGATTTAATCGAGTAGTTTCAGCCTCAGTGTTTAATTGGGAATAACTGATTTACTCTCATGCTCTGAAAAAGAGGCATAAATGTCTTGCCTGGCTGTGAAGAAACCTTTAAAGTGGTGACCAGAATTAAGTTATTTTTTATAACTATGCATACAGAATCCATATAGTTCTTATCTCTTCAGTATTCAAGGATCATGCGGTCTGAGTACTCCTTAATATAATTTTCTTGTCTGAGGTAGAATAATTTATGCCCAAGACCTTCTGCAGAGGTGATAAGAAATGGCTACTCTCATCTTCCAGCAGAGACTCTAATGCAGTGGCTTGCCCTGTACTGACCACCTGTATAGCTTGAGCTCAGGCAGGCGCTAGACGCATATCTGATGTCTAAGTGGAGGTAATATTCGCCCTTTCAATCTGTAGGACCCAGCAGAATTATGTATCCCCATTCAGACCAAGGAAACATCAGCATCTTTAAAACAATTGACTCTGCATTTGCCAAATCATTGGGCAATAAATAACTCTCTATGTCTGCACATCTGTCTTTCAGAAGCAGCAGGATTTCAGAGTCTCACTGGCATCTGGGGTTTTTTTGTTAGATATGTTTGTACTATTCTTTAATGATTACATTTCATGGTAATTGTTTTTTGCTTTGACAGACACGGCCTTGGTTTTATACATAGTGTACCCATTATCTTTAGAAAAGCATTCAGACTTTCAGCAGGTAAAAAGCAGACAAGAAAAACATTGAGAAATCTATACAAAAATATAATAATTTGGTAATATCCAGCTAAACAAGACTTTGGGATGACTAAAATCTTATGTTTTCTATTGACATTTGCAAAACAAGCTGATTGCAGAAATGAAAAATTGAAAATAATTATACGATGTTCAGTAAAATTTGGAAGAACTTTTAGAAAATTATCCACTAAGAATGTAAAAAATTTCTAATGTGTCCATGTTGCTAGATGAAATCCCTCTCTTATCTGGGTGGCTTGCTCTCTCCTATTTTTGCAGCAGCACAGAACAAAATATAAATGCATTATCAAAGGGCAATAGAAAGTTTAATATTTAAAGTGTAGGGAATGAAAAAATTTCTTTAGTAAAATTGTGTGTCTATCTGGGATAATGTGTTCTCTTTAGTTTTTGATAGATCAGAAATCTTCCAAATAACATATTATAACTGTGTACAATTAAACTGCAAAAAAAAAGTTGTTTCAAGGGTCAGCTATTATGGAGTTCTGTTCATAAAAAAAACCCCAAACCACTAACACAAGTAAAGAGCTCCTCTAAGCAGTAGCTGTCTGCTTAATTATTAAGAAAGAATTTTCCTATGGGGAATAACTTCTTACTGAAATTGTCAAGGTCTACAATGTAGATGTCTGCATCGGACTTCAGTGATTAAGTCCTTATTAAGCCCCAATTCAGCTAAGTGATTAAGCCGAGACTGATCCATCTCACCCTACATGCTACTTCTTCAAATGGTCACTACAAATGCAGGCTGAGCTCAGTTCTAATGCCACATGTAGATATTCAAGATACTATGGCCTATATTCCTGTGGGGTTTGCAAATATGACATGGTACTTGCAGGGAAGATTTGTAGACAAAGAACCAAAGGTCTTATGGCGGTATCCAAAGGTACTCCTAAACAACAGATAGGGCACAGATAGACACCTGTGCTTAGGCAACTTTAAAATATCATCTCATTTCCTCTCACATGAAACCCATCTGAGTTGACCTAGTACATAGGCTATTACCATGCTGTATGCTCTGTTCTGATATGTATTAAATCCTTTTTTCCTCTACACTTTCAGGAATAAAATTGTAAGTGAGATATATGAAGTAAATTTTTCCAATCTATTCAGCATTGATAAGGACCTCAGCCAGAGTACTCTTTCCAGTTTAGGCAAGATAGTTTAAGGATAAAAGAAAATTGACAAGAGCCCAGCAGAGAGCCACAAGAATGCCGTGGCCAATGGGAAAATTATATAAAATGAAAGTTTTGTGAAGAAAAAAATAAAATTAAATTTTTTCCCCATAGATTTCATTGGTCACTGGAACAAAGGTAAACTGGCTCAAGTTTTAGGGAAGAAGTTTAAAATTAGAATTTAGAACTTCTGAACGGTAAGATTTTGTGCACAAAAATGGCCTCCCAAGGAAGATAATGGTATCTCTTTCATCGGATATTTTAAAGTATAGTACTAAAAAAAAGCCATAATGGATATTTGAGGTGGAAGATTCTAGTCAAATACTTCTTATTCAGTTTTTAAAGAGATGATCAGATGGGTGTTTGAGTCCTTTCAATCCATATTTCTGTAGTTTGTTAAGTGATTACTTAGCTTCAGCCAGCTTGAAGCTAGGTTCCTAGCTTAGTCTAATCCTCTAAACTCTCCTGGCAGTGAATGGCAAGAGAAAGGCAAATCCTGTGAGTGATTATAAAGTTGGCCTATACAGTATACAGTTGGCTTTCTGGGCTGCAAGCACACACTGCTGGCTCATGTTCAGTTTCCCATTAACCAACACCCCCAAGTCCTTCTCTGCAGGGCTGCTCTGAATCACTTCTCTGAACAGCCTGTAGCTGTGTCTGGGATTGCCCTGACCCAGCTGGGACCTGATTCACTTGCTGGGATGTCAGGGTATTAAAGAGGTGAACAGTGATATCCTGATTTGAGATGGGGCACAACTGCGTCCCTGGTGTGTATCTAGCCCCAGAACATGGAAGTGCTCTACAAACAGATGGTAGAGACATAGCCTCTATCTGTCTGTTGATTTTAAGGGAGCCCAAACAATTAGTTTTAGACTGATTTTTGAAGGTGAGATGAACCTTTTATTTCCTGAATATAGGAACTTTACTTGATCAATATCTTTGATAAATCCTGCTTTGTAAAGCTAAATACATAAACTGATTTCCCAAAAGAACTCAGGACATAATTTATGGCCATAGGTCAATCTTTTAGGACACTGTCAGACAGACCCAGTGGAATTATTTTTGTGGAAACCATGGATGCGAGACTTCTTAATTTATGAATGAGTTTATAAAATTGTGGATGTATGAATTCAGGATGAAATTTTTTTTACATCAGTTTTTTTTCATAGTGCATGCACGTTCTTATCATGATAAAGTCTTGACTTGACTTTAGATATTAGACAATGTCATAATATGAATCCTTATAGGCTATCTTATGTTTCAACATTAGAACATGCGATTTTTTAGAGCTATCTTCATTTAGCTTTCCAGAACTTTTAAATTCAACTTTTATTAATTAAATTCTATAAGGGATGGATTTTGAGTGTTTAATATAGCTGAACTGCATGAAATTCAATAAAAATCCTCATATGGTTAATAGAACAATTAAAATTATTTAACTAATCTGTGACTCGTAGTATTCACACTTCACATAGTGAGGCATAAATTTTAGGTGGGGTTGCCTCCCTTCTTTTTCAAAAGCAGCCTTCAAACAATACTAGTAATTGAGCTTTTGTTACTATAATTTTCTTTGTAATCATAGCCAACATTTTGAATATACACATTACATCATTTGAGAATCATTAATCATGCCCACAGTTATCTAGATATCTCATAAACAGAAACTAAGCTTTAAAAACTCAGGTAGTCTTGGCTTCCAGGAATTTCTGTCAAGGAGACAAAGAGAAAAGTATTTCATCTACTGAATAATAGAGGCAATTCTTGAGTCAGTTTTTCTAATGCCCTGGCACAGTGTCTCAGATAGTAATGTCTGGAAACAATGTAGTAACTCTCTGAAATGCACATTTCAGAGCCAGAGGAAAACTATGAAAATAAACCCATAATTTTCTGTTTCTTCCTAGCATTGATGATGGAAGAAATAACAAATAAATGTTCAGTGTGTCTGAGATGTGTCAATTGGCTCTAAGACAAAAGAGAGCAATTTCTGCCCTTAGAAACAAACAAACAAAAAGCAGGCTTGTAAGTGTGGCTGACCAGTTCCCTTGATTGCACATATAACATAAGACTAAGATTAAATATTAATTTACTAGTACAATGAATTTAATTTCATATTTATTTAATAGATTCTCAACCATTGGTGCCACTGGGTATATTCACACAGGCAGTGCCCATCCCAGAGAAGTATTGTACATTGTGCCAAGTAAAATCTACCCTAGATATCTATTGCACCTGCCGAAGTCTTAGTACTCCAGTAGAAGACCTAAAAATGGTAGTTAATTTTATATTTATATGCTTTTCCGTACAAAATTTCAGGAACAGCTGCACTTTGATAAAGAAATTTTGTCAATAGATAATATTCTAGATTTTGAACCCCAGGAGGAGAACACCAAAGGAAAGTTTATGACAGGTGAGACATATCTTTGATTAGATTAGTATTAAACATATGGAATATAAATGAAATTCTGCAGCCTCAGGATTAAAGGAATATATAACTAAGAGGGTTCTTTCTTTACTGAATATTTCATCCTTTGGTGTACATAACTACCTCTGATGTTACTTCAGAGGAAGAGTGCCACAAGTTGCAAAGAAGAAATGTGAACCAAAGGAAAGATAAGAGACATTCCAGACTATTTTCCAGACTATTCTTGTATTCTGAAACATCCTGCTGCCTTTATATCTTTTTGGTTTTCTTTTTTGTTTGTTTGTTGTTTTGTTTGTTTGTTTGTTTTAATTCAGACAGGTAAATTACAGCTTTATATTTATTGCTTTAGAGCAGCGAGGAATAAAAACTCTCAGAATGTTTTAGGTGTGTTTGTTATCAGGATACCGGCTATAGAATCAGAGTATTCCATTTAAACCTGATGGTTTGAATAACATAAATCTGCCTTAGAATACTGCACATGTAGGAAGAATGAACAGAAGGAGTGTATCATCTGTGACCTGTGATTCTGTAGTGTTCTGGCTGATAATGCAGTGGGGTTTCTTCAGGATGTGTAGGTCAAGAGAATATGAATAAATATATTTGGATGACTCCTTGCTGCATGACCAGTTGGCACCAAGTTATGGAAAGTACCACACTAACATCGACAGAGATGATTTAGGTTTAAACATGCAGACATAAATAAAAAGGTGATACCTGTAAAGGTTTTGCTGTCCAACACTGTACTTCCACAAAGAATTCTTATTTAATAAGAGGCAAACATAAACCCTGAGTCTTGCTGATATTTGGTAGGGTTTGGTTCTCCTAGGTTTACTGTGTAAGCTTGCCCCTGAACCTCTATTTCCAAAGTAGAAATGCACAGATGAAAAAATACTATGCAAATGCAAATGACTAGTTAATAGGATTCTTGGTGTCCAATAGCATCTACAAGTAAAAAGAATTTTTTTTTAACACTTAACATTTTTGTTAAGTATTTTTTTTACTTCCTTTCTCTTCTAACCATCAACATATTGCACCAGTTATTTTAAAAGCTGTTTCCCAGTATTTTCATTGCTATTTCATAACAAAGGTTACAGTTTTGTCTTGTCCCCTCTTTATTTTCTTCAGAGAAAGCAATGTCAAATAACCATTTAATGAGTATCCTACTATCCGAGACCTCTGCCTAACCCAGGAATTGTGCAAAACCAATTAGAAGCGTACATTTGCAAATTGGATGCATACAAGCATGACCAACCTCTCAACCCTTTCCCCCCAAAATTCAGGACTTGGTTGTAGCTAAACTCATTTTGAAAACAATATTTGAAGAGTCTTTTGATGATATATATGCTGTGAAAGTCTTAATACCTAAAACGTTTTTTACTTCGACAACCTATCTCCTTATCCAAATGGATATGTTGATGTGTTTTCACCTTAAAGCATATACACTTCAAATGTCCAGGCAGATGATTGTATGAAATTACCTTTTTTAAAAAAAAAACTTGTTACTGGTTTTTTTATTAATTTTGGTTTTGGTTTTGGTTTTGGTTTTCACATGAAGCCTTCGGTGAAGCATCTGAAAAGACAGAATGGCCAGACTACGTGTTTTAAGGAAGACTGAACACAGACCAGGCACATAGGGTATTCAGTTTCCCACACATGGGAGTTCCGCTTGAGATGGCCAAATCAGTTCAGCATCCAGGTACCACTACAAAAGAACATGTGTCCTTAGTCATGTCTGTGAGCAATCTGCATATGTGATGTGGTTTAACTCTGGACTGGCAGCTCAGCCCCATACAGCTGCTCACTCCCCTCCCTGCAGTGGAAAGAATCAGAAGGGTGAAAGTGAGAAAACTCATGGGCTGACATAAAGACAGTTTAATAGATAAAGCAAAAGACACATATGGAAGCAAAACAAAACAAGGAATTCATTCACCACTTCTCATTGGTAGGCAGGTGTTCCACTATCTCCAGGAAAGCAGGGCTCCATCACACACTAACGATTACTTGGTAAAGCAAATGCCATCGCTCCTGACACCCTCTCTTTCTCTTTCTTCCCCCAGCTTTGTTGCAAAGCATAGCATCATATGGTCTGGGATATTCCTTTGGTCAGCTGGGGTCAGCTGTCTTGGCTGTATCCTTTCTGGACTTCTTGTGCACCCCTAGCCTACGTGCTGGTGGGACGGTGTGAGAAACAAGGCACTGACATTATGTAAGCACTGTTCAGCAATAACAAAAACATCCATGTGTTATCAACACTTTGCATCACAGATCTAGAGTATAGTATCATAGAAACTACTATGAATAAAATTAACTTCATCCTACCCAAAACCAGTACAAGATATCAAGTATCTCAAATGGCAATAGATGACTATGGGTAGTCAATTGAATGAAATCCATACCCATCTAAAAAGATAGGCTGTAATAAAAGAATATACAGTAGTGTGAGCAAAAAATAATGAAATTTCAACTAGCTTTTACAGTAAAAATATACTTTAGGGAGGCATGTCAAACAAAAGGACAGGCTTCTCTCCTCAGTATCCTTTCATTGGTGCAATATACTGTGTAATCTTTTATGCTATCATATCTCAATTCTCTTAGAACATATAACCTGCAGCTATTTGTAACATTGATACTTGACACTGCTTTTTAAAGAGAGAGAGAGGGGGAAAGAATCAAGCCAGTGTATAGTATTTGGTAAAATCTAAATGCTGCTACTGTTTTGCAAAGGCATTCTTTCAGAATAAGTTTAGGGATTTGCATCTGGATGGCCCAAGTCTGAATGTTTCAGGTTGTGATCTAAGCCAAACACACGCCTCAGAAGAGTTAGTTATAAATCTCTTCTTGGACTGTATCTGCAAGCACATACTGCAAACGCAGTCCTGAACCTCAGCCGTGGGGGTAACAGAGGACACCCAACCTAAATTTGCACTTGGATTTGCAATTATTGAAACAGATTGTTCTCTATTTTGTTAGGAAAAGAAAAATAGTCTTGGCAGTTGCTCAGTTCTTCACAACATGAAGTTAAAGGTCACTGTTAGTAAAGTAAGGCAGCTAATACTGCTAAGTGCTCGTAAGTGGCCATAAGGCACTTCAGTACACTCAAAATAACCTCATGCATTCCCTGCAGGTATAATCAGCAGGTCCACTAAGTGGCATATTCAATGTAAACCACAAAACAAACAGAAGACTATCAAGTCTTTAATGATATCAAACAACAATCAAATCTTCAGGTCAAAATCACTGTTCATGTAAAAAGACAAAGTGTTCTTTGTAATCAAAGTCATTTTCTGTGTCATCTGTGCTCCAGACTAGAACCCTTCATTCATACAGGCTTCTTCTTCCGTGAAAGATGCAATTTGCTTCCTAATCTTACCTTTTTTTTTTTTCACAATTATTTCCAAGAATGCCTCCAAAATGAGAATATTTCTTTTTGAAGAAGTAATAAAAGCATGGCTGACCTGAACACACCTGGACACTTCTACATTTCAGAATACATCTCAAGTTCAACACCACAAAAATATTCAATCTTAGATCTGATAATGGGTTGAGATACTTTTTTTTCCAACAATAAACTTTTTATTTCTTTTTTAGCAGTAAGTTGCAGACTATCCTCAGGATTGAAAGTGTAGTTTGTTATGCTTTCTTGCTTTTATAGTGAGAGATCATTTGTCCACACTTCTGCTTACCTAAGAACACTGTCTGCACCAATAGTTTTTCCTTACTCTTGATAATTATTGCTATTTGCATGTTACCTTACATCTGACATTATGTAAGTTTTAAAAAAATAAAATAAAATCAAAAGAGTTTATGCAATTAAAGGAATATATGTTTTATTTCTCAGGCCCACTGCACTGGCACAGTGTTAGCCCTACCCCTCCTCCATGTTGCAGGTTTCAGTGTATAAAAACCAAGCAGCTAACAAAAGGATTTTAAAAGGAGCAATGGACTTGAGTTGTTTTCAACACTCATATTCCTTCCTGGAGACTGGGGACTCTCAATGTTGTGACAATAAGCCTATTATAAAGACAGGTAATGGTAATCACATTGGTGGTGTGATTGGACTATGTATTGCAATTGCTATATATCTATATTTTGTTAAGCGTAATTTAAAGTTTGTGTTTTAAGATGTATTTTGTATTACTCTGCTAAAGCAGAAATCCCATGTAACATCAACTGTCTTTAAATAAGCACATTTTATATTTCACGTTACACCCTCTACACTCAGAATATCTAAAAGAACTTGGTTAGAAAGTATTGGACTTTGACGATAACAGGCCTTCAGTCCACAAGACCCAATCAGAGCTAGTCTAAATTAAACCTTAGTGCATACAGTGTCAACATTGGATTCTCAAGACTAAGTTTCACCCTATGCAGCCAACCTTCTGGGCTGTAACAGTTACTTATGTATTTAGCTTTTGTATTAAATGATTCTTAGAGAATTTCTTTTCCATAAATTTCTCATATCTTTGCTTGATCCCAGGTAAACTCTAAGTATCTAAATGAGCACTGCACTTGCTGTGGCAGAAGAAACTACTTCATGTCTTAATACAAATACAGTGGCATGTTCCAGTCAACAGCTATGGCTACAAAAAGAAAGTATACTTTCTCTAAAAGCTGTGATTATGGGGTGTACTGTGTCCTACATACCTTCAGGCTGTACAAGATTCTCATAGGAAGCCTGCTAAGATTATGCAGTGCAACTTGGAAAGCAAGCAAACCTGGTCATGAGCTCAGATATGGTGTGTACTGAAACTTATACAAATATCCTTAACCAGTGAAGTATGTACTAGCATGAATGTCTGCCTCTAAAAATTCCCTTGAAGTACCTATCTAGGGCTTACTGTTTGTTATAATCTCCTCAGAAGAGTGAATATATACAGCTATTTGACCTACAATCTCCTAACACACGTCAGAGAGTCAGAAACATGTTTCAATACCAGTCACACAGCCTTCTCTATCTGTGTGCACAAACAAGGTCAGAAAGAAACCTTGTTTTACTGTTTGCTGACAGCTCTAAAGTCACAGTAAGTCTTGTGTTCTTATTCCTGTGATATGAAACCTAAAAAGGGTTCTTTATGTTAATGATAAATACAAATTAATTCAATTTTTTTTTCCTTCAAAATTCAAAGCAAACGCTGCAAATCCCAAGCAGTCACTTCACCCAAAAGGTGGAATCCACATCTTTCTGAGATCAGAACTTTTTAATACTTATATATGATGTGTTTTTAAGAAATTTTTTTGCACCAATGATAAAAATATAAGGCCAGGATATTAACATCTAACGGCCTGCAGCTCATAAACTATAGCTTTACTTAGGCACTTAAAGAATCGTAAAACCCAGGCATGAAAAATTTGACTAGAGTTCCTACTATTTAATTCAAGAGATTCTCAATAAAATGTAAAATACAAAGCTAAAATATTTTTAAGGGCTAATGTATCTTCAGAGAATGAAAATGGTGGGATGGCTCCTATGACTGGAATGTTGGAATGGAAAGTTATAGGCTCTTTAGGAAAGACAGGCCAGGCAGGCAGGGAGGGGGAGTAGTTATTTATGTCAATGATAGGCTGGAGAGTATGGAGCTCTGTCTGGGGGTGGATGATGGGCCAACAGAGAATTTGTGGGTTAGACTCACTAATATTCCAAATAAGATGAGTTTTATTTCAGTCTTTCTGCTTAATATTGCTGTAAGAAAAAGAAACAGAATTCTGAGAATCATTTAAAGGTTATGACTGATGCCACAGAACCAGAATATTTCTATCAGGAAAACCATCATGGCCTTGATTTATGATTTTTCATTTAGATGGTCTCAACGAGAGTAATGAATTAAACTGTAATTTGAAATTGAACAATTTTCAGCCTTTTTAGAAGAGTTGCTAAGAACAGAATTATTTCCATGTTAAAGGCTAAGCATCTTTGCTCTTACCATCTCCTCTCCTCTCTTCCTCTTCAACGCAAGGCAGTTAGGAATTGGAAGACACTTCGGGAAATACTGAGGAAAAACTTCATAATTACAGGCAGTAGAACCAACAGCCTAACTGTTCTGTAGGTTTTGTTGAGGGTTTTTTTGGGGGTTTTGGTTTGGTTTTTTTTTTCTGTTTTTTTTACAAATTTCATTATAGTTATCTTTAAGAAGAGATTTGAAGTATGTTGCAAGAAAATAGGCCTAGATTTTAACTTTCATGTCACTGATGATGTCATCAGTACCGTTTCATATTTCATCCATCATTTTATTGATGTTTTGATAATGGCCTACAATGATCACTTTTCAGTTTGTTTCTATGCATTTGATTTACCTGCAGAGGAGATCACCAGCAAATGTGTGGAGCTGACTAGAATTTCAAGTGCTATGCTTATACCTCTAGATTAAAGGAGATTATTGTGGATGAATCCCTGGCTGTAAATACTCTACAATAAACATCCAAACTGCATAATCAGATAATAAAAATCAAAGAACTTAGACCAAGTATAACCAATCATTTCCTCATTACCAGGGTCATTATAACGATATATAGGATCATTATGATGATATATAAGTAAGTTTTTGTATTGTCTTTTTATGTATCTCATACTAAAGGACCTTTAATAGTGATTGAAATCACTATCTTATCTCACAGATTGTTTTGTAACTTAAAAGAAAATAAATTTAATGGATCAACTTCAGTGGTAGAATATATCCACTTATAAAGTAGAACAGACACTTTTTGTAGGTTATAATCTCGGAAAAGTTTAGCAGAGGATATGAAGAATGCAAGCACTGTGAAGTGTCAGAAAATTTTGGATATAGAATAAAAGTCACTGTGACAGTGTAACTGCAGTTCTTGTCTAAAACAAAACTCAGTTCCTCAAACGAGTTCATAGACTCTTAAGGCCAGACATAACTATTCAAATAATCTTATCAGAACTTCTGCATAAAACAGGTAATAGTTTTTTACATAGGGTCTTTCCATGAATTCCATAATTCTCAGTTAAATAAACTGCCACTTAGGAATACTTCAGTTCTCTGAGCTTAATACAGAACTACTGGATGGCAATGGAACAAACTTATCTTCAGTCTGAGTTTCTTGACAGTCATGTTCATCTTTCTATTTTGAATATGTCTAGCTTCAGCTTCCAGCCACTTAACATCATTACTTGTACATGAATGAGACTTAAAACTACTGCTCTCTGAAAATTCATCTTACAAACAAACAGTGACTGAATTAAAGTAATTTTTTATTTTATAAATTTTCTAGAAGGACAACAGATTTCATCCATCTGACTTTTTAACAAAACAGGTATCTAGGTTTCCTTTATCCAGGAAAGAGAAAAATATGCTAAGGTGTTTTGTCCTATCCTAAAATCAGTGCCAAAGGAAGTGACAGTTTTCACTAAATAGTCTCTAGGCTAGATGCTTAACTCTTAAGAGATTAAAGATTAGTGAAACAATTAAAAATTGACTGTTAGAAAAACCTAAGATGTTTCAGAAACATCTGCACCATTATTCAGATCATATTTGAACTCTACAGAATAAACCTTTATTATTGCTCAGTATCTTTAGACTGCTGACATCAAAACTGAAGATCCTTGTAATGAGCTCATTATCATGCTGTATTTATAAGACCACCACCTGGTTTTGCTCTGTGTATTTGTTATGCATCAAAAGATCAGTTTAAAAGTTTAGCCATTGTATCTTGTTTGGATCCTATTTTCAGATAATAGAGTAGTGATACTTCCAGGGAATACACTGAGTTCAATAAAGGGGTTTTATAAGTGACTTAATCTTAGGGGTTCACTAGTCAAAGAGAAAATAAAAAATGCTGCCTTACAAATTAATCCCTTCCTGCAACAGTGGGAGAAGAGATCTCTAAAAAAAAAAACCCACAAACAGTAGTTAGTTACTCAGCTCTACTAAAATTGTGATATTTGAAACAGTTTCAGCCTAAGGTGATCACACTGCCATGTACTTGACAGGACTGGACAGCTCTGGACAACCTGGAAAGCAGTGTCGTCAACCAGAAACAGAAAAATCTAGCACCAAGTTTCAGAGGAAGGGTTAAGGTACCTGTTCAGATGCCTACACTGGACTGCAAAATACCATTAACTTACAGAGAGACTTCTGCACCTTCATCCATCAGTCTTTTAGTCTCCCTATGCTGATATTCATCAGCTCTTTCTTGCATATTTACTTTTCATTAGACTGTTGAAACTAAAGAGAAAAAAGGCTACTAAATCTTCAGTGATGTCCTTTCTTTACTCACAGGATATGACCACCAACATTCAACTTAACCGAACTCTTTGTTTCTCGATTTCAATGACACAATATATTTTCAAGAGAAAGCAACCAGATATTTCAATCATAGATAAATCTAAAATTACACAATTAAAAAGAAATTGAATGAAGTCCAGATCTGTGAAAGAACTTGGAGAACTTAACTTTAAACGCTCAAAAGATCATAGGATTATTAATATATTTCATTGGCTTGGATATCAAGTACCAGTCACTCACGTAAACCTAAGCGCTTGAGTAAAGACTCAAGACTTCAATGTAAATATTTCAGTAAATGGTCGAATCTTGTCCCAAAACCTCAAAATAGCATGTTTGTAATTCAACTGGAATTCAAACACAAGGTCCTAATTCAGCATGCAAAGTACATCTAGAACAATGGCTCTGCTTCTCTCTGGTCTAATGCAACTTAATATGTGCCAGTCCAGTGATCAAGTGTCTTAAGTTCTGATAGAGTAATGAAAACTTCATATTATGTGTCTTTAGTAAAAAAAAGTATATACATACATATGTAAAATTTTATATCATAATTGTGTACATTGAAGATTTTTCGCTGAATGCACTTAGTTACTTCTTACCCATTTTTTGCTTCTACAGGTTCTTAGTAAGTTGGATATTTGTGTATCCATGTCCTAAAGTGAATGAATATCATAAAGATGAGATATTCTTCACCCTGGAAGAAGCATGAGGATTTCAACATATGACCATTCAATAAAAGGAATTGGTTCAAAATTCTGGGTGTTCTCTAAAAAGGATTCATAAAGCTAGTCATTGGTTGGGTCTCCAGAGAATGGCTTCTGTTTGCTGTGATGTTTACTTTGAATGGTCTGCTGTAAAGCATGTCCTTTTTGCTTGAAAATTAGCAAGGCGCCACCAAAAGGCAAAATCTACTGCTTATGGTGCTTTGCTCCAGCATAAGAGTTTTGTATCCTGAAAAAACAAAACCGAGCAACCTGTACAGACGCAAGATCTACTCTTTTGCCTAACACCAGACCATATGCAGCTCTTAAGTTTGATGTGTGGAAGCACTGAATCACCAGAGCTCCTAATGCAGTCAACAGCAAATGTAACGAGATTTTTCTTTTTTAAAAAAAAATTTTGATTCCTCCACTAAGCCATATCTGTTAATGGAACAGGGTGGGCTTCTCTGTGTAGATCTGAAGCAGTAAATTAAGTCACGACACTTGGGATGTCGAAATACATCTGTGCCTCGAATTGTTTTGGCATAGGCCAGTTTATCCTCTCCCAAATTATTCACAGGATGGTTGGATGGTTCACACAGGAAGAGAAATGGCTATTCCACCTCTCTGTCCCATCTCCTGTTTTGGAAGCAAAAATATTTCAAGAGTTTGGCATGTCCAACCAGACTGTCAGTTGGCTTTAGTGTTGAAGAACCATCCCTGGCACTGTTTAGCTGATTATTAACCTCTGAATCAACCTCCTAAGACAGCCAGACACTTATTGTTTGATATTTCAGAGACTTAATTAGATATCTGAGTTCATCTGCTCTGATGTTTGCAATTAATTATTTTCAGGCCTGCTCAGAGCCAGTCACTGAAACAGCATCATGGCACTCTTACAGAGAGGTAGTGGCATAAGTAAATAGGTAACAGGTTAGCTGAACACATTCATCACAGCAAGAAAAAACAGAGAAAGAAAAGTAGTCCAGAGGAAATGTTGGTCTATTAGAAGAAATACCATTTTGAACCAGAAATGCTGAGTGGTATAGTTGTTTTTTAAGCTTTGTGGGTTTTTTTTTTTTCCAGAGGTATTCACACTTCTGGAGCTAAAGTTTGGAATAACTATTTTTGTAGAATTCAGTAGAAGTAGTAAAAATGTAGGTGCTATATGCATTCTATTTCTGCAATATTGACTTGTTACCATAAAGAGAGAAAGAAAAAATCAATTAAAAAAAATTACAATGAGCAGTTGCATGTTTTCTTAGCCTTTGGGTTTTTTGGTTGGTTTTTTTTTTTCAGAATAGGACTAAATTATATATAAATGCATGGTAAACAGATCGTTCTGAATCTATGTAATAAAACTGGAAAATGAGCTTTATGTTTCATCATAACAGAAAAGGCTACTTCATCAGTAACCTTTAAAACAGAAAACTGACAATATATCATAAAATAACTTTAAAGATGACTTTCTAAGGTATACTCACTCTAAGAAAGATGTCAGCTAGTGCCCATATAAGCTCATGGAAAAGAAATGCATTTCCCTGAGCAAGGAGAATTTGATTCCTTAACTTCACAAGAGTTTCAACTCATATATTAAACTTACTGTAAGCTATGTTGTTTGTTTCAGTTTGTTTTGTTTAAGCATGCTTTGGCTGCCTAAAGCTTTTAGTTTTATATATTTATGCATTAACCTTCAAATAAGTAAATATCATGACGGAAATGCAGTCAGTCCTGCAAGAACGTTATTTCATCTGACATAAAACATTTTACAAACACTTTTTTCTTCCTCCTCCCTTCTCCCCTGTCTTGGAAATATTTACTATCATGCTGTTTATTATCAGGTACTACAAAGAATGTTAAGCAAATAAGTCTGCTAACAACTGACATATACAAATTTACATGTCTTTACAGAACCAGGCCCCTGATTCTCTATCCAAACATCAAAATTCTTAGGGTCACTAACACCAATGAAACACTGCATTTTTTTGGAGCAAAACTGGTATTTATTGCAATGTTTAAAATATAATCTGAAAATCTTGAATTGCCGAGGTATCTCCAGAGAGGACGCCTTTAACACCGGACCGGGGTCAAGCACACCGTCCCGGAGCCTCACTTCGGAGCGGCAAGAGCGACCGAGGGAGCCCCACGCCCTCGACAGGACTTGCCCAGGAGCCGGCAGCTCCGCTGACGCGAGCAGTGACTCACAGGGGGCGGTGCCAGGAGTGACGGCACCAGCCCTCAGTGCGTGAAAACCCATCCCAGGGAGCGCGAGCGACCAGGGCGGGCAAACAGGGCGTGGCACGTCAGTCAGGGCGTGGCGCGGTAGTTCGCGCGGGCAGTGGGCGGGATGGTGAGCACTCGCCTCAGGAGAAGGGCCCGCTCTGGGATCTCTGCCCCCGCGGTGGCCAGCGTAGGCACCCAGACAGAGCCGAGAGGGAAGGCTGCGGCGCAGACCTCGGAGTGTAGAAAGTGCCTCGACTGGTCTCTTGAGGCGAGAGTGCACAATGGACAGGGCTGCACTCGGTGCGCCCTGGTGGAGGTCCTCCTGCAGCAGGGGCTGAGCTGTGGGAGGCTGTTGGAGAGCTAAAAGATGCCAGGGAAGTTGAGAGGAAGCTGGGCTGCTTGCTCCAGGCCCAAACTGTGCAGGGGCGGCAAACGTCCAGCATTGCTCACATAGGAAAGAAGGAGGGCAGCAACCCAGGAAGCTGGGAATTAGTCATGAGAAAAACGAACAAAAAAAGGAGGAAGAGGACAATTAACGACAAGGGGCTTCCTCCTAAATCTGATGTCCCCACCCAGAACTGCTTTGCAGTTCTGCAGGGGGCTAATGAGAAAGCACCCACCACACCTAATGAGCATCCTGCTGATGCACCAGTAAAGAGGATCACTACCGGTGCCTCCAGGAAAAAGCGGTTGGTCATAGTAGCAGGGGACTCTACTTTGAAAGGCACAGAGGCACTCATCTGCCGGCCTGATCCAGTCTCAAGGGAGGTGTGTTGCCTGCCAGGGGCTCGGATCAGGGATGTTGCTGAGAGGCTGCCTGCTCTAGTGAGTCCTGGTGACTACTACCCCCTTCTAGTGGTCCATGCGGGTGCTAGAGATATAGATAGCAGTAGCCTGGAGAACATTAAGAAGGACTACAGAGCCCTAGGAGACGTGGTTAGGGGCTCTGGAGCTCAGATAGTTTTTTCATCGATTCTCCAGGACAAAGGGGAGGACCTTAAAAAAGCTAGGCGTGTTTGGCAGGTTAATAAATGGTTAGAATGCTGGTGCCGTAGTCAGGGGTTTGGCTATTTAGAACATGGGGCTCCATTTGGGAGGCCAGATCTACTGGAGGCTGGTGGAGCTGGTCTGACAAAGAAGGGGAAGAGCTGTTTTGGTAGGAGGCTAGCCAAGCTGGTCAAGAAAGCTTTAAACTAGATGTGTTGGGGGAGGGGAGCATTGATCCATCCCAACACTCCTGGTCAGTTGCCAGCACCTGTAATAAGTGCTTGGAGCAATGTAGAGATGTTCCAGCTGCCCCAGCCACTGAGTCGGCTTCATTTGGAGCTCGGCTAAGGTGCCTCTATACAAACGCCCGTAGTATGGGGAACAAGCAAGAGGAATTAGAAATGTGTGCAAGGCTACGGGGATATGATGTCATTGGTATCACAGAAACATGGTGGAATGGCTCCTATGACTGGAATGTCGGAATGGAAGGTTACAGGCTGTTTAGAAAAGACAGGCCAGGCAGACGGGGAGGGTGCATTGCTATCTATGTCAGTGATAGGCTAGAGAGTATGGAACTCCATCTGGGGATGGGTGATGAGGTAACAGAGTGTTCGTGGGTCAGGATCAAAGGGAAAACAGCAATGGGGGACATTACGGTGGGGATCTGTTACAGGCCGCCTGATCAAGAGGACTCTGTGGATGAAGCACTCTACAGGCAGATAGGAGCAGCCTCACGCTCGCAGGCTCTTGTCCTCATGGGGAACTTCAACCATCCTGACATCTGTTGGAGGGACGGTACGGCTCGGCACAAGCAATCCAGGAGGTTCCTCGATTGTGTGGAAGACAACTTCCTCTTTCAAGCAATAGAGGAGCCGACAAGGAGAGGTGCCATGCTTGACCTCCTGCTCACCAACAGGGAGGGACTGGTTGGAAACGTGATGCTCCAGGGCAGCCTTGGCTGTAGCGATCATGAGATGGTTGAGTTTGAGATCCTCAGGACAGTGAGAAGAGCATGTAGCAAGCTCACTGCCCTGGACTTCAAGAAAGCAGACTTTGGCCTCTTCAGGAACCTCCTTAGTAAGGTTTCATGGGATATAGTCCTAGAGGGCAGGGGTGCCCAAGACTGCTGGTCGATATTCAAGGATCACCTGCTACGTGCTCAAGAGTGTTGCATCCCAACTAGAAGAAAGTGCAGCAGGAGGGCCAGGAGACCTCCATGGATTGACAAGGAGCTGCTGAGGAAGGTTAGAGGGAAAAAAGAAGCTTATAGAAGGTAGAAGTGAGGACAGGCAGCCTGGGAAGAATATAGGAGCATTGCCCGGGAAGCTAGGGACCAGCTTAGGAAAGCTAAGGCCCAGCTAGAATTAAGTTTGGCAAGGGATGTAAAAGATAACAGGAAAGGATTCTATAGGTACATAGCAAATAAAAGACAGACTAGGGACAACGTGGGCCCTCTCCGGAAGCTATCAGGAGAACTGGCTGCCATGGATTTGGAGAAGGCTGAGGTTTTTAATGACTTCTTTGCCTCAGTCTTCACCAGCAAATGCTCTGACCACACCATGAAAGTCTTGGAAAGCAAATGCAGGGACTGTGAAAATGAAGACCTTAGGCCCACTGTAGGAGGGGATCAGGTTCGAGACCATCTTAAGAACCTGAACATGCACAAGTCCATGGGACCTGATGAAATCCATCCACGGGTCCTGAAGGAGCTGGCGAATGAAGTTGCTAAACCACTGTCCATCATATTCGAAAAATCCTGGCAGTCAGGTGAAGTTCCCGATGACTGGAAGGGAATATAACCCCCATTTTCAAGAAGGGGAAGGTGGAAGACCCGGGAAACTACCGACCAGTCAGCCTCACCTCTGTGCCTGGCAAAATCTTGGAACAGTTTCTCCTGGAAAACATGCTAAGGCACATGAAAAACAACGAGGTGGTTGGTGGCAGCCAGCATGGCTTCACTAAGGGGAAATCCTGCCTGACCAATCTGGTGGCCTTCTGTGATGGAGCCATGGAACTGATGGACAGGGGCAGAGCAGTTGATGTCATCTACCTGGACTTGTGCAAAGCGTTTGACACTGTCCCGCATGACATCCTTGTCTCTAAATTGGAGAGACATCAATTTGATAGATGGACCACTCGGTGGATAAAAAACTGGCTCGATGGCCGCACGCAAAGAGTTGTGGTCAATGGCTCAATGTCCAGTTGGAAACCTGTAACGAGTGGTGTCCCTCAGGGATCGGTGTTGGGAGTGGTCCTGTTCAACATCTTTGTCGGTGACATGGACAGTGGGATGGAGTGCGCCCTCAGCAAGTTTGCCGACGACACCAAGCTGTGTAGTTCGGTTGATACGCTGGAGGGAAGGGATGCCATCCAGAGGGACCTTGACACGATTGTGAGGTGGGCCAATGCCAACCTTATGAAGTTTAACCAAGCCAAGTGTAAGGTCCTACACCTGGGTCGGGGCAATCCCAGGCATTGCTACAGGTTGGGCAGAGAAGAGATTCAGAGCAGCCCTGCAGAGAAGGACTTGGGGCTGCTGGTTGATGAGAAGCTTAACATGAGCCGGCAGTGTGCGCTTGCAGCCCAGAAAGCCAACCGTATCCTGGGCTGCATCAAAAGAATCGTGACCAGCAGGTCGAAGGGGGTGATCCTGCCCCTCTACTCTGCTCTTGTGAGACCTCACTTGGAGTACTGCGTACAGTTCTGGTGTCCTCAACATAAAAAGGACATGGAGCTGTTGGAGCGGGTCCAGAGGAGGGCCACGAGGATGATAAGAGGGCTGGAGCACCTCCTATATGAAGACAGGCTGAGAGAGTTGGGGCTGTTCAGCCTGGAGAAGAGAAAGCTGCGTGGAGACCTCATAGCAGCCTTCCAGTATCTGAAGGGGGTCTATAAGGATGCTGGGGAGGGTCTCTTCCTTAGGGACTGTAGTGGTAGGACAAGGGGTAATGGGTTCAAACTTAAACAAGGGAAGTTTAGATTAGATATAGGGAAGAAGTTCTTTACAGTGAGGGTGGTGAAGCACTGGAATGGGTTGCCCAGGGAGGTTGTGGATGCTCCATCCCTGGTGGTGTTCAAGGCCAGGTTGGACAGAGCCTTGGACCACGTGGTTTAGGGCAAGGTTTCCCTGCCCATGGCAGGGGGGTTGGAACTAGATGATCTTAAGGTCCTTTCCAACCCTTACTATTCTATGATTCTATGATTCTATGATCTAATTTATTTCCTTAATATTGAATAGATGAAGCAAATATAATTTCACTTTTCTGTCATAGAAAAAACCCCATAGTTTTCAGTACAAGTGATGTGGTTTGCCCCTGCCAGCAATATACTCAGGATCTCAGCTACTCTGCACATACTGTAAGAAATACAGTAAGTCCAATCTTCCACTCTAGCCTAGGCATGTCCAGATGAAAAAGTATATGGAGAATTCATACCATTTTTACATATTCTGCATCTATAGATGCTACCTAAAGACCTTTAAAGAAGATAAACAGGCACTTATTTTCTGTCTCATGATGGAATGATTTGCATCTAAAGGAATCTATTTCTTTATGGTGATTACAAAAATGGACTCAATAACTACCTCCAGTGTAGATGTCTATATGATACATGATGAATGTTAGGTGAAGTGTATCCCACTTGGGAGATAAGAGAGAAATTTACATCCAGAGTAAAAATGTGAACTTCTACAAAAGTCTTAATCTATATAAAATTTAACCTTTCTACAGTTATTACAATATGAAGTAGAAATACAGCTATCAAACTTATGAATCACTATTCAAATTAATCTCTAAAATCACAGTATATAAAAATGGGTTTGGAATGGACCTAGAAAAAAACATTTAGTGTCTTCCACTATTATGTATATTATTGTGTAATTTTACTTTTGTGCATCATGTAATGAGAAATATGTAAAGGAAAATATAGCTATGTCATTGGAGGTTGTTTTAAGCTAGTTGGGGCAGAGACAAACCTTCCTGATAGAGACTACCACACAAAGTCTAGATGACATTAATTATACCCACTTTCTTCTTTTCCCTCTTTCTCTTCTGTTAATAGCAAATATGTCTAGGGCATATGCCTGGAATTCAATAACGAATTATGTCAGTTAAAAAATGCCTTATAAATTAAGATTATTGCTGTTATATATACCAGTGAAGGAGAACAGATGTGTTTATTCCTGTGGATGAAGTTTAGATAGACTATCCTTCTTTTGAGAACTTATCTTCCTGAATCTCATTTTAGTTGCAATTATTTTTATATGTCATAGACATGTGAGTCGTAAGGACTTTTAATTGGAAATATCTAAGAAGAAACAGATTTTTGTGTTGTTAAGTGCAAACCCCATGGTTTTTCTGTATTGAATTTTAATCTGGCCAAATTCATTACATAAGTATATGGGAGGTATATGAAATGTCAATTTTTTCCATATGTAAAGCCTACCCACTTTCCCTATTTTGTTCGCATATGGTTAAGGTTTATATGAGCCAAAAAAAGAATGCAATTAGCATTAGTTGAAAACTACAGTACCTAGTATTCAGCAGCGCTGGTGTAATAGGATTCCCAGATCAGAACTAAATAAAATTTCTGCCCCAAAATCAGATAAATAAACCATATGCGCCTTAAAAATTATGTTACAAACTCCAGTTTGCTGAAAATTATAGCCTTGATCAGTTGCTAGCAAAGTTTTCATGATTGTGCTTAATTTTATGTTGAACATTGTTTCAGAGATGAACTCTCCATAACTCTTCAAATACTTTATTATCCTCCTTTAAGTTAATTGTCCATTTTCTAGTTTGAATCTATATTATAAAGTCAATTTCTTGAAATTTATATGCCTTAGTTTAGCTTTCAATTTAGATTCCAGTGTGGGAAAGTAGCTCAAACATATATTAAATTCTGAAATTTGATTGAAGAATCTGAGTCATGACAGTCTTTTTTTAGTACATATCAATATCCTTGTTTGCTCCAAACAGAAATAAAATACTTATAGGCTGAAAAAAAAAGAAAAAGGCAAATTACCATTTTGGGCAGTACTTACTCACATGTTTGTGGAAGAAAAAAAGACAGGACAGGTAATTTACAGATGCTTTTCTAGGGTTTCTTTTCACAATGAAGATTATGATAATTTCACAATGAAAATAATGAGAGTTTAGATTCTTGTTATAGTGACAGTCCTACTTTATGCTTTGTTACTTGAACCTTTCCCTCATGCTCATTAACATCAGAATAATTTCAGTTTATTTAGCCTTGCACATCTCTTGATTTTAGACTTATTTTCAGTTGGTGATTCACTTGGTTTATGTTGTTACCATTAAAACTTAACTTCAGTAAATGGTGTTACTATGATATTTCATTCATACCAAGAAGTTTTCTACTAGCTTTAGCTTACCCTATCCTAAAATAGCGACAGCTTAAATAATAGTTGATGATAAATATAACTTTTTTAGCCTACATATGTGTTGTAACTGCTTATATATTAGTCGAGTCATGTCTTTTTTACTTATGACTATAACTAGCATATTCAAGTGAAGTTTAGCTCTACTTACATGAAGCTTTCCTTAATATGGACAACCTGCTCTGATGGTTCACATCATTTGTTCTTGTGGCTGACAGTAAACAAGGTATTTTCCTGTTTTCTCAAGACCTTTTTCTTCCAGATTTCTTCACAAAAACGCTTGTTGTCTCTCTCTTCTCTCCTCCCTCCCTGCCCCTCCCCAGACTCCCTATCTTCCATTTGTTGTTTCTACTTCCTGTCTTAAATTTATACTTCACGTTTTATTGTCTGGGACCACCTTTTTTCCTGCTTATACAGCACTCACCTACTTTCCTCTCATGATTAGAGCTTTCAGACACTTAGAGATAATGTCTCTTTTTAGCTGCCAGCAGAACAATTTCTATGATGTTAAATATCATTTTTAGACACTACATAACAAGAGGACTTCTCAGTTAGTTACATTTTGTTCTTCATTAATGAGCAATTATTCATTTGCTATAGGATACAAAAGATGATAGAACATTCATGCAGCAGATGAAACTTAAAATCTATTTGAAAACAACTAATACTTAGAGAAGTCTGTTCTTATGGGAACTTAGGTCATAAATAGTATCTTTGTGAGGTTCTAAAATTATTGAGGATTTTTGCATTTTATAAATTTGCCTTTACTAAATTGTGTACATATTCCGCTATCAAGTTTTTGGCAAAACTTGAGTCTGACTTCTGCAATCCTGAGAAACAACAGCTTCTTGAGTCTAAAGTAATTGATCATAAATCCATCATGATTAGATACGGCCTTGTCCAGTTGGAGAACAGATACTTTTTCTTTCTCTAAATTACATTTCTTTTCACAAAAATAATCAGTATTGAATGACCCATTTATAGAAGTTATTCTGTTTTATCCTCAGCTGACATTAGTACTGTCACTGGATTTTTATTTTTTTTCTACAAAAATGTACCTAGAATGGACGGTCTTGGTTAGTGGTTTATATTCTGAATTTTTCAGGTAGAGACATGAGGCCATTGGATTTCATCTACTATATAACAAAGCTAAAATTAGACACATTTAGATCATTTAAATTTAATTTTTCTTGCATATATCTGTCTTCATTGATATGGAATTCTCATTTGCTGAATGAGAATGCTTATGACTGCTATCATGAGTTCCAGTTTAATTCAGGTGGAAATTCAAACTTTACATATTTCTTTGGTCACTTCCTTCCCCATTCACATGTTTTTATTTCCACCATAGAAGTACCCAGAAATGGATTTTAATATCAGAAAATGTATTATGTGTAAGCAAAAAAAAAAGAAAAAAAATTTTACTCACACCATTAATACTGAAACTGAGACAAAAATGTAAAACTAGTGTTTTTATTACTATGCAAATTTCTAAATATTCTTTTAAATCTTGCTGTCTCTGTTAGTATTCTCACTGTTACCATCTGTCTATGTCTTCTGTTCAAATGCAACAATAGTACTTCACACGTTCAGAATGGATTTTGTCTTTTCCTTCTATTGTTTAAAGTTAACTAGTTGCTTAGTAGTTGAAAATGATGAATGAGGAGGAATTTAAGTTATGAATTTTTCTCCTAAAAAAATGTGTTAGTTTCTCTGTTATGTATACATTTCATAAGTCTTTCTTGAAAATAAGTAATGGTTTTACATTTGTGGTATATTACTGACCCAATATTGTTGTAGCAAAATAAAAAAGGGGTGAAGATAAAAATAATTAGTATTTTTTAGCTAATTATAATAACAGCATATTGGCGACATAGATTGCAGTTATGTAAGTTTCTTGCTAAGCAACATACTACCCACAGAGCTCTAACCCATGAAATTTCACAGAACACATCTTGAGATTTTCAAATGCCTTATTGTAATGGAACTTTCTAACCATATAAATGCCAGACATACATATAAGAGTGCACACAGTGAAAAAGAGATATAGAA
Organism: Strigops habroptila; assembly: GCF_004027225.2. Classification (NCBI taxonomy): domain Eukaryota; kingdom Metazoa; phylum Chordata; class Aves; order Psittaciformes; family Psittacidae; genus Strigops; species Strigops habroptila. The sequence goes on along the minus strand of NC_044278.2, from coordinate 89,667,648 downwards.
ATAATACAGCTGGGCAAGATCCTCCGATGTTTTGCACCTTGTTACAATCATCTACTTCCTGCAAATAGCATGTAAAGTGCTGCCAGTCTGAATGGCTAAATCATTCTGTCTCATGCATGTGTATACACATTGAAAATACTGCATAAAAGAGCAAGATACTGGAAAATTTAGTTTCCAGTCGTTTGTTGTTGATTGATAGATTCTATCTTGCAGAAGGAGAACCATTTCAGTGGGATTTAAGTATTTCACTCACAAACTGCGCTGGTGTTGAATCACAAATAGTAGTTCACACCTTAGCATTGCAGCAAGTTCTCTTTGTTTGCTATAGAATCCTGAAAGTCAAAAACCAATCATTGCACTTCATGGTTATATGGTTCTTCTTTATAATATGTTATGTATCCATCCACTAGTTTATAACACCTTTATACAGGAGGTTGCATGAGCACAGCATTTGAAGTCATATACTGACCTTGAAGCCATAGCTACTTATTGAACTACCTTCAGTCAGATTTTACTATTATTAGTATTGTAAATATGATGACTATTAGTATTGTAAATATGATGACTAACATGAGTGAACAAGAATGCTTGTTCAGTGATACTTTGCATTCTGACTTTATTAGTGCAGATGCCAGTCACTGATGAATCAGGTCGTCTACCTCAGTTCCTTAAACTAAAACTAAACTCTTCTGAAACATCTAAATTTTTATTATGTGCAGAGAACTAAAAAATTATCGAGGGATAAAAAGAAAAAAGAATCTTGCTAATTTTCTGGATTTATGAACATCAAACTAGATCTTGCTATCTGATTATTATCAGAGGACCAGTGTTACCATTTTCTTATCTAAAAACATAACCTATATGAAAGTGGTAGTTAACAGCAGACATTATCATGTATCTTTTTGTCATTTAATATTGACTATTTAGGGTTTCCTACCACTTTTCCCCCTTGAAATCTGGAGAGATTTGAGGAAACATTCTGTTTCCTGTCATCTGTCACATAGACAAACTGGATTCCAAATCTTTGAAGGACAAAAGGAGAAATAAACTTTATATGTCTTAGTAGCTTTTCAATCATTTTATGTCTGTTCTTCTATTGAAACTTAAAATTTATAATATTAGAAATTTATTAGATTCCTTAGCAGATTAAATAAACCAATGTATTTTCACAAGAAGAATCACAAAAGAATCAAAGGTATCTCTTTTCTTAAAAAGATACAGATTTTTGTTCTATTGTTCTATTAAAAATTTATTTAAGATTAAATATTTTCCAACATCTAAAATAAATTCTGGTGCATAAATCTGAGGTTTTCATGCAGCTACAGATGAGATTCTACTTTCTGGGGAAGGATCTGAGATTGTAGTTCCTGGGGAAGGATCTGTGACATCTTTTAATACTTCCAGATGTAATATGTAATAGGATGAGTATATAGCTATACTGTTGCACAAGGATCCTTCCCACTATGTTCATAATGTGGTTACAACAGGGTGGAATTAGCATGCTCCTTTACACTAATCTTTTCATTATAGAAAGCAGGTATTTTCTATGAGAAATAGAGGTAACTTGCACTTCAGTGTCCTTTCCATGTGCTTTAATCAGTCTGAACTGCAATTGCTAGGCTGAACCTCAAAACTTCTAGTATGGACGAGGATATTTTCAGTGGAGTATTTTCTGGCTGTTGAGCATCTGCTATATTTTAAATATTGTTTCTCACCAGCTCTGAATGTAGGGCTAAACATTCAAAGAAATTTGCTCAATTATGTGATTGCCAGAGGTAAATGAAGGCTTTGGAATACGGCTTTCAACAAAGAGAGTAAGAAAGATCATTTTCCTCTCAGCACTGTTGATGGAATAGCATTAAGGTAACATTTCTAAGCTCCCAGGATTTTAAACCAGGCTCCTGGGTCTAAAGGAGAAGATTTATAACTAATAGTTTAAGGCACCCAAGGAACCTGTGATTCCAGCAACCACTGAGATGTTATGTTGCAGAATAGAGCCCAGAGAGACTTTTCTTTTCCTACTCATCTTTAATTAGGTCTCTGTTTTTCCCTAAGACAAAGTAAATAAAGTGAGCACTTGCATTTCATCCTGTCCCCTCAAGGTAAGCTGCACATGATATAAAAGTGTCAGAGGGACTCAAGAATTGTTTTCTTCTAAAAAGGAACTTAGCAGTCTAAGAAATTTACTGGAATAGGGTAAACAATATTATCCCCAAAGTTCTATTTTCAGTCTCATTCTCTACTTCATGGTAGCAAAAATTCCATAGCCCTTAGTCTCCTTGTCTTCTACCCTGACAGATTTTTAAAGGAATAGGACAAATATAGGACAAGTATGTCTATGCTGAGATGCGGTACAGACATACACAGAGCAGCTGTAAACAAGCTTCTCAGTGAGAAGGAAATAAAAAGAAATTAGTGTGTGAAGTCCTACACTGCTATGGCTAGACTACTTTCAGTGCCTAAACTAGCTTATTTATACAGCCTAAGTCTGATGAAAGGGACATTTTTCCGAATGGTTACTAAGTAATAAGGCATTTGCAAATGAAGTGGAACCAAGTCTGCTCAAGAGCCAATTACACAATCGCATGGAATCTAGAAGCCAGAAAGAAATTAGAAGTTGTTAATAAAATCAACAACTAACAGAACTGCCTGGTATTCATTTACATGATTGCGGACACTGACGCTTGAAATGCCTAGTGGTGATGAACTCATGATATGAACCAGCTTTAATATACAGAAAATAAGTCGTGCTGAATGGAAGAAAGTGTATACTGGAGAAATTATATAGGTTATTGCTATTCATCAGCCAGGTATAGACAGTATAGACAACAGAAAAAATATCTCTCATGCAGAATCACAGAGGTTGCATGTTAATGACTATTTCTTATGATAAATGATATTTTTAATGTTTTGTTGAGAGTTTCATTGAAAATTATTTAAAACCCTTATGATAAAGAAATAGACTTAATCTTAGACAATATTCATATAACTGTGGTGAATGAGTAAGAAGAAATTTAGATTCTTGCAGTGATAAAGATACTTCCTATAATGACTATGTGAACGAGATTAATTACCCTTCTCTCAGCTCAGCATAATATATAGGAAAGGCAGAGTTACAGTGAACTTGCCAAATTGTTTGAAGCCAGAAAAAACAACTTGAGACTTCTGTTTCAACCTAGACTAAAACTGGATTTCTGTGTAAAAACAACCATTATGACTGCACGGGGTGTATAAGTAATTAGAAATAACATCATAGGATACTGTCCAACATTATTGATGCCTTTAAGATCCTCACACATGAGGCATTTGAAGGCAGTATTAGAAAAAAGGACCTATGAGTAGCAAAAAGCAAATTAGAGCAGTTGATTTAGCCCTTGATTACTATGGTGTTTCCCCACCCCAAAAAAACCTGAAAAAAAAAGTTGTTAAATGTAAGGTTGGACTGTGCTCTTAGAGTGTTTCCATGAAGCTGTTCCTTAATACATAAGAGAAGGGTAAAAAGGCAATTAGTCACATTCTGAAAGCTGACCCAGCTAAACAGTCTACATAACATTTGAACATCTTAATCACAATTAGAAAAAAAAAAATCTAACGGTAAGTAAATGATTATGCTGACTACAGAAAACTTCAGTCAACTAAAGGCAGCTACCCATTTCCACACTTAGCTGATCAACTCATTAAAGTGTCAGTAGCAAAATATTTCAGTTGTTTCGTTCTGGCATTTGATGTCACCAGATAAAACTAACACTTACAGATGAAGAAAGATCTCCTTTAGTGACACCCACAGGGATTTCAAACCCAAGGAATGCCTTTGTGAGTCATGAGTGCCCAAGGGATGTTTCAGCAGGCAGTAAATGATCTATTACAAATTTTGAGACGTGAAGGTAACTTCACATCTTAGATCTTCACAACTTAGACGATAACTCCATTTCTTTCCATGAAACGTGGAAACAACATCTGGTAGGAGTTAAAAAGAAAAAAATTCAAGTGAGGAAAACAAGTTTTGTTTTGTAAAAAGGTACTTCATCTTTTTCAGATACAGAGCTGATGAAGATGGGGTTTTCAAGCATCAGAAAGCCAGCATTATGAGAGAATGCAAAAGGCAAAGTGGTTTGCAAGTTCCTCAGAAGGTTTCTCTGATAGTTTACATGACAGGCAAAACCATGATATTTCCCAAATTACTTTGTCAAGTCTGAGGAACATCTAAACCTTCTATAGCACTGTGAGCTGTAGGCAATCCAGGAGACTCCTGGAGTACATTGAGGAGCGGTGGAGTTCACAGTCCTGAGGGGTATGGGTGAGGTGAAGAGTAAAGTCAGCAACCTGAATTTTGGGAAAGCAGAATTCCAGGTGTTCAAGGAGTTAATTGGTCCCCTGGGAAACTGTCCTCAGGGACAAGGGAACAAAATGTAAGTGGCAGATCTTTAAGGAGTTTTCTGTAGAGTGCAAGAGCTATTGATCCCCAGGTGTAAGGAAGTCAGAAAAGGAAGGCAAGAAGCCAGCATGGCTGAGTCAAGACCTGCTGGTCAAACTAGAGGGCAAGAAGGAAATGCACAGGCAGTGGAAGCAGGGACAGGTATCCTGGGAAGAGTATAGGGACACTGCCCATTTGTGCAGAGATGGGGTCAGGAAGGCCAAGGCACAGCTGGAGCTGAACTTGACAACGGATGCAAAAAGTAACAAGAAGAACTTTTACAGAGATGTCAACCAGTAAAGGAAAGTCAAAGGAAGTGCACCCCTGATAAATACAACTGGCAAACCAGTAAAATGGATTTATTGGAGAAGGCTGAGGTACTCAACATTTTGCCTCAGTCTTCCTTGGCAACTTCTCTTCCCACATCTCTCAAGTGGATGGGTTGCAAGCAGAGACTGGGCGAGCAAAGTCCGTCCCACTGTAAGAAAAGATCATGTTTGTGACCACCTGAGGAACCATCAAGTCCCATAGTCATCCCCTGATGACATCCATCCCAGAGTCCTGGGCGAATTGGCTGATGGAGTTGCCAAGCTACACTCCATCATATTTGAGAAGTCATGGCAGAAAGGTGAAGTCTCCAGTGACTGATAAAAGGGAAATATCACACCCATTTTTAAAAGGAGGGGAAAGGAGGACCCTGGGAACTACCAACGTGTCAGCCTCCTCCCTGTGCCTGGGGAAACCATGGAACAAATCCTCCTAGAAACTATGCTAAGGCACATGGAGGACAGAGAGGTGGTTTGAGACAGCCAGCACAGTTTCATCAAGGCCAGGTCCTGCCTAACCAATCCAGTGGCCTTCTATGGTGGAGTAACCATGTCAGTGGACAAACGAAGGGCTATGCATGTTGTCTATCTTGACTTCTGTAAAGCTTTTGGCACAGTTCCCCACAACATCCTTCTCTCTAAATTGGAGAGATGTCGATTTGATGTGTTGAATGTTTGGTGGATGAGGCATTATCTGAATGATCACATCCAGAGGGTAGTGGTCAATGGCTCAATGTCTGGATGTAGATAGTTGACAAGTGCTGTCCCTCAGAGTTCCAGCCAAGTAGTTGACTTCATCTACCTGGACTTGTGCAAGGCGTTTGACACTGTCCTGCACAAAATCCTTGTCTCTAAACTGGAGAGATATAAATTTGATGGATGGACCACTTGGTGGGTAAAGAATTGGCTGCATGGCTGCACGCAGAGTTGCGGTCAACAGCTCAATGTCCAGCTGGAGACTGGCGTCGCTCAGGGGTTGGTGTTGGGACCGATCCTTTCAACATCTTTGTTGGTGACATGGACAGTGAGGTTGAGTGTGCCCTCAGCAAGTTTGCTGACGACACCAAGCTGTGTGGTTCAGTTGATACGCTGGAGGGAAGGGATGCCATTCAGAGGGACCTTGACACACTTGTGTGGTGGGCCAATGCCAACCTTATGAAGTTCAGCCAAGCCAAGTGCAAGGTCCCACACCCAGGTTGGGGCAATCCCAGGCACAGCTACAGGCTGGGTGGAGAAGAGATTCAGAGCAGCCCTGCAAAGAAGGACTTGGGGCTGCTGGTTGATGAGAAGCTTAACATGAGCCAGCAGTGTGCGCTTGCGGCTCAGAAAGCCAACCACATCCTGGGCTGCATCAAAACGAGTGTGACCATCAGGTCAAAGGAGGTGATCCTGCCCCCCTACTCTGCTCTTGTGAGACCCCAATTAGAGTATTGTGTACAGTTCTGGTGTCCTCAACATAAGAAGGACATGGAGCTAGTGGAGCGAGTCCAGAGGAGGGCCACAAGGATGATAAGAGGGCTGGAGCACTTCCCCTATGAAGACAGGCAGAGAAAGTTGGGGTTGTTCAGCCTGGAGAAGAGAAGGCTGCGTGGAGACCTCATAGCAGCCTTCCAGTATCTGCAGGGAGCCTACTGGATACTGGAGAGGGACTCTTCATTGGGGACTATAGTGATAGGACAAGGGGTAATGGGTTCAAACCTAAACAGGGGAAGTTTAGGTTAGCTATAAGGAAGAAATTCTTTACAGTGAGGGTGGTGAGGCACTGGAACAGGTTGCCCAAGGAAGTGGTAAATGCTCCATCCCTGGCAGTGCATAAGGCCAGGTTGGACAGAGCCTTGGGAGACATGGTCTATGGTGAGGCATCCCTGCCCATGCAGGGGGGGTTGGAACTAGATGATCTTTCCAACCCTAACTATTCTATGATTCTATGACTGCCTGCTGCTTCTCTCATGTTCAGAAGCATACCTGACTACCTCAAAGGAAAGATTTTCATTTCTCCTAATTACAACTGTCTACAGGTGTTTCGAACATCTAAATGCACACTTTGTAGAAAATATCTTTGGTTACGTGTTTTTCAACATAGTGCTTTTCTCTCTGTATTCTCTAAAGAGGGATATCACATTACTAAGGTTGGTTCAATTTTTTGAGGTTCAAATTTTTGAGGGTTAAATTTAGATAAGATGAATATCACACTTGTATTTCTTATTGTACATATATATTATGTATGGATTTCACAGCATATTGAGGCCACACTGAGATATAATAGCTCCTTATGAAGTGATATTATCTGGGGTAATGTTGATACGGATTTTCTACTTTTCTGAATGTTCCATTCTTCATTAGCTTGGCAGGCTGGTAAGTGAAACAAGGTTGTTACAGTTCTCATTTGTGAGAGTGATAACATTCAGAAGAGGTTTGTGAAACAGAAAACAAGAACATTACAAAGGCTTGGACTACTTGTAGTATTTCTTTTAAAATCTAGACTGATACTGAAAAAGATCATAAAGTCCATAAATGAATGAGCATTGCTCCAGCTATCACACTGCTCTGGGGTGAATACCTATTACCTTGCTGGTGGGGGCAGCATGCTCAGCCATAACATCAAAGAGCTGTAGACAACATCCTCCAGACTAACCATGGAGCATGAGGAGAAGCCACCTGAGACCTGTATGGAGGCAGACTGTCTGCCATTGAATCAGTTGCAGAACACAGCTATTTCTAAAGCATACTTGTGTGTTTCTAAAACCTACCTGCGTGTTTCTAAAGCTTAGACATTAATGAATTTATGATTGAATTTTGCAGTCTCGTCAGCCTTCTAAGCCCTGGTAATTCTCAAACAGACTAACATCATGAAATCTGAATGTCAAAATGCTAGTTGGAAATCAGTCTTTGTTGATGTTCTGAAAAAAATCTGGAATATGCTCTAATATGCCATTCTTCAAATGAGGAAACATGCCTGTGTATTGGTTTTTTATCAGTATTGGATATCTTCAAAACACTGTGATGTATTGCTGTACATCTATGCAGAGTGTCACCAGAAATGGAGATAATTATCTAGGTAAAACAGATTCTCCCCCCATCCAGATTTGGCATAACTCTTAGGGGAAAGTACTAAAGCAGTACAACTTTTTTTGTGCAAATTCAGCTTTCGATTTTAAAGAGCATGGCCTTTTTTGGAGAAAGGTTAGGTATGAATTGCTTCAATATATTATCATACCAAGAAACAGCAAATGTTCCAATGAATATTTAGGTGGTGGTATTTCAATAGCTTTGAATACTTTTTTCTCTTCTCTCAACCCACCATTGATCAATTGTAAGTCCTATAAAAGTGCAGCTGGGCTTGTCAAAGCACCCTCCTTAATTCTGGTCCAGAAACTTTTGTCACCTTTAGAATTCATCCTAAAACATTGCTTGCCCCTTAAAATGTCATTCCTCTCACTCCCCTCTAGGCCTTGCAGTAGCTCACTTTCTTCACTTTAGAAGATTTCTGGGGCACTTGTAATACCAAGTGGGAGGTCGCAGGAGGAAAATATTTTTGAGTAGAAAAATGTCAGCTTTATGCTCTGAGGGCAGAGCAAGACATAAGTAAATCCATCAAAACCACTATTGTATCTAAGAAGGATAAAACCACTTAGAAACTGGGATTCTCTGGGTTCGATATTGGGGATTATTACACTTTCTCATGCTTATTGCCTTATGGCAAAACACCAGTGAGCTCCCTAGAAGTTCATGGGAACCACAGAGGAGGCATAGGAATCAGTGCGACATGCATCTTACATTTCATCAGTATGCCTTTTTACACCATTCTTTCCCAACCTATACAGTTCTCTCATCTGGCCTCCTGGGCACCTTAAGAGATATCATATCTATATTTCTCCCATCAAACAGCATTTCCCTCCCTGATCTTTAGATTTCTTTAAATCTTCAAATTAGAGAGTCATATTTATATAAATGGTGTTTCTTCACAGAAATGGACAATCTTTTGAAACTTCCTGCATATCTATCTGACCAAATATTTAACATGGGTTGTTTGGGTGGTTTTCCCTCTTCTCTGTTACTTTTACAGAAGCTTTAGGCAAACTATTACTGAAGTAATTTATAAACAGTAATTTTAAAATTAATTCTCTTTGCAAATAAATATACTGCAAAGGAAATATTTTGTGAACATGAACTGTTGTAGTCTATTCTTATAAACAGACTGTCCTGGGTTCAGCTATAGCAGTCATTTTTCTCCTGCTTAGTAGCTGGTGCAGTGCTGTGTTTTTTAACTTTCAGCCTGGGAACAACGCTGATAACACCGATGTTTTTAGTTGTTGCTAAGTAATGTTTATTCCAACCAAGGACTTTCTCAGTCTCATGCTTTGCCAGGGAGGAGGGGAAGCTGGGAGGAAGCAAAGACAGGACACCTGACCCAAACTAGCCAAAGGGGTATTCCATACCACAGCACGTCATGCCCAGTATATAAACCGGGGGGAGTTACCCGGAAGGCCCAGATCACTGCTCGGGTCGGGCTGGGTATCGGTCGGCGGGTGGTGAGCAATTGTATCCTCTCCCCTTGTTATTTCACTAATCGTTATTATCATTGGTGGTAGCAGTAGTGGTTTTGTGTTATACCTTAGTTGCGGGACTGCTCTTATCTCAACCCGTGGGAGTTACATTCTTCCCATTCTCCTCCCCATCCCTCTGGGAGCGGGGGGAGGAAGAAAGGTGGGGGGGGGGGAGTGAGCGAGCGGCTGTGTGGTTCTGAGTTACTGGCTGGGCTCAAACCACGACACAGACCTACATAAGACTGCTTTCTTAGACTTTTGAACTTAGGTAGTAAACATTGAACGTCTTCTTAGAAAAATAATGCCTTTTTACATTTTAGTTTACTACACTTCACAAAAAAAATGCTCAAATATACCTCCTTAAGGGGAGAACTTAGTATGGTTCTTCTTGTTTTGGTTGGTTTTCTTTCTTTTTAATTTAATTTGGGATGTGGCCAGATGCTGGCTTACAGAACAGCTGGAGCTATTCAGCAGATGACAGCTCCATAGCTGTTAGTTATCACATCTCACTTCTCACTTGAGATGTGATAACTGGATGCATGACTACTGCTGGCCCATTTCAGGCCAAATAAACCAGATTGCGTTAAGGAAGCAATGCAAGTCATTTAGGAAAACTCAGTTTACTTATACTGAACTGAACTAAGAATGAACCCAGAAACATACCCACATTTATCCTGTCTAATTCCACTACAGTGCCAAAACAAAAAGCCCAGGACTCCTACGCAGACACCGAAGAGAAAAAGAGTCATCTCTAGGTGCTTCTTTCCATCTGAATCACTGTGTGGAAGTGCTTCTTTCTTTTTACCAACTATTAAGGAAGTCTGAGCTATTAACTTAGATTAAACACCCTATTAGGGCATACAAGTTGATGCCCGTAGTTAGGTAGGATAAATCAGTCTTGAAGACTGCTTCACATATGTGGGTGATATGTGATGTATTTAGTGGATGAGGACTAATTCCCTCTTAAACACCACCACCTGTTTTGCAGGCAAGTTTTTCTAACTGATATATTAACTTTTCTATAGAGCTCTAAAAGAGTGTTACCATCGCTGGTTGCAACCCGTATTATATATATTATACCTTTACATCCCTTTTGAAAGACTACATAGATGTAACAGTAAGCTTTTGGGAGGGGCTGTATCAACCAAGATTATGCATCTACTGTGCTCCCATTCTGCAGGATGCTGTTCTGTGTCGTTAATCCCTCCCACAAACTAGTAAGAAGGAAAAGGTAAGACACATGTTCCTCACTCCTGTTTACTTTCTTTTGATAACAATTTAGCAAAGTGGAAAGAGAACAATTTTGAGCAACTGGATCATAAAGATAATTATTTGCATTTATATTTGTATTTGTATTTATATTTATATTTATATTTACATTGCTATTGTTATTTCAAATAGATTAAGTATGGCTATGTCTTCATTGCAGAATTAGCTGAAGTGATGTGAGCTCTTTGTTTAAGCAGATACATTCAACCTATTTAAGTCTTCACTGTCTCTGTTGCAAGCAAATTATGTTCTACAAGTTTTCTGTTGCAATTAGTGACATTCTCTAGTCTTCTTCTAGTGAATGTGGAAGATCTTATTGTGTTTATAGATCTGAGGGAAAAATGTGACCTGATTTTGAGGAGGTTGTGAAGCTGATTAGCAGATGCCCTCAGTAAAAAGTGGTCATCTTGTTAATTTGAGTAACAATCGCAGACAAGCTTAATTAGTTCCCCAAAGTCAGCTACCTACCAAAATGAAAAGCCAGACGTATCACTGGTCTACAGGGAAGCACCTCAGGTTGTGTTTCTATGAGCTACTGAGCTAACCTAGTAGCTCATTGATACAAAATGTGTAGAGAACCTTTCTCCTCTGCCTTTCCTTGGCCGCAGATTGGGTGCTTGTTAGATCCACCATTTGCCAATTGAAGTGAAAGCTATTAACTTTTGCTCATTTGCTTGGGTTTTTTGTTAGTTTTGTTAGTTTTCTGCAAAATTAGCCAGTTTAACTTGATCATAGTCTTTCAGCCAGGACAAGGCAAATAGTCCTGAAAGAGGACAAGAGAAAATAAAAAAAAGATTAAGAAAGTGAAAGGGTCATGAGTCCTTCTGTACATTGACATTCCAACAAGTCTGAAAACATATTACTTGTATTTATAAAAAGCAATCACAAATTTCAACCTTTCTTTCCCTACTTAGATCAACCATTTCTGTTCTATCATGTAAGTGTCAACTCATGTAATTAGGTGTAAAGAGGTATGTGGTGTCAATATGTAATACTGGCACAGAACGAAGAATTCCTTAAAAAAAGTGACATATGCAGGGCAATGCCAACTGTCCGTATAAACCTACTCTAGCTTGGCTTCTGTGCTGACTTGTGAGTAGGCAAAATGCCATCCAAACAGACGTTCAAGACTTCAGAGAGGCAAGATACCACGTATACTAATGTATTTGCAGGGTGCACAGTTCCTACCAAGAATGTCAACTCATCCATCTGTCATGGAAATCCAGACCCACAGTTATAGGAATGAGCCACAAATGACCCATTAATAATTTGGATTAGTTTCTAACAAGATTTTTTTTCAACAGAGGAAAAATTTTGGCCTTCTACCCCTTGTCTAGGATTACAGATAATCGTTTTAACAAAGACTTTAGTTTCTCTAGTCTCTGTAAAGTTATACATGTTAAAGCATGGTGATTATGCACCTGCTGCAATGCCCTGCCAGCACGTTTTGTGCTTCAGCTTTCACACAAACTGATTTCTGAAATGGGTAATATAATTAAACTGGGAAATACCATGCCTAGAGGAAAAAGCAGCAGCAGTCACATATTTTAACTTAGCCAAGTTTTTCAAGAGTTGCTGCAACTCAGATTTCTGATGATAGACTAAAGGATTTTGCCCTACTGAGTACAGGACTGTGCAGAGCACTTGCTGGCCCAAACACCATTGCTCTGGAACCACAGATAGCATGTCTCTCATCATGGAGCTCCGCCCAAGCTAAATAGCCATGCTGAGAATTCAGCTAATTAGCTTGGGCAGAATGCCCTGTCTAAGGAAAGTTATCATATGTGTGTATGTTCTTGGACTATCATCCTTTAAGAATTCACTGAGATGCATGGAACCTTTCAGAAATAAAATAAAATAAAATAAAAAAAAATAAAATAATCAAACCAAACACCACCACCAAATTAGACAAAAAAAGGGTGGTGAAAATATATGGGTGAGATTAACTGAGCATGCTGAAACAGACAAGCCTTAAAAGACTCATAGAAAGATTTGGAACTCTGTGGCTGAATCATAGAATCATAGAATCATAGAATAGTTGGTATTGGCAGGGACCTTCAAAAGTCTTCTGGTCCAACCCCCTGTAAGACACACGGCATCGCCAACTAGATCAGGTTACTCATAATCACATCCAGCCTGGCCTTGAATGTCTCCAGGGATGGCACATCCACCACCTGTCTTGGGCAACCTGTGCCAGTATTTTACTACCTTCATTGTAAAAAATTTCTTCATCATGTCTAGCCTGAATCTCCGCTCTTTTAGATTAAAACCATTATCCCTCATCCTATCACAACAGGCCCTGCTAAAAAGTCTTTCCCCATCTTTCTTACAGGCCCCTTTTAAGAACTGAAAGGCCACAATAAGGTCTTCACAGAGTCTTCTCTTCTCCAGGCTGAACAAGCCTGTCTTCCTAGGAGAGGTACTCCAGCCCTCTGATCATCTTTGTGGCCTTCCTCTGGATTCTCTCCAACAAGTCCATATCTTTCCTGTACTGAGGACTCCAGAACTGGATGCAGTACTCCAGGTGGGATCTCACCAGAGCAGAGAGGCAGAATTGCCTTCCTTGATCTACTGGCCACGCTCCTTTGGCCCAAGATACAAATGGCCTTCAAGGCTGCAAGCGCACATTGCCAGCTCATATCCAATCTCTCATCTACCGGCACCCCCAATTCCTTCTCCTCAAGAATACTCTCAATCCCTTTATCCCCCAGCCTGTATTGATACTGGGGCTACCCCAACCCAGGTGCAGGACCTTGCAGTTGGCATGGTTGAACCTCATGATGTTTGCATAGGCCCACATCTAGAGCTTTTCCAAGTCCCTCTGGATGGCATCCCATTCCTCAGGCATGTCAACTGCACCACTCAGCTTGGTGTCTGTAAGCTTGCTGGCAGCACACTCAATCCTACTGTCTGTCATTGCGAAGATATTAAATAGGACTGGTACCAATACGGACCCCTGAGGGACACACATTTGTCACTGGTGTCCATCCAGATATTGAGCCATTGACCACTACCCTCTGGATGTGACCATCCAGACAATTCCTCATCCACCAAACATTCAACACATCAAATCGATATCTCTCCAATTTAGAGAGAAGGATGTTGTGGAGAACTGTGCCAAAGGCCTTACAGAAGTTGAGATAGACAACATTCACAGCCCTTCGTTTGTTCACTGCCCTTGCAGTTCATCCACTTGAGAGATGGGGGAAGAGAAGTTGCCAGTGAAGACTGGGGTACAAAAGTTGTTGAGTACCTCAGCCTTCTCTTTGTCAGTTGTTGCCAGTTTACCGGTCTTGCTCATCAAGGTGGTACACGTTTTCGCTCTTTCTCTTCTGGCTGACATCTCTGTAAAAGCCCTTCTTGTTATTCTTTGTATCCCTTGCCAAGTTCAGCTCCAGTCACACCTTGCCATTCCTGATCCCATTCTTACTCAACTGGGCAATGTTCCTATACTCTTCCAAGGATACCTGTCCCTGCTTTCACTGCCTGTGCATTTCGTTCTTGCCTTTAGTTTGATCAGCGGGTGTTGGTTCAGCCATGCTGGCCTCTTGCCTTCCTTACCTGATTTCATACACCTGGGGACCATGAGCTCTTGTGCTCTATGGAAAGTCTCCTTAATGCATGCTGCCTATTGCACTATTAAGTGTCTGACTTGTGCTAAATCCTAAATTTGATAGGGCCCTGGAAAGGCATATGCTTATTCTTTTAGGCCAAATGCATGCTAGAGACCTCTTTAACAATTTAATAGCTCAGACAATGAAGTTCCAGTGCCCAGGAGATCTCTCTGGCAGTGTTTATTTTACTATTGCAAGAAAACTGTAGGTTTTCTTTATTCAGAGTTATATATTCTAGGTTTTAGTCTACTAAAAACAAAATTAAAGCTAGGTTTAAATATAATTCTGTCTTTGTACTGGAGAAACTCTAAATAGATCTACCTCGAAATCCTGTCATACAATTATATTAATTTCAGAACCTGCAGGTCAACAATCTGGTTGTGCAGCTGGTGGTGTTGACAGGAATCTGGCTTTTAAAACCATAGGACTCGCTTTTAGGATGGAGGACTGGTAGTGGGGAGGAGATGCTCCTGACAAAGTCACGCCAAGATAGTCTTTGCAATAGGCTGAGCAGACTGATGAGAAAAGCTTTAAACTACGAAAAACACAATTCACAGTAAAGCGCAGTAGAGGTCAACAGTTCTGGAAAGCAAAGGTGCAGGATGATGGGAACAAGAGAGACCTTAGAAATGACAAAACAGGGCAAAAGGAAATTTACCTCAAGCATATGCAGCCTGGGAAAGAAGTATTAGGAAGTGGAGGTGCGTAAGTGTTCACAAAGCTATGACATTGTTGAGAAAACAGACATGATGAGCAACTGGAGCAAAAACTCATACAGAGGCACTAATTTTTCTCTACTGACTACACAGACAGCTCAGAAGCTATGCCTAACTTTTAGATGGCTGTTTTTAGAGATGAAACCCACTGTTACTTTTAGACACTTCTTTAATTTTCCTCCAGCACCCGATTTTCAGAATGCTGAATGTCCAGATTCTCTAAAATCTATTTATTTAGGTTGAGTGAAACAAAAGTTTGCTTACTTCTGAAAAAACTACTGCATTTGTATATGAAATGTTAACTGATGTTGATAATTATAGCCTTGTCCTGGTTTCGTCTGTGATAGAGTTAATTTTCTTCCTAGTAGCTGGTACAGTGCTTTGTTTTGACTTCAGTCTGAGAATAAAGTTGATAACACACTGATGTCTTTTCATCACAAAGCTCATACAAACACACACATGTAGACACTTGCAATGGCTATGTTGATGCCAGCAGATATAGATGAGAAAGACTTCCTTCAAAACTACATGCAGGCTTGATCTTTATGAGACGAGACATTATTCTGCCTGTCTGTATATCTGTTTTGAAACTATTCTCAGTCACTGATACAGTCACAGTTTACCCCGCTGAAAAGAGGAGACCTGCAGCTGAGATGAAATCCAGAGAAGACCCCAACAAGAATATGACCCCAAATCTCTTTAGCTTCTCTCTGCGTTTTTTCGGTGCTGTGAGCAATAAATATATCAAGTGAGAGAATCCTCTTGTATGCACACACAGTGAAAAATACTAATTGTATAAGACTGTATAACTGGTAATTATATAACATTGAGCTAAATATACTGAACTGCATTTTTAAAATACCTTAAGGAACCCCAAACTCATCCATGAGAAAAACCTGAGAAAGAGGTTAGCTCTCTACTCTCAACTTCAACTTAACACACTTGAAAATCAACAGATAAAAGGAAGCAAATTGCTAGGGTATCACAGTGAAGCTTTCTGAAAGAAAAGAAATTGGGGAATGAAAGTGAGACCTTTGATAGTAGTTCTTAACTTGGGCATGGGGATTCGAGAAAGAGGGAGAGAGAGGCAATTTCTCA
Organism: Strigops habroptila; assembly: GCF_004027225.2. Taxonomy (NCBI): domain Eukaryota; kingdom Metazoa; phylum Chordata; class Aves; order Psittaciformes; family Psittacidae; genus Strigops; species Strigops habroptila. The sequence continues at coordinate 89,651,664 of NC_044278.2, read as the reverse complement.
GGTATCCAAGACCCAATTATGTGGCTGCAGGTTGAACTGCATGTGTAAGTGGAGAGGGAGGCACTTCTGGCTTTAAAGAGTTGGCATAATATTTTCTCTGTTGCTAACATTTCCAAACAAGGGAGTGCTGTGTTATTTCAGTGTCCAACTGTATATGTGATTCTAAGTATCATAAAATGTGATGGAAGAAGAGTCTCAACAAGATTTCATTTTCCTTTAGAGTTAATATCTTCATAGAATGTCAGGCTATTCCCAAACACTATACTCACACTTTGTTTCTGTCAAGAATAACAGCTAAGAGTAGGCAAAAATAGAGGAACTCTCCACCAAAAAGATGGACCAAATATGGGAAAATAAAGATGAAAACATTTCCTAGTCTTTCAAATTGGGTATTTTGGCATTAAAGAAATAGCTTTGTAAAAAAACAACAACAACAACAACAACAAAAAAGCAACCAACCAAAAAACAAAACAAAGATCTGAGGCTTAGCTAGAGGCATTTTTTTAAACAAAACTTCTATAAAATAATACAACTTCCACATATGTGTGATGGTTACATGAGCGTGTAAAGGCATGCTCAGAAAGAAAAAAAATCAGGCCATTTTTTCTCTGACTCAAATCTCTAAATGTACTTTCCTCCTTCCTATTTTTTTTTTTTTCTTTTTTTATGTTTCTGGTTTTCTAGGGGTTTTTTAGGTGGTTTGTTTTCGTGTGTGTCAAGGAATTAAAAAAATTACAAAACAAATGCAAGCTGTTTATTTGCATTATTTCAGTCACATGGCTGTTTTCCCTGTAATTATATTCTTACCTACAAATCTATTCTCAGCCAGTGTCAGAAGCAGGATTCTGACATCCATCATTCACAGATGGCCTTTGTATCCAATGACATGCTCTTATTTTTCTGTTCTTACAATAGCCATGGATTTTAAGGTGACAGCCATCCTCTTCAATATATCAGGCACACCAATAATACACAACTGTCCCATAATGGTTGCCAAGGAGGCGGTGGTGAACATCCAAAGCTTCAGTAAAGGCCAAACTGTGTTCAAAATTTCAGTGCAGAATTTTAAGCAAAATCAAATTATTAAAAATGTTAGGGAAAAAAAAAAGATTTAAAAAGCCCATACTTTTTCACAAATACTTGACCAAGCTCCATAAAAGTGCAGTTGAATCTCCTGGGCTGCAAATAAAGACCTACATATACTTAGATTAATAACTCCATTAAAAAAACAACCCAGTGAAACTCAGAAATTTGATGGATCATTAACATTAGTATGCCGTTTGGTACTTCCAGTATTAGGCTATTGTGACACAATAAAACTCAAGTGACTGCTGTCTTGTTTCTGCAACTTTATTGTAAAATTTTTAGTAGAGGCAAATCATTGTAGAGTTTCTGCACTACACGATATATCTTCCTTGATGTGTAGAACAATAATAAAAGCAAAAGTTTTGAAAGTATCACCAGAGGCACCAAGCGAAGATGCTAAGGAAGTGAGAGAAAGGCGTGTAGAAGAGATATGTCTTCAATTTCATGTTATTAAGCATAAAGGAATTAACAGAGCCAGTGATATATTGAATCCTGTTACCTGTGGCAATTCTAATGTTTTTTAGCTGGTGGGGATTTCAACAGAGAATTTTGCATTAGATTTTTCTCTCTGTATGTATGCATATGTGGATATGTACGGATATAATACAGAGGAGGTCTAGAAGAACAATATTATACAAAGCAAGAAATGTATTGGTTATTCATTATTAATATAATACTAACAAGACAACAATATTTAGCTGCTAGAGGTTGGAAGACAGAAAAAAGGGCCATTAGTCTTGTACATTGCTTGCCACAAGGAAGTTTCAGTGGGGTGGCAGCAAGAACAGAACCACACCACTTGGTGACATGTAATCAAAAATGTGTTTGCTCAGCAAGATGGGTATAGAGAGTGGATAGTAATCTTGTATTTTAAGATTTGCATTCTGACACATGCATGTACACACACACACACATTTCACACTAATGCCGCTCAGGTCTCAGTGACTCTGGGCTTGTTCATCACGATCACTTGATGCCCACTTTTTTCTGGCAGCCATGGCAATCCCTACTGAGGACTACTGTGCAGGCACAGTACACATTCTATTGAGAAGCAAGCCCAGTGTTCGTGCATGTTACTGTGTCAGCCTTAATGTACGCCATCAGTCATTAACACAAGAGGCAAATACGACTTAGACTTTATTGAGTTTTATCCAGTTTTGGTGAGGACAAACCCCATTACCCCCTCAAGCTGCTCCTGCCCATTCCTAAATACTAAAGGTGAGCACCAGTTCATTACCAACAATTTACCCAAGCTGATCTTCCCCATCAATGACCTTCATAAGTATGTTTTCTAACAAGATCAGCTTATAGAAAAATTATTAAACATTTTATATTTTAACTTGAAAATCATGTTCATTATCACAGTACAATATTTATTTACTAGTTGACTATTTCTGTAATTAATTTTTGTACTCTGCACTTTGAATCAGGTATCAGATACAGATTAATATTTGTTTCCAACAAATATTTATGCATTTTAATGACAAATATTGTAAATTTTTTTGCTATACTCTTCAATCAGATAGACATTGTATTTTTACATAAAAACCTGTCACATATACTTATCCCTAGTAGTCACTGAGATCATTTTAAAATGAAAATAATGATTTTGGCAGCATCTTTAGAAATGAAAGAAGTAAGGTCTTACTTGAGAAGTGTTAAATGGTAAACCTCCTAAAGACATCAGATGCAGTTTAACTCAAAATGTTAAATTGCAGACTGAAATTCACATGTTTTGAGGGATTCTGTGAATGAATACACAAATATGTACACTAATGAAATGCACCTTAGTGATACTGCAGGATTTATATAAAATTTCATTGCAGTCAGGTATGTAAAATCATAGAATCATAGAATGATTTGGGTTGAAAGGGACCTTTAAAGATTATCCAGTCCACCCCTCTTCCGTGGGCAGAGACACCTTCCACTAGACCAGGTTGCTCCAAGCCCCATCCAACCTGGCCTTGAACACTTCCAGGGATGGGGCAGCCACAACTTCTCTGGGCAACCTGTTCCAGTGTCTCACCACCCTCACAATAAAGAACTTCTTCCTTATATCTATTCTGAATCTACTCTTTTTTAGTTTAAAACCGTTATCTTCTCTCCTATCACCAAAGGCCCTGGAAAAAGATGTATTGAATGATTGATGAATTTCTAATAAATGGCAAAAGGTATTTGAAACTGAATGACTAAAATTACTGTTCTGAATAACTTTAGAATGTTCTACTACCTTTTATTTTTGTTCCTTTTCCCCTAATTAAGATTCTGATCTGAAATCATTGGTATTTCAGTTTCCCAATGTCCAGTAATTGCTGGTTTTCTTAATTGACATATGGAAAAGCTATCTTACATTTTAATCTTCATTTTGTGTCTTCTGTTCCAGTGTGAACTCATGTTAGTTTTTTGATTACACAGAGACAATATGCCACTCCACTGTGTTCTCCCATGGCTATTTAATTTATTTTGAGGGATTTTTTGGGTTGTAAAAAGACTCTTGTCTCCCCTTTATCCTTCTCTGCAATGCATTTTGGACTACATAAAGAAGTTCAATTCCAATCCTTCCTGTACTTACCCATTTTACTTTCTGTAGTAATAATTTCATTCTGTTACTGTTTCAGTCACTGAATCCTCTAAGTCGGAGCCCTATGTGTATTATACTGAGGTATGGTGGAATGTTTTGCCAATACATCAGGTGGGTTTCTTGGTAGTTTAAAACTTACTTTCTGTTGTGGACAAAGACACAATACAAATTCTAGGGCTGAAGCTAGAAGGTGTGAATTACACTGCATTGCTAAATGTTATTCTCTGACTTAAAGTAAAAGTAAATGCCTGAAAAATTAGGACTACATTTTGGCAGAAAACGAAAGCAAATGTATAAAACATATTGAATAAAATAATGGAAGATTTCTGTATGCAGTCCATTATGCCTCAAGTCATTCTCTGGGTGAAAAAATATGCTTCACATTCAAACCATTTATTTTTCATGTCTTGTAGTAAGCAAGCTCTAAGCACAGTTCACTCTGTGATAGATTTCCTTCCACAAAGTTTAGCCTCCCTCAGTCCCAAGCCGTTGACAGAGTTCCTTTGAGAAATTTATCAGCAAGAACCAATGACAGAGAGGTCACAAATACTGATACGTCATACATTTTTACACAGAGTAATTGCCCTCTGAAAAAGAAGACATCTGCAAACATACAGAAAATTCAAAGAAAATATTAATTTTTCTTGAATAAAAAGTAAATGTTGGCATAAAGGAGCTCTATCACTTCAATCAGAGTCTAATTCTTAAATCTGTATAGAAAAAGAAAGTTAGAAGCTAATATTTTACCCGAAAATGTATAAGATTTTGTAGAAGCATACCAATTTATCTGGTACAGGGGAAAGTAAGGTAAATAACTCCCACTGTAAATCTGCATTAATCCATAGTTCATTTCACTGCCCAACCAAAATTCCTTTCATTGATTGAAAGCGGGAGGAAGAACATGGAAAAATATCTAATGACACATTATGGGACTGACTCCTGGATGGTGTGACTAATAGAGCAGTTTTATTTCAGTTTCTGGAAAACTATCAATTAGACAGAAAGTATACCTGGAACAAAGTTATTGTGGTATTTTTCCCCATTTGGTTACTTCAGGACACTGATTTAGGAATAGGTCTGTCTCTGATATTTGGTTATGAACGTCCAGGTTATTACTCATACTGCTGTATGAATAATAATATGAACAACAAACTCTGAAATCCCAGCAAATGATCTTGCGCATAACAAAATATATACCTGTTTACTGATAAACCACTGGGCACTTTTTGACAACCTTCTGCTGTTGCATCTCCGTTCTGGTTTGTGGGGGATTTTTTTCCGGCATCCAAGGAGTAATGTGCATTACAGCAGTCTCTGTTTACTCCCATCTGTGAAAGGCAGTTTGCTAGCCTGGCAATTAACTCACGTTTGTTTATTTTGATAAATAATAGAAGCTCAAGAATTACCAACTGAAATCAAGGTTGAATGACCAGATGTAGCTGTTTGCTAAGTGAACATCTACCTCTAAGCTGCTTATTTCTCCCTGTCAGAATGACTAACTTGGGCACAGGTGTAGCTACTTGGACTTCTAAATTTAAATTAGAGTAAGAATAAGATTCAGTCCTTGGTACCCAAAGAGTTATGTTATGAATAAACAGAATAAACAGCACTATGAAGGGGAAACAGTGTAAACAACTTAATCTTGGAGTCAGGAGTATGACAGAAGTCTCCGAAGTCAGCAATTTAGTGTCCTGCTTTAGTGCCCTGATCACTTAATTTAACACAGTGCTTGTGCTTTGCTGGTAAGAAAATAAAAGATTGTTTTAACACAAACATATGTATATATACACAGATGCATGTGTATGATAACATGACAGACGTACACACATAGACACACTCATGTATATAGACATGATCACAAATATTTTTTAAAGTAGAAACCAATCTGTAGTAGCTATTTTTAGAGCAGGTAACCAAAACCAGGGATCTGGCCAAACATTTCCTGATACCATCTAAACTTAAGCCATGAGCCTTATACTGCAGGACTAAAGGAAAAGGGAGGAGGTAGAACTTACTGCAAGGTGACTAGGTAGCCCCCTGCTTCACGATATCTCCTACTAATGCAGCCTTGTTCAGTTTTGAGTGGGAAGACATGAAAAGAAAGCAGGAGTATTGGAGAGGAAAGCCAGTTTCCAAAAATGTTATGTATATTGACTAATGCAATAGACAAACAGTTCCTAGGTTATCCTAATAACAGGCACAAAAGTAGCAGTAGTGTGTCATTGTCAGATTATTTTCATTAAGAGGATAATTAATTATGTCATTTTCATCTCCTTATTCAGAGTGAATTAACTGACCCAACCATTCGTAAAAGTGTCTTAAACTTAGACAACTTATTCATCTGCTAGGGCAACTGAATCCCTGTTAGGGCTGGGAACTCCAACTTTGTAGATAATAGAGCTAGATAGATACTTCCAGAATAAAGCTCTTCTTATCTATCTTAGCTGAGGCAGCTGGGATGAGCTATCTATTATATATTTTTATTTATACAAAAAGCTGAACAACTAGTTTAGACAAGGTGCTCGCTTGCTAGATGTTGCAGTGGTGTTATCCTTCATTTATTTTTTTATCCCTGGCTTTTATTTTTCTAGCTATTCCTACACAAAAGAAACATTATACTATTCTTTCATTTAGACTCAGTGAACATAGTTCACATATCAGCTGTAACCAGGCTTGTGATTGATGGCAGCACTAATATCCTCTCACATAGAACTATATACATGCACATGTTATATTTAGATTTGTTAATCTAAGTGGTTCAAGGAGAATGTTTCTTTATCAGGTTTTCATAAAACAATTAGTTGATGCAAATTTACCTTCTGTTCTGCACCATGTGGCTTTGAAGGTTCATAAGATTCAATACTGAAACTCACTAATGAAAGTTAATTTCACAATTTTATCACCTATAACTGAGGGTTATAGGTATGCTCATGAACCTAAGTCTACAGTTTTCTTGTTTTGTTGTTGTTGTTGTTTCGTTTTGTTTGTTTGCTTTGTTTGTTTTGTTTTTGTATAACTAATGTGGAATAAATCTTACCCTTTCCAAGGAGATAATACTCAGAATAATATTGGAAAGCTGAAAACATGAGTTCTAAACATTTGTACCCCATCTGCTTTGTGTTTCAGCTTTGATGTTCAGTACATAGTGCCTGATAACTTGTCACACAGTTTTTACATATATATAACATAGGTGTATAAAGATTCACAGATGCTGCACATCTTACTTCCCTTCTTCAAGCCTATTCAAGCTTTTAACTAGTTATGGTGTTGTGATTAAGTCTTTTTAACCCTCACAGAACATTTCTTAACCTTTGTATGCTCCATCAGTACACCTTCCCCAAAAAGGTATAAAACAGGGAAGACACAAGTATTTTAGGAAAGGCATGTTTGCAGTAAGATAAGGTGATTCATTGTCTCAGAAAAGAGACAGAGAATAATTAAAAATATATTGACTATAATAAGCAGAAAAGAAAATGCAGGGTCTGGCAGGAAACTTATCCTGGTATTTATAGCGTACAGGTCCACAGCTAGTAAGCCAATAGGGAAAAGAGTACCAGCATCAGATAGTACTTTGTCTTATGCTGAGACAAAGTATGGTATTTTACCAGTGTTTTAGGCAAGTTAGCATTGACTACAAAAATGCACAACAATTAAATAGTCAACAAAACATTTCCATGCTGATCCCAAAATTCTTTGCAATGCATTTTGTATGTTGATTTTTCTTGTGCAGGTCTGTGAAAAATCAAGAAAGACCACTCTCATTTATTTCTGCCATGTACTGCTTCATAACAATATCTGGCCTTCTTATAGACAGCTTCAAAGCAAAGATGATGTTATAAACATATCTTTCTTTTAAAAACTTTCATAAATTGAAGTAATAAGCAAATGTGCACAGACATTTGTTTTATAAAGTCATCATAGAAATAAGAAGGAAAGGCTCACATAGAATTATCAACTGTTTAGATTATCAGAGTAAACAATGGAAGATATAAATTAATCTTTTCCATTCTGTTTATTCTTTTCTGATCTGGGACTTCTATTTATGTTTCTGCTTTCAAAACGAGTTATTTATGACCATGAACTGCAGTATTCTTGGGCGATGCTCTTTTCTTCTCTTTTTTTTTTTCTTTTACTAAAATACAACAGTAACTAAAAGATCTAGAGTTCACCCTTCAGTGACGGGAGAGATCAAGTTTTGAAATCTGAATTTTTTACAGAGCACAATTTTCTGTCTTGGCTATTTCAAGGTAGGACATTTCTTCTGAGTAGCTTACTGATTATAACAAAGGTGAAGAGGCAAGCTGCATGCACAATAGCTAGGTGTCCACAAAACAAGTGGTTGGTTGCAGCTTTCAGCCTTCAACTCATCTACCCTGCAGGTTGCCTAGAACTGAAAACTTCAGGTAAAATTGTTTCCCACTCAGATTTCTATTGAATTAGCAGAAGGTGACGCTCCCTTTCACAGCCACTTTTTCTCCTGGCATCACTCCATGAGATGTGCTTCACCAAGTCCTGCTCAAATTGAACCTCTAGATGCCTGGGTGAATCCGTAGATGGCCTTCCCACAGAGAAGTCATTATGAAAGTGGTTATCCTTCTTCCTGTTTCCCCAGGCCCACCAAGGTTTGTCAGGGTTTTTTTGATTTTTTGGCCTTTGTCAATGGCGAGGGTTTCCTCGCTCTGTGTTGATTCAGTTGCATTTACGCTTCTTTGGAAGACGTGAATTATTCAATATACAATTTCTCTGTTGTTGTAAATATCTTGAAGGGCCACACCAACCACTCAGTTTGTGCAGCCCTGTCCTCTTCAAATGTAGACCAAGTGACGTTAGCCTATGCTGATGCAACAAGAGAATTATTTGCTCTTGTGGTAGTATTCTCATGCATTCCTTAATGCCCCTTCAAACTCTATTAAAGATTGCAGCAATTATTTTTAGAAACTCAGGAACAAACTCAAGTTTGCTGTCTGTAAGTGTATGTAGAATGTAAGGATGTGTGAACACCTGAAACGTAAGCACATCTGGTTTGTGAGGACGTATGACTAACAGAAATTCAACATTTAAAAAAACCATGCAAAACCAAAAGACAGGAAAAGTAATAAATTAACCACCCAGATACATAACCACAGATACATGAACAGGAGATAATGGAGAAATTTCTCCATTAAGATCACTCATTGACAGGCTACTGAGTGGCTCAATATAACTGATACAAGGGATAGTAACTGGATTATTATGGGTCTCATGGGAAAGAACAAACCTACAGTGGGGAATTTTATGGGATTTATGAGAATAGCAGAAGGCAGACCAAAAGGAGAAATCTCCTAGGTCTACAAGTCCTAAATCAGCCTACCCTTAGCAAAGTCATCTCTATTTCATTCATATGGAAGTTATCTGCAAAATATGTCACAGTATTACTCAAGGAAGGGCATTAACTTCATTCTAAAGGTGATTAACCTACTCCCTCTAGTGCTAGGGAACAGACTAGCCAAAATAATCAGCGGATCCAAATCCCTTCTTGTGAAGGATTTCCTTTATTTCTTCCATCTGGTCTATTCCATGACAGAGTAATGCAACTGAATCCCTAGAGCAAGCTGTTTCCAACTATTGTCTTTGTCTCCTCCATAAGAGTAAATATTTGATGGGTTTTTGAGAGTTATGGAGGAGGGCTAGAAAAACACTGACTATATATTTATTTACATAAATATTGTTTTCTCTAATATTTTAACTCAATAGTTTTACCTCTAGTTCACAAAGGATCAAATTATCCAAATCACACAGTGACAAAAGCTTTCTTACAGGATTTATTAAGCTTTATATTGGTGTTTGGCTTTCAATGAATACTAAGATTCACCAATGAAGAGAAAGCAAAATTCTTTCAGTTCTCCTGTCTGTAAGCTTTGTTGTCACTGTTCACTCTCTAAAGTTTTCTGTTTTCTGCAGAATGTGTAATCATATTGTATTTTCAAGAGTGCTAAATGTGAACATGCTCGTACCTATGCATCATCTAATATAAACCCCCAAAACGTCTGTGTTTTAACATTTGACCTTAACAATATGATCAAGTTAACAATGCATTTAAAGTTAACAAAGCAATTATTTTTAGACTAAGCAAGAAACACACACTCATTTTACCATGCAAATAACTTCCCACTGTCAGTGGCCTTTGTCTTGTAAATCTAAAGTAGTCTTGAACAATTATTAATAAGGTCTCAATGTATGTTTCCACTGATGGTTTCTAAAACTCTAAGGAAGTGAAAACACTTGACAAAGAGTATTTTTATTAATTTAATATATATGTGTCCATATATCACAGCAACCTAATAAATCACAGAAACCTAATAGCATTGTATGGATATATCTTCAATAACCACCATTATATATTACTGTTTAGTGAATACAGAATTCCTTAATCTGGATAAATATAGAAAGCCTTGTCATAATGACAATAGAAGTGTGAGACTGACAGCTAAATTCTTGGTTTGGTGAAGATGAGAGAAGCCACTACTAAGTGTATACACACTGTACCACAGATGTTCCTGAAACATTTAATGGCTGATTATTATACAAAGAACTTGCCAAAAAAACCCAATTTTTTTTTTTTTCTTTTTTTTTTTTGTTGTTGCATTCTACGGATAGGGAATTATATTTTCTTTCATTTGAGTCAACTGTGTCATTCCTGTTATTCCTGACAGAAAGAACAGCACCTTCGATATTGACAAGTGAATTCTGCAGCCATAAGTATTTAAAGCAGCAATTAAAAAAAAAAATTGTGAATAGCCAACCTCACATGACATACAACCACGTTGATAGCATAGTATTTATCCCTGTGAGCAAATCAGATAACAATGCTTCTGTAGAACTGTACCTGTGTTTGTGGCTGCTGTATTCAAATCTGTCTGGAGACATTGCTGCATCCCATGTGTCAGCATATTCCAGGCTTTATATAGCATGACACAAAATGTGTCAAATGCCAATCAGAAATGAATTCCAAGGTGTACAGTGTGGTTTTGTGTACGTGCAGCACTACTCTCCTATAGACAAGAAGCCACTGTCTGAATCAAGACTTTCTCATTAAACAGGTCCCAAAAAATACGTACCAGTGGAGAGGTATCTGTGGTGATTACACAAGGAAAAGCATTGGGGCATGTGAAATCACACAGAGGGTTTGCTGTAAAGCTGACAACAGATAGGCTTTTTATATAAATTAGTGCGTAGGCTACCACCCACAGCTCACTTGTAGCTGACCTAGCAGCCTAGTCAGCTTCTGATTCTGGAGATGCTTTAATCAAAACAAATTAGGTTACTTTAAAATGTGCAAATAGCAAGTCTTCTTTATTCCAGGCCACATTGAATACAAATTACAGAGTACTTGTAACAGCACTTTTGTAAGGAGATCTTATGGGGAGAATAATCCCAGGCAGAAGGAAAAGGAACAGCAGGGCTAAAATTGTCAATGGTAACCTTTTATGTTAATACAGCTGAATCAAAAGAGGCTGTTTATCCACAGGATAGAGGTACCAATGGTAAGTATGCAACACCAGAAGTGGGAGAGTGAAACTATTTGTGATAGGTTAGCACATAAAAATCACTAGCAATCCAATCCAGAGATCAGCAGTGATATAAAACTGAATAATGAGACTCAAGCAGAAGCATCTTCATGAAGAGTTCCAGTATTTTTGCCAGAATCCATATTCCTTTGCTATGAGCAGATACTGCATTATCACATACAGCCAGCTCAGCAAGATGTCAAGGGTGTAGAAAGTCATTGCTGAGTTTTAGAGTGAGAGTGACAGCCATAGGTTTAGCTGTACCAGATGGACAAACCTGTGGCATCTGAACAGTTCAAGTGTGGATCTGTTGCAGAAATTGTGATGTGAATGGCTGCGGGCAAGCTCTCCTGGTGGAAAACCTTCTGGATCTGCACCAGAAGTGGGGAAATGAGCCAGCACTAGTTGTTTAAGCCGATATCAGCAGGCCTCTCAGGACTCAGCTGTCTGCTCATCCCACTCTCAGTCCATAACAAAATGTTGCATAAATAACTGTCTAAGCAACACAGATATCTTCTGTCAATGGGCAGCTCTTGACTCCTTTGCTACAGGATATGTGTGACTTTGGGCTATGGGAAGATTTTCCAGTATTGAGATCCTCACAAGAAAAGATTAGCCATGCCTGAACTACATAACATACACTGCTGACCATTTAAAAAATATAACAACATCTCTCATTGTTCTGTAATAATCTGTTCAACTGAAAGCAGAAATCAATGATACAGCTGTTTCTGTAGTGTCAGTGGTACAAATCATTTTTCCACCAAATAAAGGTAGCAACAGACATAAAAATCACTTTCACAGAAAATTCAGTTTGGAGAATTTCTTAAGAACCTCCTCATTGCCTTGTTCCCTCCCTGCAGCAAAGATGGCCCAGCAGTTAGCAGCTTTAGAACTTCACACTGCAGCAATTCCTCCACCTCAGTGCTGCTGAGTGAAAATGCTACACCCTACTGCAAGTGAAGAGTCAAAACTAGACACCTAGGTTCTGTTCAGCTTTTTTTTTTTCCCCTGCATTTCATGGAAAATATGTTTCATCTTCTCTTTTTAAAATTTTTGGTGCTGAATTTTTACTTTTCATGAAAGAACCCCCCCACCAGTTTTACTTAAATATGCACAAAACCCCCAAACCACTGGTGAGTCAATTTGATAAGACACACACTTGTTGCTGTTTTTGTTGTTAATGGGAGTATTCATCAATCTAAACTCAATTTTGAGTCAATAGAAAGTAATCAAGAAAAATTTTAGAGCATCTTTATAATGCAGAGCATTTAGACTCCCCAACAAGACAGGAGGCTGTGTTCATTGCATTAATGTTTGATTCAGGGGGTTATTTGAGTGTTCTTAAATCAGTGACACCTTAAACATCCTTGCTTTACGTGTTAGTGCTGGGGTTCATTGCATCTTAAATGTATGAACACCAAGGTTTATGTCTACTAATGCACAATGCCTCTTCTGTCCTCCTAATGATGGAGCATATACCATGAGTTTGTAGCCAAATAAGGTAGATTTATTGCTATCTTTGTCCTGGTGAGGTTGAATGCAGATGGATTATATCACAAAAACTTGTTTTCAGTCTCTCCCCTGGAAACTGGGCAGAAAATGCTAAAGAAAAAGCAGCTGCACAGAACGGCTAGGAATTACAGTTTGCACAAAATTTACTGTTTGTTTTCTTTATTACTGGTAATATTAGGTTTGGCTTTTAAACTCTTCTGTGCTGTGTACTAGTGTCTGAATGGTTGTAAGAAAAATCTGTGAAACACAATATAATTTTAAGGTACCTGGCTAGAGCTTGAATTTTTTATTGTGTTGTGGGTTGTTTTAGGGTTATTTGTAGTAGCCAAAACCCCAGCAAATTCTCAGAATAAACTGCATGGACCTCACTACACCCACTGCCTATGGCTTAAGCAAAGTATTACAGTCTTTCACTGACATCCATAGCTGCCAGAAACTGGTGATACACTGTCAGTATAATGTGCAGATGTTAGTAATAATGAATTCAGTGTTAGGCATACAGGAATGTGGAGAGACACATGCCAGAGACTGGCCGACATCATTGCATGTGGCCAGAATTTTTCACTGAGTTCACATGTGTGCTGCGATATTGTTTGTACACCTTCTGTCCAGATATATTTGAACACACTAGGGAGTAACTTCCTAATCAGCTGTTACCTGATGTCCATCTGCTACCCCAAATACCATGTGTCCTCTGTAAAATTTACCAATATTTGCTAGTGGCTCATTACTTTTATTGTATGCAGGATCTGATGCTTTGTAAAAAAATAAATATCCCTTGAAGGTGGTATTCATATCATCTAACCTTAGGCTTCTGAAAGTCTGATGCTCAGTCTAGACTGCAATATCAGTTCCCACTAGAGGGAAATGAAAGCTAGGCATCTCTAAAGGGAGTTTCATCCCTTTCTGAGACACACCTAGAACAGTGACAGTGAGCTCTGCTGTGCAGGCAATTTTTCTTTCCTCTGAATACAGAGAGGCCCAAATATCACTAGTTTAGGTGCTGAAGTTAGATGAAACTAACCTACAAGAAAGATTAATATTAATCTGACTAAATTTAGCTGTCTGTAACCTCAGGCTCTTCTTAAAATCTTTCAAGAGAAACATGTGCAATGCAACTCATTCTACAGTTAGATGGATAAAACGAGGTAAATCACATAGTAGCGCTCTTCCTTCTGTATTGATTAAGGTCAAGTACATAAAGTCACTACCACAGCTGTTGTTGAGATGTATCCCCCCCATAAGTAACATCCTTTACAGAAGATTTAATAATGACATCCTTGTATAAAGCAGCAGTCAGACTTGTGTGCTGTGCATATTAATTACTTTTCACTGTGCTGGACAGGTATTACATGAAGAAATATCTTCACATACAAATACTTATTCCCTAAATTCTTGTTACTGCATTTAAGACAGGATGTTCAGGTCCTACTCAGCTGAAATTCACTGACAACTCCTCTTAATTTAAATCAAGTCAGAAAAGCAATGTAAGTTACTAGAGAGCATCATGTGATTTTTCTTCTTTTCCAAAAGAAGAAAGACATGCTGCAATCAAGGTTCTTCACATCTTAAATACATGAAGACCAAAGTTCAAGTCTCCTGTTAACTTCTTTGTGTTTTTATAATTGTGTACCATTACCTTGAGTTCCTGAACAGAAGCAGGAGTGGGAATCAGGAAGGAAAAGTAAGCTACAAGTGAGGAAGGGTGGGTTTATTTTTTGCTTGCTTGTTTGATTTTCAAGAAACGACATCTAACTTTCAGGTAGCAAACGTATTTCGCCACTCAGTCAAGCTGACTAATTTCTAGAAATGGTCAGCACTCAGGAGTTGACACCTAAAGTCAATGAATCATAAACAATTCTATCAAAAGAAAAGCAAATATTATTTGTTCCTGTGGAAAAAGTAATTTTTCTTAAGTCAACTGTGAACTTCTTACACCTACCCTCTATGTGCATCCCCAGAGAATATGAACTTTTAGACTCCACCAGCTACAGCACATGGCTGTGTAGCTCACCTTGTTGTATCTCTTGTTTTTAGCCCTCAGAATCCTCAGGGAGAAAGCGAAGAGGTGCTATCAGAGTCATAATAAATCAGTGAAAGATTCTTACTGGCTGCAAAGGACATTAGATTAGATCCTGTACTAGCTCGTGTATTAAAAATTATGAAACTTACAAAGACTGGTACCTATTTCCTTTTAAATTTATTGGGATAACATATTTGTTACTTATACTGAATGGAAAAAAAAAAAAAATTATCTCCCTCTCCCATGCCTCTCTCTAAGCTTACCTCTCCCTAAAACTCAAAATGGAATAAAATGAAGGAAAACTTTCTGTGGCCCAAGCATTAAGAGGAATAAAAGCTAACATGTCTGTCAGCCTGGCAAGTAATAGCGGCTGCACTAGAGACAGTTGACCACCGAATGGTATCCTAGCAACACACAGTAGCATCGTTATACATAGTGCTATAAAGCCAAATTTATCCTTTTCAATGTCTTAGCTTCAAGAGAGCAGGTACAGATACAGAGCAAACAATGAAAATTGTGCCTATGAGAAAGACAACATGGGGTTTTAATTTAAGCAGATGTTATATGGAATGTCTGTGTAAAATGAATAAAGAGCGTTGTACTTTTTGTGAGAAGGAAAGATACCTACCAGTGGTAAGGCACTCTCAGACAATTATGATTCAATTTGCTTTCAGAATACTAATCCTGTGTATATTTTAGCTTGAAATATAACTTGCAGCATGACATCACTTTAATTCCATTTAAATGTTTCCATTTAGTTGGGGAGGGGCAAGGGGAAATATATTTTAATTACTCAACATTTCTAAATCTTTACAAAATCTCTAGTCAAATCCACCCATAAATTGTGGCTTTCAAAAACAATTACAGCTTTCATTGTTTCTAATATTAAATTGGATAATTACAGTTCTGTTGATAAACTCTCAAAATTGAGCAGTTTCCTCTTTTTAGACCATAAATTGCCTTTTATTCTCCTGTTATATTTAGAAAAATTGATCCTACACCATCCATATAATTTACCAATGTGCATAATGATCATGACTGTAAATAATCTTGTCAATGAGAGGACAAATGAAGTTATGTGCAGATTAATTACAGGATGTATCCTTTCTTCGGTTTTGAACAAACATTAGAAAAACCTGCTAAACATCTAGACCTTACAGACCAGAAGAGCTGGACTCTCACATCCAGCATAAATTAGCATGGTTTCACTGACCTTAGTTGAAATGAGGACACCTGACCTCAGCTCAAGGTTTGACTGAATGCAACAAAACTACTGATAATACAAACAGAACTAAAGGCAGGTAGGATAGTAGTTTTTAGTAAAAGTTACTCCTGCAAATATGACCTCAAGCAGAAAGTAAAACTGTCTCCCTTCAGTAGCAGATGTACTGCCAAGTAAGCAGTATGTTGCATATATCAGGGCAGCGTGCCAAGCTACTGATCACTGATCATTTTTAACTTATAGTCCAATCTTTATCCTTATAGAGGATACAGAGCACAAGGAAAGCTATGTTTTATGATAAACTAAGCATTTTTTACAGACCAGAAAATCTGTGTGAGAAAGACATGACATTCTGCAGTAGAGGGCTCTTTGGAGACTTGACTGGGGGAAAAAAATAAATTATGCACTTTTTTAACTGGCATAATTGAAACAATTTTTAATCCAACATCCAGTCTCTCCCTTAATTTGTATTTCTAATTCCTTTCAATGTTATGTTTTGAAACAGGCTATTTGTCTTCCTGTCTTTTGTTATTTATGCAGATGACAGCAATCCCCTTTATTCTCCAACTATTCTGTCAATCTCTAGTGCCCAGTGGTAGGACTTCTTCATCACATCAGCTGATATCTTACTTAGCTTCCAAGGAAAGAGTCTGCCCATAGGCATATTTTAACCTAGTAGAATAATTTATCGTACTCTATCCAGCTCCAAGTTTACTTTCTACTCTGCCCCCAAATGTCTGTGCATTCATGTAGCAAATCATGGGGAAAAAAAATATAGTCACTCAAACAACAGACACATTTGCTTCTTGTAATATGGCTGCCACTATGTGGGCTGTATATTTCTGATTAGCATTCCCTAAGCAATATATCAAAAGAATACTGGACAAGAAGGAGTCTGAGAGCTGACAGGAAAGCTGCCCTCTGTTAGCCAGCAGCTACATTGGCTGAGACCTATAATATATGTGCTGAATATTTGCCTGTGAAACAAATACATCTTAGGCTGTTTCAGGATGACAAGTGGCCAGACCTGTCCTAAAATTGCCTTAGATGAAGTCAGTAAGCTAAGTTACAACTTGCTGTACACATATGAATATGTATGAAGAGATATTCAAAGTTTCTGTAGTCTACCAAACCGAGTGTGCATCTCGAAATGTTGGGTGGATTTTCAGTGCATGTAATTTCTGTTGTAATTTATTTCACTAGTCTGATCTTTCATAAGAGAGAAGTTAAGGACACAGCAATCCTGTTCACAAGAAGGAGAATACCATCATTGGTAAGAAGCTTAAACAACCCTCAGTTTTACCTTCTTCTAGACAAAATGTAGGATGAAATAGATAAATCTTTGGAACCATGGGGCAATACAAATGTAGAGTGATTAAACAGAATTCATAGAAAGGAAGCAAAGAAAGCCTCTGAGTTTTTATGTGACACTAAATTAATGTACCAGGGATATTAACAACTTGGCAGCCAAGTGAACAGAGCTATTTCAGAGAAATATCAAAAAAGTGCTTGAGTAATCCAGCTCAGTTGATTAGTGCATGATTTTATGAAGGAATTATATAAATTGTTTTGTAGTAATAGTAGAAACAGGATTTAGTGACTTTGGTGGTCATTTCCATTTCTAGAAATTCTGTCTTCACCTAAAACGTCTATTAAATTCTGAGGACATTAGTGATAGAAGTGAAATTCTTGTAAGAATTTGGTGCCAATTCTGAGGCACTTTAACCTTGAGAATTTTTAAGGTGAAAGAGAAGCACATTTCCTTCAAAACTTTTACCTATATCATGCATCAGGAAAAGTCTGCATTTTATAAATCAGATACAGTAAAGCAAATGTCCTATCTTTTGTGGGCAGAGCTGGAGAAAAAGAAAAAAAAAGGGGGGGGGAGGGGAAGGCAAAACAAACCTAATACAATTTTAGCTAAAATTCTAGTTTGCTTGGCAAAGGGAACTAGACACTCATTGACATGCAGGCCTTCTGCCATCTGTGTTCAGTGGGTGCATTGCAAACACCTGGAGCTACAAGGAATACTTTTTTTTTTAATTCTTACTGGTAAAACAGATGGGGAAAAGCACAGCTAGTAGTGTTATGCTGTGATTAAATATAAGAAGACCATCATCTAGTCTCGCTGTTGCCTTTCAGCCAGACACCTATATATTTGGACTCCCAGCTTTTAGTCAACAGAAATATGTCAGTGCTCAGGAGACTACGTTGTGAGCTACTAGAAAAGAACAAGAAAGAGGCCATGGTGACCTTGTACTTATGCAATAGCAATGTACAGGTTAGAGGAGATTATAGTTTTCTGAATGCAAAGTTATAGTTTAATGAGCATTTTAAGGGTGATGCAAGAAATCATGTTATCTGTAAGCCCTATGGGGTATGGGTATGGGACAAATGGAAGGATTCACAAATGCACAAATTCAAATGCAAAAAAGGGACAATTATAGCCATGCAAAGCTGTTTCTTATACACATGGCTGTCGGATTTCTCCTAAAAAAAAAAAAAAAAAAAAAGAAATGGGCAAAAGTTTATAAGGCCCCATTTTCCCAACGGCTTGAAGGAGAATAAAGTATCTTTGAAGTGGAATTATGAACCTTTAAATGAAAAGAGCAATCCAGGGAAATTCTGCCAGACACACTGAAGCATTTGAGATTCTGTAGGGGTCTAAGGGTTTCTGGCCAAATGTTCCTAATTCAGGTAACTGTGTGTACGCAGTAGGCTAAGTGCTTCTTCTGAAATAACAATAATCAATTTGGGACACAAAACACTGGCATTGTTATACTCAGCAGCTTTGAATAGACTAACTAAACAGCTGCGCTCAAATCAAGCCTAACAGATTTGGAATATTGCAGCTCTCCTCTCATCTTTTTTGCAAAGGGGAGAGGGGATGTAGATGTGATCCAGAAGTTTTTTAAGCAAGAAGTAGCCCTGTCTGCAAATGATGGCTAGAGTTTTCAGCTGAAAGGAGAGCAGGCAGTTTGTTTTTCCTTGGCTCTTTCTATCCTTGTTAGCCAATGATTGTCTAAAGTAAAATGCAGAAGGAGCACTGCTTGTACTTCAGATATGGTGGCTAAGGAATAACACCGCGATGTGAGTGCTGTAAATTCTAAACCTCCACAGTCTGATGATGGACTAAAATACAGTTCTTCTGGACAATTGCTCTAGCAACATGTAATCATGCAAAAGAATTTTACTGTGTCATGGCACAGAAAAAGGCTTCAGGCTCTGCATTCTAGCTTCACAGAGGTACTTTGCTGTATCTCTGAGGCAATTGTTTAGATTCATGCAAGAGAGTATCATATACAAACCACTATTTGGCATTTTTGGACTCTTCATTAGGGACTGTAGTGGTAGGACAAGGGGTAAGGGCTTCAAACTTAAACAGGAGAGGTTTAGATTAAATATAAGGAAGAAGTTCTTTCCAGTGAGGGTGGTGAGGCACTGGAATGGGTTGCCCAGGGAGGTTGTGGATGCTCCATCCCTGGCGGTGTTCAAGGCCAGGTTGGACAGAGCCTTAGGCGACATGGGTTAGTGCAAGATGTCCTTGCCCATGGCAGGGGAGTTGGAACTAGATGATCTCAAGGCCCCTTCCAACCCTAACTATTCTATGATTCTATGACTTCCTATTGTCTTGACTAAGCACCCCATAAGTTGGCTATTTTAAACCCCATTGCAGGACTAATGGGTTTCTTCCCTTCCTAACTACATTGTGTTTTTCACTGCTGAAGTTGAGCATGCAAACTTTATTTGCCACAGCACTGAACACTGCAATATTTAAGTCATTGGTTCTTTTTATTTTACTGCTATGCAGACTAGACTGCCCACCCAAAAGCAAGTTTCCTTCCTTTTCTTTTTCTTCTTTCCACTCACTGTTCACTCATTTCTTCACTAAGATGAATAAATTGAGTTCTGTAAATCTCAGTTGGATTTCCAACCTCTTGAGTACTGTAAGCGTGGACATGCGTAGTGGAAAGAGAATTCTAAAAGTTATCTTATTTATGTATGTCGTGGTTTAAGCCCAGCCGGTAAATTGGAACCACGCAGCCGCTCGCTCACTCCCCCCGCTTCCTCCTCCCCCCGCTCCCAGAGGGATGGGGAGGAGAATAGGAAGAATGTAGCTCCCACGGGTTGAGATAAGAGCAGTCCCGTAACTAAGGTATAATACAAAACCATTACTACCACCACTAATAATAATAATAATAATAATATGGGAAATAACAAGGGGAGAGGATACAATTGCTCACCACCCGCCAACCGATACCCAGCCTGACCCGAGCAGCGATCTGGGCCTTCTGGGTAACTCCCCCCGGTTTATATACTGGGCATGACGTGCCGTGGTATGGAATACCCCTTTGGCTAGTTTGGGTCAGGTGTCCTGTCTCTGCTCTCTCCCGGCTTCCCCTCCTCCCTGGCAGAGTACGAGACTGAGAAAGTCCTTGGTCAGAGTAAACATTACTTAGCAACAACTAAAAATATCGGTGTTATCATCATTGTTCCCAGGCTGAAAGTCAAAAACACAGCACTGTACCATCTACTAAGAAGGAGAAAGATGACTGCTATAGCTGAACCCAGGACAATGTAGAATGCAGAGCCAAATTATTCCTTATGTGTGAATGAGTCTTTTTGTCATAGTATTGCATTATTAGCTTTGACTGAGAGAAACAGTTAGTTTGAAGTCTCGATCGACTGATGTTCTCCTTGCATCCAGCTGCATTAAGAAGTGTTTTGTTGAATTACAGCCATTAAAACAAACAGTTTTCATCTATTGTACTCTTTACTATTTAGTCTTTAAGAAATTTTTGCATCTCTACATACTTCATCACCCTCAGGTTTATAGTTCATAATAACAGATTCCAATCTGTGATCCAAAGACTACTCATAGAACTGCACCTTTTTTTTAATATTGATTATTTAAAGTTGGTTGTGAAGAGCGCATTATAGCTCACATGGAATGTTAATGGGGCCTGTCTGTAGTAAAAAAAAAGAATCCCTGGCAGGGCTTCTATGACATGCAGTAGGTCATAAATTAATGTATCTGTCAATAAGCCAATTATAGGCAGTTGGTGTACTTTCGATTCATTCCAAATAAGCTGGACAATAATTGACATTCATTCAAGAGAATGCAGGAAAAACACTTGTCATAAAACTCAGTCCTTCCAGTTACCTCAACTTTTTTTTTTTCCTTAACCTAAAATGTCCAAATGAAAATCTTTTTAGTGCTTAAAATCTGCTAGTGATCAAAAGCTGCTGAGTGAAATACAATGATACATCTTCAAATTCATTATTTCCCACAGATGTCTCAAGATAGTGGGCTGGACAGATGAAACAAACATGTCTTCATCTGCATTATCTTATAACCCAATTTTCTGGAATTAGAGATAAACACAGAAGAAATTGGAATTTAGGAAGAACTATAAAATTAATGTGAAACACTTCCCACTCTTTTGTATTCAGTTTTCCTGATATTGGGAGGAAAAAAAAAAGTAATAACTTTTCAGCTTCTCTTCAGAATTACTAGAGAAGAGCCAAGGATTTTTTTTTTTTTTTTTTTAAGTAAATGTTAAAATTTCTGTTCTATAAGTAGGTGGGAATTGGACAGTAACAGCTAGGATTTTAAAAGCTGTTCAAATTCTTCCTCAAGAAATGAGAAATCCAGTAAACCTGAAAAAGTTGGTCTGTTTCCTTCCTCTTGTCTTTAGGCTTTTAAAAGTATTTTATTCAAAGTATTACAGCCTCTGTTTGGAAAAGATATAAATTATGTCAGGGATTTAATGAGATATTATTTCTAAATAAACAAAGATTATTTTTATAGCAGAAGTAGAGTAATTGATAACATTATCTTATTATTTTAAAGATAAATTTATAATATATGTGTAGGAAACCAGAACCATTGCACCTGGAATTAATTAATGAAAACAAGTAGTTTAATAATTCACTAAAACGAATTTCATTTTTTCAAAGTGCTATATTCAACTTTTGAGACGTTATTTCAGAATTACTGTGGTCATGAAAGAAGAATTTCAGAAAAAAATCAGACGCCAGCTGATATGAAATCATCTCTAAATCAACAGTTTCCTAAGATTTATATCCCATCTGCTTTTTTATGGAGTTAAGAAACACTGAGATTCAGTATTCTTCCTGTGCAAAGAGATTAATATTTATGAATTATGACTCAGATTAAGAATTATGTATTCCACAAAAGTAGGCTTACTGAATCCCCATTTCTCCCCACCTGAATTACAGGTACCTTTTACTTGGAAGGAAACTGAATTTATAAATATATATCGTGCAGTGGGCATACTGAGGTTCAAAACACACCTGGTGATGGCTGAGTGGCAGTGAATGGCAATTACCATGTTTGTAAACAGATTTTTCTCTCAGGAACAATTTCCCTTCCAAAAAGTGAACTTGAAATAACAATGACAAGAAAATCTTAAGAAATTTAATGTAATTTCATAGTTTTCCTTCTTCTCTGTTGTTGTTGTTGTTATTATTATTATTGTTGTTGTAAAAAGTGGAGCTAAAATACTGGACTGCTTAGTTCTTAATTCTAAAATAACTTGCTACTTTTTCTTTCAGCTGATGATTTGTGTAACTTTCTGTACTTTTTTGGCATTTCAAATTCTTCAGTGTTAGTATCTAAATACCTGAGCTGGTTTATACTGCTCCAACTTAATAAAACACCTTTGATTTCAAAAAGTATGTTAGTGGGTAATAACAAATGTTTAATAAATCACATTTTGGTTTATAGCTGTTGAATTTATAAAGCTTGATACCCAATATATTCTTTAGTTGTTTTCATTATTTATCATACATATGCACCCCTCAGAAAACTGGGAATCTAGTAAAGTAAAAAAAATTGAGTATTCAGCACCTGTGAAAATAAAGCCAGGTTAAAGCATGATAAAGATAAGGCTTTTGAGAATCACAGAAATTCTGAAAAACAGTGTTATTTTTGCCATTTAACTTTTTGATTATTTGCTAATAGCTGTGTAGGATACACAGGATATATAATCTTAGAAGATATGTATTGGGTTAAAGTCCAGACAGAACTCTTTGAGTGTGGGGTTTTGTTTGCTTTTTTAAAATATAAATGTTTCACATATTTTGAATGTTATATGCCAACATTTAACAGTAAAATATGGGCATGGTACTCCATGATCATGAGCATTAGTATAATCAAAGTTCATTCACTATGATTAAATAAGAGTATAAAATAGGAATATTTGCAGTGAAAATTATCACAATACAGTATAGGCCCTTGCAAAATACTGCTCTTTCCTTTGTTTTTTAAACAATGGAAACTGTAGCTTTGACAACCCTGATGATATCTTTTCACGAAGTATTACATGTTGCCATGGCCAACTAGTAGGAATCAAGAATAAGAAGTGAAATTGAAGTTGTCATCCTAAACACCATGTCAGTACTTCAATTAGCTCTGAAATATTGTGAGTCAGAATGCATCTGTCTATAATTGATAATGCATTTAGAATATTTCAGGGTCTAACTCTTACAAAGTATCTTCGAATGTAACATAATTCTTTCATACAGCTTTTCGTCTGTGTAAGACAGAACTTATTTTCTGGACAGTTAATATGTTTGAAATTATTATTGAATGTCCCTTCATTTTTTTTAAGACATTCTAGTTTACAATATGTATTAGAATACTGAATAATAGAAAGTAACTAAACATTTACTAAGTTTTCCAAAATAATGTTATTCTATTAAAGCTTTTTTTCTTCCCTTCATTATTGAGACAATAAATTAAAATGGGATAAGGTAATAAGTTTTTAAAATAAAATTGATTTACTATAATGCGAAATTATTCAGATTTGTTTGTCTGTGGAAGATCTTCTGTAATCTATTTCCTATACAAAATTCTTCTTCAGTATATAGTCCCTCATAGTCACAATATCCCTTTGAATACATGAAATAAGGTAAAGAATTTGAGTATTTAAACTGTCTGGAAAAAAACAACTCAGTCATATTATTTTTTGCATTTGGAAAGCTATCTCTGACTATCATAATAGAAATTTTGTATTTGAAAGTTATTGATTATCCGATCAATATTTAGCAAATTAATGCATGTTGGCTTTTTTTCTCACATTTTTTCGCAGTAAATGGGACAGAGAATTCGCCTAGATAAAACAGTAAGTAATCTTATTGATGTTGTATCAGATAAATACATGGATATAAAGACTGTAATTTTCTTTGGCACGGGAGGTGAATTGAATGCACGCGGAATCCTAACTACCATGTAAAAAAAAAAAAAAAAAAAGGAGAAGAAACAACAGCATTTTAAGGGAATCGGGGTCATCTAAATTCATTATGGATATAGTCTCAGAAACCCTAGCAGATCAGATTCAAAAGGGGAGTTAGGCAAAGAAATGCATAGTTTCAAGATACCAATGAACATGGTATAGTAATAAAGATTTTCAGTGTTATAACTTAAGTTATTAATGCCTTTTAATAATCACTGATTCTGCATATATTCTAAAGTCCTATTCTGAATTTAGCTTATAGATATTTATGTAATGTACCTATAGTGACAGTGTGTCAGTGTCACAGCTGGATCTGCTTTTTTTGAGTCTGGAATATTATCTTTTATGCTATGACATAGGGAAGAAGAAATATGAAATTTGATTCCACCCCCCTCCTTACACTCCTTAAAATATCATGCTTGATATTTTTGCAACAGCAATTCATATAGTTGAAAGTCACAGTAAGTTGCTGTGATTTCAGTTTTATTCTTAGCGTAGTTGCAGAACCTGTCCAGTTTAGAGAAATCATTAATACATCCTTAAACCTCTTGATGGAAAAGACCTGAAAAGGTGTGCATATTTCAAAACACCAGTGAAAAGGAACTTGGTATAAATTTGGGCACACACTCCTAGTCCTGAACGCACCTCAACTACTGTGCTCAGTTCTGGGTCCCTCATTACTAGAGAGATACTGAGTTGCTGGATCGAGTCCAGAGAAGGGCAACGAAGCTGGTGAAGGGTCTAGAGAACAAGACTGATGAGGAATGGCTGAGGGAACTGGGGATGTTTACTCTGGAGAAGGCTCAGGGGGGCTTATCACTCTCTACAGCTACCTGAAAGGAGGATGGAGCCAGGAGGTGGCTGGTCTCTTCTCCCAAGGAACAAGTGATAGGACACGAGGTAACGGATCTGTGCCAGGGGAGGTTTGAGACTGGATATTAGGAACAATTTCTTCACCAAAAGGGCAATTAGGCTTTGAAACAGGCTTCCCAGGGAAATGGTGGAATCACTATCCCTGGAAGCATTCAAAAACCATGTAGATGAGGCCCTTAGTGACATGTTTAGTGATAGATTTGGCAGTCCTGGGGTAATGGTTGGATTCTATGACCTTAAAGGTCTTTTCCAATCTAGCTGATTCTATGATATTCTTTTCCTGGGTATACATTAATTTATTATATTGAAAGTAGTAAAACTTTCACAGATTCTTATGAAAAAAAAAAATTGTTTAATTCACACTGTACAACACCGAAGAAGGAGGCAAATTACTCATATTCCTTGCTAGTAGTAATTACGTACATTATCTGCTTAATGCAAACATACTTAACTGTATGAACTGGAAATAAATAGTCAAATGTTAATCAGTTTTCAAACCTGTTTAATGCTGAATTCTTTTTTTGTTTATACAATACAGGAGGTTAAAGAAAATCCACACTCTTACTAAGGAACCTGCCTATTAAAACATTATGCAAACATCTTTTATTTAGCCTCTTTCTTCATTCAGTCTCATTTATGGGGTCATCACTCTTCCTCTATGAGGTTGGCATGTCTTCAAACATAGTGAAGTTTATTTTTTCCATCATTTCAATACTTATCTCCTTTTTAGAAAGACAAGATTCTTCACAGAAGAATTAGAAGCCCAATATTTTCATTAGGTAAAGAAGTTACCTATTTTACACTCAGATTAAAAGAATAAAAGAAGAAGCTGACGATTATGAAAAATACAGCGCAGTTGGTTTTTTTTTGCAGAAGTAGTTAGTAGATCTCTTTACTCAAGTGATAAAGTGGATCAGTATTTTACCTTACTCAAGACTTCTGGACCTGGAAATACGGGTGGTGCTTGATTCCAATGTATACTATTTCCCAATACTCATGTGAAAAGTATGTAAAAAGCTGATTCTCATGCTACATAATCCACAGATCTACAGCAGCATAGAAAACCTATGAGTTTTCTCATTTTTACTCTGATTTTCTACCCCATCCTACAGTGGGGGGAGTAAGTGAGTGGCTGCATGGTGCTTAGTTGCCTGCTGGGGTTAAACCATGACAATCTCTCTTACAGATCAGTCTTGTACCAGTACACCAAAGCCACCACTGTTCTACACTAGCTGAAACTTCTATTATTCATTATTTTAGGTGGACATGTAATATAGCTGAACACAAGTTTTGGCTATTCCCAGTTGCCAGACTCATCCCTCAATGGCTCCAGAACATAAGGACTACCCATGTAGCATCTAGCCATTATTTCTCTTCATCTCAGTGACCTGTCCAAAGTACAAATTGAATAAAGATTGGAGTACAGCTGAGTCACATTTTAGCATTTGAGAAACTGTATTTAGTGTTCTGGACATGCACTTTGACCATTACAATCCTAAATTAAGCACTAACTGTCATTGCTGGCTCTTGCCAATCTTTGTAATTTGAAAGTAACTGCAGAACTGGTCTTTAAGTGAAGAAGATAAATTCAACGACTTTTGTTTCCTTCAAATTAAAGTCTAATGATTACTACAAGTTATTCATGTCCAGTCTGCCATATTGATCCCACAGCTTTTAGAAGCATTTTGCACTGACTATACTACACTGATTGTAAAGTAGATTTTTATTTGTGAATGTCTTGGGTTTTTTTAACTAATTATAAATAATAAAAACAAAAAAGAAAGTTAATTCTGAGTAGTAGCATCAAAGATTAAATGATGCAAAATGAGTAGATATCAAACTTCTTATGAACGTATACATGCAACATACAGAAAGAAAGGTACTTCTACTACCAAGAAAACTTGGTTCCTACTGAACAAAAGAAACTTTTTTTCTGGCATCTCTTATATTTAAATACTGTTCCTTAACTAAACCAAGTATTATATTAGTGAAATATTGAAGCCTCCAAGGATCATCCTGGCAGATTATCCAGTTCCCAGAACAATCCCCCAAACTCAATAGCCTTGTTTAGTTTTAGGCTGCTAATTAAAGCAATGAATTTAGCATTGTACATTCCTTCTACAGTCAGTGGAGACCAGAAGGAGCTCGTAGTGAGCTGAATAACCTCTGCAAGGGACATATTTTCTTTCTCCATTACCCATATTGAGCATACGATGAGAATTTTCCTTTCTTAAGCTTCTATTCTTGGCACTTAGTATTGGCCACTGTGTCTTCACACAGAAAATAAACACAAGGAATAAAGTAGTGAGCATGGTACAAAGATCCACTCTCATCAGAAATTTCTTAGACAATATCATCTCACTCATTCTAATTTTTTTAAAAATATTTTTTGTTGAAAGTACATCTTTATTGCTATCTGCTGAGAAGTCTTTCTGATTACATGTCCAAACTCTAAAAAAACCTCTTTTCTTTAAAACCTAAAGAAAAGATGGTTAGAAACTTGTTACTGTTGTCTTAGTGACATCAAGAATAAATAAATATGTAAATCAAAACTCTTTACAGGTTCTACCCAACCCTCCTTAAATCCTTTCCTTAATGCTTCGAGGTGTTTTTATAACTACAGAGCTTTCTGTTGGCTGAACAGACTTGTTAAGTAAATCTCTTACTGTAAAAAAGTAGTCAGTGACTTTGTTGCTATGTACAAAAAAAAAAAAAAAAAGCCATCAGATTTAGAAGGGAGTCCCTTGCCGTTAATTGTCCTCTTCCTCCTTTTTTTGTTGGTTTTCTCGTAACTAATTCCCAGCTTCCTGGGTTGCTGCTCTCCTTCTTTCCTATGTGAGCAATGCTGGACGTTTGCGCCCCCTGCACAGTTTGGGCCTGGAGCAAGCAGCCCAGCTTCCTCTCAGCTTCCCTGGCATCTTTTAGCTCTCCAACAGCCTCCCGCAGCTCAGCCACCTGCTGCAGGAGGACCTCCACCAGGGCGCACCGATTGCAGCCCTGTCCATTGTGCACCCTCGCCTCAAGAGACCAGTCGAGGCACTTTCTACACTCCGAGGTCTGCGCCGCAGCCTCCCCTCTCACCGGCTCTGTCTGGGTGCCTACGCTGGCCACAGCGGGGGCAGAGATCCCAGAGCGGGCCCTTCTCCTGAGGCGAGTGCTCACCATCCCGCTCGCTCCCCGCGAACTGCCGCGCCACACCCTGACTGACGTGCCACGCCCTGTTTGCCCGCCCTGGTCGCTCGCGCTCCCTGGGATGGGTTTTCACGCACTGAGGGCTGGCGCCGTCACTCCTGGCACCGCCCCCTGTGAATCACTGCTCGCGTCAGCGGAGCTGCCGGCTCCTGGGCAAGTCCTGTCGAGGGCGTGGGGCTCCTTCGGTCGCTCTTGCCGCTCCGAAGTGAAGCTCCGGGACGGTGTGCTTGCCCCCGGTCCGGTGTTAAAGGCGTCCTCTCTGGAGATACTCACCTCGGCAATTCATAAACCCGTAGATTTTCCTTTACAAAAATATATTAAGAATTGAACAGTATTAGCTAAGACTCAGCGTTCTATTAAACAATAGTTTAACATGGATTCAGTTATATACAATCTATGTTACATGATTCAGGAGGTCTTGCTACTTAAGTAAGTGTTTTGATAAGAAAATTTCAGAAAAATCTTGTCTAGATTCCATGGTTCAGGCAAAATTACCTTAAATGTTAGAACATGAAGAGGTCATAGTAGCAGGGCTTTGTCATTTTGTAATAGTTGGTTAGGGGCCTTACTTAGCAGGTCAAAATCCAACTTATTAGTTCCAATTCTGGCACAGAAAATTTGAATTTATGGTTTTATGACATAGCATCTAAATGACAGCTTACAAAACACTCAAAGTAAAAGACTTTCCAATACTTCTTGAATTCCCAGTTGTTTCCTGAAACTGAAACACTATTCAGCCAACAAAGTAGGATCAGCAAACCACAACAAACCATCAGCCAGCTAACGGGATCCTGGCTCTATAGCCTGAATTTTACATATTTAGCTGAGAGCAGAGACCTGAGGTTTACCCTCTATTTGGCTGTGCCTATGCTTGTGAGCAATGTGGTTTGATAGAAGTGGGCCTTTAGAGCAAAACAGGTGCACTAACTATAAATATTTCAGTAGATTTTGCATCAGGCAGGATATAGCCTAGAGAGTGGACCAGATACTCATGAGCTACTCTCTAGTAGCCCGTCTTCCAGTCCAGTTTACCCCCCTAATTAATCTAATGCAGGAGCTTTATAACACTGCACAATACAGCCCAGTGTGTTGCAAGTGGAAGAACTAAAAAAACATTCCTTATCTGTATTAAAACACTAATGCAGAAGGTCAGGCTGAGAGAGTTGGGGCTGTTCAGCCTGGAGAAGAGAAGGCTGCGTGGTGACCTCATAGCAGCCTTCCAGTATCTGAAGGGGGTCTACAAGGATGGTGGGGAGGGACTCTTCCTTAGGGACTGTAGTGGTAGGACAAGGGGTAATGGGTTCAAACTTAAACAGGGGAAGTTTAGACTAGATATAAGGAAGAAGTTCTTTACAGTGAGGGTGGTGAAGCACTGGAATGGATTGCCCAGGGAGGTTGTGGATGCTCCATCCCTGGCAGTGTTCAAGGCCAGGTTGGACAGAGCCTTGAACCACATGGTTTAGGGCAAGGTGTCCTTGCCCATGGCAGGGGGGTTGGAACTAGATGATCTTAAGGTCCTTTCCAACCCTTACTATTCTATGATTCTATCATTTATATTTTCATAATAGAGAGTTAATGAATAAAAAAAGATAAACAATCCAAGGAACGAATGCCATGATGCTTTTCCAAGACTTATCAAGACTTCAAGACTGAAAAACTTTCACAGAGATAGTCATCTGCAGCTCTGGGAGAGACGCATGCATTCATGTATGTGAGTATGCCCTACTATTTAACAGATTACTAACTGTATAAACACTGGTCTTCAAACTCATATCTCATTTTGGGATATCAGAATAGCTGCATACTGCCTTAGTTAAATTTCTGCTTTAACCTACCACCTAATGTGTATGAATGACACATAAGGACAGACCTCTGTGGACTAGTCTTCTGCTGAAATTTCAGCCAAAGAGTTTTGCAGGACCAGATACCTGAAAACTAATAGTCTGGCACAATCAGTTAAAAAGTACAGGCTTTGCTATGTGTAGAGAACCTGGCAAAAGTATACTTAGGCCTTCTTTAAAGCAGCAACCTACCACACAAGTTGTGCAAAAGTAGCGCCACATAAAACACATTTCTGAACTATAGGCTACAGGTCACAGTGGTATTCAGTATGAACAGAGACTATTAGTTGAGTTTTCTTGTTTCTTAAATTATTCATTTTTCAATTTTAAGGGATTTTTTAAAATGTGATTGGAATCTTCCTGCCCTGGAGCAAGTTTCATAATACTATAAGTTAATACACTTCTCTGTCATATTCATAGAGCCTGGATTCAAGTCTGTCTTGGGTCTCATGTGAAATTAGCTTAATGATCTCAGACTAGTCCTTAGTAGGCATTTGTCCATATCACAAAACTACTATTGTACATAATTTAGCAATAAAAGTGCAATTGTAGAGTACTATTCCCCAAGGAACTAGGAAATGGAATAGAAAGGACATTTCAGAGCAGGTTTGCTTTT
Source organism: Strigops habroptila (assembly GCF_004027225.2). Classification (NCBI taxonomy): domain Eukaryota; kingdom Metazoa; phylum Chordata; class Aves; order Psittaciformes; family Psittacidae; genus Strigops; species Strigops habroptila. Next base: position 89,620,907 of record NC_044278.2, on the reverse strand, counting down.
GGCAATGATAGTTGGATCGAGCCAACGCCTGATTTTCTTACTTTCATGAGAATCATTATTCAGCAAATTAGTTAACACAATGAAGTTGTCTAGATAAATAGTTTGTCACTTGCCAATAAATGAAATGACAGGAAAATATGGTTTTACGGTACCATGCCATTTTGGACACTAACAGTCCAAGATGCACTTTGGTTCAACTTATAGAAACAGACAAAAGTTGCTGTAAGGAGTGATTGTATCGAAAACCAACACTTTTTATTTGTTTGTTTGTTTGTTTTCAAGTATGGTGATAATTAGAATATGGGACAACAAGGCAAGCCATAATTAGAGGTTCAAATGAAAACATCATCAATATCATTCAACTGCACCTAGTAAAATTCAGTTACATAATTTGCTGACTTTTATGTGACCAGCATTATCTACTATAATAATGATAAAGGGAAAAGGAAAAAAAAGTAGATGAAAAAATTGTCAAATGAATTAATTGGTGTAAATTATTCCATTAGTTGTACTAATAATGCAAAGAGTGTGGTAAATGTCCAATCTTACATTCCTTACATTTTTGAGACTGTGAGTCACTGAAATTCCACTAGCTTAAATGTAACCAAGAGGAAAAAAAAATAGTATTTCTGCTTCTGTAAGCAAATGAACACTCTTAACTGATTTGAGCATTTTTAGGATAATAGACTAGTTGTTCAGCAGAGTCACAAAAAGATTCTTCAGAAAAATTAGGTCATTAGTAGTGTAAGAAATGTAAGACAGCACAGCAATATTAAAGTCATACTTGGGCTGGAAACTGCTTTGGGAAAGGCATCCTGTCTTGTTTAATACCTATCACTATATAGGCATGTTTCATAAAAAGTATTGATCAAGATCAAATCCTTCAGATTCATACATGAGTGAAAGTGTAAGTTTTGCCTCACAACTGCTTTTGAGTCCTGTATCATAGAGATAAGTCCTGGTACATATGCATACATACATACGTGTATGTATTTACATACACACACACATTATACAAATATTTAAAATTAAAGCTAATTACTTCAATGAGGAAACATTCCCTCAATTAGGATTTAACAGATTAAATATTTGAAAAGCAAGATGTCTAGATCACAGCCTTGCCCTTTGTGTGGCTAAGATTGTTTTGTTTTGGTTTTAATATTTCGGTTTATTAACCTTTCAAATGGAAAAAAATCAAAACACAACAACATACAGGAACATAAGGAAGTAACCACAAACACTGAATAATTAAGAAATTGATAAACAATTCAGCATTTCTTTGAAGTTCAAATGACCTTCCTGAATTAGAAGCTAATACAGTGTACGCAATACGAAATCTTTAGCTAGCTGATGTACCAAGTAAATCAGTAAATCTGAGTAGGCTGGTAAATTTTGATTTAACCATCTTAACTGGTTTGATAGGTTAACTCTAAAGATCATTGAATCAGTCAGACATTAATTCAGCAAAAGCCAAATAAAAGAAAGCACTTAGAAATATTCTTGCAGAGAAAATATTAGTGAGTTGTGGGAGGTAGGTGGTAACAGGATGCCTTGTAATGATGCTTCTTCTTTCCAAAATCTGTGATATAACCTCCTACTGCTGAAGACTGAGGTCAGGCAATGTCTAAGGAAAGCCAACAATACTTATTATTATTATTCATTAAAAATATCATCTAGTTCAGAGTTCATGTGAACAGCTAGAAAAATGTTACATGTCTGGGCCTGAGGAAAGCAGGAAGGAATATAGCGATCCCACCTTTGTCCTGCCACAAGAATGGACCAGCCTCACCAGAGCAAGTCGAACTTGATGGGGTCTGAAAAGTGCTTGAGTACAGAGTTACCACTAGAAAGGGTGAAAGGGGAGGTTACAGGTTCTTTTTTGTGGCAAACCACAAGTCTTTTTATGAGAGGTGCTTTATATGCAGCAGTATGCTGTAGATGCGTAAATATACAACAGTTGGGAACTGATTTTTGTGACTGGGGTCAAAAATGCCTGCCAGTACTGAATGAATCTTCTCCTCTCACACCATCTACCTGAAGCAATCTTGTTAGGGTCACTCTGTGGAGCAGTTTTGCTGTCTCCTTGCTTATGTATTCCAGCTGAAATCCAGCATGGATATTATTCTGTAGCTGGGCATAATATTAAAGATTCAGGTCAAGGACTCTGAGGCTCTATAAATTGCTGAGTTCCTTTGGCATGTGGGCACTCTCAGTTCTTCACAGAACAAACCCAGCTCCCCCAGGAGTATAAATGAAATCACCCCAAATGTTTCACCATATATACAGAGTCTGTCATTCACTCTATGTTTCAGCTCTTTAAATGAGTCGGTGCTCCTCATACACAAAAATAATCTTTCTGAGATGGTGGAAATAGATTTTTCTGAGATAAAGGGTAGCACTTAGAGTCCGTGTTCACCTTTTATCTGCCCTCTTCGTGCAGGTTGTGTTGATGAAGTCTGCAAAGCAGCCTGAATTGAAAGTAGACTTGATAATTTGTATCTTGCTCTCTTACCTATCATTATAGTTCATCATTATCTTCTAAAAGATTTTCCATTGCTTCTGAAACAAGTGAAGTCAGGACTCTCTCTCTCCATAGGAAGCAGTACAGCTGTCAGTATGCCGATCTACCCACAACATGTTGCATCCATTTAGCAGTTTGGGGAAAGAACTAAATGGATTTAGCTGTATTTGATCAAATTTAAGTTTATTTTCATGTTACTCCAAATCATTAAGAACTCGAGTAATAAATAAGTAAATGGAAAATATCGCTAAAACCTGGTGTTATATGAAATTAATCATGAGGATTACCAGGATTTCTAAGGACATTACATTCATTATCAGCTCTAGGAGTACTTAAGGTTATCTCTTTTTTTTGTTTTGCCTTCTCAAGCCAATCAAATATTTTGGCACACAGGGTGTTTCAGAAAATAGAGTAAGCAGAGGCAAAATGGATTACCTACAATGTACCTGTTTGGCCCAGGAAGTTTGTGTACAAACCATGGCTGCAAGCTACTCATTACAGAGAACTCCCTAACAGTTCATTAGGTAATCAATTTCAATAGAGATTGATTGTATAAGTAATATGCCCCCAAACCTACATGCCATTTACAGCTTTTATTAAATATCTCTTAAAATTAAACCAAATATTAATATGTCATAAATCAAGAACTCAGAAGTCAATAAGAGTTCTCCACTCATTGCAGAGAAATAGCTAGAAGCCCTTAGAAACCTAACACAAATTTACTTGAGCTTACTAACATCCTCTTGAAGCTTGCGTAAGAATTATTGTGAATTTTTTTATATTCAAGTTCAATGCTGAGATCATTGGTCTTTTGCGGAAGGAAATACTTTAAATCTTACGTTTGCCCCTTAAATGATGAGAATTTCAGCAACATATCAAATTAAACTTGTGTGTAAATGGCAAAGTCTAAGTCATGCATCAGATGCAATAGCTGGAGAGACATGCCTGTGAAAATTGGCCAGCAGTTATTTCCAGCTATGCACAGAATGAATCCCAACAGTCGTGCAAGTGTATGAGCTGTGTACTCAGGCAGCCAGTTCATAAACAATCTGCTTTGTTGGCAGTATAAGTAAGAGCATAATAATAATAAAAAAAAAAAAGTTTAACAAAGCCAGGCTGCACTGGAAGATGAGTTTCTGACTTACCAGCATTTGGACAGAACAGTGTAAACATCAGTGCTCCAGCCAGCCACTGCTCACTGACGGAAATTTTCATTCTTGTCCCTGACTTATATTTCCACCTTTTGACCATATAATGAGGTTGACTGGAACAAATTACATTTGACAGAGAATTCTCTCTTACTTTGGAAAATACAGAAAAGGTTATATTATCTACTGTGACCCTAGAAATCTTTGATTCTGGCTTTTGAACTAAACTTTTTGATACCAAGGAGTGATGCATTAGGAACGCTGATGAATATGAAAATAATGGTATAGTTTAGTACTGCTATTAAGTAAGATGTTGGCTGGTGTTAATTAGATCTGTGAAGACATTTTCTACACTGATGAGTTCCAACTCCCATAAAACAAATGTCCATGGATTTTGTAAGAACATTCACAGCTGGTGTCCGGCTCTTTCCCCTTGATTGCCAAGGTACTCAACACATCTCCTGCCACAGCCCAACTGTATTCATGTGAACAGATTACTGTTTATCACTTTCCTATCAGGTGATGGAATCTGGAAACTCCAAGAATTTCTTTGGATTTTGAGCATGACAGGCAGCCAACCTCCATCTTATTCACGTGTCTTTGAGCTTCATTTTACTCATCATTATTCCATTTTCTCACAGGAAGTTACTAAGGCAAGCAACTCCCGTGCCAGCATGATCCCCAGCAGAGCATTCTAGTGCCGTGGGATCTCCCAAACTGGGAGAACCTCAGAGGCAGACAACAGAGCCACCAGAAGCCCAAAGATGGGACCTGGGTGGGTCCAGGAGCAATGGCAGCCGAGCCCCCCAGCATGTATAAAGGAAGCTCTTAGGGAGCACCAGTGGTCAGAAGCGTTACATACAGGGTGGACAAACAGGGCATGGAGCGTCAGCAAGTGCCTGACATGGGAATTTGCACAGCAGTTTGCATGGAAAAATGTGCAGGAATGGTGCTGAAGCCCTGCCAGCTCGACCAGGGAGCACTGGTATCCATCTGGCAGAAAGCCATGGCCTCTCTAAGCTCTGCACCCACCATAGCTCATGCAGCTCCCTAGACAGAGCTCCGGTGGGAATACACTGCTGAATGTTGGTAATTCAGGCTGCAGGATGTGTCCTGCTCTCTCTCCAGTACCGGAGGGCAGCAGCGAGCAGACCTGTGGGAGGTGAGCCCAGGTAGAGGAACTCCTCCACTTAGTGACAGAGCTCCAAGAGTTGGTGAGTAAGTTAAGGAATATCAGGGAGAGCAAGAGAGAGAGACAGACTACTGGAATTGCACCCCATCTTCCCTGAGACAGGCCCAAAAGGCAGACAGAATGCATAATATGGAAGATTACCTGTCCTCTCTCTGTCTGTCTGAATACAGTGACTAAAAGGATAGGGGCAGTGGCGACAAATTCCTGCCTGGCACATCAGGTGCATCTCCTCTGTGACCACCCCAAAAATTCTAGCTGAAGCCCAGCTAGAACTTAATCTGGCTACTGCTACAGAAAACAACAAAAAATGTTTCTATAAATAAACTAGCAACAAAATGGGGATTAAAGAGAATATTAGGTGCATGGGGAAACAGTGACAAAGGCTGAGGAAAAGGCTGAGTTACTTAATGCCTTCTTTGCCTCAGTCTTTAATAGGAAGTCCAGTTGTTCTTGGGGCACCTAGCCTCCTGATCTGGAAGACAATGACAGGGAGCAGAATGAAGCCCCCATAATACACCACTTAGGCACACCCTAGTCTATGCGGCCAGATGGCATCCACCCAAGGGTACTGAGGCAGCTGGCAGAATGCTCTCTGAGCCACTTTCAATCATTTATCAGCAATCCTAGAAAACTGGGGAGGTCCCAGCTGACTGGAATTTAACAAATGGAACACCTGTTTAAAAGAAGGGCCAGAAGCAGGATCTGAGGAACTACAGGTCTGTCAGTCTGACCTCAGTTCCAGGGAGGGTTATGGAGCAGATCATCCTGAGTGCCATCATGTGGCATGTGTAGTACAACCAGGCCCAGTCAGCATGGGTTTATGAAAGGCAGGTCCTGCTTGATCAACCTGATCTCCTTCATGACAAGGTGACTGGCTTAGTAGATGAGGGAAAGGCTGTGGATGTTGTCTACCTAGACTATAGTAAAGCATTTGGCACCGTTTCCCACCACATTCTCCTGGAGATACCGGCTGCTCATGGCTTGGATGGGTGTACTCTTCACTGAGTAAAAAAATTCGATGAATGACTGGGCCCAAAAAATTGTGGTGATTGGAGTTACATCCAGTTGGCAGCTGGTCACAAGTCATGTTCCCCAGGGCTCAGTACTGGGGCCAGTTCAGTTTGTCATTTTTGTCTGTGATCTAGATGAAGGGATTGAATGCACACTTAGTAAGTTTGCAGATGACATCAAATTCGGCGGGAGTGTTGGTCTGCTTAAGGGCTGAAAGGCTCTACAGAGAGATTTGGACAGGCTGGATCAATGGACCAAGACCAATCGTGTGAGGTTCAAAAAGGCTCAGTGCTGGGTCCTGCACTTGGGTCACAATAACTTCAATGCAGCGCTAGAGTCTTGGGGAAGAGTGGCTGGAAAGCTGGCTGGTCGGAAAGGAGCTGGGGGTGTTGGTTGATGGCCAGCCGAATATGGGCAGGCAGTGTGCCCAGGTGGCCAAAATGGCCAACAGCATCCTGGCTTGTATCTGAAACAGTGAGGCCAGCAAGACTAAGGAAGTGATGGTCCGTCTGTACTCAGCACTGGTGAAACTGCACCTTGGCTGCTGCATTCTGTTTGGGGCCCCTTACTGCAAGAAAGACATTGAGGTGCTTGAGTGTGTCCAAAGAAGGGCAAGGAAGCTGATGAAGGGTCTGGAGCACAAGTCGTATGAGGACTGGCTGAGGGAACTGTTTTTCAGCCTGGAGAAAAGGAGGCTCAGGGGGTACCCTGTTACTCTGAACAACTACCTGAAAAGAGGTTGCAGTGAGGTGGGTGTCAGTCTCTTCTCCCAAGTAACAAGGGTTAGAACGAGAAGAAATGGCCTCAAGTTGCACAAGGGGAGGTTTAGATTGGAAATTAGGGAAAAAAATCTTCATTAAAAGGGTTGTCAAACATTGGAACAGGCTGCCGGGAAGTGGTGGAGTCATCGTTCCTGGAGGTATTTAAAAGACGTGTCAATGTGGTAATTAGGATCATGGTTTGGTGTTTGATTTGGCAGTGTTAGTTGGACTGGCAAAGGACTTGGCAGTTTATGGTTGAACTTAATGATCCTAAAGGTCTTTTCCAACCTAAACAATTCTATGATGCTATGATTTCCAGGTCAAACACCCATGTTATAGCTCTGCAATGGCGACTTCCATGCAGCTGATACGGGCTATAAGCCAGATCTGACATGGTAATGTTTGTTGTAGTTAAGGAAGAGAACAAGGTGAAAGGTTCACATTTTCACAAAAGTATTCTTTCTCCTCTGAGTCACTGTTCTTCCTACTTTATTTGAAGTGTAAAAAGTTACATAAAGTAGTACTGGAAGTCTAGTAATTAAATTTTAAAATTGCAGACTTAACTTGAATTTTTAGAGATAAATCATAAATATTACCACAGGTTTTGAGGAGCTGCTAGTATCTAGTAAATGTTTTTCACATATTTTTCAATAAATAGTAATAATTAATATTTAGGTTGTAAGTCTAAGCCTGAAGGATCTCAAAGCAAAAAAATACAACAAATCAACAAAGAAGATCTTGATTAGATAGGCAGCTGGCACAGAGGATGTAATAGCCTCCTGAAGAAATAAAGTGTAAAGAGATACAACAGCAGAAATCCTAATGGCTATGAAAATGTAGTGACTTTTTCAGCCATGCCTACCTATAGCAGACTGTATCTTTATTATCAGATCTTCGGACTTGGACTTCTGCCATACACCTGTGTTGGAATAACCTAATAACCTGTTTGCCATAAGAAGATTAAAGATAATGGTTTTTGTTCTTGTAGTATTTGGCACTTACAGATCATGTGGCATTTATGTATTCTAAAGCTGAACTCCAGTATAGCAAGATGATGGAAATCTCTCCTTAGGTGGCTCAACATTTCTGAGACAATAGTTTAACTTTAAAGAACTCATTGTTCATCCTTAAGAATTCTGGCATAATTCACAGCCACTTATAGACAGAAGCCAGGGTTTAAATAAGTCAAAGAAAAACATGATCTCTTAATAGCAAAAAAATGAATTTGCCATCTCCATGAAAATGAAGAAAAACTGCAGATTGCTTTCTGGTCTATTCAACAAACTCATTATGATCAACCATACTACTGGCAAGCAGCAAAAAAGCCTAATGAAATATTATGCCCCACACAGGCAGAACTTTCATAGAAACCCAACGGAGAGAAGGGAGAGTAGAAGGACATCATTGATAGTTGTCAGGACTACTAATTCTTCCATAAAACTGGAGAACAAAGAAGAGGCGAGAAGCATTTTCGCTATCAGATACTTATTTAACAATTCTAGCAAAGAGCAGTTCTCATTCACGTCACCTGCTTCTGCTGTGACAGTGGCTCTGAGCATGCAGCCATGGGGAGGCACGTTTTGATCAAGTCCTCTGCTTTCCCTTTCAAAGCAAATGAGATAATGTGGCTGTGGAACAGCACCTTTTAATCAGATCAGCAGGGTTCCATTGAAATGAAGTACAATGCAGCTGTAAGTTGGTATTTCCCTAAAACAGGTGTGCACTTCTCCCTTTGATACTGTGAACACAGCCCTTGTCCCTGCATCTCAAACTAGGCTTCAGCAGAACTGTGCTCAGCATTGCTTTTTACTTTTTGCCCTTTTGTCACATTTTCTTTCTGTGCAAAGGAGATTTATATATGTGCCAAAAATACCTTTAACTAGCATATCAGTTTGGGTGGGGTTTTTTGCAAAAGGGGAAAACAGGTTGAAAGTTAAATCAATTCATTGCCTCATTTGCCCTTATAGTTCATTTCACCTTTAAGACTGAACTTAAGAGAAAACACAGTAGAAGATTGTGTTATCAGGTAGAAGATGATCAGAAGTAGATATCTGGGGAAAAAAATGGACTGATGTTAACCCCTACACAGGCCTATACTCTGTTTCTTGTTAGTAAATGCTGTACTGTTAGCTGTGTTCCTCCCCTTCCTTTCATGTAGACTGCGTAACAGATTAATTAGCTGTAGCTGATGCAGTTGTGGACAGTATAATGATCACAGAGTATAGTTCACAGCTTCTAGAGGTCTGCCTAGGAATAAGAAAGTAGTAGTTACTGAGAGAAAAGCAAGAAAAATCAAGAGATGTGTACCACGTTGCAGCGAGTATGCAGAGGGGAAAAAGGAAGAATTGCCACACTATCTGTCTTAGTCTCCTAGAGCGTTTCTTTGAGATGTCCTTTTAGGGAATGGAAACAGGATGGACCTTTCAAAAGTTGTGGGGCTAAACTCAGGTGACATGAATACCTCTTCTGCTGGTTTGTCTTGTACAAGGAAGTTTCACACAAGGCATCTCTCCATGTGTGCAGAGGATGACTTACTGCACAGCTGGTGATTTCTGCAGTCCTTCACGTACAAAACACAAGACTAGCACCAGCAACACATGCTGAGACTTGGGACTGCAGAATCAAAGGAGTAGGAACTAGTGTGTACCATTTCCACTGTCGTATGAAGGGCAGATCAATAATTTCTCATCTCTGTAGAATGACAAACACCTTGCAACAGCCTTGCCTGAGTTTCACACCCCTAGCAGCAGAAAATGGTTCTTTATGTAAGGAATTTATCAGTGTGAGATTTTTATCTCGAGAGCTATAAATTCTAGTTGTGCTTCCACATAAATTTATGGACGAAAGTTTAGAGACTAATAGAATGGAAAACATGAGTGTCTCAAACTTAAATTAGAGAGTTGGCCTTCACAGCTAGGAGTTCAGAAAAATCTCTATTCAACAAGCATAGCAAGGCATATAACATACTCTTGTACCGGGTACTCATCATCTCATTAAATGGAAACTTAAAATGAACAAGCTGTTGCAAAAAAAGTAACGAAATAAGTCAGTTGTGTGCAGTCATTGTAATATAATTTGGTTTTTTTCAATTCCTCAATGAGATTATTGAAAAACAGGGAAATAGAACACACTCAGAGAAAGTAAGACATAGTTAAGTGGTTTCTTCCTTTCTTTATCACTCCCAGGTGAAGGAACATTGAAGGTAGATATTGGTGAGGTCTTCTTGAGAAATTCGTAGATTATACAATCTTTGGAGCCAGGAAAGCTGATAGATCCACTACTGCCTATAAAACTATGTTTTCAGTTAAATGGAAGAATCTGTTGAACATATTTTATTAAAAGAGGCAAGGAGGGATGAGATTGTAAGAGCTTAGAAACTTGTATTAGATAGTGGTTGCTTCAGCCCACACATGGGGTCTTAGCCTCATCCAGATATTCCATAAAGGGGGATACTTGAGATAGCAGCTCAATATTCCCACAACAGACCCACAGGTAATAGCTGTCAGTTTAAAAGCTCTTTTTGCCTTGAAGAAAGGTTTAGAAAAGAATACTTATTTCTTTTGAAGCTTGTATTAGAATTTTGTTCATTACATTAACCTTATTCCTCAGGGATTTTTAATTTAATTATTTTAATTTAAGATTTTACATGCTCTGTATTTTTTATTTTTTTATTAGACTCCTGGTTTACTTTGCTTTCACTGCACCTCTGAGGCCCAAAAGCTATGGCTGTTATTTGAAGCTTCTCTCTTAATGTAAATGATTTTATGGCACAAGAGTAAGAAAGAAATTAGTAGGAACTCAAAATGAAAAATATTTAGCAGAAGATATCTAAAAGATAACAGAAGGGAAGAAAAATAGGTAAAATTAAATGTAAAATACATGAGACTCCAAATCAGCCTTATTCCTGAAAAGAAAGCATAAGTTTGGCTAAAGAATGGAGCTACTTACAATCAAACAAAAGGGGAAAGATTTATCTGATTGAGCCTCATACAAAAGTTTCAGCTAGTAGCTCTAGTCTCTTACAGTTAATATGAGGAAACAAGCAACTCTGGAGGGCAGCACATCTAGCATATTTTAAGCACATATCTCAAGATGAAATGAATCGTCATTTTTCTGTGCAGATTTTTCTTAATCAATTATAAAGGAAGTCTGGAGGGCTAGCTCAGATTTAGGTGTCTAATTTTTAAGTGCCTACATTAGGACAGATAAATTGCGTCAAAACCATTCTAATATCTTAATGACAAAAATGAAGTGGAAAATCTAGTAGAAGACACTTCCAGAATACGCTTTAGAAAATCATAGAGTAAACTGGGCAGATATGTAGACTAAACCACATTGACACTGAGAATCTGATTCAAAATCCACTGTAACCGGTGAGAAGATCTGACATAGCACTGGCTTCAGGTAAATGACAAGTAGAACTCTTATCTATTTCAAAAGACACTAGGAAACATCCTTTCAACTCCCAGTAGAAATTAGTGCTGAGTCCTGCTAGACTTTGTCCTTGTCTAAGAACTTGTATTTCTACTCTTTTGTTCCCTTCTCCTCCCCATTCATAGATCAATTATCTTCCATCCACCCTTTATACATCCATTGCTTTATACATTATGGCTATTCCTACTCAACCACATCATACTCTGTTTTCTTGCCCCTTTCTTCTTTTCTTCTTTATTTGTTATTTTAAAATACTATTTTGCTTTTGTTCCTGATTTTTTTTTTTTTTTTTTGGTGGTGGTGTTTCATTTTCTAGTTTCCAAATCAATTTAGGGGAAAACAAATAATTTTAGCTTGGATTTACTCCAACAGTTCCATCAACTCTTAATCATATAATTCCACTAAGGCCTTTATCTCACTTTTTTTATCTATGCAGTAAACAGCCTTCACATAAATGCACACACCATGCAGGCATAGATAGTTTTTAAATTTTGTCACTTATGCAGTCACTAGGTTTTTCACTTTAAGTATGAAAATAACAGAAATTTCAAGCATGTCTTTAAAATCAAGCTACTTTCAGGACATATTTTAGTACTCTGAAGCTAACTCCATTGCATCCAAAGACTCTTTCCAGTAAAATTTGACAAGGACAGACTACCCTCATACACAAACACAGACACACACAGGTGCAAACATTTTTGTCCCTCCAAAAACCAAACCTGCAGTGTAATGGGACCAAGTGGGCAAAGAAATCATGGAATATAATTTATTTTTAGGTAAGAGTCCAAAAGATGTGCAAATATTAGTCTACTAGCTGCACCACAACAAATCATCTGCTCACTGCAGCACAGCAAGGGAGCTTTTCAAATACCTACCACTGCTTTATATATTTCTATAGGATTTTCAGAAAACACTAAACAGTCAATTTCCAATAAAATTCTACTTTCTACCTCCCCTCAACTTTTTCTGAATGATTTCTTTTCTTAAAAGAAAAATGTGCTAACAGCTGAAACGTAGGCATTTCCTCTTATTTTTTCAAAAGACTGCTTAATTTTGTGATAGCAGAATGAACAATAAAGATCCTTCCTACACACGTGCTCTAGCGTATCTAATCTTTTTATAGCTAATGGATTGTTCCCAGTATTCTAACACATGGGGAGCAAAGGACAGATCCCCCACTATGTCACAGTTTCACATACCAGTAACATAAGGTAGGCCAGATATATCCATAGAAGTGTATTTTGAATTACTGTTTAATAGCTAAATTATAGAATCATAGAATCATAGAATCGTAAGGGTTGGAAAGGACCTTAAGATCATCTAGTTCCAACCCCCCTGCCATGGGCAGGGACGCCTTGCCCTAAACCATGTGGCTCAAGGCTCTGTGCAACCTGGCCTTGAACACTGCCAGGGATGGAGCATCCACAACCTCCCTGGGCAACCCATTCCAGTGCTTCACCAAAGTATGTGTATAAGAAATATAGGTTTTTGAAAGCAAATGTAGTGTTTAATAAAGTGACAGTTTACTGCCCTGTGATGTCCTCTCTTTATTCACATTAAACCACAGAACTCAAAAATCAGATGAAATTAAGTTTACCATAAAGATAACAGTTCAGCGTTTAAGTGTAGCTAGCCTAGATTACTTGGCTGAGATTTCCAAAAGATATGTCAAATAGCAATAGCTGTAATGTTTCTTTTCATGAGCCAACGGCTATATATCACCAACCTTGTTTCACGTAGACCAAAACAATTCACTGTTCTCTGAGGCCTGGTTTGAAATGGTCTACAAGAAAAGAAGGATCTTATAGTCCATTGTGATACTGCTGAACCTGCAGATACTCAGTCAAGAAATTTTTCATTGAATTGTTAGATCTAGCAGAGAACAGTTTCTCACTGAGATAGAAAAACAAAGCTGTTCAACCTGGGGAATAAGCCTCAAAACTGACAGCACCTTCTCATTAATTACTCTTACTCTGTTCTGGTGGTCTTGATACAATTTCACCTTTTCTGGCTTTGACTGAGTAGTGGTTACAATGTCTCCATGAAGTTATTGAATGTGGTATATACCGTAGGTTTAGTTTATCCAATGAGAAATTACTGGTCTTATTTTTTTATATATATATAATTACGATTCTATTCAGATGAACAACTTTCACCAATCTTCTGGTATAGGACCTGTAATTGGTTTAATATCTTATTAAATTAGGGAAACATATAAGCCTCCCACTTCAAGGGTAAATAAGTGAGCATAAAAAATAATGTTCACCTCATTTACCTTTGTGTGAACCTCCTAAGAGGTCGAAGTTCCCAATTCCTCAGTTTGCATCTCCAGACTCAGAACTAATGTCTGAAACATAGACATTTTGGTATAAAATGCTTTGCAATGGCTTACGTGTTTTGTCTTTGAACATATGGTTAATATGTCTTTGGACTCTGAGTTCCAGAGCAGGAGGATGTATTAATTTATTTATTTAGTAGCTCAATAAAATATTCAAAGCACAAGTCTGTGCTTATCACAGGTGGGCATTTTGTAGAGATTGACATGATACGAAGGCTTTCAGTTCGCAGATTTACTTTGTTCTAGCCACAGGTGTATAAGAACTGCAATTTCTGTAAGCCCCAAGAGAACTAATTATGTGTTAAGAAGAATGCAGATTTTACTATGTAACATACAACACAGAAAAATTACTATGTATCAGGCTTTTAAGAGACAGAAGAACTTTAGGCAGGTAATAAGTATAGTTGTGCATGGGTTTATTCTAAAATGAACTCCCTTGAAGGCTTATCAAAACTAATATATCTTCTCATAGTTTAGATTTTTGCTTCTGAAAATGGTCTGAATTCAACCAGCATATGAAAGTTGTTTGCAAAATCTCAAGCTTCAACAGACTATTTTTGTTCCTTTTCCTAGCAATGTTAGGCCAAAGTTAATTTTACAAGAAGACAACAGCTCCTTATTCAAAGCCAGTGTCCAATATCACAGAGAGACTAACCAGCTATTTGGAATATCTTCATGTATCAAATTAATATAAAATGTCATATTACAGTAACAAATGAGATGAAAACTTGAATTAACATTGTCCATACTTGTTGACCTTGGCTGGATGTCAGGTGCCCACCAAGCCACTCAATCACTGCCCTCCTCAACAGGGAAGAGTAGGGAGAAAATAAGATGGAAAAAAACCCTTGTGGGTCAGTATAAAGGCAGTTTAATAAAACAAAAGCAAAGGCCAGGAGTGGAAGTGAAGGAAGACAAAAGGTTTATTCCCTACTTCCCATCAGCAGGCAATGTCTGGCCACTTCCCAGGAAGCAGGGTTTCAGTATGTATAGCAGTTGCTCTGGGAGACTAACACTCTAATAATGAATGCCACCCCCCACCTCCCACTCCCCTTTCTCTTAACTTTTATTGCTAAGCAAGCAGACGTCATATGATGTGGAATATCCCTTTTGTCAGTTTGGGTCAGCTGTTCTGGCTATGTGCCCTCCCAAGATCTTGCCTACCCCTGGGCTGCTGGTGGTAGTGGGTGAATGTTGAAGGAGGGACAGCCTTGATGAGGGACAGCCTTGATGCTGTGTGAGCACTGCTCAGCAGTAGACAAAACACTGGTATGTTATCAACATCTTTCTAGCTACCAATACAAAGCACAGGTCTATGAGAGCTACTATGGGGAAAATTAACTCCATTTCAGCCAGACCCAAAACAATACTCATGACCATTACTGCTATAAATAAATATAATTCAAATATTTGAGAATTGTGGCTTCAGGAACTGGTATTGGACACCACTGAATTTGTTAGGCAGTCTTCTTCCATTGTCTTTTGCTTGTATTTTGCATTAATGTGTGTGTAAAAGTATATTTTTTCATTTGCATGGAAGATCTGAATACAGATCTTAGAAAGATTTGTCTGCTTTCACTAAAAATCTGTGAATGATGTGGAGATGGCATGTAGAAGCACAGGTTGAAAGCAAAAATGTATGATATGGTCCATGGTAGTGGAGCTACATGAATGAAAAAAAAAAAAACCCACATCAATTTAGAAATAGCCTGATCGATTGTCCGAAAATGTTTTCATGGAAACTGATTTAGAACAAGAGTGTTTTTTCCTACTCTCCACAAGAACACTTTACCGCAGCATGGTCAGATAGTTCATCTTTGATGCTAAAAACACATCCTTGAGTCAGAGGATGTGCTGTGAGAGCAGACACAAACCTGGATATGCTATACAATACGAAAATGGTCTATGGTTTTGGAAATACACATTAGGAAGGAGCAAGGAAGGAGAGATCTGAATCTAGTTCTTGGGGTTTCAGAACCACTAAAAGGTTTTCATGTCATTCAAGTATGTTCTTGGAATTCCTGTCAATGTATTCTTGTTTCCTGTCTGAAAAGCTGCAGTGGCTTTCTCATTCTAGCATATTAAAATCTATGGCAACCACAAGTCCATCATCTGAGCCTAAGGCCTTCTACAGAATAACATCTTCAGAGAGCCTAGACATCTCTTTCTCCCTCTTTCCCACAGCTAAACCTAGGTTTAGCTGACAGTGTGTTTCCTTCATCTGTATAATTTTAGTGAAGAAGTGCTCTAGGTTAATTTATTAACTGATCTAGCTTGGACTTTCATGTAAGGACATTTTTGGTGTACTGAGGAAAACTGAATACTAGCATCCAGCCTATAGGCTTACTTGTGGCCGATGCTGAATGGAAATTGGTTGTTCTAATGCTTGTCCTAAAATCAGGAGCTGAAGGCATAAAAGTTCACTTTGGAAGGTATTATGATTAAGAGATTGACATTAAGACCAACAGTATCTGGCTGTACAGAAGAGCTGATGATGTTGTAGTTGGTGATGCCTGAAATTGTCTTCAGATACAAGGTCTTTAATACAGAGACCTAAAAATATCCATTCAGAAACCTGGAGACATTAAATACTTCCTTTCACGTGCCTTTACCAGTGTATCCTTCTCCTGGACATATGGAGTTCATGTGAGAAACAAAACTTACCTAGGAGTAAAAGAAAGCAGGTCATGCATTCAAGTAATACGACAAGAATCTCCCTGGCCATTTTCTTGGGCCATAGCTTTTATCGCATTTTCTGTATCTGTCAGGATGGGTATATAAAGAACAAATGTACCTGTGACTCATCACAGCCCTGTTCTCTCTTCCGGAACACTCTGTTCACATTTTGTCATGAGTCTATGGCTCTGTGAAGTCCTAGTGTTTGGAAGTGGAGCAACTGAAAAAGTGCCAGACCTCTGCACAAAGTTTCTGCTCAGTCTATGGAAATACAGACCATCGCCTTTGTGCTACTCCATCTGGAAGAGATGCCTCTATCTCTCCCACCAGTCCAAGTAGGCTGTTGCCTCTTGACAAATGGTAGCTTCAGATGTTCAAAGTTCAAACTTAGCTACAACTGTAGCTAGGCCTACAACAGCCGTAGGAGCACTTATTCCAACAATTTCCTAGTGTTCAATTTACTCTGTATTAATGAAGAAAAATGTAAGACCATTTAACTCAATCCCACATACGAACACTGCCTCTGCAGTGTAGGAAACCATTCCCTCTTTTCTTCTGCTACAAAGTCAGCCATGCAGCCATTCATGAGTTTTCATTCCCAACAAATTTTCAAGCCCCTGCATGAGTTCGCTGCCTTTTTTCTGAGAGCAGAGAACATTTTATCACTTCCTTCTTTTCAATATATATGTAGTTATAAAACAAGTTCCCTCACCTGGGTTTATAAATATGTCTAATGAGGCTGATCTTTGGCATGCCTAGTCCCTAGTTCATTAGAAGATACTGGGAATACCCTCCCCTGGGGTTCTGCAATTTCTACTCTCACCTTATTCCATTTATACAATACTTATCCAAATCAGATGCTTGCTGTGTTAGTGTAATAAGCAAGAAAATGTCTTCAGAGGAAACCTAAAACATCTTTTGAACCTTTTGAGGATTAGACTAGTAAAATGACATTTTATTTGTATTTAACCCACATAAGTAATTTTGACCTTTCATGGTGGATTTGCTTAAGTGAGCCTGAGTCATATCTTGAGCTGTACATCGTTCTGCAGTTTTACAGTGCAAGGGTTGATGCAAACATTTTCTTCACCTGCAGTGCACACAGATCTTCATCTACGGTTTTTTACCCTTGAGTGCCAGGTTAAAACCAAAACAAACATTAAAACAGAAATACATAGATCTGACTTACCCAGGATTCCTAATACCAAGATGCCTAGTTTGATGCAAAAGCAAACAGCTAAAAAGCACCTATAGCTGAGTCTCTGAATATGTAGGATAAACTTATGGCTTGGTCAGCATGATACTGTTCAAAACACAGAAACTGGTATATTATAGGTATCATGACAAAACAGAAAAGTCCCGTTTGTCAAAGGTAAAGCTGAGGTCACAGTTCCTATCAAATAATTCTATTCGAAGAGTTTTGCTTCTGTTTTCTGTTTATGAGGTAATTAAGAGCTATAACTGGTTTTCTCTGTATATCTCTAGGTAGTGATGTGACATACGGTTTCTAAGAATAATTACTTGTGAGCCATTTGTTGAGTACTTAAAATTCAAACCAGGAATCATATTGAATTGAAGTTATGTTGACACTGCTGGTTTTGCCTGATTGGAAATGTGAATTATCTTAGCGAACTCACTTTACATGACTATCCTCTTCTATTATCTATTTCCACACAAAAAAATTCCTGCCAGGAAATGTCATACTTAAAGATAGTGAAGACGTTACATAGGGAAAACACAGACACTGCTGAAGCCCATCTGCTTCTTAAAACAGGTATGTCTAATTGATGCAATGTTTTATTTTGTTTCTTCTGTTGCTGTTTCACTCATACTTCATGCAATTCTAGTTACAGATGCACGATCAAAAAACATCTGAAAATAAGAAGAGAAAAGGGAAAACTAACAGCAGAATTTTTTTCTAGCACCTTGCATACAACATTTCATTCCAGCATTCTAAAATTATGATTTGTATCTTGTGGCTAATTTGATATTTTTAAATGTTTCTTCAGATTTCAGTGAATGTCTTCCTATGTCAAGAAAGTAGGTGCTCAGCAAACAGACTCTTCTGAATGAAGACTGGTATTAATTCCTTCTCTGCATTCTTTCTGGGATCAAAAGATAGGCTTCAGCCACTCTGTTCAGTTCTGGACTTTTAAATTTGGAAAGAGATCACACTTTTTACAGTAATATGGTGTTGATGACATTCATACTGTAATCCATTAGAGGCTGAGCTGAACCATCAAATTCATTTTGATTGTAATCCCAAGCACTTCAAATCCAGTCCTCCATAAGGGAAATCTAAATACAATAAGTCAGTCAAGATATGCAGCTCTTCATGTGATGTTAAGAAATCGAAAAAAAAAAAAAAAAAGAAGAAATATTAGAGAGAACATATGACATTTTTACCAGGTAAGAATTAATTTGAAGAGCTGGTTGAAATTCATTACAGCTGTTTTGTAATCTTTTGCAGTTCTTCACTTTACAGAACATACAATAAACTTTCAGCTTCTTTTTTATTGTTTGGTCCTATTGATTTTTTTTACTGCAAACACATGGGCTCTAAGTTAACATTTTACATTAGTATCTCTAATTGCACTGTTCTGATCAGCATGCAATTATTCTGTGTATAAATGCAAATATGGTTTCTGACATTTAACTTTATGCACTAGTGAAGTTAGAGCAGCTATTTATTTACAGTAGCATGGCACGCATGATGTCATGATTTCTAAATCACACTGAATTTCAAATGTTAACAATGGATTAGAAATATTCATTAAATATGCAGGAATGGAAGGTAATTTAATATGGTACTGTATACTCCGTCAACAGGAAATGCAGGGAATATTGCTTAATGATTGTGAAACAGTCATTTAGACATAATTTAAACATCCAAACTTGAGATCTCCCAAGGCATAAGAACCTGAATGGTTAATAGGGTGATTATTATTAAGAACTCACTATTATGATTGCTGGAGGCTCATTTAGAACATGTGAAGGTCACTGAAATTCAGAACTACATAGAATCATAGAATAGTTAGGGTTGGAAAGGACCTTAAGATCATCTAGTTCCAAATCCCCTGCCATGGGCAGGGACACCTCACACTAAACCATGTCACCCAAGACTCCATCCAGCCTGGCCTTGAACACTGCCAGGGATGGAGCATTTACCACTTCCTTGGGCAACCTGTTCCAGTGCCTCACCACCCTCACAGTAAAGAACTTCTTCCTTATATCTAACCTAAACTTCCTTTGTTTAAGTTTGAACCCATTGCCCCTCATCCTACCACTGCAGTCCCTAGTGAAGAGTCCTTTCCCAGCACCCTTATAAGCTCCCTTCAGACACTGGAAGGCTGCTATGAGGTCTCCACGCAGCCTTCTCTTCTCCAGGCTGAACAGCCCCAACTCTCTCAGCCTGTCTTCATACGGGAGGTGCTCCAGCCCTCTTATCATCCTCGTGGCCCTCCTCTGGACTCGCTCCAACAGCTCCATGTCCTTTTTATGTTGAGGACACCAGAACTGCACGCAGTACTCCAAGTGAGGTCTCACAAGAGCAGAGTAGAGGGGCAGGATCACCTCCTTTGACCTGCTGGTCACGCTTCTTTTGATGCAGCCCAGGATATGGTTGGCTTTCTGGGCTGCAAGCGCACACTGCTGGCTCATGTTCAGCTTCTCATCAACCAACACCCCCAAGTCCTTCTCTGCAGGGCTGCTCTGAATCTCTTCTCCACCCAACCTGTAGTTGTGCCTGGGATTGCCCTGACCCAGGTGTAGGACATATACTTGTTAAAATATTTTTTTGTCACTCTACCGTCTTTAAGAGTATTTTTATCCAACTCCCACATGTCTAACAGTACTAGATTTCTGATCTGGAATTTTCAGGATTCTCAAAGCCATATACAGAAAAAACAGAGTTTAATTATATATTACCTGTAAGTCAAGAGCATATTTTTGTTCATATTTTCCATGTTCCTTTGGATTTCAAATTGGCTGAATTTTTAAGGATATTTTAAAAGTGTTTAAGGATTGTGTTTTTTCATTTTCCCCACATTTTCTGTCGGTCTGATTTATTTAAATCTACCTCCCCCCCTTGGCATTCACCAACTCATAGTTCTGCTGAAGTCAAGGGTCATAATTCTGAGAAACAAATTTGTCTCCACACCATTCTTACTGTGAAAACAAACAAATAAAAAAGAAAACAAAAACAGTGCAATCAAAAACCTTCCTTCCTGGTGATTTCATATATATGACCACCAAGACCACTTTTCCAGACTGTCTGGAGTGGATGTTCAAGATGAAGCAGGAGGTGCAAAGGGGGTGAGTCACTGCATTGTGTGGGATATTGTTAATTTTCTGCCTTCATATACCAGGAATTTGACTGAGAAGTTAGCTCCACCGACACCAGCTACTCCAAAAAGAAGAAAAGTACATGTAATTCCTCCTTTCCCTCTCATCTTTACAATGAGAAGAAGAAGAGAGCACGTATTAGAATTTAGTTCAAAAGTAGTAGCTACAGCCCTCATGTCCCTGAGTTCAACAACGGCTCCCAGATCTCTTAGTTCAATAGAAATTTGCACAAATAAAGTAGTTCACTTACGTTTCAAACTGGACAACAGTCTTTAATGTATAACTCCCCGAGGAGGTCTCCCTCTTGCAGTCTCTCAGCCTCCATGGCACCATGAAAAGTGTTGGTGCCTTAAGAAAGGACATTATTTCTTTTGTATGGTTCTTTTAGAGCTAACTAAAACCAACGCGTCTCTGGTCTTTCACAAATCATTGAGCTGAACAGCAGGGAGAAACAGCAGCAATTGTGTCTATAGTAATGAATTAAAAGAATCCACAGAACTTTCCCCTGTTCTGCAATTCAGTCATCTCTTCCATTGAAATTGAGAATATACTCCTTGAATGGTGTAGCCTGGGAGATTTTTGCTAGGTCCATACTTGAAGACCTGGGGAGCAGAGACCCAGGGTTATTCTCAATAAACAACTTGGCCATAGTCACACAGTTTTAGAAAGTAAGAGCTTAGAATTTCAGACTCGAGCATTTCCAAGACAGTTATCCCTTTTTCCAGAGAACAGTCAAACAGAGCTTTAATTTACTAGTGGAAGGTACAGCTCCCCTTGGGCTCTGACACTCTGGGTCATATGAAACTCTCTGAAAAGATGGTGCATCTTCCCAAGGAACAATGTGGCACGTTTTGTTTGGAAAAGATTATGGAGCACATGAAGAACCCAAAATAGACTGTGACAGCCAAGTATGTCCTATCAAGTATGAGTATGATTCCCAAGAGCAGAGAAAAAGCATTCAGCGAAGTCTTGGAAATGGCAGAATAGGGTTTCTTGAGATATTGCATTTAAGGAAAAGGTGGAAGAAGATCAGCCTTATAACTGGGTCCACCTTGGGGGTTCCACCTCTTATGAATTTATAGTAATTCTTTCTATAGACATAATTTTTTTGTTTCTTTTTAACCTTTCAGAATGTAAGGCAGCCTAACTAGCAATATTAATTAAAAAACTAGGTGACTCTCTCTCTCTCGTTCTAATAATTGTCATTTCAGTGATATAACTTAAATTAAGAACTTTATTACCTTAATATTTTTTATTTAGCAAAGACTGCTATACAAATGTACAGGCTAGGGAAAGCAGAAGTAAATCACACCAAAGAATTCTTCTAAGATATTTTCCCAAGACTGTTGTTTTTTTGTTTGTTTTTTTTTCCCAAACCCTAAGTTTTAGTTGAAATTGCTGAATATCTACATAAAATTTTCCCAGTTTCAATACTTAACAGGAAAACAAAAGCATTCCTTTAATAGCCCTGCACAGAAAAATATCAATACTGATTATGCAACTGTTTTTGTAAGTCAAGAATCTGATACTTTTTGTCATAGTGAGGTTTAATTTCAGGGCTAGATTTTTCAATTGCACTCTATATTTTCAAGGTGCTTGGAATACATCTGCACTGTCTATAGCGTTAAAAAGAAGCATGAGGAACATTAGAGGGGCAATCAAAAAATCCAACTTCTGAGCTAGCCACTGACCAAAAGGAAATATTGGAGGCCAGGGCAAGGGTAGGATCTTGAGATCCCATTTCCTTCTGGAAATGACTTTCAGGATCTAAGGCCCAGAAACCTCTTCAGAAGTTGCCACACAGTGACTGGAGCAAAAGAATAACCTGGTGGCCTACCAAGAATGCCTGTTTAGGAAATGGCACTCTCCTTAACTTCTGTATTCTGCCTCAGAGACTTTTTTATTACTTTTATATCCAAAAAGAAATTTATAAAATGCCTGAACATTCTTGGTAGCTGAGGGCAAACCCCAGGACTTTAGGGTTGGATGTTAAAGATTTAAGGCTTTGCTTTCTCATGATTCTTGGTTTTTTTTTACTTTTTCTATCTACTGCAATGAATCTTTTTAAATGTACTTGCATTCCTTTTTCCAGCACTTTCTCTAGCATACTATCCTGTGTTTGATGCTGAGGAAACTCAGGAAACTGAGTGTACAGTTTTATAGCCATTCTGGCTGAAGAAAATGTTAATCCATTACATGAGAGAGAGGAGAAATACCACAATTATGTTTTTCTTGCTTTTAAAAAAATGGCGTCTGCTTAATTTCTGTGGGCAGTCCGTTATATGTTGGTGTATGGTAGGAATGTCTGGGAGTTCTTTCCAGATTTGATCTCTCAGTCCAAAAGATCACACAGAATAGAGTTAATATGACTAAATACAGGCTCCTTATGCTACCTGAGATACACACTGCCAACACGTATGCCAAAGAATTCTAGTGAGCTACAGCTGTCTCTAGCACATAGGATCATTTGGTCAAAGGAAGACATCTACATCGAATTAATCTTCAAAAGCTCCCTTATATAGCCTCTTGGAAGAATTGGGCACTTCTGAAGCCTAATTCATGACATTCTAATGTAAACATCTAGATCAGCTTAATAGATCAGCTTAAACACATCCTGAGGGTGGTTTTGGTAGGTTTGCTTGGGGATTTTTTTCTCCCTCAATTTACGTTTAAGGAGACATATTCCACAGGCTTCTGTGTGCATGGCTACAATGTGCATGCCTACATCTATAAACAGGACCAACCCCAGCCCTGGCTTCTGGAGCTGGTTCTTCAGCAGGAGGATGCCACATGCCCAGGCTTGGGTGTGTGCAGAAGTGGGCTAGCAATTTATAAAATCAAGCCTAGGGGAACCTGAGCAATTTGGCACCAAGTGACCCAGATGCTTTCTGATAATATATGATTTCTGAGTTAGGGGACCTCAGGTTACCTAGTTCTTGTTTTAGATATGCAAGTCTTTCACCGTACATACACCGTACATACCTGCATATGCTCCCACAAAACCAGATCACAAAATCCATAAAGATGGTCTTTAAGTGTTAAACAAGTACAACTGATATCATCTATCCCAAAACAACATATTTTTGTGGAAGCTGTCTCGCATCTTTGATTAAAGGTATGCTGCAAGATGATCTTGCAATGATGAATTACCCTCCATTCCAAACAGCTCTGAAGAAAGAAGGCTTTAAATGTTACCAAGTCCATACTTCTTCTAAATTTATTATTTGTGTATCATGGAACAAGCAGATGTTGACAACATTGTCAGACACATTACAGGAAATCATGCAAAATTATTAAAGTTCTAAGTGGTTTTACTGAAAGGAATAAATATATAATTAGAGTGTTATTAAAATTCAGATGTTCCAATTTTTTATTTCACGGTTATTTTGACCTAACTGTTTCTGGTTTACTTAGAAATACTTGAGTTCACAGACCATTGACCGAATGGCCTGCAGCAGCCACTCAGAAATCATTATGCTCTTTATGTTAAACTAGTTTACACATAAAGACATTAAGACACATTTGAAAGTGGAATAGGGCCAGCCAGGGCTAGCAAATGTGGCTGAGATGTGTGGCAAAATTTACATGCAATGAAAACGTGCAAAAGATTGGATTACTTTGTCAGGAAAAGAGAAATATTGAAAGGGAATTGAATCAGGTTATCGACATAATACAAAACATACAGGAAACAAAAGAAGAAAACAAAATTACTGTCATCTGGCCTGTCCCACAGTATATGAAAAAAACCCTGAACAAACAAAAACTACAACATCATAAAATGAAGTAAAAAGAAGACAAATGTCCAGTGTTTTATAAAAGATGCTACTATACCAAATAGTCACAGCAAACAGAGTTAGTACTGCAGAAAATCATGAGAGAATATATTTCAACTACGTCGTAAAAAAACCCTGATGGATAATTTTATACCTGCTAATAACGCTTGTAACTATGGTAGCTTAGAAACGATAAGGCTAATCAGATCTCCTGTTGTAGGGTATACTCTGATACCATGCTGCAGTCAGGAAGGAATTATTTGTATCCTATATAAACTATAATTTAATGCAGCTGGTTACGAAGCCTAGGGAGGAAGTTTCTGCTAAAACATTAGGTGAAGGCAGTACTAGAATTACTCCTTTGCACAGTGACTGTGATCTAGAATAAGGAGTCTTAGCAGTGACATCTAAATTTAGTTATGGTGAGACTGTTAAACACATTAGCGAGAATAACAATGTATATTATTTTTGCTTGAAAAATGCACGATTTTAGTTATAAAACTGTTAAAAGAGGAATTGTTTTAATTTTAGTTTGCTTGACTTTTATGTCTTAAATTTAGACTTTTACATAAAATTTGTAGAAAAACAGTAAAATGCAAAGTAGCTATGGAGAAGCTGCATAAAACAAGAAAGATTTCATGCCTATCCACATTTTTTGCCTTATACCCATTGTAAAACAATGGTTTCCTGGGATTTCTTATAAATATGGTGACAGCAATAATAGTATAAAAAATGCTAGATTGATAACGTGCAAAAATCTAGAAACCAAAATGATGCTGAAAGGTAGGATTTCTACACACTTTTTCTTTGATTGAATTATGTTGTAAACCAGATTCCAGAAATCTAGTTACTTTAACCTTTTAATTGAGGCACTGTTTCAAGTTGTCAAACTTATTCTTTTTAATTAGTTTTGCTTTTTCTCTCACTGCTGAGAAATAAGTTACCTTACCACCTTCAGGATAGAAGAGAAAAACAGTGATACCTGTTTTTTGCAATTTTTTAAAACTCCATATCACAGGCTGTACACATGTAATCATTCAGAAAATGCTTGGTACCTTTCTCTGGTACATGTAACACTGGTCTTGACGTGCATTCATCTGCAGGACAACAAAAGCTAGCACTTTGTTAAAGCTTTCAACAAAAATGTGAGAGTGTCCCTCTTTTTACAAATGGAGAAACTGAAGCACAGGGTGATGAAATGACTTGCCAAGGTAACCGGACAGACCGACAAGAACATCCCTAAAGGTCAGACCTCCTGAGTCATGCTCCTCTGGGATATGCACTTAAAGAATCTTCTCTGCTCAGAAGATAAAGTAATCAGACAATTGGTCCTATCAAACATGTAATTTCAACCATGTTGTAAGTAAACATATGTAAAGAAACGTGTTATCTTTATTTCATTCCGCTTCAGTAACGACAGGGTTACACAAGAATAGGTATAATTATCAGAGAAGAAAAGTTAAAATTACGTCCCTGGAGGCAGTTTCATGGTCTGGGAAGAAGGTGAAACAGACATTTAGCTAACTATATAAAAGTCTTTGCCTTGCAAAGTAAGTCAGTAGTTAGTGTGCTTGTAAATATTCTGTGTCACTTAGGCAAAATATGTGGAAAACGCAGTGAGTCAAAATGGGATTTCTTCTGTGCAAAGAGAAACATGAGAAACAGAATATATGTGCAATACATATTCCTTTTTCTGAATAGCTCCATAAATATGGATCTGTTTAAAACCACAGGGAGAAAGCTTAGCCCAGACCAGCTTCAACTCAGACTTACATGCCATGTAGTGAGCATCTTGGGATGAAAATATTTCTGTTGAAGAAACTGCTCTACCTCAGCAATAAGGCTCTTAGCTACAAAACATTTTCCGTTTTCTCCTTGGGGGTGTGGGAGGGTGGGTGTTCTGTTTATTCCATACACACACTCAAATTGTTTGGTAATAGACAAACTTACATGAAAATAGGTAGACTGGAGTTAATGCAACTCCACTTACACTTTGTGTGACTCCTGACCACAGTGGGATCACAGTTTGACCTTATGTGAGCTAATGATCACCTCTACAGCAAACCAATATATCACCAGCATATGTAGCCAGAATGAGGAAAAGCAGAAACAGTCAAATCTATCAAATTCTAAATTCACTACTTATATGAGAGTAGCATTGCCATAAAAGGGAAAATATCATCTAAAATTCTGAATGGATGAGTAGATACAGGGGGCTGAACAGAGGTGCTTGATGCTGTTTCAGACACCCTAAAGTATTTTGTCTGGCCTCCTTATGTCCCTCTGAAAGATGGGAGTCACAGTTAAGTCCCATATCATACCTGCTACTCTTGTGTGAATGTTTTATACACTGTATGGCATCTAAAAAGAGACCAGACACCCACGTTAGGCATCTGAATTGCTTCTCAGATTTCTGTGCAGTATCCGGGAGAACATGCAGTCAAAATATATGGAGCAAAAAAATCTATCTACATTTAATGTGGAGTTCAGTAAGTAAGGCTGCATTTAAACTGCTTGGTAAGTGTCTCTGTGACAGTCTGGCAAGTCCTGGTCCCCTTATCATTCAAGTCAGAGACCTGTTAGCAGCACACAGTGGCAGCTTTCCAGCCTGCACACCTGAGTTTTCTTTCCATAAAAGAAATTGTTCATTTTTTCCAAAGGAATATATTACTAAATTTAAGCTCTTGCCAGGGAAGGTTTGGGCAAAGTGTCTTTTTACTTCATACTAAGAATGTGGCGACTGAAGTAGACTTCGTAATCCAGTCCGATTTTTAAGAAAACTGTAGGAAAAGGGTAAGCAATAAGACTTGCCTGTGTGTAACATGCATGAAATTGGTATTCATTATCCCAGACTGTCTGTTGCACAAAGAGGCACTGATCTAATATGTGTCAGACCATAATGTAGAGAATGGAAGATTGCTTGCACTTTCCTCTTCATGGCTGCTTTCTCTGTACTTTCAATCAGATTTTCTTGGCAGCAACTTAAGCAGCAATAAAAGTATAACACAGATTTCTCTTCATTTCAAACTGTTACAATAACAGATTAAAATTCCACACTTTTCAGCAGTCAAATAAAGCACTTGAACCTAGGTAGTTTGAAAACATTGCAAGGTATGTGAACATTAGACTGAATAAAGTATAAATACATAGTCTAAATAAAGGTAATTCACAGGTTAACTGTAGCATGTGTCTTATGCAGTCATTAATTTCAAGCTGTTTAGGTAAATCACACACTTCAACATATTTATCAGCATGCAATATACAAACAAGTAAGAAATTATAAAAAAATGAAGTCTACTATATATTGCTAGCAAAGGTTAATTGATGGTTTTAGCATATGATGCCAAAATGTATTAAGAAATAATGAATCAAATAATTAATCCAATTCATACTATAAGGTCCTACATTTATTCTAAATTTCTAATTCAGTTAATCTCGAATTCTAACAGAAACTGCACTTCTTTTGCATGTCTTCGTTAATCAATAAATCCAGATTTATGCTGATCAAAGTAATCAAAGAACATCAATCAGAAGTCCAGCAGAGTGCAACTGTCAATGAGACAGGTATATGAATTACTATTGAATTAGTTAAATGTCAATTACAATAGAAGTTGCTTTCCTATATGTTGATATTATGCTGTTAACTTTTTGCATTTGTTCCATGTGCAGACATAAAAGATCACAGGAAAACAATCAAAAAACCCCAAAACACCACAACAAACCAAAACAGAAAAAACGTGCTTAAAACTAAACTTCTAATTTACACCAAAATCCCCTGATGATATAAATACAGATAATGTGCAATCCTCTTCTTGATTTACAATCAATTTTATGTTATCCTAGCAAAATGATAAAACAATAATAATCACTGTACACTATAAATCATACTGTTACTTTAAGCTTCTTTCTCTGTGAAAATCTTTATTATGTGGGCTACAAAAAATCATGCATTATCTGACAAATTTTATTCTTGGCATATTTGCCTACTTTCTTAGAGGACAGTTCCTGTTAGGACAAGAGCTATGTTGAAATAGTTGAATGAATTTTCTGATCTTAGTAATAGGGCAAGCTGGAGAACAAAAGTTTTGTTTTGCAAAAACTTGTAATATTTGGCATGTTTCTACTTCTACGCTGGACTAAAATCTAGACATTTTGGTGTGGGTTTTGTTTGTTTGCTTTTTGGGTTTTTTTTTTTTTACAAAACAAAAATGTGCCAAAATCATTTTTTTAAAGGAGAAGGGATTCATTTGCTTTACTTTCTTCTGTATTTTTCTTACTTCTCTTTCTTTCCCTCTCTTCCATGAGCTGGTTTCTATATCTTTCTCATAATTTTGTCATAAATGACTGCAAAGCCTTGGAACTAAAAATCCCATTAGAAAAATTTTCCCACACTACTTTTTTCCCCAACAAATGCTGTGGCTCAAATGAAAGAATATATTATAAAAAGAAATACACCAAGATGAAAATTTTCTGATTGTTATTTACAGTCTCTATATTTTAAAACCTAATAAACAATGCAAACAGTAGAAAGATTTTTTTAAATGAAACTTTTAAGTAATTGATAAAGCTTCAAATTAAAAAAATTGGTCTCTCAAAAGTACTTAATGTAAAATAACTACATGGTCACATGGGTAAAAGAGAAATTCTTTAGTTCTTTGTTACTTATCCACTGAAACAATTGATTTGGTGAATTTTTCAATTCTTTTAGAAGTTCACAGTACCTGATTGTTGAGTCTAAATAAAATTTCATATTTCATTCAGGACAATATTACATGTCTCGTTCTCCTCTTTTCCCCTAGGGATTAAAAACTTGAGATGTACTGAATAGTTTATCTACTTCAGTTCTTAACTATTATAGCCAGTAGAACTGATACAGAAGGGAAAAGAGCTCTTCAAGTCTATTCCAACACCCTGTGGTAAATTGCACACAGCCTGTCTCTTGTTTTTTACCCAGAAGTTTTGGACTAGCTTCAGCAGTTTGTTTCTGACAACAAAACATGCAAATCCCTTAATTTGCTTCTGAACTGAAATCACCTCTAGGTGATTCTGTCCTTAAGAAGGAAGCATTTTCGTGACATCGATGTCCCAAAGTTCACTCAGAAAGGCAGCATTTTCAAATTATCTAATATATTATACAAAGTTTGTTTGAAATTCTTTTCTCTGCATTCATATTCAAATGTAGCAGAAGGATTCCTTTTATCAAGATGCTTCCCAAGGTATTTATGCAGCAAGCGTTAACAGCTATTTCTTGTTTTCTACACACTGAAATTCTAAAGCATATATAATCATGGTTCAGCTTTCTTTTTAAGTTGCAGAAGCTTGTTTTTGTTTATGATCTGTCTCAAGTCTGTATAACAGACTGTCCAGGCCATACAACAGTTTGTTTTCCAGTCTGTTTAGATGATGTAGTGTTATCTGCAGTTGTTTGTTTGTTTGTATTTCATCTTTAGGGGAATCTGGTATGCACCAGACAGCTTTGTCCTGATAACAGCATCTTATTAGAGATTGGCATTCCTGTCTGAGTTTCTCCTTGTGCTTTCATTTTCTTTGTTCCACAAAAACAAAGTAAGTTTCTTTGTTCCACAAAAACAAAAAAGTAAGCCTGGGCCAGTCTTAACAATGCTTTAGAGTTATGTAGACAACATTTCTTAGTATTTACAAGCTTGTTATTTTAGAACATTGTTATAGAAATCATTTCTAGCAGGTTAGATATTTCCTCCAGTACTTCACTTGTAATATATAAGGAGTTTTCTTTTATGTTTTAAAACAAACATTGTTCAACCCTTAACAATATTAATACTGTTCATCAAGTTTATAAATATCTGCCTTACAAAAAAAAAAAAAGGATAAAACAATAAACCATCTTTCGGTCTTATTTTAGATTCAGTTTTTCCTTGCTGTTTGTGCGGTGACAGTATTTACATTGGGAAATCAACAACAAAAAAATCTTTAAAAAGCTCTTTATCTAAAAAAGCCTCAAATGAAGTTCAAATATTTGAGAAATGAAAGTAATATCCTACTAGTTTGTAAATTACTCATCCAGACCTGATGAAATGTATCCTGAGGTACTTAGACTTCAACCTTATTCCTATAAGAAGGAATAGCCAGAATATTACAGAGCTATCATCATACTTTCAAACTCATGAAACTTCTGGGTCAGACTGTCTGTTGGTAAGGATACAGAAGATGGCAAGGGGCTAAGTAACAGTCTACACAGATTTGTCAAAAATGAATTATGTTATTCCAAAGAAACTTCAATCTGTAGTAAGGAAGAAAAAGATTTGTTGTCATATACCATAACATAAATAATGTGTGTGATCTGCCACACATCATGTTCTCACTACAAAATGAGTTAAAATTCATCTAGATCAAAATATCGTGTGTTGCATACACAATTAGCTGAAGATCCATACTGAAAAAGTAGGTTTCATGATGCAGTGTGAAAATAGAAAGCTGTGTCCACAGAAGTCTGTTCTACAACTGGCCCTATTTAATATTTTCATTAATTATATGGACAGTGGAATAGAGACAATGTTTATTAAATTTACAGATGATACCAAACTCTGAGCAGATGCAAGCACATTGAAGCACAGGGTTAGAATTCAAAATGATTTACAAAAGGAGAAAATAGTATAAATTAAATAGAGTGCAATTCAAAACAGGACAAGAGCAAAACACCACTTTAAAGTAGATATAAATAACTGCAAGTACAACATTGAAATCGACTAGTTAGACACCAGTACTGCTGAAAAATACTGAAGTACTATCTGGCTTAGTCACACACAGTGGGTATCTAGCACGGTTTGATGTATCTTATGGCATTGTGCCTGCTCTCCAGCAGCCCCTCCAGAAAAAATACCACCATTCACCTCATGTCTTACCTCGGGGTCACAGCTGCATGTCTTAGATATGCTAGGGCATCTGCAATGGCTCTTGGCACCTGTGTGTGCGGGTAACTGAACTGAGTCTTAAAACAAATACAGCCAATGGAGCCCAGAGGGCTATTTAGCTCACGTGAAAGTAAACATATACACATTGTCAAATGAATAGCTCTCCAGGCTACATGAGGCTTGATTCAGTGACCTCCAGATGCCATTTCAGGAAAGCACAGGTTTCTTATTGGTGTTGTGTCATACCTGGCAGTCCCATCTGGATCTTTCAGACACATTTGGTACTTCAGATGATATTAGGCACCTATGTGCAGGCAGCTAAATCAGGCCTTACATTTCCAGTTGCTGTTGTGGTTTCACATGACCCTTTATACATCTAAATAGAGCATTTTGGCTGTGTGTGTCAAAGAACTGACATATGTTTAAACATTTAGGCTTACACAGTCTGATATGAATTCCATCCTGACTGAATGAAAACACTCCATTCGGTTACTTCCTCAGGACTGAGGTAATGTATAAGAAAAGAAGAACCTAGACAAAATTGTTATACAAAAATTCTTCAGTCTGAAAGTACAGGAAAGGTTAATGCAGGCAGATTTCCTTGTAGCAAGGACAAGTACTGCTCCTAAATTGTAGAAACCTAGATTTAGTTTAGGCACAAGTAAAAACTTCTGACGTGTACAGAGGGTCAGGATTGTCTTGGAATGTTGTGGAAATTCTATTAGTAGAATATCTATCAGTTTCTGAAAACAAGTTGGAAAAATAGCTACCATGAATGATTTGAGTTTAGTTTATCCTGTCTTAAGGACAAACTGTTAGACCTCTCAAAATGCTTTTCAACCTACCTCTGTAATTCTATAATCTTCAAGTATAATTACATTTCTCTTCCTTCTTTTATGCTTTAGTCTCGGTATTGTGGACATTTAAGTTATCATAATTCAGGTTGTGTGTTACCATTCTAACTAAAACACGACAGGACATACCTGTAAGCTGTACTTATGGGATGGCCATAACCAGGCATATAGCGCTTCACAACTCTCTACTTTGATCAGTTTGACAGAGGAAAAATCTAAACATCTTTGGAGGGAGCAGGTCTTCCATAGTTTACACCTGCACAGAGATTTTCAAACCATGCACCACAAACCACTTCTGAACGACTCAAGTTAATATTTCCTGTTCCTCAAATAAAATATATGAAATATTCAACATTCTTTTCTAGATTGAGTCTGAAAGTTGTCTGTTCTGGAAAAAGAAAGTGGCGGAAACACTAGCTGACATTCTGGAGAGCAGCCTGGCATAATTGTCAAGAATCAGGTGGCTACTTTAAAAAAGTCCTGACTGGGCATAAAAATATCATATGCCATATGCTAAGAGTTTATTATAACTTGTGCATTACACAGAAAACAATTGGAAACCAGAGCTCTACCTTGTATGACTTTGTAACACTTTACAAAATCTTATTTGTAAAAATGCAATTCCCACAGTTCAGTTAAGATTCAGGAGTAGCTGTATTTTTAGAGAACTTACTCCTTCTGAAATACAACCTTTAGAATTCACTTTGGGATTGTGTTTTTGAGAGTAGTATTGTTGTTTGGGCCTAATTAGTTGTCCCTTATGGCAAAGATCAGCATGGTCTGCACAAGACTGCCTTTGCTTGTTCAAACCTGTAGCTGTCCTTTGTTTTCTTTATGGAATCACCATCTGCCTCTGAAGTAAGATCCTTTCTGAACCTATAGTTTCACAGACTGTCTCTGTCTCTTACAAGTATTTGTTAAACTGTAGCTGCTAAGGAATGTAGGCTCACTGAGCTGAGCATCTGCGAGGAGCTATTTGGCATACGGTGAGGATGCCAAATCGCTGAGAATGAGACTGCTACAGAAGCAACATCAATAGACAAACCAACTTCTGTGGTAAATGTGCAGCCCTTGCCTTACTTGTATGCTGTGTCTCTCTATGTGAATTTTACGTGCAATCTGGCCAGCAAAAGTAGACGGAGGTTTTCCCAATTCTTTGTTGAGATTCTTTCTCCAGCAGATCTTGGCAGATCTTCCCACAGATTTTGTTGTTAAGTACCATGCCTGTGTCTTCCTGTGCAGATAAAAGGGAAAACTTCAGTGTGCTGGCCTCTAAAGACACTATAGAGCACTCCAGTTAAATCCAAAGGTAGTCTTTGTATCTGGATAAGCATACTGAAAGACGCTGTAAAGCATTTCCAGCAAGTTTACAGTGTTAATGAACCCATCCTTTTGCTATGCTGCCTTCAGAATAAAATAAGCATAGGAAAAATGAGTTTTAAAAGTACAGTCAAGTTCTGTGGCTGAGTTTAGCCACTGAGTGTACCCTTTTTCATAGGATTATAGAATCACAGAATAGTTAGGGTTGGAAAGGACCTTAAGATCATCTACTTACAAACCCCCTGCCATGGGCAGGGATGCCTCACACTAGATCATGTCACCCAAGGCTCTGTCCAGCCTGGCCTTGTACTCTGCTGGGGATGGAGCGTTTACCACTTCCTTGGGCAAACTGTTCCAGTGCCTCACCACCCTCACTGTAAAGAACTTCTTCCTTATATCTAACCTAAACTTCCCCTGTTTAGGTTTGAACCCATTACCCCTTGTCCTATCACTATAGTCCCCAGTGAAGAGTCCCTCTCCAGTATCCAGTAGGCTCCCTGCAGATACTGGAAGGCTGCTATGAGGTCTCCACGCAGCCTTCTCTTCTCCAGGCTGAACAACCCCAACTTTCTCAGCCTGTCTTCATATGGGAGGTGCTCCAGCCCTCTTATCATCCTCGTGGCCCTCCTCTGGACTCACTCCAACAGCTCCATGTCCTTTTTATGTTGAGGACACCAGAACTGTACACAATACTCCAAGTGGGGTCTCACAAGAGCAGAGTAGAGGGGCAAGATCACCTCCTTCAACCTGCTGGTCACAATCCTTTTGATGCAGCCCAGGATATGGTTGGCTTTCTGGGCTGTGAGCGCACACTGCTGGCTCATGTTAAGTTTCTCGTTGACCAACACCCCCGAGTTCTTCTCAGGGTTGCTCTGGACCACTTCTCCGCCCAACCTGTAGCTGTGCCTGGGACTACCCCGACACAGGTGTAGGACCATGTACTTCGCATTGTTGAACTTCATGAGGGTGGCATTAGCCCACCTCTCAAGTGTGTCTCCATTGCACTCCTTTCCTAAACTGTAAGTTCTGTACTTGAAACATCTGAAGGAGTTGACATCAGCTTCTTCCCATGAAAGGTAGAGAGCAAAAAAAGCAGTCATGAGAGAAGCCTTGCATCTCTTTACTGAGGAGGAAGAACCAATACAAAAAAAAAAGGGGGAAAAAAAAACCCTAGAGAAGAGTGTGTGTTTTGGTTTGGTTTGGTTTGGTTTGTTTTTCTACAGAGCTATTATTTTACACCTCAGCGTGGTTCAGCTGAAGTGAGTTCCATGAGAAGAAGACCTTTCTGGAGGTCTTCTGAAGATTTACGACATTTCTCATCAAATTTTAGACAACACACTAGATATAAGAAAAGTTGTCTAAATCTACACACTAAAATGTCAGCAAAATAAATGCCAAATAGTGGAAGGTATTGCTGCACCCATCAGTCAAGACTATAATTTGACATTAAGAAATAATAAGCCAGGGTGATGGACCACTATTCTGAAATCAGCTCTTGGCCCATAACACAGTTCTGTAACCCCTTCAACACAGCCCACTTAGGCACATATGTCCTCTTCCCCCATCTGCTCATCATTTCACCACTATCTCCAATGTCTGTGTGTCTAACTGCAAGATCGGATTTTCCATGCATAACAGCACTTAAGTATCTTAAACCTCCTGCTCAGATGTTTTGGGGTTTTTTTCCAAATACAGTTATTTATTTGTAAAAACTGAGTGTCTGAAAGTCTGTTTGTTATGTTTTAATGAAAGCTGAGATGCCTGAGACTATCAAAGATGAGAGCCTTCACAGATATTGGTTTGCTGGACAACTGCCACCCATCCAGATTCCAGTCCGAAACATAACTAGTAGAAGGCAGAGTTCATTCTGCTAATAAGAGGTAATGGAGTCTCTTATATGTATACAAGACCTCAAATAAGTTCATAAATTAGAAGAAAATACAGTATTTTATTTCCTTACAGGTTCCTTGATGACTTAATGGGGTGAAAAGGAGACTAAGTATGGGCTATGAAAGCAATTGTAATCATTCCTGAAGAAACTTGAAACTAGAATCTGTACATACAGCTGAATCCATTTTTCTCCTCATAAAATACACAGACATATTTCCTATTAGAGGCTTGCTCCACAGGTTAAGGTATATTGAATTAAATTTCTTTTCAAAAAAGGGTAGAGAATTTGAGAGAAAAATATCAATAACTAGGTAAGGACCAAGTAATGCAAAATTTTAATTTAACACTGGAGACAGGCCCTTAAAGAAAAGAAATAGAAGTTTAACTTGGCAATCCTTTTATATTAAATTCTGTCTTGAACTAGCAAAAATGAAAAACTAAATAGACAACTAATTGTCCTGGGCTCCATTTTTACAAGTTGTGCAGGGGAGGAAGACAGAAATGGAGCAGGGCAATACAGTATGTTAGGAAATACAGAAGTGGACCAGAGTGAAAATGCAGCCACAGGAACATGTGGGTGCAAAGATTACTGCACAAATGCTGAAGCTGACCTGTCCCTTCACCAGCTGATGGTGCCTGTGGCACTTTCAGGATCACTCCTGGTCCTTGAAGGGTCATTGTATATAAGAATGAAGTGGTGGCAAAAATGGAAAGGGCAGGTCACAGCAGCTCCCCATGGTTCCTGAAATACCTACAAATTCCTGGTCATAGTGGGTCTGAACAAGAAAGAGCTGCAGTCGCAATCCTGAAGGATGTAAAAAAGGGACTCTTGGCCCTCAGCAAGCTATGCCAGAGACAGGGAAAACTGCAAGGGAAAGATAAGAGGAGAGCAGATGTTTGACACTCAGTACCAGAGAGGAAACCTATACTACGGCTGTTGAAATGGAGAGATCCCCTGTGAGAACCATGTTTCAGAAAGCAGCTGCCAAGTCAAATAGTCATTAAATCTCAGCAGAAACAAACATCATCACACTATGCTGCATCTCTTTAGTAGACCCAACAGCAGCTCACACTGGGCTAGTATCAATTGTACCATACTAAGCCTGGACAAAAACACAGGTCAAAGTGACAAAAGTGTGCACTTCTAATTCAACAGTCTGAAATGAAATGAAAAATGTACTAAAAAATGAATGGAAAAGCTGGAAATCTAGCTTGTGAATTGAACCTCTGTTCTTTGTTATGGGTAAAACCTTATTACTCTGCCTTAGTGTAAAACCCAATCTCCACATTGCTTTGAAGAGCATTTAAGTGATGCTGGATCTTTACTAGTCTTCAAGTTTGGGATAGTGGGAATTCTTACCACCTCTGGTCCCTTCTCAGTTTCTCCTGAATGCCCAACATGAGGAAGAACTTCTTTACGTTGAGGGTGGCAGAGCACTGGAACAGGCTGCCCAAGGAGGTTGTGGAGTCTCCCTCTCTGGAGACATTCAAATCCCACCTGGACACGTTCCTGTGTAACCTGCTCTAGATGGCCCTGCCTTGGCAAGGGGTTGGACTAGATGATCTCAAGACGTCACTTCCAACCCTACTGATTCTATGATTCTGTGATTCTGTGACCTATGTAACACGGTATGACATGGCTTCATGGACCTGGCCATTCTTTGTATACAGAGAAACCTCGTTAGAAAGTTAGGGAAACGAGAAATGTACAGTGGTTCATTCCACAGAGGGCACCTGTTATGTATTTGGTTGGGAGAGACATAAAGGCTAGTTATCCCAAGGCACACAGTTTAACTTCAGTCCAGTAACCAGCAACGGGCACAGAGTTAATAGGAGGGTAATTTACTACTACTTCATCAATTCAGGTGATACCTAGAAAAATAAAAGCAGGACAATTTCCTATTCTATGTCAAAGCAGAGAAGTTAAAACTAAGTAAAAACTGAAAAAGAAGGCTCAGATTTTGGTCTGTGCAGGCAAGCAGGGGGAAAATGTAAGACAGCTTTAACAGAAAAAATTGAAGATGTGCTGCTGATACTGTAACGTGTCTTCAAAGACTGTTCAGCTCAGACATGCAAAATACATTGTCCAATTAAGAAAACCCTCCACTTTTAAACAAAAAAACCCCTATGACCAAAACCAAAATCCAAAATCTATCCTTTTCTTTCCTCAACGACCCAGGATTTTCATACTATATGCTTGTATCAACCAGGTTTCTACCCTGCCTCTTTTAACTAATGCAACCTTCTATTCAGTTGTGGGGAAAGAGAAGGTAGAGTCCTACTGACAACAGTTCTGCACTGCTATTGCAGACAATCCCTTTTTCTTGGCTGGCTAAAAAGTGGAGTCATTAAGTTCCCTTTATCCAGCAGGAAACAGAAAGGAGATGAAGTATACTTCTTGAAAGACCATGACTGTGATGGTGGCCAGCCATAGCAGATGGCTTGATATAGGCCATTTATTCTTTCTGATTTCCGATAAGCTGTCCTAAAGAAAGTTGTATAAGGTGGTCCAGGGCTGAGAAAGCAACTAGATCTTTCTGTGACAGCTGGACAGGTAGAAAGTAGAAGGACTAATAACTCTGTGATTTATAGATTTGAGGAAAATAGTCTGGGAGTAAGAGACAGTGGAATTGGAGAAGTGTTAATGTTAGAAGTATAGAAATGATATTTCCTTTGTGACAGGAACAAGGAACTGATGAATTGCTGAAGAAGAACAGGAAGAAGTTGACAGACCTTGGAGAGAAAAGACATAATAAGGAATTCATAGACATCCTTTGGGTATATATTATGCTGCAGGCAAATCACATATTGCTAGTTGAGGCTACACATATTTTAAGGAGCCATCACATTACTTGGGTTGAATAAAAAGGACATATTCTGGGAAAATGATTGCATGAATATCATATAATATAAAAGTAACTCTAATTGGGGTAAATGCATGACTAAGGGCAAAGCCAGAACAACTAAGGAAATTGCCAAGGCCCAGATCCAGCAAAATATTTATACTTTCAACTTCTGACTGCTAACATTAGATGGTAAAAGCTTTCACAGCAGGTAAGATCATAAATCATTTATTGAATCTTAGCCTAAGGCTTTTACGTGTTAATCCAGTGATTTTATATGTAAGGTTTACTGAACGTATTTACAAAATTTTCAAAATTTAATTAATAGTATCAAAGTTATATAGGCTGAGGGAACTTTTTCAGCCTGGAGAAGTGATAGCTTTGGGGAGAGTTAACAGCAGCCCTCCCTTACCTATGAGGAAATTAATGCGAAGGATGGAGCCAGGCTCTTCCCAGCTATACACAATGGGAGGACAAGAGAGAGTGGGACATAAGTTGAAACAAGAGAGGTTCAGGCTGGATGTCAGGAAAAGCTTTTTCTTGATGGAGACATTCAAGTAGGGAAACAGGTTGGCCAGCAAAGCCGTGAATCCATCCTTGGAGACCTCCAAGACTCAACTAGTCAATGTCCTCAGTAACCTAGTCTGATCTCAGTGCTGACTTGGCTTTGAGCAGGAGATTGGAATAAATGGCTTCCTGAGGTCCTTTCCAAAATCAGTTTTCATATGATACTATGATCCCATGAAAAGCTTTTCACCACTTCAGTGTGCAAGCGCTGCCTTCTTTTACCTGGGAAAAATGTTTATGCTATCTTTTTGATATGTGACAATGTGTGTTTGCCCCTACTTAGGTGTGTGCCTTCATGAGATATCCTATTTAATAATTTTTAGGAAATGAAAGGACATAAAAGGAAGAAGAAAACAGCAAAGTATTTTTCAGTGAGGCTGTATGTACCATAGTGCAAAATCTGTAGAAGAAAGGTCAGAATGGATTAAAAAGAAAAAGTTAATAATAAAGTAAATGAAGCACCAGATTTATAAAATGTTTCACATTCATATTAAGAATACACAAGATTGCAGAATTAAATTGGCATGTATTACAGTAGCAGCAATGCCAATGTCTAAGTAATCTCTCACCAAAAATGTAAGCCTCTAAGACACTGAAAAGCAGAGACTCCTACAGTGCCCTAGGTTAGTGAGAAGGAATTTTCTGGACTATTTTCCTGCACATGGTCATCTAAAATCTACCTAACCTGTACATTAAAAGAGCCAACGTAATTCTTGCAAGTTGACAACTTGCATTTTATGTGGTATAAATTTAAAAAAATGTGGAAAGGAGTAACAATTTCAAACAATGATCATGTCATGTTACCATGCACAATAGCTAGTGCCATGAATAAGACATAGGTATTTCATGCACATAATAACTTTAAAAGTGGACATAAATATTCAGAATCAGCTATAGACCTACCAAGATGGTTTTCTGATATTGACATTTTTTCTGCTGTATTGATGCATTATAAGCTAGGTTAGTAAGTACTCCCAGAGTGTGCAACAGCTCTTTAGGAGCCATTAGAGCATACTAAACTAGTGACCCATGAATAACCGAACTGTCTCATTCACTCAAGGATGGATCCTTCATTCCAGTTCCTTTGTTTTAGAAGATCTTCTTTTTTTTTCTTTCTTTTTTTTTTTTTTTTAGAAAAGATCCTATTTCTTTGTCCTGGTATACTTCAGTATTAAATACTTTAGTTGTAATTTATATCACACTTCAGTTCACTGTCATCATCATTAATGAATTAGCAACCTCATGTCCTAGATTCAAGGCCACACAGATGTTTGTCAATAGAGATATAAGAAAAATAGAAGTGTTGCTTTCAAATATTGACTTTTAAAAACTTTTTACTGGCAAAACCACTTAAGAGAGAGAGTTGAATAGGCTGTTGAGCAGTATCACTGGAACACCTGATGATAATCAACTAGACATCTACACTTCTTCCATGCACTTTCTAAAGCTAATCAACACCAGATCTTCCTCCTGATCAGTCTTGTACCAAAAAAATTAAAAAGCCCACAAAAAACCCTAACAATTCACTACAACAAAAGCAATACCAAACATCCCCTCTACATTACTGTGTAAAAGAGATGAAGAAAAAAATATTTAAAATAATTGACAAAGGTGGGATTAAATAAAGTTAACAGATGGACAGTGAAATACTTCTGACCTTCTAGATTACATAGGTTTGTTGCAAAAAAACCCTAGATGATCTAAAGTTCCTTTCCAACCCTAACTATTCTATGATTCTATGATTCTATGTTGCCCAAGCAACCGTCTCTCTGTGGCTGAACGATTGAAACCTATGAATCTATAGCTCTATGAAAAATGTTAACTGACAGCACACCTTTTATGTTAAGGTTTTTTTCTCCATTGCTTCCCAGTGATAAAAGAAAAAATTAGTACACAACTAAGATATTTTAGAGGCATAAATTCTGAATCTGAATATTAAAATTGGCCATCCAAAACAGTAGTAGGGCAATGAAGACTATATGGAACAGTTCTGGTTCTGACTCTTCCAACCTGTTGCTTTACCTCCTTCTGGTTTTCTACAGTCAGTGTCTGTTACATTCAGAGTCTGTGGGTGCGCATCTTATATACATATAAACACAAGAACTTACTCTTATTAGGATTGAAATGTTGAAAGTCTAATCATTATTGGTCCAGATTTAATAGTAATAGAAAAAGAAAGAATCATAATGCGATTAAAATTCTGTCCCTTTTTCTGGTGTCATTCTTACTCTTGCCTTCCTCCTTGGGATCTTAGGGTCAGTGTTCTATATGTAGCCAATGTTTATATGTGGTAGTCTTTACATATGGGTAGATATTAATTCTTTTTTAACAGTTTTTCCCAGATCTGTTTCTGTAACTGGCCATGGATGAGTTGTTTATATCCATGGGGTCTGAAGTGCTGTCCTATGACCCATCCCTTATGACCCCAACCGTACACCACATCCCATGCCCCCACTTCTCAAGCTCTCTGCTGTTGTATCAGGCCTGTTTTTCGCTACCTTATGTCATTACCTTAGTACTATATATATTTTGTTCTGCACAGAACAACTGCTTGTTTCTGCTGTCTGTAGAAAACAAGGGTTTCACCATATACAAATGACAAAAATAAAACAAATGAGCTGTAGACACCTAGTCAATTAGAGAAATTGCTATGACAGCTAAACCAAGTGAAGTAAAGCTGCAGACAGGAGAAGACAAGTTCATGAAGAGCAGGTGTGACAAACCTCAGTCCTGAGGCCAGACAAATACAGTGCAAAACTCATGGCTTACCACTAGCAATGGCAACGTTTTATTGCAGGGCTGAATGTTTGCATATTTTGTTGAGCATGTACTGTGATATAAGGTAATAGACACTTGCTCAAGGCTCCCAGGTTCCTGCAATATCAAGACACAAAGGTTCAAGTTGAAGGTGGAATGAAAAATCTGAACTCTGAATTTCCTGTCTTTTGTAAGCTTAAGTCAGACCTTATCTTTGCTTATTAATAGCAGGGCTTATTAAATAACAGCTAATGGCAGGGAAAGTAATAAAGGTACTATGCAGTGCATATTCAGTGGCCTATTAATTTTGAAAAAAATAAACCCTTATTCTTGAGTTTGAAGATGTTTTAAATTTTAAGGAGCTCTCTATACTACTACATGATTACTACGTTTCACAATTATAATAAACATTCCCTGGTAAATAATTAGGTAATAAATATTCTTTCTCCTACCCCCTACTAAGCATATATGATTAAGATCCTGGATGACACTATGAACTCTTCTGCTTCCTTACGTCACCTCTAGATTTCAGGTGGGAGATAATCAATCCCATTTTATAATGGGAGATTACTAGCTGTGATGATTCTGCAGATTTTTTTTTCATCAGTGTCCTTGATCCTGCTACCCCCACAGTTCAACAGCACTGAATTTTCTGGTCTTAAAATCATGCTACAAAGCCTGTCTATCCAGACTTTCTCTGAAGAGGTCGTATAAAAGAAAACTCATAGGAACTTGGCTATGGCAAATGAATGTGCTTTCCTCAATATTTCCAGCAAGTCTTACTCTTCTCCCCTTTTCCTAGAGCAACACAGGAACGCTGTGACATCTGAGGTAGCTCATTTTGTTTTCCTGGACAAATTGGTAAAGTTTTGTAAAAACAGTTAGTTTAGATGACATATTTGCTTAAAAAAAAAACAACAAACCCCCCCCCACAAAACCACCACCCCCCCAAACAAAACTCAAACTCCCAAGTTTTGCATTTGCATTGTTAAATTTCTGATCTTTATCATTGAATCAATATTTATTTTAATATTTCTGCTCAAAATTATCAAAATTGCTCACTGAACAACAATCTGTTTCAATAGAAGCAGTGCCTTTCTTCTCCCAAGGGCTCTTTGCCTACTTTCAGAGTTGTTAAATGCTCATTTTACCCAAGAAAGTTTCTAAGCATGATTATCTTGCATCAGTTCCAGTCTCAGGTCCAAAATAATGTGTCTGTGCTATATTAACCACCTATTAGATGAGGAATATCTTTTTCTCTTAATATCATGCAAACCAGAACAGTTTCAAAAGGTAGAGATAAGAACGTAACCCTAGGATCAGCATCATTGTATCCCATCTGAATATAAAAACATGCATCAATTTTTATTTCAGTTCTTACAGGCTGCTAGTTATTATATTAAACATGAAGACTTTGCTGCATGAGTCCCAAATTCCTGCAGATAGAAGACAAACAAGTTCCTGTGGAGATCATTTGGATGCTGCTAAATTGTGATAAAATTGTTTTATTGGAGTACTTAAAATCTTGATTTTTTTTTAACTTGGACATCAAAAAAATGAAACAGGATTATGCACGAATAATACTGTAGTTAATGGGAATTATGCTGCAAAAAAGCTGGAGTTTTCTCTCTTTCATGTAAAGAGGGTGGAAAGCTCCATACTTCTAGTTTTGTGAATCCATGTTTTCTTCAGAATGAGTTTCAGCCCACCTCTAATTTCCCACACAAATATTTGTTCTTCCCGAAGCTTGAAAAATAATGGTACTGTTCCTTTACTCACCCTCCCTAAATGAAAATTATTAACCTCTTTGCCTAAAAGAAAGACTAGTAGCTTATTTATTTCAGCCAAGGTATTTCAGAACTCAGAGTTTCAGAGGAGAAACATGATTTTAACTGAAAAAAAAAATAAAAAGCACACATACTTCTTGCAAAAAGATTTCTACTTGCCACCTGTACAGGCTACTACAAGTGTCTAAACCTGAAAAAATAAAATATTGTACAGCATTTCAGAGCTTTTATACTGTGATTGTAAAATATCTGGGAGGCTTGCCAGACTCACTCAAAAGAATAACACAGCATTTTCTCATCACTAATAACAATGACCTGAAGTCACGTTGAAGATTGTAAGGTCAATTTCCCTCTTAAATCGAAAAAAGAAAATAGGAGAACAGATGTGGGTAGTTGCTTCTGTATTTATAAATTGCATGACAGCTGGGTTAGGCTATATAATCTCCAGTCTGTGCATTTAAGGTGTTTTTTATTGAATCGTTCATATTAATCAGATTAAATTGTTGAAGTGCATTTTTAAGATATTGTGCAACATAGATGAATTAGCCAATTTCATAGTGTACATGGAAAATTGATCATTTTTCTTCATTAAATATGTTCAGATAAGTTTACCAGGTGGAATGCACATTTCAAGGAGAATTTTCTGGGTTTGAATGATCAGTTCTGAATTGACACAGCATACAGGCATGTGACAATAAAATTAATACATTTTAAATAAACGTATAAATTATACTTTTTTTATTTTTTATTTTTCATTTTTTAATTTTTAATTTTAATTTATACTACCAGATATTGGATTATTTGGTGGGTTTTGGGGTTTGGCTTTTTTGTTTTTAGTTTACAATTGCAGCAACAGTATCTGTGTGAACAACATCCTGAGAACACTTATTCCATCATTTTAGCAGGGTATAATTCTAGAAAGAGGAATTTTTATGCCTACAGAAATTCTCACCCTGCCTTATTTCATACATTAAACTGACCATTTTGTCATACACGTAATTTCTTCTTACTGACTCACCATGTCTATGTGCTGAAACACAGGCTACGCACCAATATTTTTGTCTACTATTTCTTTACATTAAAATGCCAACCATCTGCTTGAGGATGACAGCGTCTAGGCAAGTCTTTGCTTTAAATCCCAGCACTTTCTTTGTAATCCTTTATTGGGTGAAGCATGTAAATCACATTTCACCTCTTTATACTGTGCAAATCACCTACCTACACATTTTAACATTAGACATAGTAACCTACTGAGTCTCTGAGAAGAAAAAGGAACTTCATGAGAACAGTTTATTTGAAATATTTTAAATGTCTATCACAGAATGAGATAGATCTTT
Source organism: Strigops habroptila (assembly GCF_004027225.2). Lineage (NCBI taxonomy): Eukaryota > Metazoa > Chordata > Aves > Psittaciformes > Psittacidae > Strigops > Strigops habroptila. The sequence continues at coordinate 89,576,464 of NC_044278.2, read as the reverse complement.
GCCTTCTTTCTCCTTGACATAAGGAGAGACTAGGTGAATAGTTGGACTTAAAGGATTAAACTTCTAACACTTACATTGGAGTATCAAGCAAGAGCTTAGAAGAGAGATCTCAATTAACTAAGACTGAGAGCTAAACCATTTTCTAATCTTTAACCAAGCATTTGATTCATAGTTTTTTCTCTAACCTATGTCATGTACACATCAATTATTTCAGAAAAATATTTTGGTGAATAAGGCAAAATACTCTTTGATAGTTACCAAACCACAAGGGAAGAGAGTTTGGTATCTGTTCAGAAGGGGTAAGGAGAAAAGGGAAGTAGAATGAATCAGTTTTAGCATACAATATTCTCTCTCCACTGAATTTTAGAAAAAATGGTGAGACAAGTTACAGCAGCCCTCAGGCAGCTTAAACTTGTGCAGTCAGCCTTTACACATCAGATTGTCCTAAGTCTCTCTGACATTGGCAATTTTACAAGGGTCACATCCATATGTGAGTGACCTGCTTCTGAAAGACAACTGAAATGCTTAAAATTTACACAAGAAAATACATATGTATTTGTTTTCACAGTACTCCGCACAATATAATACTCCTCTTTTATAAGGTCCATTTTAATAACAAGTGATTACATTTTATGGATGATGTAAGGGATGGACTCCCATACCAGACAGATCAAAGTTCCCAGGTGCAGCACCATGAAACCAGAGCCTTTGAGCCCTCCAAGGGTGATAGCTTTGCTCCCTTTATTCCATCTCAGCAGCTGCAGCCTCTACAGGAGATGAAGGGCAACAAGAGCTCCTTGGGTCCCTTGATAAGACCAGGAGTGGCATTTCCTCCTACTGCAGCCCTGTCAGCCTCCCAGCTGTGCTGTGTTGGCTCAGCATTCCTATTAGGGCCTCTGAGCACTGCAGTAAATAGTAAGCATTAAGGGATATAACATGCTGCAAAGTCTAACAGTGTTCATGCGTCACTAATTACCATAATGAGAAACTTGCGGCACGTCAGCCAAGAAGAATTTGCATTCATTGTTTTTCTCATTCTCCAGCTAGAATAGAAAGAATTCCCATGACTCTACACTTGACCTTGAGGGCTTCTTGTCCTCCTGTGTGTAGATATTCCTTACAGATGCACATAAGGTGGATGAATAAACATGGGTTTAAACCCAGAAATGCCTACTCTGCTACTAGGCCTTCCTACTAAGTGTATAAATATATATATGTATACTAGTTGTATACATATACAAGTATGTATATGTATACATATACATGTATGTATACATGTATATGTATACATACATTCTCTTGTATACAAGAGAAAGAAATGTTGAAATTTCATCTGATCTCAGTTGGGACAGGCACATTGAAGAGAAACTGCTATTTTCACACTCCGCCCCTAATTTTCCATAAAACTCTGCTGCATGTTAGCTTACAGATAGAGACTCATGAAGCCTAGATTCCTATTCCACTAATACAGGGTTAACATTAGAACTACTTGAATATTAAACATTCCCGAAGTACCACTATTAACGAGAACAACTTCTAAACAGGGTATTTTGTTGAAACTTGTCTTCTGTGCTGAACCTATGTTTACTGGAGACAAACCAATGAAGAAGGTTTCTGGAGTGCAAGATATTATACTGAAAGGCCTCCCAGGTCATTGATTCCTAACCCCTGCTCTAACAGGCATTTCCTGCATCCTATAATCCCATTCAAAAATGTATTAAGCTTCACTTTAAAGATACTTGAGTTGTTTCCCTCTGTTGCTTTTATTGGAAGGCAGTTCCAGACAGGTGGAAGGTGGCTAGACAGTTGTATTGATCTCTAAATTCCCTGGAAATTCTATTTATAAAATGTTAAGCATTTTGTTAAGGATTTCCAAATGGGTGTTTCTGATTGCTCAATACATAGCAATTGTTCTGCTGATAACAATCCTCTGTGTGTTTCATTTATAATGATCCATTTTATTTTCCTTGTAAGAATAGCATATTGCCATTTCATGCAGCTGTTACATGCACTTTATGAGTGTTCCACTGTTTTTTTAATATAATTGACTCAGTTCTTTGAGTTGCCCAGCACCTTACCCCTGATTTTAGTGAAAGAGCCTTAAGCAATACCCTAAGGTAAGCACTGTATCCTAGGACCTTGTTTCAGGTAGGCACGTTTCTTTTTTTAGTCGTGTATTTGAAGTGATCTCTCTCTGTGCACAGATCTGATTAATACAAAGTACTCAGTATAGCATTTCTAAGATCATAATGTCTTTGGTTTTACTGTATCTGTAACCATTATAGCACACTTTTTTAAAGTTTCACCCTTAAATATGAAGGCCACATTCTGGTTTCAGTTATCTGAGTTTAAATCTGGATTAAAAAGTGAAAAATAAATTACTCTGGAATTCTTTTCTGTTTAAAGAAAAATAAGATTTAGCCCTGCTTTTCTTAAAGAGCCTGAACATAAGAGGGAAACTAAATACCATGGATGGTAGCAGTGTGTTCACTTCCTGTAGTCACACTTGCTGTCATGATTCATTTGACTTTGCTCATTGACTACAAAGTATGGTTACAATGGTGGTTACGATCCCAATAGATATCTCCACTGCACCATCTCTATGAAAGTAGGTTGATACTGCTCAATTGTATCTTAGCTTTAAGGATCAAAACTGATCCAGCATTTGGTCTGGCTTCATGTTTGAAGGAAGTGATACTCTTAAGCACATAAATTCTTTTTGAAGAGAAAACAGAAGAATGCTACTGGGAAACAATTAAACCTACATATCAAACTTCAGCGCAGGTACATTCTGCATCTCACTGTCATATAGAATACCTGATGATTTTGACTGTTCCTTTTCTGTATCTGTCTTTTACACTGCTACCAATATTCATTATTAAATGAAAACCTGACCACTTTGAAGTTAATAGAAAAAAGCCTTCCTACTTTTAATGTGGGTTATTATCTTTCAGTAAGGTTACTGCATAGATTGAATCTTTGTGCTACCAGCAAGCGCTGTCCCTTGACTTGAAAAGGACTTTGCAAACATGTAGATGTTCATGTTATTATATCCCGCTGAGGGATGTGAACATTTTACTTTAAAAACAGCCTTAAAAAAATAACAGCTAGTAATCTATCTCATTGGACTGCTGTGAGATCATTCATATAGTACAAATTAATATTTGTACTGTGAAGCACCTTTGGATCTTTGAATGAAAGATGATGTGTTTAAATGAAAAGTATTAAAATTCATCTCTGCATGGAATTTTTACAGAAAAAAGTGATCAATTCAGTTTAATTAGTCAACTAATAAAAAATTATAAATGCTTGACAATCTACAATTTAGATTTCTCAATGGAAACCAGTATTATGCTTAGATTATAGTCAGAATAATACTATTAGTAGAGTGACTGACTCAAATTACTCATGACTGAAAATCTGATTACCACAAGGGATCATGCTGCTATCATAGACTTCACATAAGCTTCCTTTCATCTTTTTATTACAGCACCAAATTTCTCCCTCTGTGCAGAGGGTGTACAGCATTTTCAGTTTCCAGTGTCTTAAAACTGCTGCTTTGATATTATAATGCACATCTTGTGAATGATGGGCCTCAAATTAATTTTGTTCTTACAAAGAAGAAACTACAGACAAGGACAACTCTTTTTAATAATATTATTTACAAGGTGCTAATGTGCATTTTGTTACTTGTCAAAACAGTGGGAATGATGTTCTCATTCCATGTTAAATATAATCAGCTAATACATTCCAAAGGATATGCAGGCAGAAGAGGTATCTCATATTTTCAGCTTTATTGCAAATTTCGTGATTTGCCTTCATTTGTTCTCTCTCTCAGAATGCAAAAGTTTAAGTTATACCTCCATTATGCTCAAAAGAAATCCATTATAGAGAAGTTGGGTTTCCTGAGCTGCAAGGGTATACATGTTCTGGTATGTACATATCAATAAAGATCTTTTAAAGGAAATAATTGTGAATTAGATTGAGTACAATGAATTATTACACAAATTTTCTGCTGGGATTAAAAAAAAAAAAAGAAAAAAAGATAAACACTCTCTAGCCTTTCTACCTTTTAAAAACACTTATTTATTTTCTCTCTCTCCCCGCCCTTTCCCCCCCCCCCGACAAATTATGCATAATACAATATATTTCTTTTGGCTAAGTAGATTGGTTTACAGCTTATTTAGTTGGGACATTGAAATAAATTATTTTTATGGTCTTACTTAATCAAAAGGGGCTCTACAAGCTTGCAGTAAAAATAAACCCTACCCCAAAGAATTTACAATAAAACAAGATGTAAAAGGTACATGAAATACAAAATAGAAAAAGAAGGATAACAGAACAGCTTTTTTTATTCTAGAATAAAAAAACAATAAATAACAAAAGTAGATGAACAAATAAATAAAAAAATATAACTATTTTTTATTCCAGAATAAAAAATTTCAGGTACAATTTGTAACAAATCAGACTACATATAGTCTTCTAACTGCATTCACCCCAGGGAAGGATGCTTGGCAGCCAGCCTCAGTAGCTGTCTCCTCTCTCGGGTAGATTAGCAGTATTTGCATGAGCAGTTCTTGGCTTTAGATCCTTTCTGGGCCTTGTATAGTTTATGCAAGGTCTATTTGTAAATATGTGTGTATGTGTATATATATAAAATAGATACATTTTTTTTTGTCATTATGTGTGCATGAGTCTGGGTGTATATGTGTGTATATGTATTTATTGATGGGAGAGTTGAAGACTTTAAATGAATGTGCCTGAAATAATGACACAATATAATGAAACAATGATGTTGCAGCTTACCTGAAAGGTTTTTTCTAGCATGAAAAAGTGGCCATATGTTGCATATCTTGAGAGGGTGACTAAGGACGTAGGGGACTGTAGGAATGCCCCCAACGTGGTAAGTAATCGCAGAATCGCAGTGGTTGAGGTTGGAAGGGACCACTGGTGGTCATCAAGCAGGGTCACCTAGAACACACTGCTCAAGTTTGTGGGCTCTTGCGTATCTCTAGGGAAGGAGACTCCACAACCTCCCTGGGCAACCTATTCCAATGCTCAGTCACATCTGCTCAGCACAGTGGGAGAATACCTCCTCTCATCTGTAATGCCTTATTGAAAGCATTTGTTGGAGTGTGGAATCCACTGAACCATGCTAGGATTTAATTTAAGAGGGAAGTGCTTGGGTCAAAAGAGAACTTAAGAATGAGCTAATATTTATAAACCAGTAAACTAAGACCAAAACCGACCTGGAGAGAGAAATTACCTGCTATTCAAATAACTAATAACTAATAACTAATAAGAACTAATAATAACTAATGAGCTTCAAGAAACCCACTGAATTCAGGCATTTCTACTATTAGTAAATCCTAATAGAATAATAATTTATACACCATAAATATAAAAAAAATCAAGTGCTTTTTTTAATACATGTAGAATTCACCTCACCTGTATTCAAATGTTTAATAATCTTCAAACCTATATTTTGTATTTTTATAATTTTAAAACCTGATTTCACAATCTAGGTTGACTATACAGTCTCTCTGGAGACTCTTTCACTTTCTCCAGAGAGAGAAATTGTCTCTGGAGAAGCCTGCTTTGCGCTACTAACTATAGAGAAACCTAAGGCAACTCCAGTCTTTATTAATAAAGAAGTGCTTCGTTTCAGGTATTTATAGATGGATGGATACCTAAATGAGGTGATTATAAGATACAACTCTCCTTTATGCTTCTCTTTACATCTCAAGGGTAGCTACATCATGTAAATTCAAATTTGTAACAGTGATAGTTGTTTTCAGGGAAGAAAAGCAAGCAAACAAACAAATGCACAAACAAACAAAAAAAAACGCACCTCACCCCCCCCCCAAAAAACCCCCAAACCAACCAAAAAGTAGAGTTAGGAAGTGAGACAGCAGCCACAGAAGGAAGTGGGTTCATATTACTTTTATCCAAGCAGTACAGATCCTATGTTATGCATATACTTTTCGGATTACAGAGCATGTAGGGATGCATTACAAGAAAGGGAACTCACTACATCAAGCTGCTGAGATACAGCCAATACATAGCTAAGATTACAAGAATCATGGGAGAAGGAAATGAGGCAAGGGGAAATCTGGTATTGTAGTTTAAAGGCCAGAATAAACATGACAGACAGTAATTATAAAACCTGATCTTGGGGGTTTTAGGAATTTTACATTAAATCTCAATGGATTAAATGCTGAAACATTCCAGATAAAAGAAGCTAAAAGCTTGTCCTCACAATGCCTAAGATGGTAGAAAAAAGAATGCATGGTCAGGTTTCTTCTTCCTTACTTTTCTTCCAGTCCCATGATGCTTCAATTCTTGAGTATAAAATACACAACAGGCTTAATGGCAAGGGACCCCCACATTCATCAGCTAGCTCCTTTTGTTCTAAGAGGCAGGGTTAGGGATCCTCTAGGCTAACATAACAGAGGAATTGCTGCTTGGAAAAGTGGTTTAAGCATTAGGACACAGTACAGAAGTACATCTGTGACTGCTGTGATCTGTGCCAGACTAAATGTTAGTCATAAATATTGGGCAGAGAGGATATGCTAGATATTCAGCACAACCAAGATGGTGAATCTCCTTAGTATGTGTAGTAACAGGATATTAAATTAAAAAAAAAAAAATTTATCTTAAATGGAGAAAACTTCAGTGCCTGTCATCCTGCCATTTTCTGAGTCTAACACACCTATGTTCTGCCCAGTTTGTTTTCGAGATTCCTGAATACCCTTAAAGATCTTACTGTCAGTTTCTTTGTGCCTCAGTTTTCTATGTTTTTTCTCTTTCAACAATATTATTTTTTCCTCTTCTGACAATATTTTCTTTTCCTCTTTTGACAATAATTAAATTTCCCTGGAAAAGTAGAGGAATTCATATTTGTAAACTGCTCAAACACCCATGTAGTGCAGACCAAATAAGAACCTAGATAAAAAGGTTAAAAACTAAATGCAATTGTATTTCCTATACTCCTCTCCCACCACTCACAAAAAGCAGAGAGTATAATAAGAACTAGCAGACAGAGCTTTCTGGAAAACCTCTTACTGCCTAAAATAATGAGGAAGTTGTTCGGTCATACTTGAAATATTACTCAATTCTGTCAAGGTCAGATTCTGGCAAGTGTCATTTTCTATTTGCTACATGAAGTACTATCTGCTCAAGTTGCTGTGGAACTACCCCAGGGCTTTCAGAGTTGTTACATGTAGCTTTTCAGAACTGTTTTGCCTAACATTTTTATCTACTTCTGTTGCTCCTTTGTTACAGCTCTACTTGTGTTTGTTTTAATTTTCCATTTCAAATTATGTTGACCCAGTCTCATTCCAAGTTAGTTCATTGTGCTTAAAGATACATACGTTAATACCTGTTTAAAGTACGCTGGAGAGACTTAAGGCTTCACAGTCATTTTGTATATGATACACTGTGCAGATAAAGACAGGCAGGAAGAAAAGTGTATAATTTATAAATAAGATTCCAAAGGGTGTATTCTAAATATATGTTAAAAGATATAAACCATGTCTATCAAATAAAAAAAAGAGAAAACTTTTCTGTTTTCAAGTAGTTTGTATATACTGACTCACATTCAGAGTGAAATTTCTCTGCATTCAGAGTGAAAATTATCTGCATTTCCAAGGTGAAAGGTCAGCTGAAAAACTTTTGTATAATGTCACTCAATATTTTACTGTTATGTCCTTATATGGGAGAAGACTTCTAATGGAAAAGCTGCATTATGTTAATCAATGGAATCTAGAAAAATATACAAAGCTATATTTATTATCCCTGTCTTTTATTTTTTCAGGAAAATAACGCTTCTATAGCATAAAACCATCCAGCTTTCTCTATACATTTCACAAATTTCTCCATTCAAACCGATGAGCTTAATTTCTCACTTGTAATGATATTGCTCTCACAAAAATACTGTGACACTAAAATGTAGTTGCTGACATGTTAGCTGTGTTCTACCATTCAGTTGCTATTTATTTTATCATTTCAAAGATCATGTTTAAAAACCAAGAAAGCACTAGCACCCCTGCATAGGAACAGGATGCTAATCTTGATGAGATATAATCCTTTTACTGCTGTTACTGTTTTAATCTTCCATAAAGAATCACCAGTTAACCTGACTGCTGTCCAGGTCCCCTCTCTTTGACAATGGCCAGGGATGATAATATCCTGGAGTCCTAATGCACTGACACTCTGCCAAGACGTGATGCTCTGCTGAATGTGGGGCACCGCAAAGCTAAAGTGGGAGCAAAGGTTGTGGATTAGAATGAATTAAGCAAACATGGATTAAGAAAGATCAAGGATCAGGGACACAGACTCATTAGGCTCTGTTTAGATAATCTGCTTGCTCTGACTAACATTTTCTTCTAGTGCTACGTCTGAAGAAAATGTACTTGAAGCTCACTCTTGTCAGATCCTGAAAGACTATCGGTAAATCACACAGACAAGATGCTACCCTGAAATGTAAAAACTTTGCCAAGGAGTGATATTGACCCTGATCCCCAGATACCAAGTACTGTGATGGAAAAGACAGGTCTGCAATCCCAGATGATGAAATCATCAGGTCAGTTGCTCTAGCTCAGTCAGTACATAACTGGGGAAGAACAGAGAGAAGTGACAAAAGATACTGTAGTAAACTCTGGAAAAGGACAATAGGAAAAACCAGAAGGGCATTCTCCAATGTTATGCATTGCTGGCAATGACAGAAATGTTGACAGAAAAGACATGTCATTTCAGAGGAAATAGGTTGCAGAAAAACACAATCCTACAAACTGATCAGAGAAAACTCTCAGGGTAACAAAAGCTGTGGGAGAAATTTGAAATGTGTAAAGTTCCCATAAACCACATAGTGAGTAGGGACATGAAAAGTGTGAGTAGAGATATTAGGACATTTACTGGCTAAGATAAGTATCATAAAGAATTGGATCTGCCAGTCAGTAGAAAAACAGTGTCCTGACTCATGTGCATAAGGTCAAAGTTGTTGGAAAAATAACAAGGAAATCTTACCAAATCTCCCACACTGAGATCTGTCTTTTATTGATGCATACTCCTCTAGCTCGGAAAGTTAAAAAACAAAAAAGAAAAATCTATCAAAGAGCTGAAAAGAAAATATAGTAGACATAATGCTACAGGAACTATCTCAAAAGTGATGACGTGTGCTGAACATATCTCACCCTGTAAGACCTCATAAGATCTCACATCCTAATCCCAACCTGCTTTTGCTTCTTTAAGTGACACCGAGAGAATGATTATTCTGTAGAATTTAGAAACAGAAGAAACATCTATAGTCAAGTTGCTTTTTTATCTGTCACTGCAGGATTTTTCTTAGTGGTACATTTTAACTGATTTGCCACAGTAGCTATACCACAGAAGTGCTGAAGAATTTTGCAGATAAACCAATAAGATTTTTGCTTAAGTAACAGTGTATAGCCAGAAATGGTTCCAATAAAATTAGGAGAAGGGTTGACTTCTCACTAAGTAGCTCATGGAAAAAATACTTACTTTCCTGTCAAGGAAGATCTTACAAACTGCAAACTGTAAAAAGAAATATATTTAACTCCCAGTCATCTTCACAATTTCATAGGACAGGGGTGGTTCCAGCATACAGAAGAACTACAGGGTATATGAAGAAAATATTAAAATCAGAAAAAAATATCAGAACAATCCTTTATTCACATAAAAACAAAGGACTGAATTTGTCCCTGAAAGACTGTCAGAATAGAATGTGACTTACTTATCTCTAAAAACTCATACATTCTAAAAAGAATAAATAATGTAATGATTCATGTTTGCCTCACATTCATTTTGCTTTTGTATTTTTCCAGAAGAAAAAATAAAAAATAAAGAAAAAAACACAACAAAAAACAAACCTGAACTTATTAAATGGGTTTTGTTTTCTTGTGTTTCCATGTTTCGGCATCCAGTGAAATATACAAAAAATTACTAACACAGTGCTGGATCTGAATTCAGTCCAATGTAAATACTTCTATAAAAAAGCAGATCAAATAAGGACAAGGATTCAGCTGTCCCAGGACCCTTCCTTCAATAGACATGAGTGTGGGGAACAAGCATGCCTAGAGTGATCCTTTCTTCTGGCATGCTCTTACAGCAGTAGGGGTCTGAGCAACTTCCTGTGATGAAGGCTCCAGACTTCTGTGTTCAATAAAGAAGATGGGTCTGTCTTCAGTCCTTTTAAGAATCTAATTACACCTTTGGCTTCTTCAGCATCTTGTGGCAATGAGTTCCACGATTTAATTACAGGCGTGCTATGACAAAGTACTTCCTTTATTTATTTCAAGACTGCTGCATGAAACTTGCTTTGAGTGCTCTCTAGCTTTTGCATTGTGAGAAATAGTGAACAGTTAAACAGTTTACCATACATCTGTGATAAAGGGCAAATTATCACCCTTCAAACAACTTGAGCTAGCTGGTTTCTCATCAGGATCCCTTAGAATGGAATACACTGAAAAAAAAAAGAGAGATATGGAAACTCTATTTGTGTGAAAATTGCAGTATCCTCAAAGGGGAGGTGAGAGAAATTATAGCAGTTATTTGTTCACAATCTGGGGTGCTTTTGTTTATATTAATTAAGGAAGCCTTGCTTTTAATCATTTGCACAAGTAGAATTTAAACTATCTAGCTGTGGGAATGTTCTAAGATATATGCATTTTTAAATGGTATTCTGTTAATGTAAGGGTAGAACGATTCCTGAAAGTACAAAGTTCATATACATGATTACAAATTCCTTTTGCAATCTGTGTACTGCCTTATTCACTCCCTGATATTTAAGGGCACTTACTGAGGAATGTAAGTGTTATTACAGTGAGTGACATACCATATGGCAAGCAGGATCAGCTGCAGCTTTGCACACTGTTGTCATTTTTCCCCTTGTGCTACAGTTTTACATGATGTAATGTTTTTTTGTGATTGTTCAACATTCTACCACTTAAGCCTGCCATATTATAAAATGTCATTTTAGGGGGTTGCGACGGAACCTACTCACCGTAAGTCTACATTTGTTTCACAGATGTCTATCACATTGTCATCCCACAGGTGCACTCAAACTTTATAATTTTCCTATGCCTCAGCTTCTAATGTAAGAAAAATGTATTATGCAAGATGAGGAAATGGCAGCCAAAAAGTAAGTGCTGCTAAATGTCACTTTACAGTACAACATAGGCATGCAAATGCAAGTAACATTACAGGGTGATAATATTTGCACTCTCAGTAAAATGTGATGTGCAAATGATAGTGTAAGGGGCAGGTCCTAAAAAGTAAAGGCCCTCTCCAGGGTGAAAGTAAAAATCATAAATACGTGGGAGAGTCCTTAATATGGGACAAATTTTATTTTTCTCTGCTTCTGGTCAATTGTCATCAATGAAAAATTTCTAAAACTGAATTCATCTGCAGGTTGTTTTCTGTCTTAAGTGGAGTTACAGATAGTGTAAACGTAGTCCCATTGCTCAGTTCTCAAAGAGTGTTATAAAATAAGCAATGTGGAATTTATAGATAAAAAGAGAAAAAAAAAAAGAAGAAAAGAAGCTAAATAATAAAGTAAGTTGAGTGCAATTCCACATTGAAGGAAAAAAGCAGGTTTACATGACTGTTCCTGCAAAGTTCATACAGCTATGAAGGATGTTCTCTCTTCTGTTCATTTCACTTTACTTTGCCTCACTTTTCCTCTTTTCTCTGTCTTCTTTCCTCTTTCCTCTTTCCCCTTTCCTCTTTCCTCTTTGCTTTTTTCACCTCAGCATGCCATGCTTTTTTCCATCGGTAAGTCATCAGCAACGTTCTGGTCTGATTCCATTTCAAGGTCAAACTCAGCTGCATATCTACATGAATGACCCATTTGGTTCAGTTAGGCTGCTAGCATACCTAGACACACTGGGAAGAAAAAAAATGAAAAAAAATGACAAAAGAAAAATCTGTCCAGCAGGAAATGTCATTGGTTAAAAAAAAAAAAAAAAAAAAAAAAATTCAAATCTCCATTTGCACCAATCAGGAAATCTTTGAAAGAAAAAAATTAAGAAAACCTTCAATAAAAATTTATTAAAAAACAAAAACAAAACCAAAACACTTTTCTGAATTAGAGCAGTATTTTTAATAAAAATACATTCAGTGTACAACAATAAATATTGATTCACAACCAATGTTATTTCTTTGCTCAAATAAGACATTTTTAATTTTGACAATTTGAAAATTAAAGACTGGGTAGATGTGAAAATAACAAAAGATAAATTAAAATGTAAAGGAAAGGACCAAATCAAAATATAACTAAACTTTTAATTAATTTGTTCATAATTTTGGAGTACATGTCAGTGTAGTTCAGTACATATAACCCTATATTCTGAAATCATACTGGTTTTGGTACCAGCATATAGTTACAATAAAATTGTGACTTGTTGATTTTTAAATTAATTGAGATTAGATATGGCCTAATACTTTTGGTAAATTCTTCTCTCACTCATGCTGAAATTGTAACAAGAAAACATGAATTTATTGCTGCCAAAGTAATAGAAAACTTTTATGATGTTTTATAACTGCAGTTATAAAGTTCAAGTTACTATTTTGTTTGAGGCTTTTACTACTTGCTTTCCTTGTTTGTTTTTATCAGGACTGGAAGACAAAGTAGCCTGGTAATCAAAACCACTGCAACAGGAAAGTTGAAAAACTCTTGTCCCTCATTAATATTTGTATTTCACATCTTATTTAATCTACTTTAAGCACTCATTTACCAGATATATTCTGACTGTACTTTGTTAATAACTGCCGAGCAGTAGTGAAATATGTGCTTAAAAATACATATCTTAATTTTTCTTTGCAAACAACAAACATGATTAGAATATTTCTTTGCAACAGAGAGGTTTCTGTAATTAAATATACGCAATAAATATCACTGCTGTCAAACAAACACCTAAGGCCTAATTTTTTTTCCATTTGGAAATCTGGAAGTCTGTTAAAGAAAAATGTTTATAGAGAAAACAGTCTTTAGTTAGAAGTCTGTTAATTTTATACAGTTATTGTCACTTCTTTTACATGAATTTATATTAATGTGTTATTGAAGGATTTGTATTTAAATAACAACAGCTGTCAACTTTTATGGCTTAAGATATTGGCACAAATACAGTAGAAAAGTACTGAAAAGTCTATTGCAATTGAATATGGTTGTTTAAAAACTGTACTTTCCTCTTAAAGATTTTAGTTGAGGTGAGCTTACTTGTTATTTATAAAGGAGTCAGAAACCATTTCTCTTTAGAAATTTCACTCTCACATTGCTAATGCCAGCTGCAGGTATTGTCCCAGCTGAGACAGAACAGGGTGATTCTTTTTGTTCACTCTGATTCTGCAATTCTGTGAAACTTAAAGAAGTTGAGAAACAAGCAAAAAGAAAGCTATAGAACAAAAAAAGTAAATGTGACTTTAAAGAAAACAAAGTCCTAGAAAATGATAACAACAGGCTACTGAAAAAGCAGATATATGATGATCATAGAATCATAGAATGGTTAGGGTTGGAAAGGACCTTAAGATCATCAAGTTCTAACTCCCCCTGCCATGGGCAGGGACACTTCACCCTAGACCATGTCGCCCAAGACCCAGAAAACTTAAGAAAAATAATATTTTTGTTTTGTTTCAATGCTTTCAAAGGGAATTTGTTCTTTTTCTAGATGATCATTAATAAACAGATCTCATAATGTTGCAATCTCTATTGAAAATAAATTATAACCAAAATATATTTTTTCTAAGAATTTTCTATTAGAGAGCAGTTGCTTAAATCTATATTTGCTCTTCATCCAGCTTTTAAGAAATAAGCAAATAGCTCAGTTGTAGGTGTCTGCTTAATACAGATGTAAATGTAAATTAAAAGAAACATACCCGTTTACTTTTTTTTTTTTTTTACCCTATGTGGCTCAAATGACTAGCTTTCTACTACAGTAAATTCAGATGGTGGATTATTTACAGGGATTATAACTGAAAGTATATATCCATCGTTCTGTAGCAGTGGAAATCAAATTGTCCTATACGAACTTTGGCTACAGAGAAAATCTATGTCATGCAACACACTTACTAAGAAATATAAAATCACAGCAGTTGATGTCTTAATATACAGTCATTCTCAATGTCAGTTTGAACCTATGTTTTATGGGAAAATTCACACAAGAACACCTAGGTTATGTTATGCCTTTCCAGTAATGCCAAGTGCTTTTGGCAAGTTACTTGCCTCTAAATTTGCAATAAAAGCTTGATTATGTTAGGTAATAGAATTTGATACACAACATGTCATATCCAGATATGATCATTTAACAATTATTCATGAAAAATTACACTCCTCACTGTATCAGAAAGTTTAGCGATTTAGAATGGGAAGTTTAATTAAGATTAACTTCCAACCCCAATTATGACAGACACAATAAATAGTAATACCTAAACACAGACATAAATGTTGCTAATACTAAAAATGTAGTGTTGTGTTTTCTGATGAGCAGTGGGAAGAGTAAAGTAAATCAGGTGAAAGAGTAAAAGCAGAAAATAAATCAGTAAATATGAAGAGCTGATACAAAACAGAATGGAAAAGACATAATGTAGTGGTGGATGTGGGAAAGACTTCATTATATAAAAATTATTGCTGATCATTAAGAAAACTAGCTAGATTAAGTAGTTCAACACTTAGCTGCAATATATGACAAACAGTCATATTGAATCATCTATGGAGTCATACAATTTTCTTTAGAAAATCATCTGGGTATAAGTTCCTGTGCAGTGGAACCAGCCAAGGGAAAGGAAAAGCTTCTGCTCATATTTTTCAACTACAATCATCAGTAAATTTTGAGGCTTTTAAAGGAAAAATTACCAAAAGGTACAAGAAGAAAGTCAAGTATTTACCACTGATGTGAAAAAAAAACAAAACAAAAACTCCCAAAGAAAAACCCACATCCCAGACAGTTTTGGTTTTTTTTTTTTTAGACTTTTATTTCAACAGTAGCTAGAATTAAAAGCTGTTTTAATAAGAATTCCTTATACAAACAGGACAAATGTTTTTATCATCTAAAATTCCTTTTCATAGCAACTCATAATAAATTGGAAAGACATTTAAACAAGCTGAAATATTAATAATTTAAAGGTTTTTTTTTTATATTTTATATCACAAAATAAAATAATTGAAACACTGTTCTTGAAAGAGTACTTGATGTCATATGTGTAGTTTCTGTTTAGTGGTAGTATTTGTCAGTGCACAATGTTTATGTAGGACTTCAAACATATCTCAATAATTCTCATGTTTGACTCATGATTGATCTTGCTGTTATCTCCAGTTGTAGAAATCGCAGTAATTTAATCTCAAGCATTTGCCACTAGTTAGCCTAGCAAATTTGGTCTGCCTCTGAAAAGATCAAGCTATTACAATTTTATATTTCTAAAAAGAGCTACTTATCTACTGTGAAAAGATTTAGGAACCTGTTACTCCATCTGTAACAGTATATAAATTCTATGCAAAGAAATCTAAAAAATCTGGGGAAACTGGCTGTTTGCTCAGTTGACAGAGTGAACCATTAAAATGGCTTATAGAAGCTCCACAGTTTCAAATTCTCTTTGGTTATGGTCTCAAGATGTTCTAGAAAAATGCAGAACTCCTCTGTCTCAGTGCCTGAGTTGGGAAAATGCACAACTAAACATTTTCTATAGCAGTCAACACAGCAACTTTGCACAATTCAGAAATAATTAAAAAAAGATGTGCCACAAAACCTGAATATTAAATTAAATAATTTGCAAGTTTAGAAGCTAGAACAGAAAAAAATAGAACAAAATTCTCTCATATGGATTCTTTAATACACTTTTTGAAAAGATGCATTCTTCATTTTTCCATATAATGTATAGAATATTTTAGACCAGAATATAGTTCTGTGTCCAAGTGTCCAGGACGTTTGGCTGTGGGTTGAGAGGTCCCACAGTTCCAGACACAGTGTTTGTATCTCATTTTCAGTACTAATTAGAGAATAACTGGAGAATACTGTATACATGTGTCCATTTACCCAGGCTGGTACTAGGGTATGCTGTAAATTTCTCTCTTCTTGACTGAGACTGTAAAAGGATTTTGTATGAAAAACTTCTTGCTTCTGGATCAAAACTACAATCACATGCAAGTTCAGCCCTGGCCTCAGTGCCAATATGTTCAGTGCTGGATAGCGAGAGTATGCTCATCTCCAGCTAAAATGAACCTGAGAAGCAGCTTTGTGGGGATTTCAAGAATTGTGAATATGGGCTATGGCACCTACATACCAACTGGATGCATTTAAATCCCTTCCCTGTTTTTGCTATCCAGCTTCTTCCTGCTCACCACAAGCAGACCATTGTTTCCAACTGGTAATCAGTGAAAGAAAAGATCTGGACCAGAACTCAACAAGGAAAACTAATAGAAAAAATGCAAAGCAAAATCAACAGACTGTCAGCCTGCTTTAATTAGTTATCTTCTTATTGTAATTTAGTCTGATGTGCAAAAAGTAACTGTAAAAGCATTACTTCTTTATATATCTAAATACTGACATAAAAATATCATTAAAAAATCTTTTAGTGACTTTCTATTATGTCTTATAATTGAAGTAATGGTTACTCTACAATGCATCTACTGCGCTAGTACACATTAAGCAAACATTAGCAAAACCAGACAAATTTCAATGGAATGAATTGTGTTATATGCTGATTATTATTTTTATTTTCCTGCAGTGTATCTTTCAGCCCAATAACAGCGTTGAATGTATTTCAAATTCTCACTGGCCCTGAAAGATGTCACAAGAATTTTCCAGCCTAGTGAAAATCTCACACAACTCTATTCACTAGCACCATACTTCAGCAGCCTTCCCCTCAATTTTGGTGACCCATTGCTGCACAAAAAAACCTCCAAACACCTTTTAAAGAAAATCCCACTGCTGACCTTAACTATGTTTCTTCAGTGCACCAGTTTCTGCACATGCATTTCATCTACCACAGGCAAGTTTTCTCTGATGGAGCTTCTTTCTCAGCGTACAATCTTCTCCAACTTACTCTCATAGTTCCTATGTATTGTTATCTCTCCATAGCCTGAGAATATATCAGTGTTGCCAGAATGTTTTGGATACACTGATTTTTTCCATGTGTGGCATTAGCTCCATCTCACCCTGCTGGTACTCCTTCTGTGTTCTGTGTAGGTTATCCTGTAATGATTATTTGTTCCCTTCCTCCTTCCCATTTTTTCACCACCTGATAACAATAAGTGCCTATTAGTGGCGCTGAATTTACCTTTAGATAAAGGTGTACTTTTTATTAAATAAGATTCAGTTGGAGCAGGGACATAAGCACAAGTAAAACTTCATCCATTGAAATGAACTCATTAGCTTCATGGGATTATTTACATGTGCGAATTATATTCATTACTACTTAATAATGCTTGATCAGGTTGTAGCGCAGAGGCATTAACCATACCAGTGTGAACTGTGCTACTAAAATAATATATCCATCTGGGGGGCGGGTTTGTAGTCTCTCCAGATTCCATTTCCAGTTAACAAATACTTCCGTACTACTCTTAGATGTTTTGCTTACAGAAATATTTCAGAAACTTAGCTTTAGCAGCTTCCTATTCTTTATTTCTCTCATCTCCCTTGAGAAAGAAGTGTGCAGAGAAGAGCATTTGTTGAAGTAGTTTCTAATATCTTTCCAGTGTGTTTTACACTAAGAGTCGTCAGGTTGGTGAAATAATAGCTGCTTTTTTATCTCTGAAGACAGAGAGAAAATGCAAGAGAATTTTTAAAAAATTTTCAGTCTTTGAAATGGCATCTAGAAAGACCATTGAAATTAGAAAACTGGAAATGTGATTCTATGCCCTTTAACTTGAAGGAGTCAACAGAAGTCTGAAACCAGAGTTAAGCCTCCCAGTGCAGGTGCATGGGTAACTCCATGACAAGATGTCTAGGGAACACTGAAGAACAGACATTAAGGGGGAAAAAAAAAAAAAAAAGACACTGATTTAGATTTTAACTTCTATGACAACATTTAAAGAAAGAATTTTCTTTAAGTAAAGAACAAAACTTGAGTTTGATTAGAACTCATGAAAAATTTCTCCAGAAAATTTCATGGTACAAATCCCCCAAATTTTTTTAGACAAAAATGTTACGTTTCCTTGTGATGGGTTGACTTACGCTGACTTCCAGGTGCTCACCCAGCCGATCTCTCATTTCACCTCCTCAGCAGCATGGGGAGAAAATAAGCTTGTGGGTCAAGATGAAGACAAGGAGATCGTTCACCAGTTACCATCACAGACAAAATAGACCTAACTTGTGGAAGATTTATTTGATTTATTGACACTTAAAAACAGAGCAGCGTAGTCAGAAACAAAACCAAAACCAAAACTAAAACCCCCTCTCTCCAACCCCTTTTTCTCCAGGCTCAACTCCACTGCTTCCTTCCTGACTCCTCTACCTTCTCCGCATGCTGAGCAGTGCAGGAGGATGGGCAATGGGGAGTTGTGGTCAGTCCATAACAGCTCCTCTCTGCCACTCCTTCCACCTCACACTTTTACCTTGCTCTAGCATGGGCTTTCCATGGGCTGCAGTTCCTCCAGAGCACATCCCCCTGTTCCAGCGTGGGATCCTTCATTGGGCTGCAGGTGGATATCTGCTCCACTGTAGTCCATGGGCTGCAGGGGCACAGCCTGACTCATCATGGGCTGCACCACGGGCTGCAGGGGAATCGCTGCTCCGGCACCTGGAGCACCTCCTCCCCTCCTTCTGGTCTGACCTGGGTGTCTGCAGGGCTGTTCCTCTCACATATTCTCACTCTTCTCTCACACAGATGCTGTTTTTTACGCTTTTTAAAGTGCATTTTCCCTGAGGTGCCACTCACTTGTCTGCGAGGCTCAGTCATGCCCTGCGGTGGGTTGGTTTGACCTGGCTGTGTCCGGCATAGGGCAGCCCCGGCCTCTCCTCACAGAGGTCACCCTGCAGCCCCCGCTGCCAACATGTTGCCACGGATATCCAGTACATTAATTAATACAGAAAACAAATCTTGTTTTAATTTTGTTTAGTTATAAAAGAAAGCAAATAAGTCTTTAGACAAGCTTTCTCATGCTGTATGCTGTGATCATGAAATCCAAGCAGTTTCATTAAAATAAACATTTTCTCACAAATTTTATTGATTTGGATGAACTCCCATTTCTCCTTGAAATACTTTTCTTATTAAAAAATATCAACCAGCCAATTATTAATATGGTTTTAAGCCAACCTCAGCAGGCTAACTAAGCTTCTTTAATAACAGAAAAGGTTTAGAAAATAAGCTGCCACAGAAATTTTAAAATCTAAATGAACCCAAAAATTTTCATGTGAATTTTAATATTTAAATGCAATTGAGAAATACACTTAGTAACTTCAACCTCTCACATGGCATATTCAGTGATAATATCGTACCTAACACATGAAATTACACTTGAAAGTGGATAAGAATATTTTCTCCACTCTTTCCGAGGGACCTGAGTGCTAGGATGTACATTTTGATGACACTGTTAGAAGAAGGCAAAAATGAGAAATGCCCTGGATCTGGGGTTCTGAAGGTAACAAGTGAGCTTTTTGTGCAACAGTGTTTCCCACTGTGTCCCCTGTCTCAGTAAATGACATCCTCATGTGCACACCTTGAAAGGACAGATGAAGAACTGGGTTCTGAACCTCTGTGAAAGTGGACTCCTTCAAGGAATACGTTAAATGGTTCTTTGCCTTTTAAAAAAATAAAGACAAAATAGCAATATTATGCACTATAATTTATAATGATCACTTTCAGAATACCTTACAGCTTCATAGCACAATAAAACCATCAAGTAATTAATGTTTACTTAGTGAAATTAACATAATTCAATATGCAAAGACGATGAAACAACAGAAGAGTTTTAAACTGCACAAGCCAAGTCCCAGAGCCCACCTGAAAAGCTGCACAACTTTGTAAACAGGCTCTACACAACCCTTGATGTGCCATGTACACACAGTGTCCAATGGCAGCAGAATAGATCAGCAGAATAAGTCATTTGGAAAATAATAAAGTCTCAAAGGAGAACCAGGCTTTTAGATGGTTCTCCAGAGAGTCAAAATCACATACCTTGATGTTCAAACTACTTATGCTACTAATAGACAGGAAAGAATTGACCAGATAAAGGTGCGGTTTGTTTTGTTTGGGGTTTTTTTGGTTTGTTGGTTTGTGGGGGTTTTTTTTGTAAACAGTACAAGATTTTATTGTTAATTGATTCTTACAGCTTATTTGCAGTATGATTCTGCATTTTTATGTACTTAGAGGTTCCATTGGCTTAAACAAGGAGTAGTGAGTGCACAAGGAATGGAGAATAAGGCCTTTGAAGTGCAGTATCATTATTTAGATTTCAGGCATGCCTGGAGACAGCACTCTAGATTAATAAAATGCTTTGCTTCAATTAGCTTTGTGTCTCCTGCATCCCTCCCCAATTCCCTCTGCCCTTGTTTAACATACTCCCTTATCCCTTCACATTATCCAGACAGGTGCTCTCTGCTACCACAGACTGCTGGAAGTTTCACGAAGGAGTTTCAGTATGGGGAGGAGGGGGATATTTATTGGTTTCTTGGCTCTGATGCAGGAAAGGAGAATGTGTGAGTCTATGTATGAGCCTGATTTGTTCTCCCTGAGTATTGTTTCAGAGATTCTCTAAAAAGACCTCTGAAGAAAAAAGATCGTAAAAGATCTCTTAAACAGATATGCTCACTTCTGTGTATGGCAAGCATATTTTCACAATTGAGCACAGAACATGTAAATCAAAGGAATATTACTTCTAGCTGATTAATTCTGGGAGAGAGGGAAGCCAATATAAAGGAAAGATATATATTGTTTTGCGTATATGAAAAAAATCTTTATTGTAGTAGAACTCAGATTTCTGCCATGATTTTCTCTGGTTTTCCACTGTAACAAGCCCCCTTATTTCAAATTCCCTTGAAAAAGATGTAGGAGCATGATGCAACAGCCACTGAAAACTGGCGCATCCTATAAAGTGAGGGCAGGAAATTGTAAGTTTCACATTGAGTTCAATGGGAAAGTCATAAGACCCTGCTCATTCTCCTTTGGGGTATTTTCCTATTGTATTGTCAGTACTATAATGGGCAATCAGTTCCTGAAATGGTGCCCTGCTGCCTGGGTGAAGCATTTACAGGCTTTTTTAAGCAGTCCATTTAAACACTGCAGAATAAAAAAGTCAGCTCTTTAAAGTTCAGATTTGAGGGTCCTGATCCTGCATCTCCTGTTCACTCAGAATTCAGTGCAGGATCAGGGTCTCGATTTCTACGTTTTCCGCTGCAGTTCAGACCTTTATTTATCACAGCCAGAATCAACATTACAAATAAAAATGCTTCTAAATACCACAGTCTCTGTCTTTTTTAAAAGTTAACTTTCATAGGTTTATGCACATATATTTACATAGCAGTCCTCTAAATGGACATAATGCTTCTAACGAATTAGGGGATTACTACAAAAATATACAAATCACAGATGTTTTCCATGCACGAACACTTTGTGAGGGGGAGGAGAGGAGGAAATCTGTTCAGAACCCAAAGGAAAAAAGTCTTTTTTTGGGCCTAATATCATAAACTAGATCCAAAAAACCTTATGGGCCAGCTCCAACATAAGCTTTAGGCCTACTATGAAGAGAATCTAGGGATCACTTAAGGTTAGTCTAAATTGGGATTTAGAAGCCCAAACTTGACTACAACCCAGACCATTATCTAGGTCATCTCTTTTCAGCAGTGCCTAGTCCTTACAATACCTAAATCTATAAATGCCTTCCTATGTGGCTTAAAGTTTGCTACTGCTGAAGGTGATCATACTTGTTCAAACCTGGCTACTGAAGATAAAGGCCCATTGCCCAGATAAATTCCAGGTTTAATCAGAAGATGTAAGTCAGTGACCTATCTACTTCTCCAGAAAAATATGAAAACATTGCTATGTCTTTTTTTCATGCCTGCTTAATGTGCAGAACTCTTCTTCACAGAAGTTGGAGGTCTGTTACCAGCCCTGAACCAGCATTGGCCATAACCTTAACAGCAACCACAGTACAGGACATGTTCCACTCACCTGCTGAGGTGGCACTTCTGTGAAGCAGGAGTCATGGTATTAGAAGACATAGCAAGTTTAAGAGTGACTATGTCCTAGCTGTTATGGGATTTATAGGAAAGAGGTAAAGCTGATATAGTTTTCTGCTCTACTTGCAGGACCATTGTCCTTGTAACTAAATGCCATAGGAAGTATATATGTATTCTGAGATAGAGCAAGAATGTAATTTCTGTCCCACTCAAAGGACAGTTGGAAAACCCTTTCAATGGTCACTTGACTTTTCTGAATGTAATGGCTTAATTGCAAGAGAAAAGGCAAACATTTATCAGTAGCTCTTCACACCAGCTTGCTGCTTATATCTCAGGAGGTCACAAAGCTTGGTAAGGCCACTGCTGTATGGGAGAACAGGAAACACCAATTGCTTCAAGATTTGAAAATCTGCTTACTGAACGAATGGTTTAACTGCCAACCTACAGTTCAAAAGACAGGGAATGCAATTTATCACCACTTTTCAAACTCATTCCCTTTGGTGCTTATTCCCCCAAGGCGTGTAGGCTCTCAAAACCAGCATCTCTTTTAATCTGAATTCTTTCACATTAGAGCAAGAATTTACAAGAATTTATTCATGGGAACTAGCTACTTACTCTCAGCTGAGTGACATATATCTGAGTTCACCATGCCATTTCCATTTTTGAGCTCAATTAACCTTGTCTCACATAAAATGAAAAAGAAGGATGATAGCATGAGTAGGACTGAATTTTCCAATTTTCCCTGAAGACTTCCCCACCACCACCACCCCCATACATTGAAAGACTGAGGACATGGTTCCACAGACAGATGTAAAGATTCATATGGCACCCTAGCCCAATTTTCAGCTGGTTAACTGTAAGCTGATTCCAGTTCTAAGGCTGGGTGGTAGCGTTAACATGGCACTAAGCACAGGTTAACCAAGCATCAGGAGACTTGGGAAAAAATGGGCAACTTAGCAATTTTGAAAGGCTTGAGACTGTGTTTTAGTCATTTCCTCAGCCTCAATGAATAGTTCTATTCAGTAGCAGGTGATTATCCTTAAGAGCAGGACCTGTATGCACTTTGATAGAGAGCTAGTGGAGACACCCTACTGTGAGTGTTTTTTTGGCAAGTCTCTCACCAGAGACTTTGGCAGCCTCTCTTTCTCTAAAGTGCTACTGTGCTTTTGCATGGTTGCATTCTTCATGCAAACAAATATCAGTGCCAACCCTAAGAACATGAAGAACTGATAATAATTATTGTTTTCACTGCTGGATAGCAGAGAACAACTGCAACATTGAGAAATATCATGCTTTCTGAGTATTTTTTTAGAAAATGTATTTCCTTTAGCTTAAGTAATAAAATCCAGTTATCTGACACCATATTCGAATTGTGTTTTCATTATATGCATGTACATTTTGCAATGATTACAATTTTTAATTAAGGCCCCATGTGGTTATCAGAATAGAATAATTAGTAACTTCCAATAACAGTTTTATGTTAATGTTTGTGAAAAAATGTAATAGATTATTTTAGAAGAGAAAAAAATAAATTAAAATGTGGAATGTCTTAAAGATCACACTGTTTGAGCCCAAACAAAATGTTTCTTTTATTCAATTTTTTTCATTCCATTCCATGTTTGACAATGCGTTGTTAGTATATATATGTTCAGATAATTTCAAAGCTGGAGAATGTTTACTTTCTTAATTGAAAATATCTCTTTATAGTATTTCTAATGCTCACTTAACCAGGCCTCCTCTGGAATACTTTGCGCCATTTTAATTGTGGGAAGTCTACTAAAAAACTGTGATAGAAAAGAGATCAAAGTGGAAGAAATGCAAACAGAAAAAAACATTAAAAGGGCAAATGGTTTTAGAAATGGAATAGGAGCGGTGCATCAACTATTCACAATGTTAGCAGTGAAGGCAATTTCCAGCTTTTGTGGCAATGGTCTATTGTTTGCATGAAACACAGTTGTATAAAAATCACTTAGGCCAGGTGTCTGCCTAACTTTTACCAGTGTTAACAGCTGTTGGGGTGGGAATAAGAAGAGTTTTATTGTTTGTCCACTTGTCTGCATGCTATGCTTCTTTGCAACACATTCCCTTCATGAACCTTGTTAGCCAAAATCAGGGAACAATAAGACGTCTTCACAAGAGGGAAAGTCCCCTGTCTCTAAAAAAAAGATAAAATGTTCTTGGCAAGAGGACTCCAAAGGTTTCTCTGAGACACTGAAAATTCGTGCTGGCCTGAAGGCTTTGCTCTGCCAAGCAAGCACAATTTATTTTCTCTTGTGAGGAATGCCACAGTGAGTGTGCAGGGAGCAGTGAAGTTTCTGCTAGGCAAGGTGGGAGTTCCCATCTCCTAGAGTTCTGGGTAGTGACATAGGAACAGTTTAGACTGCCAATAATACATGTGTTGATGACTAGTCTTGCTTCCAAGATCTCAGTGGCAAATGGCTCATCTCATGCGTTACAGTACCTTCAAACCTCTTGATACTGGCTAGATGCTAGACAGACTAGAGACCTATTGGAGAAAAACATTATTAGAGAGCTCTGAATTATGCCATATTCTAAATGCTCTAAGACAGACAAGGACATGTGGGTGGACGATGTCACTCCTACTATATGCATCTTCATTGCTGAAATTATCACACTGGCTCTTTTTGATTCCAGGTCTTTTGTTTACAAATGAAAAATGAGATCTCTAATTTGATAATTAATTTTCATACCAGGTATTTTTGACTGAGACCTTTGTTTACTTATAGTTGGCCTACGAAGGTTTTCTGGTCTAAGGGCCAGGAGACAAGAGATAAATAAACAATGACATAAGATCTAAACACTATTTCTGTTCATTCTTGGTGGCTGTCTTCTACATGTGACTGACATATATATGCTTATTTAAAAAAAAATATTATTTGGGCCAGCACCTAGAAAGTAAAGGAAGATACTGATAATTTTTATCAGTGGTTCTCTTGTCATCCCTTTGACTCCAGCACAAGGTCTGTGGTTTTTACTTGTCTTCAACGATCTACTGATAAAATATTTATCCTCCTAGTTCTCTTACTCTGATGGTGGAATTGGTATTTCCATGTGAAATTCTACTTCAAAAGGAATAGAAGACAAAAGTTTTTACTATCCCAGAGACAGGATGTAAGATCTTAAAACTTCCCATTTGTTA
Source organism: Strigops habroptila (assembly GCF_004027225.2). Classification (NCBI taxonomy): domain Eukaryota; kingdom Metazoa; phylum Chordata; class Aves; order Psittaciformes; family Psittacidae; genus Strigops; species Strigops habroptila. Next base: position 89,551,177 of record NC_044278.2, on the reverse strand, counting down.
ACACCTTCTCCCCCACAATCTCTCCAAATACCTTTTTTCTCAGATGGTGTAAATGAATAATGTCATCAAAATAAATTCAGTGCTGTTGTCTTCGAACTAATCTAAATTTGAATGTTGATATTTCTATTTCAACACTGTATAAGGTTTACATGTGTGCCTTTATGTTTACCAGTTATTAATTACTCCATTGTAAGGCATCACCTCCTTCATATCTAGTCTTCTAGTCTCACTAATTGAGCAAGGATTCCTGCCTTTTTTCATACGAGCAGGAACTTTGGAGAAGACATTGTCTAATTCTGGCAAAACCCCTTAGAATTAAAGGGATAGAAATGGACGAGACCCAAAATGTTTTGTCTGACAAGTCTCCCAAGAGAGACCCTTGTTGATTTTATTCACAGAAGTATTTTCAGATGTTATCAGACAATGATTCAAATTACAGTAGGGATTGTCTTGAGGAAAAACTACTGTTCAGATGTGCAAACAGGTGGCAGCTCTGATATATCACTGCCTGGATGTTGCTAAGGTATCCAGTTTATTCAGCTGTACCTGGCACCAATTTAGCAACTTTAAGAAAGGAAGAAAATGTAAGCTTTTTTTTTTCTTTTTTTAAGAAAAAATCCAAAACCCATAGCAGCCCATGAACAATACTTGAAAATCTAATGACTTTAGAATAGTCTGATGGAAGACTTAGGTTTTAGAATGTATCTCTACATTAAGAAGCAGTATAGTGCAGTAGTGGTGAATGTGTGGAGTGAAACCATTAATTCCAGCAATGTCTTCCATGTAGACCTTATAAGGCATTAAAAGGTATTCTTCAGCCATCCCTTCAATAATTGAAGACTGGCAAAAATACAGGGTGAGAAATCTCCCTAGAGATAAAAAGTGACTTACTGTGTACTGACTTTGACATGTAATGAGAAACAGCAAAGAAAATCTACATCTAAGAATTCTCAATTTTTACCAAAGATATACCAGTTACACCCACAACTCTTATGACATCTTGAAAAAGAATTGTCTTTGGATTTGTGTTAGCTACTTATATAAGTTAGGAGAACTAACATATCTCTTTCTTTTAACAGAGTCTTATATAAATTTGAATCTTGAATGGTTTTTATTTGACATCTTTCATATAATTACTATCCTGTTTAAATATCACTGTGCTATTGCCTGAGGTAAATGCAGTAGAATATCACTATGTTCAATGTTACCATCTTACAGTTAATCCCCTCTGTCAAACTGAGAACTTTTTTTTAATTCTGCAGGGGAGTTTTTATTTTGTTTGTTTGTTTTTTTGTTCATTCCTAATTTGGATGAATAAGCTGCTGGCTACCTACTTACAGATATAGAATATTTCCTGTGTCAGCCAGGATTAAAATGGATCTGTGCACTTTTGCCAATGTCACAGATAGGCTTTTTTTCCCACTGCACAATAATGAAATGTAGAAAAAATGCATATTAACTTTTTAAAAAATTTACTTAAATGATTGATAGTCAAATCAACCACTGTTCATTCTAAGTCAGATTCTAAAACACAATACAGACTAACTTTAGGAATGAGCTGAGCACATACTTAAATCAAACTTTTTCTTCAGAAGAGCTTGGAGTGAATTCAAAAAGTGGGTGCTGAGCAGGAATTCCACATTCACATACAGCAGCTGTGGAACAATATAGCACAGTACTTGAAGTAATCATGGCAGACGAAACTGGGCACTGGCTTCCCTACCCAGTTTACACTAAACTGCCATTAGGTAAAAAACTTGTGGTGATAGCGAGAGTATGGACCAGAATGCAAATCTGGCTCTTCTCAGTGAAGTACCTTGTGAAAAAAGAGAAATAGATTTTATTCCAAATCTTCAGCTTCTTTGGCAGTTGCTGCAACCACCAAGCTGCTGTGTAAAAGGCAGACTCCTAAATGAGGTCTAGCCTCATCGAGGCAGCTAATTGTGTCTCAGAGTTAGGTTCTCAAATTGGAAGAGAAAGGGTGTTTAGACACCTATTTTTATAATTTCTAGTTGATTGATCTTGAAATCTCCCTGTACTCCAGTATTCGGTACTCTAGCATTGAATATTCTGTTCTTAGGTGCATAATCCAACAAAATTCAGTTTCTGGGATACAGCAAATAATCTACACTAGCACACAAGCTTTTCCTTTGGAGCTTGTCCTTAGGCTACAACTACTGCTATAAGTATCTACATATGAAGGCTTTGTACCAGTGACATTTGCAAATCTCTGATATCACTTAGGAGGTGACTAACATTTCCACTGGTAATATCCCCACTATAACTAAGCTATTGCCAGAAGCCACGCATATTAACATGAGACTTCTGACAGCATTAAATTGGTAGGTGTCTAGATTCAAAATCTGCAGAGCAGACATTACTCAGTGTACTCCACAGCAAAGCCTTAAACTCTGAGTATTTCAGCTATACTGGAATGTCTACAAGAGCGTTGAAAAGACTCCAAATAAGGCAAATCTTTCAGGTGGACCAGTCTAGATCTTTTTCCTAGAGTGACCTCTCTGAAGCAGACTGAAAACACAGAAAATCCAGGGTTTAACAGTCTTTCAACTAGGAGAGCTAATTTTTTTTTTTTTTAGAAAAAAATCCCAATAACCAAACCACCTCAGTGTTACTAGGACAGAGAAATAAATAAGCAATTTGTTAGTTAATTTATAAACCATTTCTCACCACTCCAGTTCCTCCATTATCTTAAAGGCAGGGTCTTGCTTCTACACTTTATTTCAGTCAACCTGGCAGCTTCCCAGCTGGAGCAAATGACACAGATCTCTGTAGTTAATAGGGACCTTGCTTCTGTCAGCTCTGAAGCCTCTAACAAGGCCTTCAGTTTGCTCAGGACCTGCAGGATCCCAATTTATTGCTGTACCTGTCACTGCCTCCTACTGCTTTCACCCTTGGCAATCCCCAGAACTTCCTATTTCTTTGTTTGCTCAAATGCTCTCCAGAAAAGATCCAAACTCCCCTGAGTATCCACATGGCAATCTTATTTTGAAGGAACATAAACATAATTTTGAACAGTGAATTAAAAGATTTTAAATTAAAAAAAAAAAAAGAAAAAAAAAGAAAGAAAAAAGAAATTCTCGGAATGATTTACAGTTGTGCACCTTACGCTAAGCAAGTGATCTTTACAGCAGGCAAGTAAACATCTGGATAATACCATTTCTTATGGCACTCTTATTCACCATCTCCTTGTTCAGTATGCTGGCAGTTTTGTATCCCAGGCCTATCAGCCCAACACACCCTTACACTGCAAGGCAAGTGTAGCATTGAACTCTGCCACACTGCAGCAGTAGTCAAGAGCTGCAATAATCAATTGTAGCACCGCTGCTCTCTTAAGAATTATGCCCAGAAGTCTACAGTGCCTAAAGAAAAACTGATATCATGGCTACAGAAATTTTTTGAGACACAAATTAATAAAGCTCAAATTTGAACCTATATTCAAATGGTTTTGTTTTGTTTATTGGTTTGGGGTTTTTTTCAAATTCAGTACTGTCAGCAACATTTATGGGATTGGTTTCATAAAGGGATTTTGAACCCGTTGATTTCATATGGGCATTATTGGATCTCATAGGAGCAAATTAAAAAAAAAAAAAAGATTCTGTGCAGAAATGTTTATCCATTGGTATTCATCTGTTAAAGCTTTCTGTACTCTGTGATAACATGACCTTTGTATTTTCTATTGACCACCAGACTTGTATCCACTATAATACTGTATTTAAATATTAATGCATTAAAGTATGTAACTGCACCATATGTTACATTTTTTGTTCGATTCTATCTTAGCTTATACTAAAAGGTTTAGAATTGAAAAAAAAATGTGAAATATGTCCTTGAAAACTTGTAACTGGATCTTTGTAAATATTACAAAAACAATAATTTTGCATCAGTATGGTGAACAAGTAGCAAAGTGCCTGAAGAATATAAATTGAATGTTCTCTAGAAGAATCAGTAAAGGTTAAAATTCATCATTTTAACTGATAGGCTTTCTTTGGGAAAAAACTGATGCAGTGAATACAAAATGCTATGATAATTTTGTGTTTCTCTTCAGTGTTATTTTTTTTCCTTGAAAAACAGTATCTCCTCAATAATAAATACCTATTTCCAATCATTCTAGAACTAAAGATTCCTACAATGCTTGTCTTCACACGCAATTGATAGTTTTTTCACTTTAAATAGAAACTTTTATATGAATGGAGTGAATGCTTCAGTCCATTTCAGGAGAGGCTGCAATCCTATAGGAAATACACTGTGAGTTAGATCTTTTTAGGAAAAGATTTAACCTAGACATGGTATGAAGACTGGTTGCTAAATACCACATTTACTGGCACAGTTTCCATAGTGATTTTCAGACTGTAGCAGGCTGGAGGTTAAACTAGAAAAATAGGCATAAATACAATTTATGCTAGAAATAAAAGCAGTACTTAGGAGAATCTGTTTGTCCCAGTCATTGCACCAATGCTGGTAACAGATAACTTTTTTTTCCAATGTCTTACTGTCACTAAATGAAGTAAAAAGTTAATGGCATCTTTCTATAATTAGGAAATTGAATTACAGAGAAATTGAATGACTTTTTTTTGTAGTCATATGGGAAGACTGTCACAGAAATGAACCCAGGTCTGCTGAGTTTCAGTCCAGGTTATAAACTGGACTTCAGTTTTCCAGCAAGTAACTTTACTCTGTTTAACTATTATTCAAACTGCAGATTAACCGCCTGTGCTGGTAGCCTGTAGCGGCTGACTTGCATGTAAATTAAGCACCAATTTGCGGACATTAGCTAATTCCAAGTAATATTATTTCTTTCTACTATGTCAACACTTCTGCTCACGAAAGACTCTCAGTACAATGCACTTTGTTAATTTGGGGTGCGAAACAGGCTTTTAATTGCCTTGATGATTTAAAATTTATTAGTATGACTAGACTATGGTAAAACAGGGTCCAGACTTGTACTTAGCATTGCTGGCAATCTGACTATCACTAGTTCAAACATTCCCAAACTTTCACCATGAGATATTCTTTGCCCACCATGAGTGCCAGGCATCCCGGGATCTCCAGGAGCAAGTTCTGTGGCAGAGAGACACAGTAGCTTGGCATAGAGCGCTGTTTAGGTAGGCTAAGAGAGGAGCTGCAGGTACATGCACTATAGCGCTGCAGGTTAGGAACAGATTTTGCTTTCTTAATTCACTTTTAGACAGATATATGTCCCATGCTCAACTCTCTCTAAAAATTCACCAGAAAAAGCACAATGACCCTAAGGTTGTGTTGGTGTGAAGTTCACCCCTAATCCTTACATGATCTAAGAATTATTCCTGCTCCCTTTGTATCTTTCTTTGTTTTGTTTGCTGTTGGTTTGTTTGGATTTTTTTTCCTTTTCTTCCTGCAGACTATTCAGGTAAGGATTTTCATTGTTGCTATTCCCACTTTACCCTGAGTAAGTGGAGTGTACGAAAAAGCAAAACTCACAAAAGAATTACTCGAAACACTGATGCCACCATTGGACTTGAATTTAAAGTTATCACACAAAGACACTGTTAACATTTATCCTCCTCTCTGTAGGCTGTCAAATTAAAATATTACTTGAAGTCTCAGATCAGTTTCTGCTACAGCGTTTCATTTTGATTGATGTCCTCTATTAATATCAGTGATGCTAAGTTAGCTTTAAGACACCCCAAAGGGTAGTCAACTAGTTAAAACTCCAAATGAACCTCATGCCAGCTGTTTAGCCCCTTGAAAGTTTTGCTGAGCATTGACAGAAGACCTTCTCAATCATTACAATTAAGTGCTTTCAGACTGTCCCTTCTAAGTGGAGTCAGTTGAAGTACCATCTGCTATTTTGCTTTTAAAACTCACTAGTCTCCTTGTCTAAGGCAGCCATTTCAGTTTTGAAATTATGTTTCTTTTGCAAGAGTGATGGGCTGATGAAGAAAACTTTTTGGTTTAATAATCAGCAGTTTCTATGGTGTGACATAATTTTTTGTAATGCTCAAGGCCTTTTACAAATCAAAAGGAATCCAACCAAAACAGTAATTAATGTCAAATGACTAGTTACATACAGCCCCATTTAATTAAAAAGTTTTAATCTTTGATTAAACCTCCTCACACACTTTTGTGACTGCAAACTGTTGCCTGAAAAGAGAAAGTAATTGGGTGCATAATCTATTGTGTCTTCTAACTGACACCTGCTAATTGTCTCAGCAACAAATGGCAACAATTTAATTTAGAAAGTTAAAAAATGTATCTTAAATATTAAACAGACTTTTTTTTTTTTTTCTGTATTATGTATTCCTTTACTACACTGGGAAGATCTTTCCTTGAATTTATCCCTCTAAGAATTTTCTGCTTTCTAAGAATTTTTTTCTATTATTTTTCAACAACATGCTTTACTATAGTAATCACAAAAAACATGATTTACTGGTCATGTCTTTACATGCTCTATCTTTTAATGTGCAGTTAATTTTTCAAATGCTATTAATATTTTTTTTCCGAAATATTGACTAACCTTCACAGCAGCCATTGCAAATAGGTTTCTATACCCATATTTTACAGGAACAAAACCAGAAGGAATAAGCCACAGAAATTACCTCCAGAGGAGTTCTGACAAATTCAGAATTTCAGCTGGGGAAAAACTGACAATCACCTTCAGTGACACAGTGAAGGACCTCCCCCCGCTTCCTCATCCTCTTAGGACCTTGGCTTCAGCACTAGCAGTATAAAGAAGACTGTTAAGGTAAGAATGCCACAGAGGAAATATTCTTCACCAGCTTCCACCCTTTCTTTTTCTTTTTTTTTTGCTCATCTGTGCACAGTCTAACTCTGTGATTTAGCAAAAATTATAGTCACTATTATGTCTATGTTTACTTCTGAGGTGCTCTTGCTTCCTAGGCTTATGGCTAATCTACCAGCTATATATATTCTTTTTTTTTTTTTGTTTTCTCTTCTATGGCATGATCACTTGTTTGCAGTTTTTCTGAACTAGAATTGAGACTTTCCAAAAATACTGGTACTCCCAGCTGAAATTCCCAAGAAGTATTTTGTCTGCTTTATGTCTTATTTTACCAATATTTTAAAAAGTTCTTTGGTATGTCAAATGAAGCATTCTCAGGGAAGAATACCGCCACTGGTTTTGGTAGCACGTTTCAAAGCCATACATAAATCCTCTAAGCCAACTGGTAGGTGAAGTACGTCTGCAAATATTTTCTTGTAATGATGGCTTCAGACATGGCTGACATCTCCAGCCAAAACTACCTGCTTGGGCACAGCACAGTCATTTTCAATTTTCTTGCAACGCCAAGCACATCTGGACCCACCCTGGTATCTGGAACTGGTATGCTGCAACTGTAAAGGGATAGTTGTGAAGGTGTTCATGTCGGATGGTCCGATGGCCCAGGGCATCTTCTAACCAAGCTCTACAGAGAATTCTAAATCTACTGAACTGTATCTATCTTTTCTCATCCATAAATGTACAAAGAAATAGTGCAAACTGCTTTCACAGAGTAACAGACGGAGAAGCTGTAGCACAGCAAACAGAAATAACCTGTCCAAGATCACAGGGCCAATCAGTAGCAGTCAGCACCATAAACCTGTGTCACCTGATTTCCATATTGCTGCTCTATGGTCAAAGTGTATCTACGACTACAAGTGAATGTGTAGAGATGGATAAAGGTATAGATGATCTAGATAGCTTTGTGACTTTTACTACAACAAGTTGCATGCAGCATGCCAACAAAATAGTAAATTAACACACAACAGAAGCCTTGAATACTTTTCTTTTTTTAACATCATCAACTTTCAAATGTCCAAATTTCAGTTACTTGGTCAAATAATATTCTTTCTCCATCCACAGTATCTTCAAGTATTCATCTTTATTTCCTCTGTTTCACACCTTCATTATCTCTCACCTGCTGTGACGTCTTAGCCGCTGTAACCTTCTTCCCTCTAATCCCCCTTCTCCAGTCCACTCCAAACACTGTGGCCAAGGTTATCTTTCTTGTTCACCACTGATCATGTCAAGTCATGTCTCAGTCCCTCAGGTGGTTTTCCATCTCGTTACACTACAAGGTCAAATTTGCCCTCTGCAATTTCAAGGCTTTGCAAGAATATGCTTTAGCCTACCACAGGACTGAGTCCTTGCTCTTTCCTAGCTCAGATACAGTCCTGCCTATTGTGTGTATCCATATCTCATGCATGACTTCCTATTTCTATTCCCAAAACTGGTTTCAATGCCTAAAATATCGTCTCTGCTCTATCCTGCCCACCAACCTCATTTTCCTCTTTCAGGTCTCTCTATGCATTCTGTGTAAATTTGATTATGAGTGCTTTGGGGCAAGGGTTTTGTTTTTGAAAACACAAGGCATTTGAGAAGTTGCAGGTATAAAAATGACATTAAAGAAATAATAATTATGAAATTTACTTTTTTATCTTGCACCACACTGTAAATAAACATACAAAGTAGCATTTAAATATACTTGGACTAAGTATATAACAGAAATGTCTCCAATTCTCTTTCCCCCAGGTTTATACCCAAGCAAAGGATAAGGAATAGCGGTTACTATGTGTGAGTCAGATATGCTTGACAAATTTGAATCCCTCATCAGATTGCCTCTCATTTCAAGTCTGACCACAACCAGCTGATACATATTTAAACCACAGTTTGAACTTCATCATGGACTAAAGCATACTTTTAATTCTCATTAAGACAAGACCCCTGGCAGCATGCTATAAGCTCTATGACTTTCTCAAAAGAAGCTTGAGCCATAATTAATTCTGAAATAAATATGCTGTCTTTCAACCAAACAGCTCCTACAGCAAAGAGGAAGGTACACCTAAATCTGTAAAACAAAAAAAATAGGTAAGTGGATCATGGGAAGAAATCATAGGCAAGGCTTATATCAATAAAAATACTGGGGAAAATCATACAAATCTTTCCCATAATTCATCTATTAGGCAATGAGATTCTATAATTTATTGACAGATAAATTAATATCTGTAAATCTTTACCACTCAAGATATTATAGTATCAGAAGCATCTAAGGGCAACTGCTTTCAGTTTTATTGACAGAAGCAGTGGGAAATGGAAGCAAAACTTGTAGTAGCAGATCAGTAACTCTTTCTAAAGAAAATGTGGTGTGTGTGATCCATTTCTTTTAGTTTCGCTATGAAAAGAATTAACAGAAGAAACAACATAAAAAAAACCCCACCTGTCCACATGTCCTGGGTTCAGCTGTAGCAGTCACTGATCATGTAGCAGTAGACTCATTGATCATGAAACTGGTCTGGTTTGTGCTTCCAGCGTGGCCATCACCTTTATACTTTGGGAGGTATATAATGAAATATTTTAGCAATTGCATATCTTTTTTTTTCTCCTCAGGGGGTCAACCTACGAAGGAGGCATTCCCTTACACCCCCCGTTCCCCCACCAGCCTATTTGCAACAGCAGTTGAGAGTTCTGAAGGTTTTGGATGGCCTTTGAATACCCTTGAGACCTGCCTGCTGATTGTGCTGGGGATCAGCATGTTGGCAAACATACGGAGTGTGTTTTACCCACAGCCATCCTGCCCTGGGAACACCCTATTTCGTCTGATCTCGAAAGTTAAGCAGTATCGGGTTCAAATCTGGTCTAGGGTTAGACGACGATATAGGAGGACCACCAAGAGATTTTCCCTGAGGCTGGACAGTCATGAGTGGCAGGGTGTGTGGGATAGTATGGGCAAGTATCTAGGCCAGTGGGCCCCTCCAGTGCTTTGGAACTTCACCACTGAACAAGTGCAACAATCGGAAAAACTAGTAAAACACTTAAACGAGGTGTGCTGTCGTCCTGGTTGTACCAGAGACGGACAAATCATGGCAACGTGCTGGGGCTTGGCCGATGCCAACAGAGCCTTGCTCAACGCTATCCAGCACCTTCAAAGGGAAAAAAATGTCTCTGGATCTGATGGCAAAGCAATAGACAATGCAGCTACTCCAACTACAAGCGCAACAGCTACTCAAACCCTGACCACAACAGACAATGTGGCTACCCCAAGCACCGCAGCTACATCAACCCCAGTGACAAGCACAGCAGCTACTCAAACCCCCACAGCAACAGACAATGCGGCTACTCCAAGCACCCCAGCTACACCAACCCCAGAGACAAGCACAGCAGCTACTCAAACCCCAGCAACAGACATTGAAGCCACTCCAATCTTAGTGGCAGACACTGCAGCCACTCCAACCACAGTGACAAACATTGCAGCTAAACCAAATGGCCAGTTTGTGACAATGTCTGTTGCCCCTGTAAGCAAAAGCAAACGAGAGGTACAAAGAGCAACCCATGAAGCAAAGAAAGATGAAGACCCAATGCCATTACTACATACAACAGCATCTGAACAAGAGTTACTACTACGTGGGTCAGAGGAAGAGGAAGAAGAAGAAGAGGTCACTTCTCAACCCCGGACCTCAACCGAACTGCGGAATATGCGAAAAGATTTCACCTGTCTTCCAGGGGAGCACATCGTCACCTGGTTGCTCTGATGCTGGGACAATGGGGCCGACGGTCATGAACTAGAAGGTAAGGAAGCCAAGCAGCTGGCATCACTTGCCAGGGAAGGAGGAATTGACAAAGCGATTGCAAGAGAGAAGCGAGCCCTCAGCCTTTGGAGGCGGCTCCTGGCAGCTGTGAAGGAAAGGTTTCCCTACAAAGACGATATTACGAATCGCTCAGCCAACTGGACCACGATAGAGAAAGGCATCCAGTCCCTGAGGGAATTAGCCATTCTAGAGATGATCTATCATAGGCCGGATGCCAGGAACACATCCGTAGATCCAGATGAAGTCGAATGTACACGACCCATGTGGCGGAAACTTGCACGGAGTGCACCATCATCATATGCCCACACATTGGCATCAATGACCTGGAATGACAGAATATCACCAACAGTGGATTACCTGATTCGTCAACTCCGAAAGTTCAAAGACAATCTCACCCCTTCCATTATTTCAGCTGTGGAAAAACTGTCCCAGGAGTTCAAACAATTGAGAGACGATTTATCCGATCTATCCAGCTCCCCACGTGTACCAACCCATGTCTCAGCTATTAACAGAAGGTGCCCTACTGCTCGAGAAAGAAGATATAGGAGGTACACGCCACGGGCCACCCTATAGTTTTACCTGCGGGATCACGGAGAAGGCATGAGAAAGTGGGATGGAAAACCTACCTCAGTTCTGGAGCAACGGGTGCGTGAACTGAAGAGGAGCACAATGGTCAAGGATGATCCTCCCAGGAAAGCTGCTGCTCCAGTCTCTGGTGAACAGTTTCCCAGATGGAGTGGAAGAGCTGATTTTACTTCAGCTCCTGTGATAAGGAATACCAATCCTTTTCTACAAGACATAAGTGGAGAATTTTATGATCACTATTAGAGGGGCCCTGCCTCCAGCCAGGTGGAGGAGAGGGATAATCGGGTTTACTGGACTGTGTGGATCAGATGGCCTGGCACATCAGTCCCACAGAAGTATAAGGCTCTAGTAGATACCGGTGCACAGTGTACCCTGATGCCATCAAGGTATCAAGGGGTGGAACCCATTTATATTTCTGGAGTGACAGGAGAATCCCAACAGTTAACTGTACTGGAAGCTGAAATCAGCCTGACTGGGAGGAAGTGGCAAAAGCACACCATTGTGACTGGTCCAGGGGCTCCATGCATCCTTGGCATAGACTGTCTCAGGAGAGGGTACTTCAAAGACCCAAAAGGGTATAGATGGGCTTTTGGTATCGCTGCCTTGGAAACAGAGGAAATTAAGCAGCTGTCCACCTTGCCCGGTCTCTCAGAGGATCCTTCTGTTGTGGGGTTGCTGAAGGTTGAAGAACAACAAGTGCCAATTGCAACCACAACAGTGCACTGGCGGCAATATCGCACCAACCGAGACTCCTTGATTCCCATCCATAAGCTGATCCGTAGGCTGGAGAGCCAAGGAGTGATCAGCAGGACCCGCTCACCCTTTAATAGCCCCATATGGCCAGTGCAAAAGTCTAATGGAGAGTGGAGACTAACAGTAGACTATCGTGGCCTCAACGAAGTCACACCACCATTGAGTGCTGCTGTAATGGACATATTGGAACTTCAGTATGAACTGGAGTCAAAGGCAGCCAAGTGGTATGCCACAATTGGCATTGCCAATGCATTTTTCTCAATCCCTTTGGCAGCAGAACGCAGGCCACAGTTTGCTTTCACTTGGAGGGGCGTCCAGTACACTTGGAACTGACTGCCCCAGGGGTGGAAACACAGCCCTACCATCTGCCATGGATTGATCCAGACTGCACTGGAACAGGGGCAAGCTCCAGAACACCTGCAATACATTGATGACATCATCGTGTGGGGTGGTACAGCAGAAGAAGTTTTTGAGAAAGGGAGGAAGGTAATCCAAATCCTGCTGAAGGCCGGTTTTGCCATAAAACGGAGTAAGGTCAAGGGACCTGCACAGGAGATTCAATTTTTGGGAATAAAATGGCAAGATGGACATCACCAGATTCCCACAGACGTGATCAAGAAGATAACAGCAATGTCTCCGCCAACTAACCAGAAAGAAACACAAGCTTTCTTAGGTGTTGTGGGGTTCTGGAGAATGCACATCCCAAATTACAGTCTGATTGTAAGCCCTCTCTATCACATGACCCAGAAGAAGAATGATTTCAAATGGGGCCCTGAGCAACAGCAAGTCTTTGAACAAATTAAACGAGAAATAGTTCATGCAGTAGCCCTTGGACCAGTCTGAGCCGGGCCAGATGTGTAAAATGTGCTCTATATCACAGCCGCGGAGAATGGTCCTACCTGGAGCCTCTGGCACAAAGCTCCAGGGGAGACTCAAGGTCGACCCCTTGGCTTTTGGAGTCAGGGATATAAGGGATCCGAGGCCAGCTATACTCCCACTGAAAAAGAGATACTGGCAGCCTATGAAGGGGTTCGAGCTGCTTCAGAAGTGATTGGAACTGAAGCGCAGCTCCTCCTGGCACCCCGGTTGCCTGTGCTGGGCTGGATGTTCAAAGGCAGGGTCTCCTCTACACATGCAACTGATGCTACATGGAGTAAGTGGGCCGCACTAATTGCACAACGAGCTCAAATAGGAAATCCCAGTCATCCAGGAATTCTAGAAGTCATCATGGACTGGCCAGAGGGCAAAGATTTTGGGATGTCACTAGAAGAGGAGGTGATGCGTGCTGAAGAGGCCCCACCATATAATGAACTGTCAGAGAGTGAAAAGCAATATGCCTTGTTTACTGATGGGTCCTGCCATATTGTGGGAAAGCATCGGAGGTGGAAGGCAGCTGTGTGGAGTCCCCTGCAACAAGTTGCAGAAACTGCTGAAGGAGAGGTGAATCGAGTCAGTTTGCAGAGGTGAAAGCTATCTAGCTGGCCTTGGACATTGCTGAACGAGAAAAATGGCCAGTACTTTATCTCTATACTGACTCATGGATGGTGGCAAATGCCCTGTGGGGGTGGTTGCAGCAATGGAAGCAGAGCAACTGGCAATGCAGAAGTAAACCCATCTGGGCTGCTGCATTGTGGCAAGATATCGCTGCCCAGGTGCAGAACCTCGTGGTGAAGGTACGCTACGTAGATGCTCATGTACCCAAGAGTCGGGCCACTGAGGAACACCAGAACAACCAGCAAGTGGATAAAGCTGCTAAGATTGAAGTGGCTCAGATGGACTTAGATTGGCAACATAAGGGTGAATTATTTTTAGCCTGGTGGGCCCATGACACCTCAGGCCATCAAGGCAGAGATGCAACATATAGATGGGCTCGTGATCGAGGGGTGGACTTAACAATGGACATTATTGCCCAGATAATTCACGAATGTGAAACGTGCTGCAATTAAGCAAGCCAAATGGTTAAAGCCTCTCTGGTATGGAGGACGATGGCTGAAGTACAAGTATGGGGAGGCCTGGGAGATTGACTATATCACGCTCCCACCGACCCGCCAAGGCAAGCGCTATGTGCTTACCATCGTGGAAGCAATCACCGGATGGCTGGAAACATATGCTGTGCCCCACGCCACTGCCTGGAACACTATCCTGGGCCTTGAGAAACAAGTTTTATGGCGACATGGCACCCCAGAGAGAATTGAGTCAGACAATGGGACCCATTTCTGGAACAACCTTATAGACCCTTGGGCCAAAGAGCATGGCATTGAGGGGGTATATCACATCCCCTACCACGCACCGGCCTCTGGGAAAATCGAACGGTACAATGGGCTGTTAAAAACTACACTGAGAGCAATGGGTGGTGGGAGATTCAAACACTAGGACACACATTTACCAAAAGCCACCTGGTTGGTTAACAGTAGGGGATCTGCCAACAGGGCTGGCCCAGCCCAAGCAGAACTTTTACGTACTGTAGAGGGGGATAAAGTTCCTGTGGTGCACATAAAGAATTTGTTGGAGAAGACAGTCTGGGTTATTCCTGCTTCAGGTAAAGGCAAACCCACTCGTGGGGTTGCTTTTGCTCAGGGACCTGGATATACTTGGTGGGTAATGCGGGAAGATGGGGAATTCCATTGTGTACCTCAAGCGCTATTTAATCAAGGGGATTTAATCTTGGGGGAAAACAGCCAATGAACTCAATTGTATGCTGTTGCCTGCTCTATAACACTTTTATAGCCCACCAGCTAGATATCCTCAGGTCACCAGCAACTGACCCTGACTTCCCTCCGATCATCACCTCAACAAAGAATGAATTTTGAGGAAACCAGATGAGCTCAGCAGTGACCAGACGAGTTTGGCGGTGTCATCAGCAGGCAACAACCCAACACTACACACTGTCTCTCCTGCCCTGAAAGACTATTACAAGAGATGTAGGCTTTCATCACGGACTGGATGAATTCAGCAATTTTATAGGGATTGGTCCATGGACTAGGGAATGATATCTTTCTCTTTGTGGGTGCGTGTGGGTGTATATATATGTGTATATATGGGACAGGGGCAATGGTGTGTTGAGAGATGTGGGATCTGAGCATGATGTGAATGGTATGGAATAAGGGGTGGATACTGTCCTGGGTTCAGCTGTAGCAGTCATTTTTTCTCCTTCTTAGTAGCTGGTGCAGTGCTGTGTTTTTTAACTGTCAGCCTGGGAACAACGCTGATAACACCGACGTTTTTAGTTGTTGCTAAGTAATGTTTACTCTGACCAAGGACTTTCTCAGTCTCATGCTTTGCCAGGGAGGAGGGGAAGCTGGGAGGAAGCAGAGACAGGACGCCTGACCCAAACTAGCCAAAGGGGTATTCCATACCACAGCATGTCATGCCCAGTATATTAACCAGGGGGACTTACCCGGAAGGCCCAGATCACTGCTCGGGTCGGGCTGGGTATCGGTCGGCGGGTGGTGAGCAATTGTATTCTCTCCCCTTGTTATTTCCCTTATCGTTATTATCATTGGTGGTAGTAGTAGTGGTTTTGTATTATACCTTAGTTACGGGACTGCTCTTATCTCAACCCGTGGGAGTTACATTCTTCTGATTCTCCTCCCCATCCCTCCAGGAGGCGGGGGAGCAAGAAGGGGGGGAGTGAGCGAGTGGCTGCGTGGTTCCGAGTTACCGGCTGGGCTCAAACCACGACACCACACAAGATTTACATCTTGATATGTAATTAGCTTGATTAATTAGCAGTATGCTTCTTAAACTGTAACATGTAGTGAGTTAAGTGAGAAAAAAAAACCACTTAAAATTTCTGTATCTGATGTCACTGTGGGAAAATAATCCCCCTCCCCAATTTATCAAAGTAATTGAAACAGCAAAAGAGATAAAAATTTGCCATTGTAAAGTGATATGGAAATTAATCTGCTTGAGAGCTCAACATGTTATGAGGATCACTAGCTGTCTACATTCAAACATGCTTTCACATAATTTGTGACATATACTCCACACATCTGGAGATGTAGACTATAATGCATGTCAACTCTTCATCTATCTACTCTAACAGTGTTGATAGCAGTTTGCTTATTGTTCTTTCTTTGAAATACAGCAACAATGCTAGAAACATTGACATCAACAATTAAAACACATCTTGTTAAATTCAACCACCCTTCTTAATGTAAGGTATGGTTGCACTGGTCCTAGTTAAAATGTCCCAGAGACTCTACTCTCCACTTTGCAGTGCTAGTGAGTCAATGTTGATAATATGTCTAACAACTACTTTGAAGTGTATTACTTAAAAAAAAAAAAAAAAAAAATTTAAAAAAATCCACTGGAACAGATTACTTTTTCAGCATATCTCTGAACCAAATTAGAGCAACATTTTAGTGTGGCAGAAAGTATGTTTATATATTTAATTTAAAATAATTTACATTAACTTTTGCTGGGGTAGTTTTACTTTGGCTGGTATGGTAGAAATCTTATAAATTATTGGTTGTAAACTAAATAATTGTTGTGCTTGTCTTATTTTAAACTTTTTGAGATAGACAGCATAGACAACAATTTGGTCTTTTTGAGGTCCTTCAAAATCCTCCTGTGAATTTTTACAATTTTTCTGTTATGCACTTACTGTACGATAAGTGGCTTTTCAGAGGTTTGGGCCCAATTCCCAGGGTACTGTAGCCAGTTGTTTGAGACAATTGCTTTTTACTACAAGACAATAACCAGTGGCCCCTGTTTGTGACCTCTTTCCCATAAAGCTGTTACACAAAGGATCTTGCTATATAAAACACTGAAGAATAATCACAAGCTAAAATTTAGAATTCTCCTCACTCATTGGTTAAAAAACCAACCAAACAAAAAAACCCAAAGCAAGTTGTAATTCAAAGCTCATTAATTAATTAAATGTGTTTCTCTATAACTACAGTTGCTTGGGGACTTCTTTGATTTTTGCATGACACATGCCAAATGATAATAAGATGATCATGTAGGTGAAAGCTTAAATCTGTCTGTGCTTTGATGAGCCTTTACTAGGAAAAATCAACAAGTAGCTATTTGGTAAAGTTCTTCATGAGAGCGAAATCAGAATTACAGCCATAATACCTTAGAGACAATTTACGTCTGGTGAAGATGTGAATCCTATACTAACATGACTACAGCCTCTAAAGATCGGAGACAATGATCAGAAACTCCATGTTCTCTTAGAGAAGAAAATAGCAAAGCAATTTAAAATGCACTTCTTCAGCAGTTTTCTATATGATTATGTCTTGTAATAAGAGCTCAATAATGTCTGAATTCAGTCATTTTGGTGACCTAATGTATTTCATACAGCTTAGGTCCCTGACACTACATATTAGCAATGATTTTATCTTTATTTTGGTCATATGTGACCTTCTTCAATATACAGGTTGTTGATAGACATTCATCATTGTAGTATGAGAATATCTAATGTTAGTTTACCAAGCAGTACAAATTAATCTATTCTAATTTTGTTCTGCCTTCTTTGCCTCAAAGAGAAAAGTGCAAGCTGTTTTGTCTTAATAAATTAAAATTACCTAGGTATAAATTTTGTTATATACTTCCATTAAAGCAAGCTAAGTAAAGAGAAAAGCCTTGCATCTAAACCAGAAACTTGCTGAGGTGTAAAACGCTCATTGCTTCCCATGGAATTTCATTCCACTGTATCAGGTCTGTCTGCCGAAGGTGTCAGGTCCTTCTCTAGGTAAACTATATTTATGGTAGACTGTTCTACTGGGATAAAAAAGTGAAATAGTCAGCCACAGTCTTCACAAAGGACTTGGCCTTTTTGATACCCTGAATCAGTAAGCACCCTCAGATAAGGGTGAGATATTGAACTTGACTGATACACCCCGAGACAAGCTTTGTGCTTTCGCAGATCAGGTGGCAGCCAGTGTTATGGAGGAGTTTCATTGCAGCACCCTGCCAGCTGGAGTTTCCCATGCAATAAGGGTGTATGGCCTCGCCATTACAGAAATGAGGATATAACTGATGCTGATCATTTACCATAAAGGCATGTTCTTGTGCCCAGAGATGTTTACATACCCTCAATTTGGCTGGTAAATTAAGTAGTTATTTTAAAAATTAATTTTACTTCTTCAGTAAAACTTTAAATAGCAGTCCTTCAAAAAACATTTAATTGAGGTTTAACAGGAGTTACCACACGTTACACAGGAACTAGTTATTAAGAGACAGAGAAGTAAAAAAAAGGACAAAAATCAATTCTATATGTTCTACATCTGAATAAATATATTTAGAATAACTATCCTGTTTTAGTAATGTAACTGACTCATTAGATCAAAATTAAACACCAGCAGTGTAAACCAAATCTTATTTTATGATGTTACCCACCTAAATGCACTACACTCCTCTTTACACACTGCAGTGGACACATACAGTGGAACAGGCAAATGCCAGAAGTTAGCCATTTATATACTTAATGCCTGTACACATTAAATAAAAACTGTCTGCAACATATATTTTGTAGTGATTTATTTGCAATTCAGATATTATCTCTAGATGTATGTAAAGTCATTAAGTCTGCTAACAATTTATTATAATAAAAGAGATAATTGTAGCAATTCATTTATGTTAATTTATTGACACTATAAATTCCTCAGGGCAGCAGCCATGAATACACTTTCCTGTATAAAACTAAAAAATATTTTGGTACCTAAGAGATAAAAATTAACAATAGAAATATTAACTAGGATTTATATTTGCATTAGGGTTTTTTTCTGTTTCTTTTTCCTTCTCCATTTTTTTGCACAGGTAATCCAACAATATGTGCTTTTTTAAAAAGATTTTCAGAGTAACAAGTGATTTTATGTGATTTTATGTATTCACCAGTAAGATTAGAGGACCTCATTTCCAGGACATGGATACTTAGCAATTTTAAAAAGTCAAGCCTTTTTAAAATGTCTTTCATAAAGATAGATAAATTCACTGAGCATTTTTAGTGGTCTCAAGGATACTGCACTTCATATTTTAATTTTAGGATCTGTTTTTGTTTTTGCAGCAGGTTGTAGGATTTTTTAAATGTTAATTTTGCACCTTGGTTATTACATTTGGTTCTGGGTTTTTTATAGCACTGGGTTCTGACTAATCGCTTATGACAAGACTGTAAGACAACAGTTTGCCTGCAGAAAGGGGGATGCATAGCAGCACTATCCCAGGAGCAAACAGAGAAGGGAATTATGACTAGAAACATAATTTCTTCTCTTTCTTGCCCCTGGCGCTCAGGGGGGCACAAACTCCTACTGCTCCATGCTGGCAGCCAACTGTCAAGTCAGCTTATCTCAGATGACCAATGTTTTGAGGGGATGAAGCCAAAACCCTGTGTGTTCCTGAGCGCTGGCTATCAATGCCCCACCAGGACAGGGATGGGTGGCCCCGAGCAGGCTGCTGTCATCACTCTCCGTCTTTCGCTGTGACCTGCAGTCCCACTAGCCCATGCCAGGAAGGAAGCCCTCAAGTCTCCCTTATTCTCCTGCACGCTGGGGATAAAAGCATTTGACAACCCTACTTGAAGATTACACCACTGAAACCAGTATTGAGACCTCAATTTGGTAGGCAAAC
Organism: Strigops habroptila; assembly: GCF_004027225.2. Classification (NCBI taxonomy): domain Eukaryota; kingdom Metazoa; phylum Chordata; class Aves; order Psittaciformes; family Psittacidae; genus Strigops; species Strigops habroptila. The sequence continues at coordinate 89,531,686 of NC_044278.2, read as the reverse complement.
AAGGTGAAGCAATCACCTGCTGCACTGTTATCGAGGGTATATATAGGGCAGCTATACTGGACACATCTGGCAAAGCATTTTGTAATTCCTGTGAGCACTTGCAAATTTGTCAGAGTTGGGACCCTCCCTAGATCCTCATTCCCTATCAGAAAACAAAAAGGAACTTCATACACAAAAAAATGGGTTGTGCTACATCTACGGACATGTCAAACTTTGAAAACCTCGTGCTCTAGACAGCCTTGCTACTAATTGGTATGTTTTTCTTTAAAAGTGAAGATTCTAACCTTTTACTTGACAGATATGTGGGTAAAATGCCACATAACATTTTGAAAGCTTATCTATAGTCTGCTGTTTACGAGTCTTGTTTATGTTGGAGCTCACACAGGAGTACACAAATGAAAAGGGTTAGCTGGAACAAAACTGAACGGTTGGTTTCAAATAGATGTATAAACTAACAAAAAGGTTTTCTCCTTTAAACTTATAGAAAGTCCAAAGATGTTGCTCCCTTTTAAAAGGCAACCATAAATTGTGTCACTTGACTTAACAGGGTGTTTTTATGATCATTAGTTGTGTCCCTGGACTTTTGGGGTGGAAAGTAGAGACAGTTTCATTATTTGTTGTTTTGCTTTGGTGGGGAGGTTTTTCATTCTAATCTTATGAAATTGCAGCTAGGAGAGAGTAAATGGGATTCCATTTCTCTGCAAGATTTAGCAACAGAATTGTTTACAGTGTTGCAATCAGTCATGTTTAAAGTAGAGCTACTAACTGCATAACTGAATAAGGGGGTACTTTGGAAACAAAAGGGTTGCACAACAGGCAAATTTAGCTTGTAGAATCTTTAGTATGCAATGTGTAAGAAATTTCATAAACCCTAGGGAGAGTTTGCAATTTTGTCAGTGGGTGCAAAATGCTAACTTAAAAAAACTAAAACTAAAGTGACAAAAATATGGAAATAACTGAAAATCAGAAAGCTGGCTTAATTCTCTTTTTTTTCTTTTTTACTTTTTTTTTTTTCTTGATGTTATTTTTGGGTTTGTTTCCAGTAGGAACTTTATATCCTGCAAATTTATACACACAGATTACTATGCACTTATACTTCAGGCTTATTCTCTTCAGGAAACTAAACACTGCACTTGGAAAACAGAAGTTTCGAAGACCATTATATCTTCATCCCTCTCGGGGAGTAACTGTAAGAATGATGGTGGAGGTGAATTTCTTCTGCTCAGGAACTTGTAGTATTTTACAGCTAAATTCTTTTGGAGTATTCCTCAATCCTCTGCTTCCTGCCACTACTTCAAGGTGCAACACCAGCTCTGAATTTCCACGGAGACATTGGTCTTCCTTTCATAAGCAAGCTGCTGGCCTGTCTGACTGATGTTACAGCCTCCTACCTCTAGAGTAGTGCCTTGAGAGGAAAAAGTGATGCACTGAACTCTACCACAATTCCTTGGCTACTGCCAGTAAATATTAGCTCTGGAGCAATTGTAATACGGAAATACTAGAAGAGAGTGAACAATAAAAACCTACCATTCCATAAGAAGCAATACCCTGATGCTTAAAATTTGGTAAAATGTTTTGTATAAGTGACTCAAACCTTCTGCAGCTTGAGGGTGTGAAATGTGGGAAGCCTGTGATGTTCCAGTCAAAAAACGTATTGGGTCTGCTGTGCTAGCTAGAGATTCAACTTGACTCAAGTACAATATTAGACACATCTCAATAATACTGTAACTTGGAAGGTGCAGTTATTTTCTTCTGAAAGGAGGTCCATTGACACACTATACTGAGTTTTCTATGAATTAATAATAATAATACTTGTTAGTATTATTTCTTAATGTTATTAGGGACATTCCTGCATGAGAAACATGAGAAATATTATCCAGCAGCTTCCTCAGACTCTGTTGGGTCAGTAATCTTGTTTGTTTAGTCTTTTTGTTTGGTTGTTTCTTTAATGAAGAGAAGGAAAAAGAATCATTCCACACTTTACTGACTATAATCTTAAAATCTACTTGACAGAGCGTCTTTCTTACAGATGTAAGAAAGCACATGCTTTCACCCTTAGACTGCTCTGATGACATACATTTGTCAAGACTTTCGTCAGGCCCCCCATTTTCTTTGACCTTTCATATTATCAGCTATGTTCTTCTTGAAATGTGACTTTAATTTTGGCTTCTCCAACTTTGTCCTCTATCAATACTCTACCAGTACTTCTGTCTGCACAATGTATGTCACTAGCCAGATCTTTGAGCTGGATCTGCTTCTACCTTTTCCTTAAAGTGAGCACTACCAGCTTTCCCAGAAAAGTTTTAAACCCCAAAGAGCAGGTTTTACTCCAAAACAAAGCTTCATTAAACATCCAAAGTGAGACAGAGTAGAACAGGTGTAGATGAACATCCCCTGGCTCACTCTGCTGTGAGATGGCAGATCTGCTTGCCCCTGTGTGGTATCAGTCTAGCAGCTCTGGAGGTTTGCAGAGGATTACAGACCCCTCCGCAAGCCCAAGGGAACATGTTCTTTCCTTCCCATTTGAGACTTGAATAGCAGTTTTGTTCCCTGCTTTTCACAGCACTTTCTGGAGTTTATGCTCACTCTTGTCTCTTTTGGTTTTTTCTTCTCTTCCTTCCTTCTCCTTTTTTATTCTGTGCTTCTGTAAGTTTCTTCACTTGTGCATTTTTAGGGAAGGCACAATCTCCCCACTTTCCAGAGTGCAAACTAACCGGGGGGGGAAGAAGAAGACAAATACCTCTCCTGCCACATAATCTTTAAAGGACATACGAGACATTAGCTTACAATAACTGCAGACAAACTAAACACCATCTACTAAACCAATTATTAAATAAATTTCAATGTTTTTTATAAATTCCTAAATAAGTATTTAATTAATTATATTAATATAGGGTGTATGTGTTCTAATCTTTAACAACTTGTCACAAATAATCCGAAAACAGATTTTAATTGGTAAATTACTTCATCATTCAGTGAAGCAGAACATATTACTGATCCTTATAGGGTTTAACGCATGAAAACCAAAATTGCCAGGTTTAAGAAAAATCCATATGACATTTGCTTCAGAAAAGTTTCTAAATGCTTCAAAGAATATCCTTTATTTAAAAATCAAAATAGTTTATATTCTATGTTACAAAATCTAATGTTTATATTCACACAGTATATTCCCACATCACTAGTAATACCAGTGCACGGACTATGACAACATGCCAAGCCATATCATATGATCATATTACTGTGCTGCATCTTACCTCCAGGTTTAGGGTCAAGGTATAATAAAATAGCTAAAATGCTTAATGTTGTAGGTTTTTAAAGGAGGCTATGTAAGTGAACATGCAGCCCCCTTGACCATTACCCAAGTGACTCACTGCCTTTCCATCATTCTGCCCAGTAACTTCATGACCTACTGGACAATTTCAATCAAATTTGCAAGTGGGATAGACATTTCAAAGGTGATTGTAGTTTGAATTTTATTACAGTGGTGGGCATGTATGAAAGATAAATTGGTACCCTAACTGAGAGAAGGAAAAGTAGCCATGGTACCTTTGCAGGCAGCTGCTGCCTGGCCCTCTCAGCCAGCCACTCACATCTGCAGGGTGAACACCACTGGAGACACAGGAGGAAGCCAGTAGTAATGGCTGTGGGAAAATTAAAGGTACACCTGTAGGAAACTGGTTTTCATTAGATTTATTGCTCTTAAATAAATTGTCTTTTTTTTAATTTTTTTTAATAATTAAAGAAACTTCCACTTAGTCTGTTTGAAGCATGCTGGGTTTGATCTCAGTGTGTCCTGTTTTCACTAAAATAATAATTAAAAAAAAGTCATGTTTCTGTATTCTGTGCTAAATAGTCATTAGATAACATGCCTGAAAAGAGGCATGAGAATCCAAGTCCTAACCCACTTATCTGTGACCTAACAAGTCTCTCCTTCTGTAAGCCTAATGTGTGTGTTCATCTTATTTGTTTCCAAAATGACACAGGTGAAACTGTAAATGTAATACTTCCCAGCTAGATAGAAGCTGTAGGTATCAATTCTTTCAGTGACAATCTCAGGCTTAGCTCCTACTTGCTAATTCCCTTTCCCTGAAATCTTTTTAAATAGCTCTATGTCCCACTCCAGCACCCTTTTCCTATTTCTCTCTCTTCTTGGCCCCACCTCTCAATTAGTCCACTCACATCATTGGCAGACACCCTTTCCTGCCTATACCTACTGCACTATTATTTCTTATTCCCTTTCTCAGCAACAATCCTCTCTTCTATGTGTCTTTCTGGTGTGGACTCACAATTACATTGACATAAAACTTCTTACATACAAAGCGACAAAAATAATTTTATCTATTGTTCTATTGCTACTTTGAAACAATACTACTAAACAGAAGAAATGTCCTTTTAATCTAAGTTGTGCTACTTTGCTATTATGGGATGAATCAAAACAGTGGAAAGGTTTCTATTGATTTCATTGAGTTTCTGGACAGTACTTATCTTACCTTTCTCTAGATGCTATATAATTTCTATTTTTAATTGTCATTTTAACTGATTTTTATACTACTGATAAAAGTAAAGCTTGCCACACCATTATTTCTTGATCACCCTTTTAGTCTTTATAAAAGACAAACATATTTTGTACCTTTTAATCTTCACACATAGTAACTGATCTTAACGGCTGCATATTTTTAACAGTTCATTTAGCTCATTTTCAGATTCTGTAAGAACCCTTGATGACTACCATTTAGTTAGATGCTTTTTGCTTTTTAAGAATCTTACTATTGAAACATCAGTATACACCCACATCTCATCTTTGTTACTAAAAAAAAGTTGACCTGAGGAAATATCTTCATTTGCTAAGAGTGCTAGGGTACAGAAATTTAATTTCTCTGCCATACTTCTTCCTTTATAGCTGGCCAACTAATAGGCCCACCAGTTCTGCCATAGCTTCCTCATATTGGCAAAGCATATGTTTGTTTTATAGCAGGTAATTTGTTCTCTTATATATGGACTCTTTGTTCCTCAAATTCCCTCCTTGGCCTTTCTAATTTTACTTCTTTCTATTGTTTTCAAGATGATTGGATTTGGGCTTTCCCAATGATACAGTTTAGGCTCCCATAACTTAAATATTGAACCTTGACATTTAACTATATTGATTTTTTCCTTGCCTTCCTATTCTCTTTTATTTGTTTAGGGATATTTGTTCTGAAACTTTTGTACTATGCTTAAGTACCTTCCACGCTCAGACTACGATTTTCATTTCAGCAGTTCTGATTGAGGATTTTTTTTTTCTTTTTTTTTTTTTTTTTTTGAAAGTAGAAAGGTTTACCTGTGTTTGCTGAAGGTAGAATAATAAACTACTAGATTTCATTATGAACACTTTCCCAGAAAATTCTGAATACTGATTTATTATGTCCATGATTAATCAGCATTTTTAAGAAGCTGGTTTTGAGATGTGTCCTGTTACTAACTGTTATTTTGGTTGATGTCAAACTACAGCTTCCAATAAACAAACATTTCAAGTATTGAAAAGTAGTTTTCCAAAGCATAATTTATCCCTTCCATATATAAGTTATTGTTAAGGCTGTTAGACTAGACTTTGCTCCTTTGTTGAGCTTCTCTTATACGGTGTATTTTGTTGATCTGTCAGATACTGTAAGCCTCCTATATGTGCATTCCAGTCACTAAGGATTTGCATTTTGCCTATGTATTAGCCTCTCCACAGTTTAGCTTTCTCACAAAGCTGTTAATAAGCATTTATAAATTTTGCGTTTGTTTCTTTTTTTTTTCTTCTAGCCCAAATAAATATACACTCTATATTCAACACACAACGACCTGACACAGCACATACGTATTACTGCAACTCATTGGCATTACCTTCACACATTTTATTTCTGACTTTTCTATGTGAAAAATACAGCTATTTGCTGATGAACGTATAGAAAATTATGATGCCAGTCTAAGCTATCAAATATATAGCGTGTGCTACAAATTTGACATTAAAAGTATTTTAGATATATGGTAAAATCATCGAACAGATAAAATATTCATTACTAGCACAGGTGGATTAAAATCAATAAATGCCATTTTGTTGTTATAAACTGTCTGATATAACAAACATCAGCCTGGCAGAGTTATATATTCATATGCAGGCACAATTTTTTACATGGCTTTTTCCAATTAGGCACCTAAGCCTCTATTGAGTTTAAGAGCCACAATTTTTAAAGCTGTCAAGATGATATAATTTCCAATAAATCATTAGAAATTGCTAATAATCAGCCACAACTGAAAATGAGTATTAAAAAGTAACTCCATTGAAGTGAGCACTAAACCCCACAGTGACCTGTGTGGCAGGGGGTGTTTCATTTATGATCATCACCTGGTAGTCAGTCACAGGATTGAGGATCTGCTACTAGTGATGCGGATTTTATTTTTCCTCTAAGTATTCCATGCACATTGTTGGTATCAATGGGATGTTGTAAGCCACAAGATGTTTGGCCAAAAAAAAAAAAAAAAAAAAAAAAAGGCAGATTTTACAAGCAAAAACTCCAGTTACTTGGATAAAGGGTTATATAGTTTTCCCCTTAATTCAGAGTCCAGAGTACTTGTTTTACAAACTGCAGAGTGCCTTCAAATGTATTGACTTCATTGTGGAGTCAGGGTGTTTATTGTGTAATGCTGAGTCATATAAAAAAAGAAAGACATTCACTAGGGCTGGAGAAAAAAGTGATGGAGACATGAGCCTCTTAAAGTCAAATTCATCTTGGGGTTTGTGACTTCTTTTTAAATATAAGTAAACCAGCAGCAACATTGTCAGAAATATATTACATAGTATTTGCCACTGTAATAGTGAAACTATCGTTTTATCCTGCTGGTGCTCACTCGCTCCCTCAGAAAGGAAACTGGGGTAATGGTATGTGCATACACCCCGGGACACACACACACAGAGGATATACCCCAAGTGCAGCAATACCTCTAGCACGCTAGAGGGAGCCAGGACATAATTGCAATGACCATTATTTTTTTTTACCCAATTAGCACAACTTGCATCGAAAAATCTCTGGACATCCTGAAGGTTTGGCATAGGCTACGGAATAAGGGAAGGAAAGCACAGGACTCCAGTTACAGTGAAACCAGGTCTCCTGAGAGCTCCGGGACTTACTCTGGGTTTTGTTACATTTTTAAAATTGTGCTGCTTTTACAGAGGACTTCTCCAGACAAGTGACTTAGCCTAACACGGCGGTTTCCGTCAGCCAATCTGAAGCCCTCATTCAGGAAGCAAAGCCCATTTTGTAAACATATCCTTTATTTCGTCTGTCTGTCGCTCTCACACAGAAAGTTGGCACGTCTGAGAGTAGTGATTTTACGCTGCCACTAATGTATGTGTAGTTTATTTATATACCGCATTTTTAACACAGAATTAGTTTTATAATGGTTACTAGCAGACTCGTTCTGTACTGCAAACTATCTGTTCCAAAGCTACAAAGAGGTCTTCAGGACAGGAAGACGGGTCTAGGAAGAATACTTATTTGAATTTATACATTTGTAAGACTTTCTCCAAGTCAAATGATATTCAAGGACATAGTAACTCATAAAGGGCTGAAGGTTATCCTACGGAGCAAGGCGAAAGAGCAGCTTCCTTAAGTGAATCTTTTAAGAGCCGCTCCTAAAATAATAGTCAGAGCGTCTTATAATTGCTCCAGAGTTGATTTTTTTTCCCTCTTTTCCCTCCCCCCCCCAAATGATTCATGCTACTTACACGCTCGTCACTCACAGCTCACAAATGGCAGCTTCTTTTCGGTACGCACGGGTCGAGACCGGCGCTCTGGCAATTCGAGCACCCACCTTTCCAGCCTCAGTCGTTCGCCCCCCCCCTCACCCTCCACCAGCCGCTGCCGACAGAGAGCCTCCCGCCGCGGCGGGAGCGGGCGGGGGAAGGGGAAAGGAAAGGAGAGTAAGGAAGGGGAAAAGGGCATTGCTGCGGCCCCGAGCCCCGCACCGCGGGGCTGCCGCCCTGCCCGCCGCCCGCTCCCCCCCACCACGGCCCCGAGGATACTCCCGCCCCAGGACCTGCCCCTCGGGGAGGGCGAGACCCGCTCGGGGCGGCTCCCGCAGGGCCGGGGCGGGAATGGCGGAGGGGTTCCCCATCCACAAGTTCCCCTTCCCCTCTACTCCCCTCCGCTACACAACCCGGGGGCGGCGAGGGGGTGCGCCGGGTCGGCGTCGACGACGGGGTTCCCCATCCATAAGTCCCCCGTTCCCCTCTACTTCCCTAAGCTATGCATCCCCGGGGCGGCGAGGGGGTGGCCGGGTCGGGGCCGCTCCGTGCTTTGGAGCAGTGCGGGGGTGCCACGACCCCGCCGTCATCGCCGACGACTTATTGATATGTCTTAAAAATAAATAAATGGGGTGGGAATATACAAATAAATAAATAAATAAATGAATAGACAGCGTGGGGTGGGGGGTGCCGGGGGCGCGGCGCTGCGGTGCGCGGCTATCAGACACCGCCGCAACCCGCCCGCCCGAGCCCTGCACACGCTGCGCGCCTCCTACTGAACCGAGCTAATCAATGACACCCAGCTCCCGCCGCGGCCCCGCCCCGCCGCCCGCCCGCCTCCTACCATTGGCGGGCCGGTCACCGCCGCCTCCGCCGATTGGCTGGTGGGGAATCCGTATCAATGTTTAAGCCGCGGCGTGAGGTGAATAGAGGCAGTCGGCGAGCGGTGCTGGGTGAGCGCGGCGCGGCGGGCCCGGAGTGCTGCAGTGAGGGAGGAGAGGAGGGGGGAGACGGGGAGAGCGGCTCCAACTGTTGAATTTTCGCCGAATCCTCCGCTTCCCTGCGGGCGGCTGGTGCAATGGATCTGGTGTGCCGGGGATCGGCGTTGGCTCCGCGTGCTGCCTGGCTAAGACTGGCAACCGGTTGTTCGGAGGGAGCCACCCACCAATGAGGCAGAGAAGAGTATCTGCTTTTCCTTCTTTTTCTTTTGAAAGCCTCTCTACCACAGGTTGCAGAATTAACTGTGTGCTTTGGGTCCGGACTCAAATAAAGGAGAAAAAAAAAAACAACAGTGCAGAACTGAGGCTCGGAACTAGATCTGTGAGCTATGTATTGGGAACCTATGGTGGTTTTTTTGTTGTTTTTTCCTTTTTTCTTTTAATATGAAAGATCTCTGATTTATTTCACACATAACACTGAGGAAAGGTGGTTAAAAACACTCAGCAAAGCAGGAGACAGACGCGCCTCTGTGCCAGTGAGTGGATAACAGCCTTGTTTTCCTGATCCTCAGTCTCCCGGAGAAAGAGGTATAGTAAAAGTGTAGCTGGATCCGACACCCCCTCCCCCTTTTTTTTTTTTCCTTCATCCCCCCTCAAATATAAATCTGATTTTTTTTTTTTTTTTTTTTTTTTTTTTTTTTTCCCCCTGTCTATAGAGTGAGTCAGAGAAGCGTTAGGAAGAAGCTGCAACTAATATCTGTGAAGGGAGGAACATGAGGCGGTAGTGAATGTGATTTGTTCCGCTGGATCTGACTCATCCAGCAGACACAAACATCTGCATTTCTGGATGTGCCCATTCATTTATTTCTGGTTGCTAAAAGAACCTGAAATATATTTAGTTGCCCTTGTCCAGTATTTGCCCATACACCGTGTCGAGGGGAGAGGGGGATGCATCTCGCGCTGCCGCCGCTCTTCCCCCTCTACCAAGATGCTCAGGGAGACTGTAAAGCTTGAAAAGACTGCAAAAAAATGCATCACACCAATCGCGGAACTGCATAGCTTTTAATATAAGCGAATTAGTTGATTAAAGAGGTCTCCCACTTTATTCAGCGCCAGGATTGTTTTCCCCTCTTTTCCCTCCCCTAAATGAAGAGGACTAGGCGGCAGTGTCATTGGAAGGAGATACTGAATAGAAAGAAAAGAGGCACTTGATAGCGGCCAGCCCTGTGAATACAGAGACTGTTTTCCTTTTAGCGAGAGGGCTTGTATGTCTCTTGTGTGTGTTGGCTTCTCTCTCCCCCTCCCCCCTTCCTTTCTCTCTCTCTCGCTCTCTCCCTTTCTATATTTTTTTTTTTTTTTTTTTTTTAATCTATGCGTCCAGCCATGGGGTTGCCCTGTTGCTTTCCTCTCGGCTGGAGAGAAAAGCAAACTGGAATTAAACTGCATCGAGAAAAGTGCAGCTCCTCAGACACGCATCCGCACACACGCATAGGCCACCCGGAGAGAAAGGATGTGGTGGTGGCGGCGGCTTACTGGCCTGTCTTAAAAGAAACCAAGTGTGCGTCTGATTGAGCACGACCTCTGATTTTCTATCAAAACATATATTTACTGTGGCTAGTGATGACGGTCAGATAATGGGTTTCTTATTTTTTTCCCCACAAAAGGACGAGTGGGAGGCTGGTAGTAAAGGGAGAGAAAGGAAACTACAAATCCGGGCCACTAGTTTTTGCGGTTTTGGGCTTTTTTTTTTTTCCCCCTGTTTTGTTTTTCCCTCTTGCCCTGCAATCCTCCTTCCCTCGCCTTCTGATTCGGGAGGGAAACTGTGAGGGTGTACGAGACAGAGAGGGGGAGAAATACCGACGGCAGCGAGATGCAGCTCTCCGGCCGCAAGCAAGCAAGATTAGATCTCTAAATGCAGCAAAACACTCCCTGAAAACCAACAACCCCCGCGGTGCAATCAGACATTTCACTGCCTCTCACTGCACAGGAAGAAGGCTTCAACAACACGCTGAGACTTTTTTTCCCCCTTTCTGTCTCTCTCCTATCCCTCCACTCCATCAACCTCATCGCAGGTGATGAGTAACAAATAAGCTTTTCTACCCCTGCTTACAGACCTGTGGCCACCCTCCTTTCCTATGTATATATAAATACACATATTTAAAAAAAACAATCTTTTTGATCGTTTTTTAGAAAAACAGCCACTGCCGCCGATTTTTTATTATTGTTATTATTTTTATTACCCTTTGTATATCTGCGGGATTCAAGGACCGGGAAACGCTTCACCTGCCAGGAGGAGAAGATCATTTGCAAATTTTCTGATTTTTTGGCAATCCTCCCACTGCGAAGTGGACAGCCCGAAGTATCTGCGAGGGACTCTAGAGCACGGCAAGCGCTTGCTGAAACGCTGCCGAAGCTGCTACTCCCCTTCCGCCCCCCCGCCTTCCTCCCCTCCCGATTGCTCCCTCCCTCTGAGCTACATGGTCTATTTGCTGCCTCTCATCCTGTGTCTCTGCAGATGCTTTAGAGCAACAGGTTCAGGAACTTAAAATACAGGAGTGGGGAGAGAGAAGGCAAAAAAAAAAAAAAAAAAGGAAACCAAAAAAAGAAAAAAAGAAAAATAAAAGAGAAGGAGACGACGGAGGAGGAAGAACAAACCCAGCGCAGGAGGCAGAGAAGACGGGGACAACCCTGGTCGCCGCTGCAGCTGCTGCCACCCCCACCCCTTCTCGGGGATGTACCTTTCCATTTGTTGCTTCTTCCTCTGCTGGGCTCCCGCCCTGTCGCTGAAGAACCTGAATTACTCGGTGCCGGAGGAGCAGGGAGCAGGCACGGTCATCGGGAACATCGGCCGCGATGCGCGGCTGGCAGCGGGCGCGGCGGGAGGCGGCATGCTGCCCGGGGAGCGCGGCGCTCCCGGCGGCGGCCCCGGCGGCCGCGGCCCCAAGCCCACCTTCCGGGTGTTGGAGAACTCAGCCCCACACCTCCTGGATGTGGACGGGGAGAGCGGGCTGCTGTACACCAAGCAGCGCATCGACCGCGAGGCGCTGTGCCGGCGCAGCACCAAGTGCCAGCTGTCCCTCGAGGTGTTCGCTAACGACCAGGAGATTTGCATGATCAAGGTGGAGATCCAGGACTTGAATGACAACGCACCAGCGTTCCCTTCTGACCAAGTGGACATGGACATCTCCGAAAATGCTGCGCCAGGCACCCGCTTCCCCCTCACCAGCGCCCACGACCCGGACGCTGGGGACAACGGGCTGCGCACCTACCTGCTCACCCGTGATGACTACGGCCTCTTCTCCCTAGATGTGAAGTCCCGAGGTGATGGCACAAAGTTTCCGGAGCTGGTCATCCAGAAGCCATTAGATCGTGAGGAGCAGAGCCACCACACCCTGGTGCTGACAGCACTGGACGGTGGTGACCCACCACGCTCAGGCACAGTGCAGATCAATGTGCGCCTCATTGACTCCAATGACAATAGCCCCATCTTTGAGGCAGCTTCCTATGTGGTAGAGCTGCCTGAGAATGCACCACTGGGCACTGCCGTCATTGACCTTAATGCCACTGATGCCGATGAGGGTACCAATGGAGAGGTGCTCTACTCTTTCAGTGGCTACGCACCTGAGCGCGTCCGCGACCTGTTTAGCATTGACCCGCAGAGTGGCCTCATCCGTGTCAAGGGCAACCTGGACTATGAGGAGAGTGGCCTCATTGAGATCGACGTCCAGGCTCGGGACCTGGGGCCCAATCCCATCCCTGCTCACTGCAAGGTCACTGTCCGCCTCATTGACCGCAATGACAATGCGCCCACCATTGGCTTTGTCTCCGTTCGCCAGGGAGCACTGAGTGAGGCTGCCCCACCGGGCACTGTCATTGCCCTGGTGCGGGTCACTGACCGAGACTCAGGCAAGAATGGGCAGCTCCAGTGCCGGGTGCTGGGCGGTGGTGGTGGACCAGGAGCTGTCCCTTTCACCCTGGAGGAGAACTATGACAACTTCTACACTGTTGTCACTGACCGGCCCCTGGACCGTGAGGCACAGGATGAGTACAATGTGACCATTGTGGCACGTGATGGGGGCAACCCCCCACTCAACTCCACGAAGTCGTTTTCCGTCCGAATCCTTGACGAGAATGACAACCCACCCCGCTTCAGCAAGAACCTCTATGTGTTGCAGGTCCCTGAGAACAACATCCCTGGAGAGTACCTGGGCTCTGTCTTGGCTCAGGACCCTGACCTGGGCCAAAATGGGACAGTCTCTTACTCCATTCTACCCGGGCATGTGGGAGATGTCTCCATCTACACCTATGTCTCCGTCAACCCCACCAATGGTGCTATCTATGCCCTGAGGAGCTTCAACTATGAGCAGACAAAGCACTTTGAGTTTCGCGTGCTGGCCAAAGACTCGGGTTCACCCCACCGCGAAAGCAATGCCACGGTGCGCGTCACCGTGCTCGATGTCAATGACAATGCACCCCTCATCATCCTGCCCGCCCTCATCAATGACACCGCTGAGCTGCAGGTGCCTCGCAATGCTGGGGTGGGCTACCCCGTGGGCACCGTCCATGCCCTGGACAGTGACTTTGGGGAGAGCGGACGCCTCACATATGAGATTGTGGAAGGCAATGAGGAGCACCTCTTTGAGATGGACCCCACTAGCGGTGAGATACGCACCTTGCACCCCTACTGGGAGGAGCTCAGCCCTGTTGCTGAACTGGTGGTAAAAGTCAGTGACCATGGCAAGCCCAGCCTCTCTGCAGTAGCCAAGCTCATCGTCAGGGCCTTGGCAGGGCCCCTGCCCGAGGCTGGCGAGCCACAGGTGAATGGCGAGCAGCATCGGCGACCACACTGGGACTTGTCGCTGCCCCTGATCGTGACGCTGAGCACTGTGTCCATCATCTTGCTGGCTGCCATGATCACTATTGCTGTGAAGTGCAAGCGAGAGAACAAGGAGATCCGCACCTATAACTGTCGCATTGCCGAGTATAGCCACCCTCAGCTGGGAGGAGGGGGAGGCAGTGGCGGGGGAGGAGCAGGCAGTGGCAGTGGAGGGGGCAAGGGCAAGAAGAAGAAGATCAGCAAGAATGACATTATGCTGGTGCCCAGTGAGGGCGAGGACAGCCGGGGCCCCCTCAATGTCATGAATGTGGTGAGCAGCCCATCCCTGGCCACCTCACCCATGTACTTTGACTACCAGACCCGCCTGCCCCTCAGCTCTCCCAGGTCAGAGGTGATGTACCTGAAGCCCGCCTCCAACAACCTGACTGTACCCCAGGGACATGTGGGCTGCCACACCAGCTTCACAGGGCAAGGGACTAACGCCAGCGAGGCTCCCCCGAGCCGGATGTCCATAATTCAGGTAGGAGACTTTTAGAATACCCTGGACCTCACTTTAGACACTAGTTTAACTTTACCTTTTGTCTGCAGTGAAATCTGCTTTAAGACACCACTGAAGGGACCAATACAAGTCACTAAAGAGAGGTGGACTTAATGAAAATGGAAAGAGACCACATCTGGTGGGTCTGGTTCTGTTGTCACACTGCTTTTTCCCATGGGATTCTCAAGTAAATGCCCACTGAAACAGTCACTGCAGTGTAAAAGAGGGGCATGTGAAAGCATAGGCAGGTGTTTAGTACATTTGGGGCATGCTGGGGTGTTTTCGCAGAAGACTGTCAGACAGAGGTGGGCGCTTCCACAGATTTCATTTCACTTTGGTTTGGGGTGGAGAAAGGGGAGGGTTTTTCTGAAGCAGTCATATTATCTGCAGTAACTAACAGGACGTGGGAGAAACTCTACATGCTGAGGACATCTATTGCAACAGTGTATTATAGCCCTGCAATCTATGTAAATATGAGCTATCTTTCCAAGATGTATGTTTTTAATTTTTTAAAATTTCTTTCTTTAGAATATATATCCATAAATATATTTTATTTGACACAGAACAGTATCATTTGGGCTCCATTGCCTCCTCCTCTCCCATAAACAACCAAACCTTAAGCACTGAAAATTCTGCTTAGTCAAGTAGAAAGAAAATGTATGTGGTGATTCCCTCCTATCCCCAAACGTTAACAGAACTCACATCCTGTCATAAAAACAGCAAACAACTAGTCACATTTCCAGTAGCCTGAGTCAATATTGATGATTGCTTTATAGTGAAAGACTTACATGCTCTGTCTTCTAGCAAGCTCATTTAGAAATTGCAGCTGGGCTGCATTCTGCTGCCAGTTATATCCACACTAATCCTCTATCGACTTTCCTGAATGTGACAAATGGCAGAATTTGGACCATTTGATATAGGGTGCTAATCAAAAGAATGATTTAATTTTTAGCAGGTAGTTTAAAAGTTCAAACTCAGAAGGTGTATTCCAGAGCAAGTGAACACGCAGAGTGAAGGTGAGGGCGGAATTTGGGTTTTCAGTTGATTAAATTGAAAGTATTGGCTTCATGATTAGTGCAGCTTAATTGTTCAAATACTACAGATATGTTCCAAAAGTGATTTTTAACATTTGGATTGAAAAGCAGGCTCTGGATAATGACTATTAAATATATTTGAAATGTCAGATCTGTTTTATCCTGTGGTTCTCCTAATATTGCCTGTTTCTGAGTCATAGAGGAATGAGCTGAGTGTATCAAGAAGTGACACAGACTCATTTTGTGTATGCAGCTAGTGAGAAAGGAAGTTGCACTGTAGACACTTGAATGTACCAAAAGAAAATTCATAATTCCTTGGAGTTATTGTACCCTGTGGGTCTATGAACACCGAAATGTTCTAGCTGCCAGCTGCTGCACCTACTGTTTTAAACTAAATAGAAAGTGGCCATTGGTAATTGGCAGGTTAAATAACCAAAATTCCAGTAACTGATGGCCTGTAAATTGAATATTTATAACTGTGAGAAAAAGAAAAAAAAAAAAAAAGAAAAAAGGCTATCTGCACAAGGTCAACTGTGAACTAATCCCTAATCTATCTATTGAGTTGTGTCACAGAAATAATTTCATTTTATGCCTATCGTGAATTTATGTTGCTATCAAATTGGGTGAGTGAAGCAATACTTAAAATCTGAAATTGATTTTAACAAAAAGTGACACTTCAGGAAAGGATTTAGGTTAGGGCACAACTGGAGATAATTTGATTTATAATTCATGTTTTAAAAAACAAATAACTTTCAATGACACTTATTTAAGTAATGTCAACTTTTTTACTGTACAATGGAGTTGTTAGAATGCTAAAAAAAACCTACCACATTTTTTTCTTACTGGACAAGTGTAATAGTTACTAAAAGACAGAAAAATTATAACTTTCCTACAACCATGTAATGTCCTATATAAAAGCAATTAATTCATGTATTGATGCTACTGAGTAGTAAAGATTCAATTGTAGTGTAAAATCCCTATGGAAAATATGATTCTTTTTTTCACAGTGTTCACTGTATAATATCACATCATGATTTTTTTTTTTTTTTTTCCTGACATCTATATAAAGCTAAAAGAGGAATTTCCTCCCTTAAAAAGGTGTGTTGTGGTTTCTATAAGAGTTTTCGTTTTGGACAACTGTGGAAAATGTTAACAGTAGCTCCTCACATTCACATACTGGTATACCTAATATTGTTTTTTTGCTTTCCCCTGTAATACCTGCAGAGTGTTTTGGAATGTTCAGGTGGTCCAGCCAGTAGATTAGGAATCATTTTTCTCTAGTCAACAACCTGTTCAAGCTAGTTATTGATATTATATTTTGTAGTTGTATTGACAAAACAAATACATAGTATGAACAGAGGAGTTTGCTTTCTACTTAGGAAAGGCCAGACTTACAGTAGTTCTATGGGAAAAATCCAATCCTCTTCACTAATAATTTTTCGTTACTAAAATACTTTCTGTATTCTCCATCTCCACATCTCTGGAGTAAATTTCGTATACAATTTGCTTTTAGAATGTAGACATTGCTTTGCGTCTGGTCCTGTGCTTTCTGCCTCATGTAAATTCAAACTGCAGACCTAGGGAGAAATAGCAAAGGATCAGTCCTCTCTTGGATCTACTATATCCTTAATCACTCCAGGAAACCTGTGGCTGGAGAAGTAAATTGCACAGTTAGGAATCAAAGTATAGCCAGTGGAAAAAAAGATATAGAATCCAAACAGCTGCTTTATCATCTCCTTTCATTAGTCACTTCAGAAAAGCAGTTTTCTTCCTCACTCCCAGTAAAGGAAAGGTAAACGTTATGTACGTGTTCTCCTAGTGAATATTCACTTTAGTTTTTCCAGATATATTACTGAACCACTATAATCTCACACTATAATAATTCATATGATGGAACTGCTTTTCTTCACTCTCATTTTCCTCAGCAAAGTCTTTAATGGCAGAATTTTCTAGCAGGAGCCTGTTATTAAAACTTTATGTTTATATATATACGTACATACTTATATATTCTATGTGTGTATATATATACACATGCTAAATATTATATTATTATTACTTAGTACATCCAGTTAGGTCTAATAAATATTTAAAACAAAATAAATAATTTCTTTCTTGTAAGATCTAAATTTTCTCACTCCTATTAGGAGTGCATAAACATTTTTTTTGCTTTGCTTACTAGTAAGAGCTAGTAAAGTCAATAGGCTATATGATTCCATTATTTCCTCATGAATAGTATTTTATTCTAACAGATAGCCCAATTTGTATCAATCAATACCTGTGGAGTAAAGTGTTACTTAGTGACTATGGGTTTCAGACTGACCCCAGACTGACAGAGGATGACCAGCAGCTGAATAAAATACTGCCAGATGTGTGTAAGAGAGGTGTAATTTGCCTCTCTTTAAGTGACTTATGTTACACATTAGTCACACAGTTTAACACTTGTGTGTTTACTCACCACTTTGTAGCATCCAGCTACATGCCATGGCTACATGTGTTACTATATGAATCAATGAACTTCTTCAGTACCATAAAATAAGGTAATTTAAATATGCATGCATACATGTATGTTTAAAATTTTGGATAGACAGCCAAGTTTGCTGTGCACCTTCAGCTTTTACTGGCATAAGAGACTTGCAAGTGCTTAAGGCCACTGAAAAGAGACCATTTGTGATTTGAGGCACACATGAGGTGGAAGTGTATGAAGAACAGTGTTTAGTACCATACTGGGAAGTTAGGACAGCTACACTTATAGCATGTTTTGTTGCTTTTAACTTCAGCAATCATATTCTAAGCATACTTTAGAAACAGTGCTTTCAAACACAAGTTTGTTAAAAATATTTAAATATAGGCCAGTGCTATACAATTGTCATTGCCAGATTCAAAATTCCATGTTACCTGTAATCACTAATGGTCCAAACTATTAATTTTTATTGGGGTGAAAAAAGAAGAAAGTGTGAGTAAATGGCACATGTACACGGCTGAAAGAAGATTTCTGTTTACTCTAGACTGTAAAGACTACTGGGTAAACTCTGTTCGTCTCATTCTGGTGAGTAAATCAAGCTGACCTATTCACCTGACTAAGAGAAACAGAATTTTGCTTTATTTTGAGGAGCAGACATTAGAAAAAGAAATATCATGTACTAAAATACACATGTATGTTCGTATTTCTCCTACCAAAAAGTTCTGAGTTAATCAGTTCACATTTACCTGGGTGGACAATTTCTTCTTGCAGGTTTCCAATAGACAAAAGAATGGATGGACAAAGTGAAACAAATAGTTTGTTTTAAACAGATAGAGTCTGGAAATAGGTTCCTCAAAGTGACATAACAGCAGTGTAAAAAAACTACATATGCAAGTAGTGTTGATCATCCTACAGATTATTTTATTATTATACTTGTGGTGCAACTTCGAGAGGTTTGTAAATATATCAGGAATGAGACAGGCCATGAATAAAGAAAACAGAGGTCACAGCTTTGCTGAACAACAGCTGGAAAAAAAAGACTGCGTTGCAAGGATGTCTCAAGCTGGGAACCACTGTAGCTGCTGTACTAGGCAGTCCCTGTAGCATTTTTAAGATAAAGTAGGTATCATTCTTCATACTTCAGGTGCCTGATGTTTCGGATGTGTGAACAGATTATTGTCAAATTCCAATACAGCTTCATTGCTAGGTGTCTAGTAGTACCTAAGAAGATAGAGTCTTCAGGGGAAATAAAAAACATAAGCTATATTAGCGCTGTTCTGTCTTTAGATATACTATTCCATGCTTTACTTTACTTTGAGAAACTTCAGCTCAGAAATTTCAAGATTGCAAAAAAGAAGTCTGCAGCTGCTGCAGTATAAGGAGAAGCAGCTTTCCTCACAGAAGATGCATTCATTCTCACTGATGTAAATTCCTATCTGAAAAAAGAGGTATTCATTATTTTGTTTTATATCTTCTGCTGCAAATGAAGAATATTATTCTCCCTCACTAGAGCTAGTTGAAGTTACATTTTGCATCAAAACAATACTGGGGCAGTTCTACACATTTGCAAGTTTGGAGGTTTGTACTTTATAATTCCCCGAATTTCACAGCGATGTATTCTAGGGCTGTATTTAAGGACGCTAAATTGTCATCAGATGAAACTTTAGAACTACCTGACTAAGATGCATTACAATAGCTTTTACAGTGTTTTACAAGGTTAGATGTCTTCCAAAATAACTCCTGTGAATGTTTGCATTGTGAAATAGTCTGCAGCTAGTACGATTTTGTGTTACATTGTACTGTAGCTTTAGTTTTACTTGTTCAGTGCAGTCAATACCAGGGTCATCTGTGTAAGAATTTCAGGACAGGATCTTTTCTATATTTTCATGAAGATACACTGCATAGTAACAGTGACACAAAGTACATACATTTTAGGACCAGGTCAGGCAACATGCTGTTCACTATGGCATCCACCCTGGCTGCTGATATAGGCAGAGGAAGCAGAATTGGGCTCCTGGCTTGTGTTACATTTGCTCTGGTCTTGATCTTGAGCTTCTTGCCAATACTGTTTATAGCAACACTATTTCAGAATGATCCTTCCTGATATATAGGTCCATATGAGATCTAAAGAATTTTCCAAGGTGAATTGTTGTATATTACAACAATAAGCATAATAGAGAAAAAGACAACATTAGAGTCTGAAGTAGAACACTGATATTATGAGGAAGAAAATTATATTGCCAGAACAGAAATTCTCATTAACCAATAAATTAAGAAATAATAACGTCTCCTTAGAACTTCCTGGTTTATAAAATGTGAGAGTAGAAAGAAATTTAGTGCAGTTACAATAAAACACATGAAGCAAGTCATTCAGGATTTGCTGGATCACAGCTCTTAATGGCTCTTAAAGTTGACTGAGTTTTCCTCATCTTAGTGCTCACTGCTGCTACCTATTTTAAATGGGAAAATCCGCACAAATTTGTGATTACCAGCGCAATTTTGATGACTGATTCCTTTGAAGAATTATCTTTTAACCAATAGATTTGGCTAGCTTTCCTGTTCCTTATCCACATTGATGATGGCCTGTTCTTACTTGTATTTCAGTCAACAGCATAATTTTGACTTCATCAACGATTTTAGTGGTTCAAGCGTAAGTTTGTGACTAAGAGCCTTGCAGAGTGCAGCGAAGAATAGTAATGATTGAGTCCTTTATTTTCAGATTTCAACTTTTTGTGATATTTTTTGTGATATTTTTGTGAAAATTTTCTTACGGCTTCTTCATAAAACAATTAGGAGAGTGTAATTTAGAAGATTTTGTAAACTATGATGTGAACTGTAATGTAGAATCATAGGATCATAGGTTGGAAAAAGACCTTTAAGATCTTCAAGACCAGCTGTTAACATAGCATAATTGCTGTGCAGCTAAAAGAAGAAATTAAAGACTCTATTAAACATATTGATGAACATACATTTTCAACATGTTTTCCTATATTTTGAGAATGTGCATGATATAACATTATTCTTAAAATTCAGGAAATATTGTTACAAGGAAAATTATAACTAGGTATGGGTAAAATAATTGCAAATATCACTTGGTATTAAGAAAGCATAGGTACACCTGGCTTCTCTAATGAGGCAAAAATGTCATTACAAATTATATTTCTTCCCAAGTCACAACATTTGGCTGTAAAACAGTTGGGATTTTGTTTTCAAATGTTTGGGTTTTTTTGTTTTCATTTTTTCCTTGGCATTTTTTATTCTTTTTCACTAATTTCCTCCCTAGGAAACATTAACATACTGAGTAATATTTAAACATACTTTTTAAAGATCCTGTTTTATTTCTCTTTTGTTGTTTCTACAAAAATTAAAATACCACATCAGATTAGTTTTAGGTGTCGCTATGTAAGACACTTATTCTTCATATAAAAAGTCTATGTGTATGGGTTGTTGCTTTCTCTCTGAAGAAAAACATATAGGATGCATGGCAGAGGTCTTGAGATACCTCTTCAAGACTGAGGAGTGGCCTGCGCGTGTAAAGGAAAGACATTTTGACACTAGACTAATATTTTCCAACAGGTAAGAATTTTCTGTGAAAATAACTTAAACAATGATTTGTTGGCCAGAGCAAGAAACACAGCTCTGTTTTTATCTTTATAAGTATAGAAGCAATCCTTTTGATGTCAAAAGGTCCAAAGTAGAGCAGTTGGGACAAATTTTTGCAGCATATAGCCTGAGGGCTTTATACTTTCAATTGTCCTTTCTACTTCAGCTGTAGAAGAGAAGTGGTGAAATTAATGCTAAAAGGTTCAAAAAATATAGGAAACAAGGGAAACTCTAAATGGACTGCAGGCTTTTACTTAAAAAGATGAAAAAAAAAGATACTAGGGAAGAGAGTGACAAAAATGATTTTTTGGGAAAAGTTCCTGGAGTTTAAGTGTTTCATTTGTTACGGTTTTAGGGGGTAACAAGGAGATTAACTAGTTGCTGCTTTTACTGATATGCATGACATGAAATGGAGTAGTGGGTTACAGCCTGCCATAAATCTTAGCCAGGGTTCGTTCTAAACCCTGGTAATTATTTTGATCATGGTCCTTTTTATGGGCAACCTTTGGTTTTAGAACTGCGTAGGCTTTTCTTTTTCTTTTTCCTTCTTTTTCTTTCTTTTTCTTTTTTTTTTTTTTTTTTTTTTTTTTTTTTTTTTTTTTTTCTTTTTTTTTTTTTTTTTTTTTTTTTTTTTTTTTTTTTTTTTTTTTTTTTTTTTTTTTTTTTTTTTTTTTTTTTTTTTTTTTTTTTTTTTTTTTTTTTTTTTTTTTTTTTTTTTTTCTTTTTTTTTTTTTTTTTTTTTTTTTTTTTTTTTTTTTTTTTTTTTTTTTTTTTTTTTTTTTTTTTTTTTTTTTTTTTTTTTTTTTTTTTTTTTTTTTTTTTTTTTTTTTTTTTTTTTTTTTTTTTTTTTTTTTTTTTTTTTTTTTTTTTTTTTTTTTTTTTTTTTTTTTTTTTTTTTTTTTTTTTTTTTTTTTTTTTTTTTTTTTTTTTTTTTTTTTTTTTTTTTTTTTTTTTTTTTTTTTTTTTTTTTTTTTTTTTTTTTTTTTTTTTTTTTTTTTCTTTTTCTTTTTCTTTTTTTTGGCAGAAGAAGATTCTGGATTATTACTGTAAATCCTATCAGAAAGGAAAAAAATAGATAAATTATTAAGCATTTTAGATAAATACACAATATGAAGTACTTACATTCAAGCACAAGAAAATTCATTGTGAATGTCACTGTAATTAGGATATTAGCCAGTGCTTTAATAACTCCTTGAGCAGTCATATATTTCTAGTTAAATCCCAAAGGCTGCTGATACAATTCCTGCTTATTAAGGTCCCACAACAGAACATCTCTTTCTTCTGCTGAATTGCTTCCACTAGTTAGTGGTGTTACCTGTGCAGAAAGGGTAGCAGAAGAGCAATTCACTTGCTTAAGATGAGAAGATAGCTCATTTTTTTCATCCATTGATATGTCCTCAAAATTGAGGATTTCTCTACATGTAAAGATATAACTGCATGGTTTCAGCCAATTGTTAGTGTTACTTGTACAGAGAGGCAGCACAAAGATCAATTTGCATCTCACTTTTGTACAGTGAGAGGATATCTCCTTTATTCACCCTCAAGACAGTCAGTCTCATGCTGATCTATTTTTAATTTAATTACTCTATAAGTGATCTACGCAAGTAAAATCCTTCAAGAGAACAGCATTTTCTTTTAGTCATAGACCTTTCTACTGGCTTTGTGATGTTTATATCAGATCAGAGTTCCACCAGTTCATAAAATACTTTTACATGTAATAGAAAAGTTTCTAATTACATCCTGTTCCTTGCTGGGTGGCTGCGTGCTGCAGTCTCCATGGCATGCCAAAGGAGGACTCTGAAGGGGAAAGGAAAAGCCTTGTTACAAGATAGAAATGCATAATTTCAGCTGTGTGGGTGGGACCTCTGATCAATGCATTGTAAGTTCTTGCAGTGATAGGCATGTGAAATTAGTTTCAGGCAGTGTTTCAGACTGTCTATTGATATATGTGCAACACGCTTGTATTTGTCTGTACTAGTTCTAGTGACACTATGATTACTAGTATTTGCAGTCCTTGCCCTGGAACACTTCCAGGCAGCTTTATTGCATTGAAATGGCTCTTACAGTTCATTGAGCATCCAGCATAACACTGCTGAATATGATTGGTGCGTTTGCATATATTTATTAAAAAAAAATCAGGCAGTTAAACTGCATAATTATGGGAAAATGAATCATAACAATAAAAGACCATTTAAGTTAACAAGCTTTGTGATCAAAGGATAAATACAGGTTGGATAAATGAGACTCTAGATGTAACTAATCTACATAAATAGGCTTTGGTCTGATTAGAGGAAAGGAATATATTAAAATAATCTAAACGTATTAAAAAAGCATTTTACTTCAGTACTTCTATAATGTCTAGTTTCATTTCATTATATTTTTAACATTTCTATTCAATAAAAATAGCTGTGTTCAGTGGTAAACTACTTTCAAGTGTTTTTATTTTTTTATTAACAATGTTTACAGTGCAAAGAAAATCTAAACTAACACAAGTAAACAAAAGTAACATCCTAAGTTTTCATTCTAGTTTGAATGCTTTGTGTGTCAAAAAAACATTTTTAATGTGTTATTTTTAAATTTTTTAGTGTTGCATGCAATGTATTTTGATTGGTTTTTAATTAAAGAAAAACATTAAAGGAAACATTTAAAGGACAATTTCTTGTTTACTGTCTTTATGAGCAGAGAGCAGCCTTTGTAGTGTTTGAAAGCTGGTGCATTAAAAATCAGTTTCAGTCTTCAAAGGTATAAACTCATGCTTGCTTTGTAGATATATACTGTTTTAAAATCATTGGAAGCACACTTGACAATTGCATTAAAAACAAAAGGTAAATAATGGCTTCATCAGAATTTGAAGGATTTTAATGTAATTTTAAAAATAGCTAAAGGATTTTTTATGGAGAGCAATGTTAACCACAATTGGTAGCTTTTAAATGCATAATTTGTTTCTAAAGAGTGTTAGCTGTATTCTTTTATTAATAGAATTTTGTTTTAAACTTCTGTTAGTGTTATTCTGTTGTTTTTAATGAGTGCCATAATTCAAACACAGAACATGTCAGTCAGTTTCTTTACTTTCTACATTTCTGTCTCATTCTTTGCTGATTGCTAAGCAACCAC
Source organism: Strigops habroptila (assembly GCF_004027225.2). NCBI lineage: Eukaryota > Metazoa > Chordata > Aves > Psittaciformes > Psittacidae > Strigops > Strigops habroptila. The sequence goes on along the minus strand of NC_044278.2, from coordinate 89,507,396 downwards.
CTATGGTTAAGATTGTTTAGCTACAGCTCAGTTTAAAAAAAAAAAAAGGTGAGCTGGAGTGGGCTAAACAAATTTTCATCAAGTCTAATGAAAATATTTAAATTCTATAAAATTTTAAAGGTGACAAAGAAAACGCACCTCAGATTCAGCACTTAGGCTTTGTTCCTACTGGTATTGAGGAAAAGACTGTTTTTCCACAAATCTAGAAAGAGCAAGCTCATGTTCTTAATCCATGTGTAAGTAATTTTGGGCCTGTGGAAACTTATATATGTATAATTACATTAGTATTCTGTCTTTCAAGGCATCATCCTTAAAACACTCATTCAGTGAATATTTTAATTTAGGTCAATAGAACCACTGAATTAAATGGATCACTTATAGGAGCGGAGTTGCTGATGTGCGCAAGCATGTGCAGAATTCAGCCTAGAATCTGTTAGTCTGGGTAGCTGAACTGCTCCCTGTTGCTTCTCTCCTTTGCTTTACAAACACTGCAAAGCAGCAAAAGCTGTTCATTTCACTTAGCCTCCAACTGCATTCTCTAGTACTCTATTGAGATAGTCTTGATGTCTGAATATTTGGTATTTTTGCTTTTTCACATAGACTTGTGTAATTTGATATGCAGATTTGAAGATCATAAAAACAGTCCTGCTTTGATGATCATGAGCAAGATTATGCAGCCACAGCTATAAAGTACCAAGTGTGTTCTGATCTCTTCATCATGTCACTGGATCAAGTTACAATAAGAATATAGTGGAATTTAGAGTGCTTGGGAAATAATGAACTTACAAGCCTTTATTTTTAAAAAAAATGGAAGCCATGAAGCCTTAGAAAGTATTTAGATTTTCTAGATTATATGTCAGATAATAGAACTGTGTGTATGAATTCCTATGTCGAGATGAATAGATTAAGAGAGCAGCATACAACCAAAAAGAACTATCTAGATGGATAAAAGACATTATTAACAACCATCTGCATCTTTTTTTTTTTTTCCTCCCCTTAATATTGTGTATGATCTGTAGGTAGCTGTGTAACAGTATTTTGGAAGATACTGTCAATCCACACCTTTTGCTGCAATCTAGAAGGCATCAAGTTTAGAGGCAAATGTTGTTGTCATTTTTTTCCTGAGGCAAGAGCATAGGTAAGGAAGTATCTCATTTTCCACTTCATGGTGGAAGTCATACGTCTTGCTTAAAACTGTGTATCCTGTTATCAGATTTCAGGATTGAGAGTAATGATGAAAGGGAGATAGAAGTCATGTGACACGTGAGAATAATCAGCACTCAATTACTTTCATCAATGTTTTAGGTATTAAAAAACATATAAGCATTTGCATTTGTAGCTCAAGGGCAAGGGATATATCAGTCAGATTTGTAGCCACTGGGTGAAAAAGAGGGGAAATCAGAATGTTTTGTGTTATTTCTTTCAATGTGTAGTCTTCCTTTTGTCTAAATCTGTAAATGTATTTTCTCGTGTTCAAACCACTTGTAGCTTCTTATCAGGCTCAACAGGATACCGTATTGCAAGGGGCAGAATTAACTGGATACATTTAGTTTATTTTTTATTTATTGGCCATGATTGTACATGATATTTACCAACAGTATATGTCTCATTATTGCAACAATGTGACAGTAATAAAATAATAATTCCTTCAAGCATGAAATAACTCATTTTAAGTACTTTCCTGTGCTCATTTGTTTCAAACAGGACTCCAGAATTTTGGAGAACACTTTCATTTTCAGTTATTTTAAAATATATATAAACCACACACACTCTTTTCTTCATCCCTTGACACTGGCAAAGGAACCTTAGGAACGAGTAGCTGGATTTCCAGATTTTGACCTACTTGTTAGTCTACTTTACTTGAATGAAAATAAAGCAAGAGAAAACTGTTTCTATTAAGCAAATGTAGCTTCAGAAATTTTCGTTAGCACTGGCAAAGGTCTTTAGATAAATATAAAATACTTACAGTCATACTGGTCCTGCTGATACCAGCAAACGAAGAAATAGGCATACATGTTGAACAGCTGTCGGAGAAGACTTTAAATAAAGGAAAGGTTTTCTTCTGATTTAAATTTTGAGCCATAGGTTTTCTATAGTATTTTATAATAAAGACAATTACATCGTAATTTGGGTTAGAATGCACGCCCAGTTCCCCATCTCAAAACCCAATTTATTGCTACCTGTGGCTATTTCTATTAAAAAAGAAACATAATTACTATGAGTCTCAGCAGTCTAAGAGTAAATTTTTGCAATTACAATACCTCCCTTGGGCAGATGTGTGAAAATGGCAGATTAATTCCTGCCAGTATTTGTCTCTTCCTTGCACATTCTTAAGGTTGCTGGTACCTTAGATTATAATTATATTGGTGCTGTTTGTTATGCTGTGGTTCAGGTTAAAGCAGCAACCTTATTATAAACCTTTAGGAATTGGACTCTATGCCATTACCTTGGAAAGTCTCTACATTGAAGTTTGATAGTACAAAGTCCTAGGAGTAAGATCCCAATCCTATTTTAATGGAAAATGAATGAGATGGATCTTAATCTTACCATATTTTAGGAGGGCATTTTGTGTTTTATTACTCTATGCCCGAGAAGATTTAAACAAAATCAACAAACTCAAGTTTACTCACTCCTAGGAATTTACAGTGAAGTTAATATAGTTGCATGTGAACTGAAGACCATACACAGTCCCTTAGTATTTTATGGCTTTTGTTTTATTCCCAATGACATTATGGTGTGTTTGTTTAGGAAGAAACACGGGTAAGTTTAAGATGGTCCTAAAATTAATGTAAATTAAATTCCACAGAAATAATTTAATTCATCTCTTTATGGGCTTTTCTACATGAAACAATTTTTGAGGGCATATGTGTAGAATAATTGCGTCCAAAGGCTCCACTCCCAGAGATCACTTTCAGCAGTTATGCCCCTAACTCCATGTTGAATTCCAGTGAACTTGGAAGTTGGTGTGGCTTCATGAGGGCTCATGATCCACCTGCAGGGAGCAGCATTAGTCTGTGTTACACATTACCCAGTTTGAATATTCAGGAAGAGCAGTGTGAACAGTCTTAACAAATTATTTCCCCCCCTTTGTGTGAGTTTTTGTTTTGGAATTTCTTGCACTGTACCTGTCGTATTTTCATTTCTTTTTCCCATTTTGAAAGAGGTTTCCACACACTGTTTCCAAATGCTGGCTTGGGGAATTTTGTGATATGGACATTATTTAGACATAAATAAATTAGACATTATTATTTTGTGATATGGACATTATTCCAGGCTGTGATCCTGGAATCTTTGCAGAGAACATTTCTTATGTTCATCTTCTTTATTTTAACAGCAAAATCTGATTTTAGAGTCTCGATATGGCAAGCTGTAATGAAAAGGGTAATCCAGAACTTTTTTTCCCAGGCTTTTAAGAATTTACAGGTCGAAGTCAGCCTTTAAATACCTATGAGTTTATAGATTACCTGCGGCAATCCCTAGATAAGGGGGTGTTATGTTCTAGATGAGGTGATCCTATCGAGAAAGGTAACTATTTTTTTCACTTTTTCTGAATCAACTTAGAGAGTCCTGTATGAAGACATTGCAGTCAGTTAACACTGAAGTGACAGAGTTGTGGATGGATATGCAAAGCCCTATAGCAGAAAGGCCTTGTTTTTCTCTGTCCAAGCCTACTTGACCACTGGTACTATATTCATGGTGTACTTGATCAAACTTTACTTTTTATGAGGTGCTTCATCATAGACGCATGACTGTTATGGCTTTAAAATATGTTTAGGGACAGAAGCTCTTGCTATATTTGTGCAAGCCTAAATTATTTATCTTATGTCACAAATAATAAATCAACTCATCACCATTTTACAGTTGAAAATCTCCTTGCACAGGCATGTGAGGTTGTAAAGTTTGATGATCTACTATTCTGTCATACATTCAGCCATTATTTTGGCAGCATATTTAGTGGTGTGTCTTTTTCTAGTGCTAAGAGGAAATAATTATGCCACAGTATTTATGTGAAAACAGGGCTTTGTATCCTGTCTCAAAATGTTTATAGAATACCTTGTTGGGGATTTTAACAAGATGTTAAAATACAGAGTTGCATGACCTAGGTAAAAAATTAGACAGATTGTAATAATGTAAGTTTTAACATCTGTGATTTTCTTCCTAAGGAATTTAAGGCAATCATTGCTTTTCAGAGGAACGATTATAGGAAGAGAAAGGGGATAAGGTTAAAGCTTTAAAAGAAAGGAGGTGATCTAGATTTACCCCTGTTCTTCTGGCTGTCACCTAGGAAGAAAGCTTCAGTGTTTCTTGTAATGTGTTTTCTGTGCAGGCATTGTGTTTTCAGAACCAAGTCCTGATCTATCTTTGCTGTTAATTTTATTCACTCTGTACTGAGGAAACACAGACCTGGAGTCTTGTGCCACATACAATGTTTGCTGCTTAGCTAATCACCTTTCCCTGTCACTGCCATTACAAATCTGTTTACATGGAGCATACAACATATGTATCATCTGTGGAAATGTAGCACACTATGTAAAGACTTGCTTATCCCATAATTAAAGTAAGCAGACTGATCCAAAGGCTACTGAAACCAATTTGAAAACATCCATTGATTTCAGCAGACCTCAGGTCATGGCTTGTGGGAGTTTTATTGTTGCCTTTAGTGAGAGTGTGGGTTGGACAGAAGAAGGTAAACATAGTGGATAGATGCTAACAGAAACTTAACAGATTTAAAATACCCAGTGTCTCTGTTTCCACTTGATAAATATTATGAGTACAAAACAGTTTGTCAGTGTTAAAAGGCTATAATTCGATTTCCTTCTCCACTATATAGTAGTGCCGTGTTTATAAGCTTTTATCTGTTCAGAAAACATTTGTGATATGTTGCTCTTAGAAACAGGAAAAAAGCAGTGGTAATAGGACAAATTCTACAGAAATTACTGGCTTCACTGGGAATTCCTGCTGAGTAAGGCCTTTCAGATATGTCTCAAAATTAAAAATAAAATGCCAGGAGCTTGCAATTGTACTGTAGAATCCGTGTGCATAAAAGAAAGAAAAGGTTGTTTTCATATGGAAAAAAGGGTTATAAACACAAGGGCAGAAAAACATTCTTGAAATTATAACAAATACTTTGATCATCTTCTTAAATTTCAAGGCACTATTTTTTAAAGTTTCCCTCTAATTTTAATGTCTTTATTTCTAGACTTCACATTTAACATGTAGATTGGAATGAAAAAAAAACCAAAACCCCACAAATGCTATCAAAGATACACTTCCAAAAGTATCGTTATTTTGAGTTTATGGTGTGGTATTCTTAGAATAACCTGGATATGGTGATATGTGGAGATTTCATTCTAGTTAACTAATTTTAATTGAGTCTGTTGTGCAGTAAACATAATATTTGTTAGGAATACTAAGGTAGACTCAACATGGTGGGAGCCATAGATAACAGATGCATTAAAGTGTTTCAAATTCAATCATTAGATTTCATTGCACCCATCTGTTACCAGAAAACATAATTGGCAACTTGATTCATTGACCTTTAACTGTCATTTTAGACCATGGGGTTTTTTTAAATCCATATTTTCAAGTTAGACCTAGAGAGTTAATTCGATAAGGGACATGCTCAGTACATTTTAATGCAATTACTTTTTTTTTTTTTTGTCCTTTTTTTGGTAATATAGTCAGGTTTAATGGTCTGTTGTATATTCTGCTAATCCAGTCAAAGTAGTTATTTAATATTGAATATGGTTAAAAGCAACTAATGTTCAACTTCATTAACGCTTCTATTAAATAGGCGGCTTGCTGATCTTCTACTATTTTTTATGCACAAGCTACTACCTCTTATTAATTATTTCCAGGGGTTTCTGTTACACTAGTATTGTACTTACAAGCTTCAATTCCACCAAGATTACACAGCACATTACAAAACTATGGAGTCCTTAATATTTTGTTCCTAAAATGTGTTTTTTCTCTTTATTTTTATTTTCTGGAAAGGATATTATCTTGTGCAGGTGAGGTGGAGTGCATACATCTCTTAGCTAGTTCTGTATGTGTGGCACACAAGTAGACTGTCTTATAAAATTACAGCATTACTTAGAGCAAGCAGGAAACAACATGATAAATGAGGGTGATTTAATGTTTTCTCAGCAATGGTAAACAATTATACTATTCTGTTATCTGAAGTTTATGTAATGGAAAAAAAGTGATTACAGGTGTTTCTTTACAAAACAGGATACAATTCCTGAAATGTTTATGTAATATAGAGACAGATGTATGTAACCTAACCTTATAATCCCATTTCACAGCTTTCCCATATACTGGGAGCTCGATAAACAGGAAGCCGATTATATTGGCAGTATAACTCCATTAATAGGATTCAGATTTGCCTTATTGACAAGCCAATACTGTTAATATGATCCAGTATATTAAATTGACAGGAAAACTGGAGCGATAGAATGTATCTGCAGCCTAATTGACAGGGAAGCTCTTTCAAAAGGTTCTTAATGTGTTTTTTATTGACTGAGTAGCTTCAGTAAGTACATATCACTGGTGAACAGTGTAAATATATTGGATGCAACTGTACTAGCAGATTCAGGTGAAGCAGTTATTCTGTTTTCCCATACTTTCATCTTTACTTTGATATAAGCTGTATCAAGCTCTCTTGTAAGATCTTCACAAATGCCTCTTAAAGCACCAGTCTAACTGTTCATAATGCTCACTGGCATTTGACAAGTTGTGAATTATTTTAGAAGTGTTTATAATTTTTAAATGAATAGAGGCAATACAGAACAATGCAATAATGTGTCATGAATTTCATTATGTTTATTTATTGATGCTGTGATAGCAGAAGCAGAGTTATTGTACTTTCAACTCTAGCTTTTTATGTGGTGTGATGTTTGGCACCACTTCCTAAGTTCTGATCTTGCACCTTCTCCAAAAAGTACTTCATCTTAAGAACTCATACTGCAATTATTTTTTTCTAGTCCCATTTGACAACTTCACTTTCTCTTTCCAGACCATGTTAATTTCATTAGATACTTGAATTTCATGTTTTTTGAGTGCAAAATAAAATGAGGCTCAGAAAACTGGAACTATTGTGAAGCAAACAGCAATTTGAGGTTTTGGTCCAGGGAAAATTTTCTTGATTCCCCTTTCAGTAGAAGGAGGTTTTGGGTTCAGCTTCCACATTTTTTCCTAGTCCCCAGAGACAAGTTATTCCTTAAACATATCTGCTCTGGCAGAGGAGTTGAGGAGTTGAGTTCCCCATCAACAAAGAGGCAAACTAGCTCCTGAAAAGCTTCAATATTTTATTTTGTATCAGAAAATCTGATCAGGGTCTGGTCCTATCCCTTCTTCTAAGTGTCTTTTAATTCTAATTTTTTACCTAGGTCACTTAAAAATATGTCTGTTTATGACCTTTTTAGTTGCTTCAGTCTTCAGGCTTGGTGCAGCCATCAGGTGAGAGGAGCTCACTGGCCTTATGCATCTAACACTTGCACTGTATTAAAATCCCTTCAGTCTAAGCTTCTGTCTTCTTTTGTGTCTTTTGCATTTAAGAGTAAACTCTTTTAAAAAATTTAAGAAATAATTGTTTTCATTAAGCCAGTAGTACAAACAACTGAAATGCCTTGAATACCTTAGTATTGAAAGGTTGCGCAATAAATGAATGATAATTTGTTTTGGTAACAAACCATCGTAGCTTGCTAAGAGAAAACAGTACATGGACTAGGCATTTATTATCGCGAGAATCTGCACTCCTTCACTTACAGGAAAGGATGGTAGTCTCTGTTCCCAGAGTTTCAACTTTTCAGAAGTCACTTCCAATAATTCGGACTGAGTAGCTCAAGACCTCTTTCAGTTTTGCTCACAGTTTTGCTTTTGTCAGTCAAGAAAAAGAGAAAACATGAGCCACCAACACTCTTCAGTAAAGAGTACAGCAGTCTGGTGAACGATACTGCCTTGTGCATCTGACTGCTTTTTTTTCCCTGTGTTTTTAATTTGCTTTTGAAGAATGTTACATGTGTCAGAAATTCACATAAACACACTGTAGGTCTTTTAACATCAAAATACACATTTTGCAGCAAGTTCAAAACTTCCCAAATATGTACATATCACTTATTATCAATTAGAGTGGAGAGCACATATTACGACAAGATTTGTTAATACAGCCTATTTCATTTTGTCTTTCAAAAAGGTAGAATAACTTATTAGAAGTTTATGCCCATTTTTTGGGGGGGTGTGTGGGGTTGATTTTTTTTTGTTTGTTTTTTGTGGGTTTTTTTTCTTTGCTATTGGGCTAATGCAATTTTTTAATGAAGTAAGTCTTGTGCAATGAAAAACTGCTGCTTCAGGCTAAGTATATACACTCACTGGCAGTCTTATACTGAGGAGTCTTTGTGAAAAAATGTACTATGTCGAACCCAAAGTGTTCCTAACAAAATAAAGAAAATTGTCTGCTCTTTCAAAACTAGATTTGTCAGAATACAATTCTTTTGTCTTCAGAAGTGATTCCCATTATAGAAGATCTTTATACATGGGGGAAGGTGGACTACTTGGAATTAAGGTTTTCAAGAAAAGACACAGAAGATGCTTGAGCTAGATACTAAGTGGCAGTCTGATGAAGGGGAGAGATGTTTCATTTAATTTTTGCATTTAATTTTTAATTAAAAAGAAGTTAAAGTCAGCAGAGACATTTTGCTTTATTATAGTTCCACGTATGAACACCTTCTAAGATGGAGTTGCATTGAATCATTTCTCAAAATGTGATACTTGGTCTTGTAATTCTGAGAAAAAATTATCAATATTCTAGTAGTCTAGTATTCATAAATCTGATTAATGTCTGAGTCTTTTTTTTATATTTTAAAATACATCTTTCTCTAGTATGACAATTATTGCTGGGCATAATTTGACAAGAACACTGAAATATTGCATTTCTCTCTCTCCCCCCCTTTTCTATATTACTTTTTCCATCTTTACAGTCATGTTGATTTTAAGATTTTTTTTTTTTTTTTTTTTTTGGAGACATACCTGTCAAATTGAGAACTTTTTCTTTTATTTTCTCTGATTTTATTCGAACAGGATGGAACACACCAAAGAGTAGTAGAAATCTCCAGAATTGTGGTGTAACAAAATTTTTTATTGAAAAGAAAGAAAGGGATATAGCTAGAACACTCTAAGTTTTAATAGCCAGCCTGCTTTTTATACAAATTCTCCAAAGTAGAAGCCCTATCAAGTCCTCTAATGTTGTCTTAATGAGCAGTAGTAGAATTCCTGAAATCTGATTAAACAAAAACATTTCAGCAGAAGTAAACACATACACGTTGTGAACACGCATTTATGGAAAAAGAAAAAGGAAAAGAGATTAATGTATCCCACTGCTAAAAATATTCCCCATAATTCATTGTGTAATACTTTTCTGAGGCTGATTCAAACTGTTGTTTTCGGTTTTTTTTTTTTCTCTTAAGAGATTATTTAAGGTTAATGGATCCTGTGAGGAATTTATTTCTGATACTCTGGTTTTTGCCTTAATTTTTCATTTTCTTTTCTCTAAATGAAACTTTTGGAAATCACACCCACTCTAGAATTAATTAGTAGAACCTTAACAGTTGACTTTCAAACTTCTGAATGGCTTTATTTTGAATTTATAAAATTCAGTATTCCAAATTCACCATATAAGAGCAATACTTAGCAAAAATTATAGTTTATTTAGGCCCCTGTGATCTTATGCAAGCCCTAACACACCTAATAGAATGAATGGTTTTATAGATAGTTGACGATAGCACTTAAAGGATGTTCTACATGTTGTTTATGCAAACACTGGCTGGTAAATAATTTTTCAAGTTAATTATTAGACTGAAGTAATTATATTGTCACATCTGAAACTTCATACCAGTAAAAGTATATTTTGCACAGGTTTAATTTTTCTGTCCTTTTACTTTTCTCCTGCTCAACTTCCTGACAAAAAAATTAACATGATCGAACTGTAAGATATTTTCTTTTTTAAACTTTGGCAGCTTTTGAAAGGTTTGTATGTGTTCTGATCTCTTTCAAAATGACATTTTTTTAGGAGATTCATCAGTCTGAGAAAGCTGTACTAAAAATATATACGGAATTCCTCAGGATTTTTTCTGCAACGTCACAGTAATGGCAGTGTTCCTAAAAATTCAGATTTACTCTAGGGTCACACATAAGGACAGATGGAAGAAAGCATTTTTAAGTAGCCTTTGTAGCAACTTCTAAAAAGTATATCTGCTGAATGGTTTAACAGCATACTCTCACTGGAGAGACTGGTTCCATTAATCTGTGAAAATGAACCACAAAACCAGGATCTCTTCTCTGTTGGAGCTACAGACATATGGATATATGTGATTGACATCACAGACTTTCATTCTCCATTATCTCACCAGGGCAGTGGACAGTTTTACTTTTGCTTTAGCTCTAGAGACCTCTTGTCCTAGTATGTTTTCTTCCTACTGGAAAACTTGTGTTTTAGTAGCTAGTGACCTAATTGATACTCCAGTCCTCAGCTTTGGATCACAGAAAAAGAAAACATGTCTTTGATGTTTAAATTCTTAGAGCTGGATTGTTTCTGGAGGAGGGTGAGGATGGAGTTTGCGTTATTTTGTTCTTCAGGAGGTTAACAGTGCTGGAATTTGAGTAATTTTTTTTTATTTCTTAGGAGATTTTAATTCTATGTAAATCACTTCTGATATAATGCATCTTACTAAGCTTTAGCTATTACACTGAACATCTCACTGGTCATTTAGATTCCCCTATAGTTACTGGTGAAAGTAATTTCCAGGAACAGTATGTACCTAAAGCTCAATGCCCAAAATGGTGTGAATTATAGAGTTATCTTAGCTTATTGTCTTAGTGTATGTGACTAGCTTTTAGATGGTTACCTGCAGATGAACTGAAACTTACCTTAAAACTGGAAGCAAATAGAGAGCACAGTGGTTTTGATTTCCGAGAAAGGGGTGTATACTTAGAGAAGAACAGAGAGTTTACTTGCTGTTGATAGATTCTTAAAGTAGCATTCATTTCTTTGAGTTACAGCTATGCAGTGTAAAGAGGTATGATTAATGCATAAGCTGGAACGTGTAATGTCACTTCCATAGATGTTCAAGTGTAAAGATTTTAAGTATATGACCTCTCACTTCAACTAGGATTAAAAAAAAAAAGTATTTAAGGGAGTTAGACATTCATCTCTCTGTAAGCTGTTGTGAAGCTTACCCTTCTAAGAATTCTCTAAACTGCCTAGCCTTAAAATTAAATGTTTGTTTATTACCCTAATTTTTGTATAGATAATATCATCCTGCCTGTATCTCGGAGTGCTCTGTTACAGCATCATACTTCCATAGTTCCTAGGAGAAGGTCTAGTACTTTGATAGCAGAAGGAAAATAATTCAGCTGAGCTCTGTGGCTATATATAATTACTGTATATAGTTATCAAGTGTTTATGTTTGTTCTTTTGCAGCTGTGAACCCACTGTAACATGGTGCCCAACTTTTTGTATCGCTGCAAAATACAATATGAAGGGAATTGTTCAAATTATTTTTGAGTTAAAGGTCATTAATGATTACCATAAATACTGAATTTCTCAGAAGCAGCTCCCATTTTTAGGATGGCAGCTAAGATGTGGTCACAATTTCTATTTTCAAATTTATGACTTGGCAAGTCCAGGGTGTGCAAAATGCTTTTTTTTTTCTGCTATGAAAAAGCGGAAACAAAAAGTATGACCAGTTCTTACTGTAGTCCAGCCAGATAAGTTCTTAGCACCATCTTTAAGGAGATGCTATAATTAATTTCAGGGCAAAAGTCTGACTTTTCTAATAGAAGAGAATTTATGACAAGGCAGTTTGTAGCAGGCATTTTGCCTGACAATGACATGAAAAACAGAAATGTTGATTCTAGTAGCAGCCATGTACAGGAGGAGGCAGATGTCTTGCATAAGTAAAAGCGTAAGGTCAGTTTTGCTGGACATCTATTTGAGATATTAGACTTAGAAAATAGATATGAGTTCTGCAATTATAAAGGTTTATTTGGGTTGAGAAGTACTGGGCTCTGTGAGTGTCGTGATGATTATGTGTGTATATACATGAGGTATATATCCTGTGTGCATCAGATTTGCTGCACACAAGAGATGCTATCTTACATTTTGTCACAAGAAAAGAATAAATAGAATTAAGGCTGCTTCTGAAATATGATGTGCTACATTTAAAAGATTACATATAATAATTCTGAAATACTTACCTTTATGCCTCCACTTCTTCCTTTTTTTTGTTGTTGTTGTTTTAAATGTTTGTTTTTATAACTTGAAACATGTTAAAAGTTAAGACAAGCTTTTATTTTAATGGCCTGCACTAAGACCAGGATCTTGTTTGGTTTTGAGCCCAAAGCAATAAACTGCACTGTTAATTGAAGTGGCCAGATTTTTAAAAGTTTAGATAACTGTAGCTGAAATCATCAGCTTCCGAAACGCTGTCTTGGAAAAGTAGTGACACAACACTGAGTCTGATGTCCTAGATCTTCAGAATTCTCTTTCTGTAATATAGCATATTGTTTGATTCCTTAGGCAGCATTTAAGGACTTTCATATGCCCATCTTTCAATAATGCTGCTGAAGAACAAGTCTCTAGTTGAACACAGACACCCAAATTAGGATTTTCAATTATGTGCAATTTTGATATGATAAAAAATCATTTAGAATTATAGGTACAGGTGCTTTATGCTATATTTTATAAACAGATGAGTAAAATCTGATTCTGATGTACAGTTTATCATAAAAGATAATTCAATGATAAAGCATCAGATTATTTTTTGTAATGACATATATGATGATATGTACTCCACATTTTAAATTAGAAACAACTTCAAAATATGAACACAGTGTGTGTTACAATCCTAATTCTTGAACCAAAGAGTTTAACTAGGAACAAGAAAGTACACTGTTAATTGACTTCATACATGCTGAACCCCCTTTCTTAAATCAAACAAGATATCCATGCATATAAGCACATCTGTTTCACATGTACGTTGAGACTGGCAAGTGGCTACGTATTTTCTGTTGCAAAGAGCAATGGCTGTTAAGTTCCAGATGTAACTTCATGTTTCTTTCCCAAGCTCCAAGGATACAACCATACAAGAAGTAGCTAATATTTCTGATTACCACCAGCTAACCTATAAAACAAAAACAAAGCTAAAGAAAAAAATGGAGTGGCGAGTGGCAGGGAAAACCAAATATGTGAGAGACCAGTCACTTGTGTAAACACTTGTGTAACATTAAACCTTACCTTGGGCCTTCTGCTTCATAAATTGCCTGTGTTACCGATACTGATATGCTAGATGCTGTTGCAAAACTCGTAGCTGGTGCAAAGCAGGGTGGTGTGATATGAAGTGATGCGGAAAACAGAAGAAGCTCTGTCACTAGGTCAGCTGCAAGAAGAAGTGACGTGTATGAATGTACAGTATGTGGAGTTTTGTGAAAGATGCAGTCTCTCTTCCTCCCAAAGAACTTCAGCTGATGATACAAGGGGAATTCAGACCCCTTTGGCAGGACTCCATGTTGGTCTGGATGCTGTAAATACTTCTGCTTCTACAGTTACTTAGCTCATGTTGCTAAAAATATACTCATGACAGACTTAATGAAAGCATCTTCTTTCAAAAACTACTTGTCTACAACTATCATTTAATGTTTTTGTCTGCATGTGTGGTTCTCATTATTCTGATAAAGCTATTAATACTGATGAAGATTAAAGAGAGAAAATCCAAATATTTTCATACATGCACTTTTCCAGTAGCATTTAAGAAAACCCACAGCTAACCAGCCATGAATTCTGTTGATCTTTTTGGTTTTTTTTTCAATTCAAGAGTAATACAGCAATATATGAAATTGTATTACAGCAGCAAGGGCTTCAGAATCCCAGTAGATGATGTAATTATGATTAAAAATTAGAATTCTTGAATAATTTACTTTTGTAATATGCAAAAGTAATTTTTTCTCTCATTTTCAATAACCATCAGTCTTAATATCTAACTAATGAAAAACATAAACAGTGTCATCTGTCAAGTTACTAACAGAGAATGCCACTTATTGGAGCCTCATTGTTTACTTTAGCAGGTAATTTGTGGACCGGAATCATTTAATTGTTCTGAGCACATAATTACATGCCAGCATTTTCCAATTTAATTAAAATGTACAAATCTGAAGATTAAGGGAATTTTTGAATTATTAATCATTTCTCCTCTAGGAAATCTTGTTGCTCTGCAGGAGATTTGTCCAGTGTACAACTATACGTATTTTTTTCCTTCTCTTTCGCAGACAGACAATTTTCCCGCAGAGCCCAATTACATGGGCAGCAGGCAGCAGTTTGTTCAAAGGTAAGGCCTATTAAATAACTTTCTTGGCTTCCCCATTTGCATTCTTGTCAAAATTGCTTTGCCAGAGAGTACAATTCAACTTAGAACAAGTAAATACAACTATCTCTCTTTCTTTCTCTCTTTTCTCTTTTCCTTTTTTTCTTTTTCTTTTTCTTCCTTTTTTTAATGTATATTTCAGTAGCTCCACGTTCAAGGATCCAGAAAGAGCCAGCTTGAGGGACAGCGGGCATGGGGACAGTGATCAGGCTGACAGTGACCAAGACACTAACAAAGGCTCCTGCTGTGACATGTCTGTTAGGGAGGCACTCAAGATGAAAACCTCAACTAAAAGCCAGCCACTTGAACAAGGTGAGTGAAGCCTCCAATGCTTACAAAAGCGTAAAGTTTAAGCTGTCATTATAGATGTATTAGTATTGCAGTTGTGGTTTCTCAAGGTGGAATAGCCCACTGATAATGCTATCAGAAAAAGAAAAGTAAATTTTGTAGGTAGCCCAGAGCAAAAAACGCTCAGTATCTTTCAGAATGAATGTGAAATGAAACCACAAGAAAAAAAGAGGAAAAAAAATTAGTACTTTTCTAAAATGATTAGAATATACTTTATCTCTACTGACATTGCCTGTGATATATTATACACAGTCCTTCTGCTAAAGCGTGATTTGGAAATTCAAACTAGACATGACTGCAACAGATAAAAGGACACAAGTCATTTACATTCCTCACATAGTTTGGAGAAGAGGAAAAGAGGCTTGGGATATCAGACAAGAGTAAAAATGGTTCGGAAGATGTTTTCATTTCATGTATGTACTTTACTATTTGTAATGTTGATTTCACAACCAATAATAGTGTGACAAGTGTAAAATAATATAATCTGATTTTCAGTATAATTTCGTTCACATCCTGTGAAGGCAACAAAGATGAGTGTCTGTGAAACAGCTCAAATGACTTATATAAGGACAATGACAGCGCTCTCTGAAAGCATTCATTCTGACAAACAAGCATGTTTATTTCCTCAAACTCTGTGTCCAAGTAATTTTTTTTCCAGATGTGGTTTTTTTCTAATTATGAGGTCTTTTATTTCAAAAGAAACACTTCTTTTTCTGAGATCATCAGACAAACTGAGTACTCCAGTATTGTGTCTGTCTATGTTTTGCTTCTAAGCTGTAAGCACTAAAGAAGCACACCACTGAATTAGTTTTACATGTATTGTGTATCTGCTGTTATTTTAGTTTTTTGTGGGGAAGATGATTCAGTGTTAAAGGCAGTCAAAAGATTATTAATTTAATTAATATTAAATTTAATTAATATTAAATTTAATATTTAATTAATATTAAATTTAATTAATATTAAATTAATAAGAAACTATATTTATAATTAAGCAGAAATATAAGATTTTTATGAATTGTTGATTAATTGGACATAGGTTTTTTTGCCTCTTACCTAGTCTGATCTGTAGTACAGTCATGAGGAATTATATAACTTCATTTTTCTGATCATGTTGAAATTGCAATATAATTTTTGCTGTGTAGAATATTTAGAATGCTGCAGTATAATTTATTGTGTATGCTTTTGAAGATTGACCTCATATATGACCTTATTTTCCAAGTAATAAATGCCACAAATATTATTTTTCAGTGACCTTTTGCCACAGCAACTCTCTGCTTATAATTGGACATTGGTCTGTGTAAAGATGCAGTACTGGACCCTTTTTTTTTTTTTTTTATTTTTTTATTTTTTAAGAAGCTGTTTGAGTGTCTGTCTATTTTTTTTTTTCAATTTTGTGTAAGAGAAAAAGTCTCTGGATTTTCTATTTATCAAGCATAGCCATGGAAGAGTTCTAAAATTTTAAAGGTTTCATTAAGAAAATTATTTACTACACAAAAATGTTTGGGGTTTTGGGCTTTTTTTGTAGGTTTGTTTTTTTTTTTTTAGAAAAGGACTGTGTGGCTGAGTTCATAATATTGCACTTTGTCCAGCAACATTAAGTCCAGTTCTGGTCAAAAATATAAAAAATCTAGTAAGCAGATTAAGCCAATCATGTTGCTTATTTTCATTATAATGCAAAGAGTTATATGGGGGTTTGCATTTGTCATCTATATCTAGATGAGGGGCCCTATTCATCACAAAACAACTTATTCCACTGTCTAATATGAAGTACTCATATTCTTATTAAACATATATTGAACTGTGTATGTTAAGTTCTGTCAGCCACTGAACTGCAGCAGCAGGTGTTTATGTGAATTTCCGTGCTGAGCTAAAAAAAGAATGAGGCTCGAGAGATGAACTACTTTTTTTTCTTCTTTCCTTCCTCCCCCCAAACATAATTACAAATGGTAATGACATCTATTTGTTTACTTGTATGAACCCTTCCATCTCAAGTGTGCTGTAATAAAATCATTGGCTATTATGAAAACTGAACCTGCAACAAGCACTTTATGGGGTTACAGAACATTGCAGTAACAAATGTGGTTCAATGTGGTGTTCCCAGTGAAATCAATGATCACTTGTCACTGAGCTCAGTATGATTAGGGTTCTTAGCCTAAAGTAACTTTTCTCTTTTAAAAGATTATAAACAAAACTGCTTTCTCTACTCATAAGCCAAGTTGAAGGTGGGTGAGGAATATGATATATGTGATTAGGATTAAAAAAAAAAATTGCATTTTCTTTAGAGAAAAAGTGTTTTCCAGGATAAGGAGATGGACAGCTTGCTAGAAATAGTTGTCTCTGGCAATGCCTAAAGCAGTATGAGAAGTTGTGGTTCTGTCATCAGTCTGGGTTGTGCACAGGGATGGGAATTCACTATTTTGTAGCAAAGTTTCAGGCTTGATTATTGTTGTTTAAAGATACTTAAAATAGTTTAACTTCTGCTATTAAAACAGTGCTAATTATTAGATCTTCCAACATTTTTTGAAAAATGAACTGTGAATTCAGGATCTTGAGATTCCCAATTTAAAAATGAGTTAAGTTGAGTTTGACATCCTCTGTATGTAATTCCGAACACTATTGTCATGGATCCAATTCTACCCATGGCAGCAATAAGAATGCTGGTGGTACCACTGAATTAACTACTGTTTTGAGCATGTATCCTCTTGGTGCGAATTCCAAGCCACTTTCTGCATAAAATCTTCTAGCTGTCTCTTAAGCTTACTTATGCTATCTGAATCAGCTGGCTTACTAAGCAGCTTATTCCATATGCCTGCTACTCTTTCAACAGAATGCTTTTAGGTACTTTGTTCTGCTTACCTCTCTTTTTTCACTTCTGCTGCTAAGACCTTAAACCCTATCACTAGTTAGGACAGTTTGAGATCACCCTACTTAGGCATCTTACAAGAATTAACAGTTTTGAATACATCTGTCAAGTTACCTGTTTATTTTGCCTAAAGTATCATATATTATTCATATTTTATATTTAAATAACAGAACAATAGTTTTGTTTGTTGTGGTTTAAGCATAACAATAATCTGCATTTCTTTAAAATACAGATTTTAAAAGTTATCCAAAGCTGAAAATGATATCATAAATGATATCTACAAGGAAGGAGTACAATAGCAACATGTACATAGAACCTAAGAATAAATGAAAACTGGAGGCACTTCCTTGGAGGAAGGGTAAAAGGAAAGCCTTCAGCAGTGGTGTCAGAGACTCCTCCAGAGATATTAAATATAACTTAAAAATATAATATTTCTTTCTTTATCATCACAACAGAAATACATTTGCATCGGTTGTGACACAGTCCTGTGTGCAAGAGTCTTGGGCATGAAAACTGTATCAGTGTTATAGAATCTCTGTGAATATTGTTAACCCTTGAGTTTGTCCACTGAACACATTGACAGAATGGATCTGTGGTAACTTGTACATTTATATTCTCAATTTCTAAACAAGAACAATTGCTGAAATCAAGTATCCTGCATTATCTATCTGCAGCAGAGCAAAATTATCTTTTTTTTATTAAGAGTTTTTCTGAACCATCCAGTGATTTTCGTGCCATAATCTTTCTTGAGTCTGTAACATAATTAAAATCCATTCTGTTTAACTGAGTGAGACTCAGTCTAGACTGATAAGTGCAGAAAGTTCATCAAACAAATTTCTGCTGTCTGACATCATCCCCAATGCTTTCTGTGCCATTGGGGTTGATGGGTTCTTTTATGAATATATCAGCTTAATGAGATAATGGAAAAAGAAGATTATGGAGAAATATTTATTTTTAAAGTTCTCAGAGCTGGTGAAAGCCTCCACTGAGAAAGTGACGGAGGCTGGGAGTCCCCCCAGAGCTGACACAACCTGTGAAATATTTTGTTCAACATTGCTTCCTCCCGTAGTTTGTTTTCCCCTGAACAGAATATCTGCTATCACATTCTCACTGTGCCCAGAATGTGAATAGCTGTCAGACTGCACTACTTGTTCTGACACCACCTAAAAGTCTTTATGTCCAGCAATATCATCCTTTCCAACTTGCTTACCCTTAACATGGTCAGGCAAGATCCTCTCTGTTGTATGTCAGGACATGCATTCAATACCTGTTCTTTACTTTCATCTGACTAATTTTTACCCAGGCAAGCTATACAAGCAACTTGATTGTATTGAGAGTCTCTTTCCTTTCCTTAGTATGACAAAATTCAGGCAAAACTCTTCTGTCTTCCAACTTCTATGTACTCAGAGTATTAAAGATTTCTTTTTCGCTCTGTTGCAGTTATGTCGAATTTATTTTTGGGTGTAAGTTTTATTTTTTAGACTGTCTACTAGTCTAACAGGCAATTTAGGTTCACTTTTCACATTTCAGTTATTTAAATACTGAGTCTAGATTAGTGAGTGACACTGTGTCA
This sequence comes from Strigops habroptila, assembly GCF_004027225.2. Taxonomy (NCBI): domain Eukaryota; kingdom Metazoa; phylum Chordata; class Aves; order Psittaciformes; family Psittacidae; genus Strigops; species Strigops habroptila. The sequence continues at coordinate 89,488,198 of NC_044278.2, read as the reverse complement.
GCTCAGGTTGAATGATAATCAGGTGTATTTAGAAGCAGAGTCCAGTTTGTTTGATGCTTCCTCACTAGAGATGGGAGCGTTCCCATGCATAGCTGCCCTTTAGTAGTGTGCTCTTCTTATATGTATATGAGCAGCTTTGGATTTCAAGCAAGGCTACCGAGGTGAAGAAGTTAAGGAAGCAGGTGTTTGTCCTAGAAGAAGTCAGAAAAGGAAGTGAAGTGGAATCCTAATGGAGAAAGGATAGATTAGCTTAATGCCTCGTCTGCTTACTTGTCTGCCTTCACTGATATAAAATAGAAAAACAGTGCAAACATTCTGGCAGCTAAAATGACAGTGAATACACTTTGCATCAGAGTATCTTAGCCTATTATTGCTGCCTGTTATTGCCTATTATCCTGCTTTTCAACTGGAGTTGAGTTCTGCCAAACCAGGTTTTTAATTAGGTGCATGTTTCAGCATCTGGCAGATGATTATCATCACGTAACTGGTATCAGTGAAATTTTGTGAATAGCATATCCAACATTTAATTAATATGTTTAGCCACAAATTAGAGTGGAAATTTCTATAACTGACTTTCAAAACATGCAGAAAGAACTTTCTGCATCTGTACACACAAAACATGTCATTGTGACACAAAGAAGGGATCATAGCCATTCAACAGAGTTTCATCTATGCACCATTTGGTGTGTTACGCTACATTTTTCAGGTAATTTCATTTCTTCACCCACTTTTTCTACTTATTTTCTAATTGCAAATTAATTCAGTGGTTGAAAACTGTCTATATTTTTTCCCTGTATCTTGTTTTCTTTGGAAACTTCATCACCAAATCAATTTAGATATATGATTACTAACACCTTAAAAGTCCAAGACTGTACCAATAAAAGTATTAATAAATTTCAGAAGAGTTTTCTTTGATGATCTTATTTTCAAGTTAATGTGTAACATGCACTTCAAGATCACAAGTCTGTTACCATAAGTATCATATCTGAGATGTGAGTACAAATTCTAATATTTGGGTGCTGTAGTTGTTGGTGCTCATTTCTTTATGCTTGACTTTAAAGGCAACAAAGCAGGATATCCCTCCCCTGTCACTAGTGTAAATCTCATTACTTCCTTTCTGTACTCTGTTTTGACACCACCTTTCCTGGGGCTGAGCATGGTTATTGTACTGCAGTTTGCTCTTAGAAGGCCTAGAATCCATAAGTTATCTTTTTGCTTTATTCCCACTAGAAGAGCAAGAGAAGGATTTGCAGTTCTCGGTAGGGTGAGGTCCTTCTATGTCAAAATCATTATCTTCAGCTAACATTTCTTCTTTTCAAATTCTTTTTTACAAATTGAAAGAAAAGTGGGGGCATAGAAAGATCAACAACTTTTGAAACAAGAAAATCATAAACCAGGTAGTTTTCATTGTTTCAGGCTTTATGCACTTCCCTGGGTGGTAAATGGATGTTCTCTGCCTGTGCTTACTTTTGTTAATGAAAATTTTAGGATATATATTCATATATTGGATGGATACTTAATATCATGGAAGCATAACTTGTGGAGAGTCTATTCCTGCCTCTTAGTCTGAAAACATCCTTACATGGTGTACTTACAGTTTTCTTTTGATTAAGCTTACACAGAATTATAGTTTAAAATCCATACATATATGAGAGTGTGTGTATTTATTCAATTATATAAAGGAGACAATTAAAATAAATACATCTTCTCTCTTTCTCATTTTAAGTCATCTTTGTATGATTGTGTTTCTTCTTCTTGATTCAGCAGAAAATACAGATATGATAAACAGTGACAGTAGTCAAGTATTAAAACAATCTCATTGAGTTTTTTAGCCGCATTCTTGTTACAAAAATGAAGGAATATTCTGCAGATGGAGTTACTGTAAAGTAATAATTGGAAACCTGAACTTGGATTGTATTTATAAATAGTTTTATGTCCAGCTGGGAAGACAAAAGAGAAGTCTTAAATAAGAGACAGGAGTTAATTATTCCATTCAGCAATTCTTCAGTTCGAATAATACTAATAGTATTTTGTTCTTCTGGAACAAAGAGTATCTCCTGATTTCTGTATATAGTAATCCAGTCTGTCCTTTTCCTGACTCTTCTTCTGTGTACATACTGCTTTTCTTCTATGTCCTGTTTTCCAGAGTGTGGAAAGTGGTATAATTTAATTTGGACCAGGATTGCAGAACACTTTAATTAGTGACACAGCCGCTGTACTCAGTTTGTAGGCATGTTTTTAAGGAATATCTGGACAAATTAAAAATCAACGAGGCAGAATACCAGCAAAAAATAGAGGTTCATGAAACATGGCCAGTAGGTGAAGTCTGAAAGAAGTGTTTGTTTAGAATTTACGTTTGTTTAAAAAAACAAAGACTGGGGTGAAACATAATAAAAATCTTTGTGTATATGAAGTTGCTATAAATAGGATGGTGATTGCTTTTTCTTTTCTTTTTGCTTAAATTTTGGGAGAGCTATTTAAGTTACATATGAAGGAGAACTTTGCTGTAAAGATAGCCAGGCATGGAAGCAGATTACCCATGTAAGTTAAAGAATACCCTTGCCCATTATTTTTAAAACAGGTTAAATACATATTTTCAGTGACAACCTAGATTTATTTTAACCTACCCAGTGCCAGTGGATCTGCTCTAGCCCTGCTTTTCATGATGCCGTAATTACATGTGAGGGTGCAATACACTGTCTAGTCCTGGGTAAAACGTACTGAAAGGGAACATTTGCACTGACCCGTTCTGCAGCCTTTTCTCTGCGAATGGAAATCTTCTACAGGAAGAGCTCACCATGTTAGAGAATCGCAGAGAATTTGGATTATGCAGTGGTACACAAGAAGAATCCCTGATCTAATATAATAGTACTTAGCATTTATCATGGACTTTTCTCAGACATTGCTGGCAGTACGATTAACTAATTACTGCTTAGTGAAACTGTCTACTTTCTGTACATCAGTGATACACGCATGCCATGTACCAGCCTCTGTGCATCTACTGCCCATCCTGACTTTCAGAATGGCAGAACAGCTGTTTTCCATTCCCTGCTGCTGCTTTCTCCTATTCCAGCTGCTGCACTCAAATAACCTCCCTTCCCCAAGTGGGCTTCATATGGTTTGAAAGGGACTTAATGTACCTCAGTGCATGGGGAACTTTTGGTGCGTATTTCATCATGTTTCAGTTCTTTCTACAGGGAACACTGCATGTATAACAGATGTTCCCTGACTACTACCCTTTCCTGGAGGTGACGTGCCCTTTTTTGTGTTTCATCTCTAATGTATATGGAACTTGTAGCGCCTGCATGGTACTGAAAAATACTGCTCCATGGCTACCCCTCTGCTGCTTGCCAAGCTATATTTAATTCCATCTGCTCCTCTCTGTAGCATGAAATGGAGAGGAGCATATGTCCAGTATAACCAAGTCATACTGTGACACAGAAATAAAATCCTTTTCTTAAGACAATTAGATGTATTTTCTAAATTTAGGGACATATTCTTCCAGCTTTTTATATATAAACTGCCCCATATAAATCAGGAAGGATGTTCATATGACTAATGTAAAAAAATCCTTCATCTTTTATTATTACTTTTAGTATTATTAATACTGTATATGTGTGTATGGTATATGTGTGCTTATATATGTACACATGCATATGCATAAATACAGAAATAAGACATCATTAACTGATGTCCCTTGAAAATTTGATTTTGTAATCTGCATAAATATGTACCTTAGTACTATTGAAAATTTAAAACTTTGAAACATTTTACAGTTGCTTTAAAACTCAAAATGCAAAAATAACTCACAAATTTGTTTACGTAAAGCACTGTATTTTCATCATAAAGCTTGTTTGGGGAAGTATATTAATTCTGAGGCAAAAGCTGTCAATCTAAAATACAGTATACAGTTGAATAACTATTTAAAAATATAGAGATAATATACCATTAAAAATTTAATATATAGTTAATAACATAGTACTGTACATATAATGTACATATATCTATAATATTTTATATATAACAATAGGATTGCAGTGTCTACTTAAATACTACAGGGATGTGCACCTTGGATTTTTAGAGGGTAGCTTATCAACTTAACTGTTTCTCAGATTCTGAGTTAAATTTTTCATATAAAATTTTACTATGTCTGGCCCAATTTTTGCCTAAACAGGTGAATGCAGTTCCTACATAAAAAGTGGAATTTAGGTTTCACATTGACCAGATTTCTGGGCAGTTACACATCCTGAACAATCTTCCAAGCTCGGAGGCAAACATACAGACCAAAACCACCAGGAACATGGAAGTGGAATTGTGTCTGTTCTGGCCCTGTGAGAACACTTTTGCAGTAGGTCTGTAATTTGCATGGCCTAGGGAAGCATGTAGTGGATTTTTGTGCACTGCTGAATATGCAGGCCTACACTTCATGTGTGTGATTAGTTTTACTACGTGGTATTTCTTTTCTACTTTACTAGTTTGATTTCAAATGAGGATTCTGTCCCTTGTGGGCCTATGGTATTTTGTTGTTTTAAGCAAAGTTCACGTAAAGTGAACGTAGGTCTATGCATTTAGCCAAAATTTTAATTTAAAGAAGAAATAACTTTTTTTCTTTTTTATCCTTAAGCATATAAAATTCATACTGCATCTTTATAACAATTTCAGAAAGCACCATCTTCACATCTCTCTTATGAGAATATTTTACTTACGGTAGAAGTATTGCACATTTAATTTTGGAAATCATATTATGTGGCCCTGACAATGTGTCCTAAAAAAGAACAATATTTTTCTCTATGAAAAAAAAATGCAAGATATTCTAAGAAATCAATTTCTGTCAAATTCTCATCCTGATTTCTTTTATTGGCTAAGTATTTGCCCATAGGCTATTTAAAAAAAAGGCAAATTAAACAGTTTGATTAAAATGACTGGCTAAACAGTTTGACTAAAACACAGGATAAGATTTGTGTCTATGTTATAAAACACAGAAAGCTGAATGTGAACCTGAGTTATGTCACATGCTTTTCCCTCTTAATTCGAAGTTTTATGACCCAACAATACTTGGCTGCAAAGGAAAGGCAGGTGTTTTTGAGTGGAAGTGCACAGAGAAGAGAGGGATGGAGAAAGAAAACTACATTGAACACTACAGCCACTACTATGAGTAAAACTTTAAACCAAGAATAACTTACCAGTCTGCTGTGGGTGCTTTTTGCTTCTCAAGGGTACCACTGAGTAGGCAAAGCACACTACTGAATTAGGCCATAGAATTTAAAAAGATTATGTAAAGTTGTTACTGCATAACCTTAAATCACTGAAAATATCATGTAATAGCATAAAATATTTTTTCTTTGGTATTCAGTATTATAAGAAACAAAGCAGCACATTCTCAAAAGGTTTATTTGGGTGGAGTTACACATAGTAAAATGTTCACATGGTAACATACATGACAGCTTGCAACAGTCCCTAAAGAAAGCACTATTATATTAACTCAGGACACTTTCATTTAACACTTATTACAATTTTCAAACAATAAAACCGCAATAATAAAAATGTAAATTTTGAACAGAAGTATCAAAAACTTTGAAGCATGTAGTAAAAGCTATCTTAGTTATCATTGTATAGTTATTTCAAGATAACAGAACAAAATTCAACTAGTTTGGACTTCCAAAATAAATTTTATCTCAAAATTTCCTGGCTTCATGGTATTTATTGTTTAAGCCTAGCTATTGATATATAGTTATAAAAGTTGTGAATTTTGCCTATGGATACCTTTATATAGAATTATTGATAATATCCTTTTTTTTGTTACATTCAGAGTCTGTTTATTAATTCTTTATTATTAATGTTTAATTGTATTCCTTTATTTTTTATTTTATGTGGTTCATTTTGTATACATTCACATTTTTTCTTAGTATACGGAGAATAGCAGAAATATTTATGTTAGAATTTTGGCACAAGAAGAGTCTCTCAAAGCTTAGAAAATCAGTGAAAATTAGGAGCCCACCTTCGTTCTGTTTTTAAGAAATCTTACTCCACCACTAATTCACTATTATTTTCCATGATCTCAGGAGATGTGTAACCTCTTTAAACAAGATAAAATAAGCTACTATTTAGAGCCTGAAAATTTCTTTGCTATTTAAAACCTACAGATTTCTTTAAATTCTTTAAAGATAGATTTAAATGTCAGTAGAATTACAAATAATTCTAAATTTATTACTATTCTGCAGCTTTTCACAGGTATACCTGACAACAGTAACTAGTTCATTGTTTATTAAAAAGAAGACTTTTTACAAGCACATCTGAATGATAAATACCGTACAGCTGCTTTCTTTATTGTAAACTTGATTCTTTTTCTGATATGCAGAATTATGTAAAGACAGAGAAAAAGAGAGTTACAGGAAGAAGAAAGATATAAAAAAAACCAGCTTAGAAGTTTAAGGTATGGGAAGATAGCATGTAACATAGAAGAGGAAAAAAGCAAGTAATCAAACACTCAGATTTCTTAAAAACTGAGAAACTGCCCTTCTGTTACAGGTAGTATGCTTTTGTTGAATTTAATTCACTGCCCAAAAGTGATGAAAATTTTTATTTTCCCTAGAGAATAGCTGCAATTAAATAATGTTAAATTGGAATGTATTCCATGCCAGACAGGTGCTTGCAGTTTTGCAATGAAGGTTCATCAGAGTCAACAGAATTGTACCACCTTGCTTGTTTTGAACCAACACAGTATGATATTTATTTATTTGTTACTAATTTATTTATTTACTTATTTATTATTGTGACTAATTATCAAAACAGAACTTTTCATTTTTAATCCAGTGTCAGGTAACATCATTCGTTTGCATAAGCTTTTGTAGCTGAACAAAAATAAAATACTTCCTCAAAATATAATTACATTTTTACTTAACATTTATTGCCCTTTGTTCAGTTTACTGGCAAGATATGTCAACACAGTACTCTGGAAAATATAACAAAAACAATTGAAAAAAAATTGACAAGTTCAAGATGGCTAAAAATATTTGTCACAATCTTAATGAAATCCAGGAAATTGAAGTTTATGGCATCTTTATTTAAATTTTACCTATTTAAATTTATTTAAATTAATTTATTTAAATTTTACCTTTCCAAAATAGATTCAAAACTAAGGCTTTGTAAGCACAAGGAAGCTGGAAAACCTAGATCTAAACCTCAAGAAATGGAAAAGAAAGCTTAACATCCCAAACCTCAACATTTTCAACCCTGTTGAAGAACAGACACAAGTTCTCAGGAACATTTTCCCTACCATTTCACCTACCATGTTACATAGCTTTGAGCTAGTTACTCTGATTTTTTACAGTTAGTTATTTGACAAGCACTTTAGAATTAATGAGGTGAGCAATAGGTACTTCTGAAGCATGATTCATTTCACCTATTTTAGATGAATCACGCCCTCAAATGCTCATTCCTCTCTACCGTCAGTAAAGATGACTAACTCGGATGTAGTTCAATAATTGTACATATCTGAAGTTGTGAAAGACAAATTGCAATTCAGTGGTTTTGCAGGAACCAGCATTTTGCATGCTGGCCGCTGTTTATTCCAGCTTTTTGGCTTCTGTGTCTGTTATTCATGTTATAGGTGCTAATGGTTCCAGCCCAAGTTTATTCTGGAGGCAGTATCATTAATTTATTCACCAAATCTTTCCCATCTCATCAGTTATGATGTGGAGGTGGTGAATGACTTTTCCATGTGAGAAATATGATTTCTGTTTGCACAACCATTGTTTCCTCTTCCATGTATTTACATTTGTGAACTGTTTCTTCCCTCACAAAATTGGGTGTCTGTAAAAGGTTCATAGTTTTTGATGCTTACTTAAATATTCATCTATTTGGCTATTCTTTTGATTTTTATGGCCAAATTGCTGGTGCCAGAAACAATAAAGAATAGTGTGTTGGAGGTTTAAAATTAGAATGTGAGATCAACCTCCTCTTTGGCTTCTAAGAAGCCCTATGTGCTGAAATGCTTTGCTGTAATGACTAAAGGAAAGGGATGCCCTTAGATTACATGGACATCTACTTAAAATAAAAATAAACATATTTATCTGACACTGGAACTATTATAATTTAAGTAAATGAAATACCAAGGAATGAATAAAAACATATTAATTTAAAGATTAACCTCCATGTAAGACATCTGTACCTTACATAGTGTTAATCTTCAGTAAATTTTTATCGTTTGGTGAGCTGAAGTAATTCATGACCCTATTAAACTTTGTATTACATTTAAGACAGTTTTTGTATGTTCATTAAATAACAATGGATTCTGGAATAGCTGTTAATCCCTGGCAAATACATTGAAGAATCAACTGGCATTTCATAAACATACAGTAACAATCCTATTAAACTAAATAAATATTTATTTAAAATACTTCAGATCTATCCTGTTGTATCAGACCCACTGTGGTATGTGCCATTATTAGTGGTAAGATGAGGTTTATCTGCAGGAATATACCTGCTACTCTCATTTTAACTCCATCACCAGAGCCAGCTGCTGGAGAAGTACATGCTGGCACAAAGAGGCGTCCTTCTAACCTTTCTGCACTGTGTCCCTAAATGAGATAAACTAAACAAAATATATATTCATGTAACTATGTGAATGTCAGAGTTTTCTGCCAAATAGCTGTGTGAACTGTGGTTTTAACTCTTTTTTTCACACTTTTACATGACATAGCTTTGACAGCCATGCTTCATAATATAGACCTGGTCTTGATGCTATTCAGCATCAGTGTTATTAATAGTGAATGTAGTCTGCTTTCTTACAAGGATCACACAGATAAATATTGAACTGCATTTTTGGCAAATTGAATGGGATTGTCAAGAATGCCTTAGTTACCTTCTCATGTTCAGAGTACCTCTAATAGCAACTATTTAACTCTGAAAATAGCCCTCGGAACTATCTCAGAGAGTAAATCTTATGGGTTGTACAACAGTCACATACTTTTGACTGTCTTTTGCTTTTGTGTTTGCTTTTTCAACTTTGTTAACTGATAGACAAGTAGGGGAATAAACATGTTATTTGGATTTCCCTGCCTTTTCCCCCAAGATAGTCAGTTTATTTTGGGAAATTTAACTACTTTCTTCTGATGGTTTAGTTTCATTTTTTCTTATCCACAACATTACTTTTAAAAAACAAAACAAAACCACTACTTTTTCAGGGAAGATGGAGAATACATTTATAAAACAAAAAAACCCCACAAACCCCACCTGATTTATAATTGAAGGCACCAAGATTTTTGCGAAACCCTTAAGTAGACAGTTTTTAATGCCTGTAAATTTCTATTTCAGAAATTATGAGAAATGTAATTCAGATTAAGATTCTATTGTACTAATTTTTGCTTTGCTATTCACAGTTAAATTTACAGTTCACAAAAGTATTCCAAGTTTATCTAGTTTACAGAATGGGAAGGAGAAAGTGTGCCTTACTGGAAGTAGTACCAAAATTTCTCTAATTTCTAGCTTTACACAGCTTTTCATATCTCACAACATACATGTTGTCTTGTACGTGTATTATATATGCATATACGTGATTATGAATCAATAGAGTCAATAATGTCCAATTTAGTTTCTTAACATTGTTTCTGATTTGGGCTTTAGAGCCCTAAGCTTTTTGAAAGTTAACTAAGTTTTTTATTTCCTTTCATGGAAGATCATCAGAAAATTTCATTCTAATAAATGTAAGAATTAACTATTATGGTTGTTCTATTGCTAAAAAAGATCAGAGTTTGAAAAGGAAGGAGGTTTGTCATAAAACAATGGTTTAGCTATATTAGTGCTCATACTAAAAAACTATTGAAAGGGTAGCCAAATTTTCTACTAGATATTTGAATTTTTTAACAGTGTGCTTTCTGTGACTTTTCACAATCCTGGTCCCATCTGTCTTTTTCTATATTACTATTCTAGTGTAGACTGTAAAATGTTACTCCTGTAAAATGTATCTTGTGTGGAGCAGTCATGCTGTTAGCTACATATGCATCTGATTTTATGAAACTAAATTCTTAATAAGGAATTCTTTTAATTATTCTGGTGCAGATATTTTAATATCTTTTATTAAACTGAACTAAGCTAGTACTAAAAAATAGCTCCCTGACATTCAGAATAATGGATATGAAAGCAAGAGTAATAAAAATTGCTGGGAAGGTGCAGCACAAGCGCTGATTCAGCAGCTACCACACTGATTTAAACATTTTCTTTAGTATGTAAGATATTAATCTGTAAGAATTTAAAATCATATGAAAACAACCCTGTCTAGTAAGGGTTGAGAAGTGGAAGTTACTGTGAGGTAACAAACTAAAACACATCATGCAGTCTAGGGCAGCTATACTGTGTGTGTGCCTTTCACTTATACAAGTTGAAGGTAATTCAATCATCCACGTAGATGCAACGTCTGAGTCACCTTGTGGAATTTTCTGTCACTCCAGTACAAAGACTTTAGGACAATTACACCCCTGTGCAATAAAGGGTCTAAAAAAAGAATGCAAGAAAAAATTTTTTCATCAAACCTGGATGGATGTTCCATGAATTTGTCTAATTGTGCTATAGACCCTCGGCATCCATAATGTCCTGCATGATGATCTTCACAACTTACTTAGGCATGTGTACAAACATCATACTGTTTGTTTGAACAAACATATGTATGTGTATGTGTACAAGCATACTGTTGATGAAACCAGCCACCTGATAATTTCATTGCAGTGCCTAGTTCTTGCTCTAGGAAAAACAGTAAATAAGTATTTCCTATTAGTCTGCTCAGTGACAATCACGATTCAAAAATATTTTCATGTTTTCCCTTTGATGTGTTTTCTCCAAGCTAAAAAATCTTAGTCTATTTAATCTCTTGTCTTATGGAAGCCTTTTCATAACTTTCATCATCTTTGCTGCCCTTTTTATCTTTTCAGTTCTATTATATTCTTTTGAATATGGCATGAGCAGAACTGCATACAGAGCTGTTGTCTAGAGACAGCAGCTGCAGATTTAAAGAGTAATGTTTTGTGTTTTAATCTCTATTCCTTTTCCAAGATTTCTTCTTATTCTAACTGATCTCTTGGTGAGCTATGAGCTCACATCTTCATTTAACTGTCCAGAATAACAAAAAAATATGATTTAGAGTCCACAGTTTGTATATTGAGAGTTGTTACTGTTTTGCATCATGTACATTGCCTGCATTTGTTGACATGGAATCTCATGTGCCATTTTATTGTAGTCATTCAATAGCGTGACATCTAGCTTAAACTCTCCACGATTGCTCTCAGATTTTACTACTCGCATTTGTTGGGTACCAAAGCTATTTAAGTGATAGTGTTACAACACTCCAGTTTGATATTTGGGTTCCATATGGTCTGATGATTTGTTAGAAGTCATTTTATCCATTTTCTCTAAAATTTAGTCTATTAATCATTTAGTTGCAGGCAGTTTTTATGACTCATTCATAGCCTCAAAATACATTGTAGGAATCTTCTTAGGCTCCTGCTCTTCAAAGCTTTTTTGCCTTTTTATTGTTTTTTATTGTGAGGGGTAGGTACTTGTGACCTTATCTTGTTTCAGTGTTGGATTATATGCTGATTTTCTGTCAGCCCCAAGGACCCACTGATCCTCTGGAAGGCTTTATTTTTTTTCTGATTTTTTGTAAAAATTCTCCTCATTACTTGTTATGTCATGAACAAATTGTCTTCAAAACATTTTCCATCCTTCCCTACAATTTTGTAACTTAATGCATTTTTCTCTTCCTTTTTGCACACAATTCCCACTCTTTTAAGAATATCTTTTTACTTCTAATGACCTTCTTGACTCTGCTGTTTCACCATGCTGGCTATTTTTCCGTCCTTTAAAAGTGTTTTTGAGAAGTGGTATACAGTTACTCTGAAATCCTAATATAGTATCTTTAAGCAGTCTGTCATGTTAACTGCAAGCATTTAGTCTTTTAGTTGTCCATTTCAATTTCCTTGTAAAAAGCTTTGTCGTGTTCAGGTAGTTCCCATTTTTTAAGTTAAGTGTTACTGTGGTAATCTGTTTTTCTTCCTTCTTTTCTACAGAGACATTGAATTTGAGTGCTTTATGGCCAGCATTAAAGTGTAGCATGTAGATAATTACATTTTCAATGTGGCCTGTTGAATGCTAAAAAGTAAATCAAGTAAGCAATGTTTATCCTCTTGTGAACTCTTCGACTAGTGTTTTAAGTGCAATGTACTTCCTTCCTATATAATTTATATCTTTGCATTATAATTACACTGGGTTCAGCTGGGTGTTTTCTTCCTACTCCTTCTGTGAGGTATTTGTTACACCACATTCCTCACTTAGAACCAGCTGCTGCAGTTTATTTCTTAGACTTAAGAAATGTATAGAATCAAGTAAATATTTGGGCTTGGTCTGGATACCAATTTTTATGTGCCCTGCTCAATTGGAATTTATCTGCTGAAGTTTTCTTTGCTATTTCCTCTCCAAATATGGTTAAATTTTACTCTAACCTTTTTTTTTTTCATTTTTGAGTGTACAGTTTGTGACTTCACTCTAGTTGACAAGTTATCTGAGATTATGTGCTTTTCTATACCTGTCACTTGTCTTTGATTTAAAAACACTCTCTAATAATCAACTCATATTTCACCAACCTTTTTTCTGTGCTGGCTTGCATGATGCCTACCCTTCTTGGATGTGTGCCATTCATTACAAATGTTTCCTTGATTACTAATTGAAATATACCCTCCTCTTATCTAAGTCAATTTTCAACTCCCAAAAGTAAATGAGCTTTAGCACCTAAAATCAGAAAGTAGAAACAGAATCTCCTCAGAAATGTGGAAATGTTGCAGGAATGTTGTCATTTCAAGTCTTTCTTAGGCTGTAACAGAAAGACAGAAAAAACCCAACCAAAGACATATTTATTCTAAATCAGTTATAGAGAGATACATAACTGTCTTATTTTCATCTTGAATTTTATCTTCCACATAATGAATTTTTATGAAAGAGAGATTTTATAGTTATACCTGTTACTAATGTTCAAGAAAAAATGCAGTGTTTTTTTTACTTTTTCTGGAAAAAAACCCCCACCAAATTATACTGGTAGTCTCCACGACATCTCCAATGACTGCCACCAATTTCCTGTTATCAGCTCCTTCCGATTTTTACTCTCACACTTCCTGGTAGATTTGACAAATAGGAAAAAAATTTTTAAGTACATGTAGTGGCAATGTCCATTTTTGCTTGGTATGTTAGTAATAATGAATATCAAAGAAAATGTTTTAATAATATTTTTATTATTCCTCTGTTACAAAATTTGCCAAATGTCTATTTTAGACTTGTTCTTACCCTGTTGCCATTTTGATTTTCCTCACCCTTGTAAAGATCTTTCTTGTAGTCATCTTTGCTTGTAGAGATCTCTCACAAGTTACTGTTGCAGGATTCCATTCAGAAATGCAAACATCCATTGTTATTACTGTTCTTTCTCATTTTAACACACATCTTAATGTTTTTGTCTTTTTTCTACACTGCAGCAGCTATAAAAATTTGTCCAAATTAACATTATAGGTGGATTAGTCAAATCACTTTAAATCACTTTATAGATATCTTTGTTTAGGCTTGAAATAGTTACTTTGACCAAGCTTAAATCAGTTCCAAAGTGACTGAGAGTAAAGTTAATTGGGAGCTTCTAAGTTCTGAATAGAAATTAGAATAAAAATAAGGAAAAAAATAAGAGTATAGCAATAAGTATAAGAGTATAAGAATATCCACATGGTGGTTTAATGAGGTTGAACAAATATTCTTTAAATATGCATCTTTAATTGATAAGGATTAATTTTCCAGAGTGTTTGCCTGTAGCCTCAGACAGAAGTACATGGGATCTTCTCTGCTCTGGTGTTCACCTGTGCACTACGGAGGTTTTTCATGAAAGCAATACTGCTCCTACTTTATGGACTGTGGTGGGATCTGTTTGCATTGCTATATCCCCTACCTAGGCTGCCATAGCTTCATGGGGTTTGCTGCAGCTTCATGGCTGGGTCCATTAAAGGGAGAGCCAGCAGACATAAAAGAAGCATATTGGTAATCCACCTTTATTCACCATTGCTCAGATCCTGCCGGGTAACAGCCTCAGAGCCTTACTTTGTGCAAATAAACTACAGGCACTCTGACTGCATATGTTTTCTGATCCTAGAACCGAGCTCTATGGTCTGGCCACAGACATACTTTTAGTCTCTTTTTACCAAGGCTCTTTTTTACAAAGGCTCTTTTTCACACAGGAATTTTGTGAAGGTCCAAAGTAAAAATCAGGAAGAACGTTATCCTAATAAGAGGGATCACATTCCCTATTATTCCTGACAATTCCCTGTGATTCCCAACAATGCTGACTTCTGAATCATGCCTGAAACAGCCTTGCAGAATGATAGGTGGCCCAGGTCAAAGATGCACCCGGTATTATTTCAGCTGCGTGGACATTATAGGTAGAGTAGTTACATGGTATCTAGTTTCCTGACGTGGCACTTTTACATTTACTAAGCCAAAGAATCCATAGAGAAAGAATCAACATTTTTAGCTCCACAGAGTGTCGCTCACATCTTCTTAGACAAGGATAGGAGTCTCTCAGTTTATCTGAGGTTTTACAATTTTTTTCTTATATTTATTTTGAATTCCTTCATCTGGAACCTTAGGAAAAGAAAACATCTTTCCATTTATGTTTTAAAAAGAGGTTACAATAAAACCTGAAACTTGTGGAATATTTGACCCAGTCATGTCCTGTTAATAGCTTGCTTGCTGATTCAAATGAGCAATGCCATCAATGTTGTATGCAGGATTTCTTTACTGAAAAGAGCAAAACAAGTCTGAATGTAAAGCTATGGTACACTGCACTGTCAGGTTGAACAGCTCAAAGCTAGACAAGGATACCTGCAACTCTGTTTAGCTGAGCTTGAATTCCACCCTGATGCATGCTGAGAATTAGCATTATATGCTTTATTCTTGGAGGCGACTGCCAGCCGTGTAACTCTTCAAGCATATCCTGCCATTTGTTCTATCCAGCAAAAATGTTTTTGATTCCAAATTAGCTCTTCCAGCTATTTTGTAGGAATGGTGTACGAGGAGAGTGAGTTTGGGCAAATAATAAATAAAAATTGGCAGTAGAGTTATATGAAGGTAAACAAAATTATGCCTGTTTCCTTGTAAAACGTGAAGATGTAAAAAATGTTAAAGGCATATTTGTAGCAAAAAGACAAAGATACAGCACATGCATTTTGTTAAGTACAGTGTGCTAACGCCCATAGGATTCAGACCTTACATACCCCTTAATCACATTTCCAGGTGCCTCTTGTAAGAGCCTGAGAGAACCAACAATCTCAATCATTTAGATATTGATGAGACCAAACTGTGAGAGTTGCTTGTGCTCAGTGGCTTACTGGGACTAAATCCAAGCTGGGATCCTGATTTTTAACTTCTGTTATATTAATTTTTATCTTCTTGCATCCTGGTTACCATTAGAAGAATAGGAATTAGGTATGTGGATGGGGAAGCAATATGTACACCCTACTAGATCCACAATGTGCAAGTTTGATGTACCCATGTGGAAGTGTTAATGACAGGCTTGGCCTTCCAACAGTTAGCTTACAGATGTGGCAGTTTTTATTTACTACTGTTTATCTTCTGGTTTTGTTTATTTTAGTTATTTTTCTTGGCTTTGATTACTTTCTCAGTGTAGGAGAATCTGACTAGAACCCCTGTTTATTTCTTGTGATGTGTCTTTTCCAGCAAATGACAGCCATCAACTGAGAACATTTTATTTCTAGTATTGAGAGCTTCACACTCGCAAGAGCGGCCTAGAGGGACATAGCTGTCTTATTGTGCAGTGAACAGAGAATTAGTCTTGGATGCATCTTACTCATCAAAGCTTTAAATATTATGGCCAGGTTCTTGAACTGGTAAATTGAGTAGTATCAATTTAGTATCAAGATTAGTAGTATCTTGAAAGCAAATTGAGAACCAGTGGAAAGTGTGAATTGTCGATATGATAGGTTGTGGTAGCTTGTCCTTGTAAACAACTAATTTTCTTGCTCTGTACATATTATGCTTCTATTTCCAACTCTGATATCTACATAATGGTAACTACAATAGTATGAGGAGGAAGAGATTATCACACTGATGGTTGCTATCTGATCCAACTTTTCTAAAAAAAGACAGTGTTTATTCAGGTAAAAACAATGCATTCCTGTTCCTCTCCCTGTATGTCCAATGAGATCTTGAGACTTTGTACTACTTCAGCAAGCATACAGTATATAATTTAATAAAACATAAGACATTCCTAACAAACAGAGATTCAGAATGTTCTTTTTCTTCCATCATCACATCCTTCTTCAACTGGATGACTTTGAATCATATTTTTACCCTTTAGAATTTGACACCTTTATAATGAAGCTGTGTGGGGAGACTCATGTCCCCACTGTGAAGAATTCATATCGTAGAAATCTCTTCTGTGACCAGCTTTCTTTAGCAATGGAATACACTATTGCCTAAGAAGGACAATTCCTAGGAAGGCATTAATATTTTAAAACAAGGAGGAAACTTTTAACATTAAAATGAGAGGTAAAAATGTGAATGACTGTCCATGGTAGTTGCTAACTCCTGATGAGCACATGGTCCATCACAGTCTCTCCAGCGTTAGAAGATTATTTTCACAACTTTAACTGGTTTACATCAGTCAAACAGTCCTGGTTCCATCCACATGGTATGTTCCCCTTTCTCCAGCTGGGGATTTTAAAGGAGAGAGGGCTTCTGTAGCAAGCTAGTTCAGAAGGTGAACAGAGAAAACTACTTTTTTTTTCTGATCTTTTAGCCACTTGAACCTACTCACCATAATACTAAAACAGGATAGAAACACAGTCAGAGTGGATGCCAGGTAATACTTATCTCGCTTAGCTTTATATATTGTGCAACCACAGCCTGAAGAAAGAGGAAGCTTGCTTCTGTCAGAACTAGGTCTTTTCTAATGACGTTTGCTAGCCTGAAAGGTCAGGGATCCACACTGCAAAGTTGCTTAAAGCAAACCAAAAAGATGGAGGTGGGTTTTCTACACCTTTGCATAAAAATCTTTTTTTTTGAACAAATGAAGAAGTGGACAGTTACTTTAACCTGTTGCAGTTTACATAGATTTTTGGAATTATGCACATCCTTGCAACGAATTTTTTGTGTGTGTTTGAATGTCTTTTCTGAAAACACAAAAAATATAGGTCTTAAAGTTTAAGCAGTAGTTCAGATTTTAAAATTACCAAACCAGAATTGCAGCAAGATGGAAACTATTACTGTGTAACGTATGAGACATCAGACTCTTAAACTGAACTAATTCACACTACATCATATTTTAAAGGAGACATCTTAATTATAAACCTTGTTTAGGTTTATAGAAGCTTAAAAAAGTACACTATTATTCATTATTTATTGTTTTATGTTCATATTACAGGCCTAATCAGATCACAAGTCTCAATTTCCTGATAACTACCTAAGCAAATGTGTACTTTCATCATTCTGGACTGAGCAAATGGTGCAGGTTTCTGTTCAGTTTTTACTTCTGTTTAGAGTAATGACTTTATGCTTTCCCATCTTAGATTGGATAAGTATAAGAAGGAGATCAAAGAATAATGTATTTTTCTTGCAAACCACAACTGCCTACTATGAAATAATTAATTTCCCTACAGAAAGTTCAGACTCATATTACAGACACATTTAAAAGAATCTTAAAGATTCCAACATCTATAGCAGTCAGATTTTGCAAATGAAATACAAGTGCAGATACAATGTACTTAGTCAAATGTGTTAAAAATCCCAAGGTGCTAATAGTATTTTTATTTAATTAGTCTAGATAAAGAAGGTAGATATTCCACTTCCAGAGCACAAGGTTTCTTAGCATCTCTAGTGTTAGAGGAGATATGTTATGAAAGAATGTTAAATGGAAATCTACACTGGGAGGAATTTTTAGTTCCAATAGGGGTACCAGACTGAAATTTCCTCCTTAGTAGAGTGAGAAGAAAAAAATCAGACATGAGGACTGCCAGTACTTACATGTTAAAACTCTTCTCACATCTCCAGTTGACTGACATCTTCAATAAGCTGTTAATGACCCACTCTATTTGCTTTAAATGAGCCTTAGATTTTTAGATTTGGTGTAGTTTTGTAGGAAGTTGGAATTAATTGCCTTTTATTCATTTTTGTTTTTGTAATTCATTAGTCAAAAGAACAGTACGCTTTGCCATCATAATAAAGTTTCTCAGTAATATTTTTTTTTTTATTAGAGTTCTAGATACAAAACTGTGTACTAGTTATAATGAATCAATATTCTTATCTGAACTAGGCTGTGTGTGTAAGGTACCAGTTATTCATAAAATAAGAGCTTTCTCATGCTGGCTTTCAGTGTTTTAAAGAAGTAATTTAGCAGCTGTCTTGAATAGTGCTGTGAGCATGTTGGAAATCAAAGGTGACTCTGGTTCTGTTCATGAGATGGGTTGGTACTGCATTTTTATTAGCCTATTTATTTGCTTTCCTTGTACTGTGATAGTTTTAGTCCCTGGGGCACAGAGCTGAGAAATACAGATTGTAACTATCATGCCAGATAAGGAAAATAACGTAAGTGATGATGCAAAATGTATTGTCTCTGGCAGTGAACAAGCAGAGACTGGCTTGTGTAAAACAAATTTTTACAGTCTCGCTGTGGTGGGCTATTCTCACCCCAGTGATACCTGCTGAGAAGCTGTGTTATATTCAGTAGCATTGTAATAGCACTTCTTTCAAGAAACAAATTACATATCTGTAGAGAAGTGATGGTAGAGGCAACCATGGCTGTAATATGCAGTCAACATTTTATATTCAGGCATGAACATCTGTATTGGTGCCTGACACTAGCTAATCTTTGTGATAGAAATAAAATATTGGCAAGAGGACTGAGAAGTGGGGAGCTGGACATCAAAGTGCCTATCAATGTAAGACTTTATCACTGCAAAACAAATAGCATGCAATCTTTCCCCACTAGGAATGAATAAAAACTTAAAAGACATGATAAGCAGTGAGCTATTCTACTTCTATTCACGTTGGACATTCATATGGGCAGTACTTCACAATATGAAATCTGAACTCAATCTTGTGATGCAGGCTTATTAATAGTCTAGTCCCTGAATCCATATGCAGTCAACTTTCCACAAATATTTATGCTAGATCATATTTGCATAAGGTGGAGTGTATTCAACTGTAGATTTTACATATGGGATATGGAGAATTGCTGTCCATATGATCTTGAGCAGACCACAGATCCCTTACACCTCTCTGTGTGACCTCTGCAGTCTGTACCTCCCCTCAGGAGAATATCCATGGATTGCACTTATCTGGTAGACCACACTTTAGCCACTGCACTTTGGAGAGAAGGGAGTATGCCATTAGCTGAGTTAAAATGAAATACAATACCTGGTATAAAGTAGTCACTGTGCTCTCTGTGACCTCATCCCTGCAAGACAGCAGCTAATCAGAGTTATCTGGTGGGGTCTTTCTATTATGTCTGCTCTCCTACAGTTCCTATCTGCTCAACAAATGACATATGATCTTTCATCTGCATTTGTGCCTCCAATAAGCATAAAGTCTGATGGTGGGGCAGGAGGAAAATGAACTAATGTTTTCAGCTCAATTACAGAGAAAACAATTTGTTTTTGTAATTAGAGCTCAGCAGATATCTTTGTTTATTTCACTGGTACTCTGCTCAGCGTAAACAGAACTCAATTTTGACAACTGTTTAGCTCACATCACAGTTTTAAAGTATTAAAGGATAATGGAAGACTTATTAGATTAGCTTTTGCCATGATCTTTTAGTGTCCCAGATAATTATTATTTGTGATACAGCTGAATGGTTTAGGCTTTTATTATTATGCATGCATTTCTGTGTAATACTTTATGTACTGATGATGGGCACTAAAACATGCATTAGGAAGTATACATTTAGCCAGCTTGCACAGATATTGGTGGTATTTTCAAGTGGCTCAGATTGTTCTTTTTGTGAATTTGATTTCATTTCCATTGTAAAAGTTCTTAGTTCCTGACTTTTTTTTTTTTAACAAATCAGTTCAATCATCTTCATCATCATTATTATTACTCTCAATAATTCTTACTAACACTCATGTGACTTCTACCACACACCTTTGATCCAATCACTACATTATATTTCTCTCCCAGCATATTACTTTCAACATTCCCTCTGTTTCATGTGTTTTGGTATTCTTGCATATTTTTTCTTGGACTGTCATCTTTTCTATCTTTCTTATTTAGTTATTTAGACCATTCCTGTTAGTCACATACTGTTTTTGACCTTGCTATTCGATTTTTTCCTTTTATAATTTCATAATTATGGTATATTGCTTCTATCTCTGATCTAATAATTAGCTTTTTTCCTATTTTGTATAAGGCCTGTCTTTTTAATCTTTTCACCATTTTTTCCCACACTGTTATCCTTGTTCTTTTTTTCTGGCTAACCTCATTCTATTATTTTGGCTCCCTGTCAGTTTCATCTGGGTTACAGTGAATTTTCTTCCCAGTAGCTGGTACAGTTCTGCATTCTAGATTTAGTATGAGAATAATGTTGATAACACAGCAGTGTTCTAGTTGTTGTTAAGTAGTGTTTATACTAGGTAAGTCAAGGTCTTTTCAGCTTCTCATGCCCTGCCAGTGAGAAGGCTAGAGTGGCACAAAAAGCGAGGAGGGGACACAGTCAGGGCTGTCCAAAGAGATATTCCATACTATATGATGCTCAGTATGTAAACTGGAACTGGGTGGAAAAGTGACTGGGTGTACTGCTTCGGAACTGGCTGGGCATTGGTTGGTAATTGGTGAGCAACCACGCTGTGCATCACTTTTTTTATATGTTCTAATTCTCCTATTATTAGTAGTATTCTTTTAATTTTTTTTCTTCCTTTTCTGTCCCATTAAACTGTCTTGATCTCAACTCACAGTTTTCACACTTTTGCTCTTCCTTTTCTCTCCCTCATCCTGCTGGGAGAGGGGGAGTGAGCTAAGGCTGTGTGGTGCTTAGTTACTGGCTGGGGTTACACTGTGACACTCCATCCGATCATAAACATTGCTTCTAATCTTATTTTTTATTTCTGGTAAGATTTTGTTATACTCTTTTGTCCTTGTTTACAGCTATGTGATTTTCTTTTTTTAGAAATCTAAGTTGGCAACTTCCTGGTTGTTCTCTGTAGATTAGGGCAATACATTTGAAGGTGATTACATGATCATCCTGGACACAGCCTAAATTACTACAATACATGAACAAGAAAAATAAATACATGGAGTTTCAAATTTGAATAATTGCACTTTTTCTTAAGGTGCACCAGGAAAGCAAGTCAATGTCAGTCACTAAATGGGTACATTTAACAAGACATGAGTACTAGTCCATGAGCGAAATACAATTGCATTTTCTTCTCAGACTCTAAATGAACACTGGTGGCTCATATTATGAAAGCACAAAGATTGCTTAGGGCAAAGAGAGCTCTGTCTCTGTCAAGGTTAATGGCCCCAAATCCTTCCTGCCCTAAACATTTTTTTTTTCTTCAGATTATTTTTAATTTACTCTTGAAAACAAGAGTCCAGCAGGAAAAAAAAGTGTAATAATAACTGCACTTTCTGATCTACCTCATTGTTTATATTATATATATTAATCTTTAAGCTGCACTCATTCCAGTCTGCTAGCAACGAGCAGGGTGGGTTGTTGTTGGTTTTGTTCATGTTAGTTATTTCATGTTTATGATTAGTATTCTTGTGTTGTTCCAGCAAAATGTAGTGACTTAAAAGTATCCAGGCCTCTCAGCCATATTTTCAATTTGGATATGAAAGGCATGTATCTCTAAAAAAATCAGGCTTATCAAGTGGGCATAGCACAAAAAGGAGATCACTATCATCACTGTGTACTAAAAAAAATTAGAATTATAAACATATATGCACTTCTTGCACGTATGCTGCTAAGTTATAATGAAAAGAGCAGGTAGTTCTCTGAAAATAAACACTTTCCCATATTGCTTTTATTTTGTATTAGATATTCCTATTCATTCTGTTGATACTCATCACAGCAGTATCTAAGTACCTCCCAGTGGTGTATTAAGCTCTTGACTTAAGGTTTCTCATTTTCTCTCCAGAAGGAGAAAACAGCTGAATGCCTCAACTTTAAATTACTGTGGGTTTGGTAGCTTCTGTCCCAGAGGACTCCAATTAGTTAAAATTTATAATTCTGGTTGAACTATGAAATGTTGAGATATATGACATTTCATCTGAGAAGTGAAGACCTGAGCAAGGGCAGATCACTTTCTGCTTCGCTGAGACAGTTTTGTAGCCAACCAGCAAAAAGGGAAAATATTATTCATAGATTGTCTCACATGAACAAAGAAAACAAAAGATACATGATTTGCATAATCATAGAATCATGGAGTGTTTTGCACTGGAAAGGACCTTTAAAGATCATCTAGACCAACCCCCCTACCATAGGCAGGGACTCACTACTCTCATCCTAAAAAAATTTTCCCTTATATCTGATCTAAACCTGCCCTCTTTCAGTTTAAAAGCATTGGCCCTTGTTCTGTCACTACAGCCCAGGTAAAAAGCATCTCTCTATCTTTCTTATAGCCCTCTATGTATATACTGATAGGCTGCAATAAGGTCTCCTCAGAGCCTTCTCTTCTGCAGGCTGAACAATCCCCACTCTCTCAGCCTGTCTTCATAGGAGAGGTGTCCAGGCCTCTGAGCATTTTCTTTTCCCTCCTCTAGACCCTCTCTAACAGGTTCACGTCTTGTGCTGGGGGCCCCAGATCTGAATGCAGTACCCCAGGTGGGGTTAGAGACTGGAGTAGAGGGGCAGAATCACCTCACTCGACCTGCTGGTCATGTTTCTTTCTATACAGACAAAGATAAGGTTGGCTTTCATCCACCATTATCTCCAAATCCTTCTGTGCAGGGCTGCTCTCAATACATTCATCTCTCAGCCTGTATTGATATTGGGAATTGCTCAACCCACGTGCAGGACCTCGCACTTGCTCTTGTTGAACTTCGTGAAGTTAACGACTCTTCTTCCTTATTTTTGGTAGCCAAACAAGAGAGAGAGCTTACTCCAAAAATATTTTAGTCTCTATATTAAGAATGTAAAGTGAATTTCCCTCTGAAAGAACCTCTCCTCTTCCATTTGAGTACGTAGGGAGCATAAGAAGTCTAAGTAAGTTCTTAATTTACATATCTAAGCAATGTAGCCTTCCCAGAACACCATTTATTTTATTTTTTAAAGTGGTACGATTTCAGGCCCAGGAGACTACAGTATAGTTGT